>NC_091990.1:34822589-35425702 GCF_044704955.1 Pristiophorus japonicus | reverse complement strand
GGCGTCGGGTCTGGGGTTGGGGTCGAGGGGAAGGGGGAGGCAGAGGTCAGGGTCGGGAGGCGGAGGTCGAGCGGGGGGGAGGGGGTAAGAGAGAGGTCGGGGGGGGGGGGGGGTCGGGAGGCGGAGGTTGGGGGGGGTCGGGAGCGGAGGTCGGTGGGGGGGCCGGGAGCGTAGGTCGCGGTCGGATGTCGGGAGCGGAGGTCTGTGGCAGAGGTCGGGTCGGGGGGGGGGGGGGGGGGGGGAGAAGGGAGAGCGGAGGTCGGGTCCGGTAGGAGGGGGTCGGGTCCGGTCCAGAGGGAGGGGGGGGGAGGGGGTGTGGTCCGGTCCGGGGGTGGGGAGCGGGAGCAAAGTCGGGTCGGGAGGAAGCAGGAGCTGGGCGTGGGAGGCAGCCTTATCCACGCAGCCCCAGTGAGGCCATTCGGCCAGGGCTAGGGGCTGCGTGCTTCAGGCCTCTCCCACACAGTTTTGGGCACCTGGAGCTACTGCACATGCGCGCCCACTGTAGCGTGTATGTGCAGAGGTCCCGGCACTGTTTTCAGCGCAGGGACCTGGCTCTGCCCCTCACAGCTCGTGCTGCGCCGCGCCCAGCTCCAGAGGACCTGCAGGGAGCCGGAGAATAGGTATGTTTTTTTAGGCGCACTTTGTGGCGCGAAAAACAGGCGTCCAGGTCGGAGCTGCGCCGTTCTAGGCGCGGCTCGAAACTTGGGCCCATGGAGTAGAAAAATCTTCTTGAAAGATCAAACTTCTGTCAGATGTCCTCTGTTTTGTAATTTTACTCTTTGAATATGGAGAAGTCGTCTTAAACATGATACTCTAATTGTTTCTGTTTAACAATGAAATACCGAAACTAACACTGATTTTTATTATTGGTTACAGAGTTTTAAGGTATACCATAAAAAAAAACAACAGTCTCTCCTTCCCCCTCTTTTCCACTATCATCATACTCCCATCACCTTGGTCCAATTACATCTCATCACTGAGTTTATTTCAGCTGAGAACCAATCTTAACTTCCATGAACATTGCCATGGTAGAATAGTCAAAAAGATCATTTGGAATAACTTACGAAGTTTTTAAATGAACCATTTCTTGTGTTTGTAGAATGAACAATTAAGCTAAATTTGACATTGCAACAGAAGTTCTTGTTTTTAAAAAGTTTGTGGCGCTTCCAACTTATGGGGAGTTTCATACTTGTGAAAACTCCCAAAGCCCTGTTAACGATCAGTATTTGTGGCCTACATCTTTTATCAAACGACTGAGAAAAATCTACATTCATGTACTACGGTAACAATAGTAGAGTACCCAGCGAACAGTCACAATATATAGTGCTCCTTACCTGTCATGCTCTTTGTCCACCAGGTGATACCTTGCTCTAAATGCCACCAGATGTGCATAATAAGCTGGCGCTGGGATAGAGACAGAACGTGTGCAGCGCACATACGTGTGACATAACTGATAGGTAAGGAGCTGAAGTTCATCCGCAGAGAAGCAGTTGTCATCCCACAAAACATGATAGTGTGAGGGGCGACTCGTACCCTGAAACAGAAATAATAATGTTGGCAAAACTTTTAAATTAGATCATCCTCTCAGATATAGTTACTTTCCTCTATGCAGTCTCCTTTAGTGTGACCCAAGTTGCATAGATACATTAAAAAAAAAGGGGTTATATATAGTAAATGCTAAACTTTTAAAAGAGTAGAGAGATCTAGGGATTCAGCTGCACAAGTATTCAAAGTAGAAGTTAATAAAAACTGAAAAAAAGCAGATCCTCAGTTTTATAAAGAGGACATTACGTACAAAAGCAAAGAGGTAATGTTAAACGTATACAAATGATTGGTTAGGCTATAATTAAAATAAAGTCCAGTTTTTAGGAACCCAAATCGAAGAAGGATATCAAGGCCATAAACAGGGTACAAAAAAAAAGTTGATACCAGAGAGAAGTTTTAATAAGGTGGTGAGACGAGAGAAATTGGAGCACTTTTCACTAGAACAGAAAAGATTATGAGGAGATCTGATAGAGACATTCTTTATGTATGTGTAAAATTAAGGGTTCTGATAGGGTAAGTAGGGAGAAATTATGCCCATTAGTTAATAACTGCAGGACATACATTTAAGAAATGTTACATAGAGGGTTGTTAGGACAAGGTACAACGGTAGAAGCAGAATCCATAAAAGCTGTCAAAAACGTAGGGAATTTGAGAAAGGAACATTTTCAAGAGTATGAGAAAGGGGTGGGGGATAGAAGTAAATAGATAGCTGTTGCGGCGAGCTGGCACTGCCATGATAGAATTTAACATCGCAGGGGACCATTTGACCTATGAAAACCAAAGTGTATTTGCAAAACTTGTGACCGATATAGGGGCATCAACATTTCTTTCTTACATTATAATCCCTTAAAAGTAAGGCAGATATGCATTTATATAGTACATTATGAAAGAAAAATGTCTCAAATATATAGCGAATTTACTCATGTAGATAAACATGGCAGTAATTTTTCACACAGGAAGATCCCACAAACAGGAATCAGATGGATCACTAGTTAATCAGCTTTGGTGCTAATGATTGAGACTAATATTTGCCAAATTACCAGGGAAATCCTGGCTCCTCTTCAAATTGTATGATGGTATGTTTAACCTCCAGTGGAACCATTAGAATAGGCAGAAAGGAACTCAGTTTTATGTCTCATCCATAGTGGTTGATAACCCAGAGACTAAAACTAATGCATAAACTGTTGACTGGTTGTTTAGGATATTAGTCACCACCTTGGCAGTTATTTATATAAATACAGAGGTAAATCTAGTCACTTTCAATCACTAAAGTTATGGATATAAAAAGCCAAGTTAATCAAAACATTAGGAATATTTCAGTGCTAATTGTTTTATAGAGACCCCATTACAATTTTCCAGAATATCATGAATCCTCAATTTGTTTTGGAGATCTATTAATGTTCTTCCCAATTGGTGAATAAAATACACTATTAAAAGTATAATGGGTTTGGTAGACAGGTAGATGCAAGCAGCTTAAGATGTCAGCCATGGCTCAGTGATAGCAGTCTCGCCTGAGTCAGAAGGGCGTGGTTCAAGCCCCAAACCAGAGAGTTAAAGCAAAAAAAGACTTGCATTTATATAGAGCCTCTAACGACCACCAGACGTCCCAAAGCGCTTTACAGCTAATGAAGTGCTTTTTGAAGTGTAGTCACTGCTGTAATTTTGGAGGCGTGGCAAGCCAATTTGCACACAGTAAGCTCCTACAAACAGCAATGTGATGATAACCAGATAATCTATTTTTAGTTATGTTAATTGAGAGAAGATTTTTGGCTGAGACACTGGGGATAACTCCCCTGCTCTTCTTTGAAATAGTGCCATAGGATCTTTTACACCCACCTGAGAGGACAGGTGGGGCCTCGGTTTAACGGCTCATCCAAAAGATGCCATCTCTGAGTGCAGCACTAGATTTTTGTGCTCAAGTCTCTGGAGTGGGACTTGAACCCACAACCTTCTCAGAGGCAAAGGTGCTTCCAACTGTGCCACAGCTGGCACTTAAGCACATAACCGAGACTGACATTTCAGTGCAATACTAAGGGGAGTGCTGCACTATAGGAGGTGCCATTTTTCAGATGAGACAGTAAATTAAGGCCCTGTTTGCTCTCTCGGGTGGATGTAAAAGATTCCATGGCACCATTTTGAAGAAAAGCAGGTGCCCTAGCCAATATTTATCACTAAAAGCATACTATCAGGTCAGTTATCGTATTGCCATTTGTGGGACCAAGCTGTGTGCAAATTGGCTGTCGCAATTCCTTACATTACAACGGTGACTACACTTCAAAAGTAATTAATTGGCTGTAAAGCACTTTGGGACGACCAGAGGTCATGAAAGGCGCTATATTAATTCAAGTTTGTTCTTTCTTTGGTGAAAGGAAATCCACAGTAACAAAGTTTGCTCAGATACACTCCACTGCTTGTAAAGCTCTTTGCCGGTTAGCAAACAGTGACTAGTGGGTACCGCAGGGAACGGTGCTGGGTCCTCAACTATTTATAATCTATATTAATGACTTGGATGAAGGGACAGAGTGTAATATAGCCAAGTTTGCTGATGATACAAAGATGGATGGAAAAGCAAATTATGAGGAGGACACAAAAAATCTGCAAAGGGATATAGACAGGCTAAATGAGTGGTCAAAAATTTGGCAGATGGAGTATAATGTTGGAAAATGTGAGGTTATCCACTTTGGCAGAAATAATAGAAAAGCAAATTATAATTTAAATGGAGAAAAATTGCAAAGTGCTGCAGTACAGAGAAACCTGGGGGCCCTTGTGCATGAAACACAAAAAGTTAGTATGCAGGTACAGCATGTAATCAGGAAGGCAAATGGAATGTTGGCCTTTATTGCAAGGAGGATGAGAGGATAAAAGCAGAGAAGTCCCGCTACAACTGTACAGGGTATTGGTGAGGCCACGTCTTGAGTACTGCATACAGTTTTGGTCTCTGTACTTAAGGATATACTTGCTGTTCAGAGCAGGTTCACTAGGTTGATTCCGGAGGAGATGAGGGGGTTGACTTATGAAGATAGGCTGGGCCTATACTCAATGGAGTTCAGAAGAATGAGGGGTGATCTTATCGAAACGTATAAGATAATGAATGAGGAGGCTTGACAAGGTGGATGCAGAGAGGATATTTCCATTCATAGGGGAAACTAAAACTAGGGGACATAGTCTTAGAATAAGGGGCCGCCCATTTAAAACTGAGACAAGGAGAAATTTCTTGAGGGTTGTAAATCTATGGAATTCTCTGCCCCAGAGAGCTGTGGAGGCTGGGTCAATGAATATATTTAAGGCAGAGATAGACAGATTTTTGAGTGATAAGGGAGTAAAGGGTTATGGAGAGCGGGCAGGGAAGTGGAGCCGAGTCCATGATCAGATCAGCCATGATCTTATAGAATGGCGGAACAGGCTCGAGGGGCCAGGTGGCCTACTCCTGCTATTATTTCTTATGTTCATATGAGACGTCTTTTCAAGATAAACTAAGCACCATACTGCTGAATTACCTCTTCCATATTATTGCATTTGCCAAAATAACCTTATGTTAATTAAAATTTCTGTGGTATTTATATACAAGTGACTCTTAACTGCTTCTCAACCTTTCATACCACGATTATATATCAATTTGTTATTGGTAAACCTGATATGATACTGAAAAACAAAGCATACTTCTGAATGTCAATTACATATAAACTAAACTCTACATAAGCCAAGTCTTATGATATTGTTGGACAACATCAACCATGTTATCCTTCAGTGCTCATTAATTTACTCCAGAAGGTGTTTCTTTTTGTAGATTTCACAGGCATAATGAAAGCTATCGAGAGCTTACTCAAAAGAAAGAAGAACTTTGTTGTGCGGCAACTGCACTGTTTTATGGCAGACAGCAGAATGTGATTGCCATCTGCTCAGTTCACCAGTTATTTATCCATCTTCCCTCATAACTGAACAGATATTTGTAAACATGGCAATAATTGAGAAAACAATACAAACACACACCTCTCTCCTTTATTCCCTAGGAATACAAAATTTAAGTTATCTAGCTTTCATTTCATACCTGTATCCCAGCATGGCTGCAGAGATAAAAATCAAACTCGTATGGGTGGGTGATATCTGTGTCTACGGTGGTTCCTGCTGGAATATTCCCACTTCTCCCAACCTTTGTGAGAGAGAGAGAGAGAGAGAGAGAGAGAGAGAGAGAGAGAGAGAGAGAGAGAGAGAGAGAGAGAGAGAGAGAGAGAAAACAAAATAAATCTCATTACGCGGATTCAAATATTATGTACAATATTAGGTTCTCTATAAGGAAAACCTGTTTGATTTAATGGCTATATAAAGAGTCAGTTCATGTTACACAATTCCCCAACAAGATAGATCACAGGTGATTCAGGTGCCAGTTCTTACCCTCTCATTCTTATCAGCACAGAACAGTCGTGTGTGATGACGTTTCTGCACTACAATGTACGTGATGCCAGGCTGATAGTCCTTCTCCAAGCTGATGCAGGCCTCTCGAATTGCCAGTAGCTCACAATATAATACCTGCAGCACAAAAGCAAATGGAAGTATGATTGATGAGAAATGCCTCACTAAATCTAGTCTCTTCATAAAGACCACAGATGCTGCTACCTCTGAGCTAAACATCATGGGAGGAAAAAGGATTGTATGTCTTCATCACAACAGCAAACCTTCGAAAAGAAGTGCACAGTACAATCTTGCTATCACATGATATCTTCACACACTTGGTGCTGGCTACAGCCGAGGATTTTCAAAATACATCAGTGACAGAATAGTAGCACAATTTGTCCTGAATTGGTTCTAGTTAAGTTTGCAAATACAACTGTAAAATATTTTGCCATACTGACTAATTTAGTTTGAAGTTTGCATTCAATCAGCTTTGAACACAGGATACAATTGAATATGTCAGTTATCTACAAACTATACTGACCTGACGGAATTGTCCCTCAGAAACACCATCACGGTAAAATATAATTCGTGTGGGCTTAAAACGAGTTGATTTGTAAAACTGGATGAGAAGTTCTCGAACCATTGAAGCCAGGTCTTGAATTATCTCCTGTCGAGGTCTCTGAACACGCACAGTGGCACAGTAACGACTAGGGTGGGCATCCATACTGCCTACAACCTAGAAATAGCGATCACACAATTACATTGGATGGATGAAGACACTGAAATTCTGTTTTATATACAATGGAGCTGAAAAATTAAAGACATCTGATAACCAGACTTGCATATGACAGGAATGGAGAATCCAGTGTCAAACAAGTCAGAACATTAGGGTACCTTTACACTAAAACATAAGTGTTGGTGAGAGGCGAGTTACAATTTTCACCAAGAGTACAGTTGTAATGTAATTCCATTAATCAAGCCCCAAAATGACTCTAATTGACTCCATTCTCACAGTGCTTCTTTTGGACCTCCTGGAGACATCTTTTAGATCGATGTACAAGTAATGCTTCCGCCTCCACTATTCACAAATCTTTAATAAGCTGGATGAGGTGCTCCACGCACGTGTGTAACTACACATACATACATCCTGGGCAAACAAACTGGGAGTTCCAGTTGAGCAGTGTATATGGAGTACATCATCATGTCTGGAACGGACGCGTTCTTCTACCTAATTCTCCACCCTGCCGCACCCCCACATGACCCGAGGTGGGTTCTCTTGATGATATCACGTCCCTCAGCTAGCTGATCAAATTTCAAAATATGCCTGGAAAATTCAAGTGGTAAGTGAGAAAGAGCTCAGCCTGTCCTTTCCTCCACACACAATACTCAAAGAGTACACAGGACAGCACTCTGTGTACTGCACCTTCTCCCCCCCACTTGAAAAAGCATTCTTGCCAAAAACGTTCATGTATGAAAACTTACAGCAGCGATGGAGGGTTTCTTGCCATCTCCAGCCGGTGGGTGTGTGACATCAGCTCCCAGGAAAATCACAGGCTGCTGGAACACGGATGGCCTACAGACATTAAATGAAAAAAAAAGAGTTCTTAAGTGGTATGTTCAAAATAGGAACAGAGTTAACACAAATGTAGCTGCATTTTGTTTTTAGATCAACAATGATCTTATTGAATGGCGGAACAGGCTCGAGGGGCCAAATAGCCTACTCCTGCTCCTATTTCTTATGTTCTTATGTTTTTGTAAAATTAACTTGCACATCAATAGCACAGTCTGGCCAGAATATAAATTATTTAAAAAATTTTGGCCAACAGGATTATTCTAATCCAAACATCCATCTTTATTACAAATTTAATTTCATGGTAGAATCTGGTATATGTACTGGAATTCAACTCCAGCATAAACATTTACCTCTGCAGGTGTCAGTTTCATGCTAGTGTGGCTCTGGAGTCAGTAGAATATAATCTGGTCAAAAATCTTATTCAATATGTGCAACTGATGCCAGAGATTCATCTGAATTAGGTTACAGATCAGGTAATTGTGTACAAGAAAAAAGGCAAATATCTGGCAACAACTCTAACTATCTAACAGCAAAAACACTACCAGGAAGCTCTCAAAAGCAGCACCTATCTTCTTCAAAATGTATTATTTTACAGTTCTTTAGGCTCTCCAACTCCATCTCTTCCCTTTTTTGCAACCCCCCCTCCATTCAATATTTGGCTTAATAGAAGGGTGGTCAATGGTAATATAGTTGCCTTAGCTAGAAAGCTCTTAATTCAAAAAGAGCTGGGACCGAGTTTAATGTAAAGTACTGAAAGAGACTAAGAATTACAATGTAAGCTGAACCATCACTGATCTGCTACTTGTTTAACCATCTTTCATTAGTGAGATTCATGCCTTTAAAACTTTCAGTCCTGCAATAGAGAATTTCAAGAACACCCTATATTGTTGCACTCAATGCGTTAATACATCTTAAATTTAGCAAGCCTAGTTCAGATTTTCTACTTGCACCTCTTGATGGTTGTAACTTCTTTACCAATACAACCTTTATATCTTCTCCAATGTTCTCCCCTTATCTCTGCTTGTACTGGGGTTCAGTTCCACAGATATCAAGAGACCTTCAGCATCTCAGCGTTATAACAAGGTTTCATGCATGGACTCAGACAATCAGTGTTACTTCTGACAGTACTCCTACTGCCTCAAGTTATTCCATTTCAGACTTGAGAGAAACATAGCCATTGCTGCTCCATGATAAGCCCGTAGGCTGCATGCTTCGTACAGCATGCTGTGCGCATACAGAGGCTGAACTCCAAGTCATAGTCAACGTATTTACTGAGGTGTACGAAAGCATGGGCCTTACGCTAAACATCCATAAAGCAAAGGTCCTCCACCAGCCTGTTCTCACCGCACAGCACTGCCTCCCAGTCACCAAGATCCACGGCGCGGCCCTGGACAATGTGGACCATTTCCCATACCTCGGGAGCCTCTCATCAACAAGAGCAGACATTGACGACGAAATTTAACACCGCCTCTAGTGCACCAGTGCAGCCTTTGGCTGCCTGAGGGAAGAATGTTTGAAGACCAGGCCCTCACATCTGCCACCAAGCTTATGATCTACAGGGCTGTAATAATACCCACCCTCCTGTATAGCTCAGAGACATGGACCATGTACAGCAGACACCTCAAGTCGCTGGAGAAATACCACCAATGATGTTTCCGCAAGATCCTACAAATCCCCTGAGGGGACAGACGCACCAATGTTAGCATCCTCGACCAGGCCAACATCCCCAGCATTGAAGCTCTGCTGGGCAGGCCACATTGTTCACATGCCAGACACGAGAATCCCAAAGCAAGCGCGCTACTCGGAACTCCTTCACGGCAAACGAGCCAAAGGTGGGCAGAGGAAATGCTACAAGGACATCCTCAAAGCCTCCCTGATAAAGTGCAACAACCCCACTGACACCTAGGAGTCCCTGGCAAAAGACCACCCTAAGTGGAGGAAGTGCATCTGGGAGGGCGCTGAGCACCTCGAGTCTTATTGCTGAGAGCATGCAGAAATCAAGCGCAGGCAGCAGAAAGAGTGTGCGGCAAACCTGTCCCACCCACCCTTTCCCTCAAAGACTATCTGTCCCACCTGTGACAGGGACTGTGGTTCTTGTATTGGATTGTTCAGCCACCTAAGGACTCAGTTTTAGAGTGGAAACAAGTCTTCCTCGATTCCGAGGGACTGCCGATGATGATGACAGAGATTGACCAAGATGAGTAATGTTAGCTTACTCTTTAAACCCCAGTAAGGTAAAGAAAGCTTCTGCCAATATGCCTGGATGAGATGTGACAAAACATAATTTCTGCAGTAGGGGACTTGACTGGCATGCAACCCTAAGACTCAAAGCAGTGAATGTCTGGACATATAGCCAATGCTCTCACCTATATTACCAGCAAAAAATGCTAACTTCACAAAAGGCAAGAAATAATTGACAAATTAAACAGATACTTCTGACAGTAAACCAGGATTAAACTTACAATTCTCTTTAATACTAATCAATGTCAGACTGACTTTAGCATAGTAACAGAGAAATGAGCTTACCGTTGATGAGGTACCAGAATGTTGTTGATTCCACCTAGTTTCACATTGATCTTCAGGCAGAGGTTCGATAATGTTTGTGGCGACGTTTTAACAACATTCTTCACTTGAACACACTGAGTAGCCATCCCCAGGAGAGTATCTCCCACACGCTTCACCTCAGCTAAAAGAAAGGCGAATGCATTAGAAGCTTTTTCTTGGTGTTTATACCAGTACCTCTTTCAAGTCTCAGCAAGTCATTCTCCATCTCCCAAATGAGGGCAATCCGACTGTCTGTCCCCAAGCTACCCAAAACTATACTTGAGCCTCCACTCAGCTGGTCTTCTGAAGGATTAGGAACTTGCAGTGTGTGACAGGGTGGGTGGGGGCTTCACTCCTGGCACCTCATGGCCCAGGATGTGGGAGCACTACAGCACTTCAGCAGATCACTACTGCTCCTGTCTGAAACAACTTCATAATCACCCAAATTAATTTATATAAACAGCCAAGCAGATGCTCTGGTACAATTTCTACTAAATTTTACACAGTATCTAAAAAACATCCAGCCATAATTTGTTTTGGCAAAAAAACAAGAAATGCCTAGTGACAAACAATGTGTGTTTACAATGGGAGAAATTAAATGAGAAGTTTAAGACAACTGAATAAACAGAGGAAGGGAGTTCCAACCACAATAATGCTACCACTGTAATTCAAGAACAGTACCACACAACCACTGGCTCAGGTAGATAAAACGGCATCAAAACCATGTTGCTTCACATGTACCTGCTGCATTGTCCCAATACCCTGCAGTTTCATGAGTGGTGCTCGGAGTTGCACCCCAAGCGGATACAGGCACACGCGCCAATCTCATTACCAGTAGCAATCTACTGCCCCAGGGGAGGGTCACTTAGACTAATATGAGAAACAAGGCTGATCAGAATTCATTCACATTTTGTCAGCTTCAACTATAGTGAATGTGGCCTCAAATCTTTCACTTTCCCTCACAGCCTTCGAGTGGGAAGTGTATTGATTACCGGAACTGGCACATCCTGTTGTTATATTAGCAACCTAACGCTAGACTTGCACCAAAACTGGGCTAAAGTTATATACCGAATTGTAATATAGGAGCCCTTCATATATTTTTTTAGAACTATTAGCTTACTTTTTCTTCTGAATTTATAAATGGAAAATATTAGCCCCTCACTACCACACATTAATGGATCCTGCATTGAAAACAAAATTAAACAAAACATGCACTATAAACAAGGTTTGAATGAGTAACACTAGAAATTAAATAGTTATTTAAGCACAACTTAAATGTGTTGGTCACCGTCGACCTTCAGAGTGGAGTTGCTCCGAGACGCTTAAAACCCCTTCCCTCTACCAACATTATTAAAACGGCTGAGGAGCACAGACATCTGAAACGGAACTTCTCCATCAGGCAAGGAATTATTTATTTGTAATAAATGTAAATATAAATGACTTATCTTCTCCTTTAAGAATTTCTGTCAATGTTAAACATACTGATACCAGCTGAGGCAATGATCGATGTGCTGCAATTGGCTGCAGAATTCAAGAGACAGAGAGGGCTAAAATTGGCCCTATACACAGACCTCTGCTGGAAGTGTGCACATGAGCCTTGAGTGAGGACAGAAATGTGCTCGACAGTGATATCTAAAATGCCTGTTTGCCACTTACATTACAACCAAGGTTCATACACGAATGACAACCACTCGGTCGAGGTACTGCAGGGGAATTGCTGTCCATGGATTAATCAAGAACAGTCAGCATGGATTTGTTAAGGGAATGTCATGTCCGACTAACTCGTTTGAACTTTTTGAGGAGGCAACAAGGAGGGCTGATGAGGGTAGTCCATTTGATGTAGTCTATATGGATTTTAGCAAGGCTTTTGACAAGGTCCCAGATGGCAGACTGGTCAGAAAAGTACAAGCAAATTCAAGAGAAATGGCAAGTTGGATCCAAAATGGCTTGGTGGCAGGAAGCAAAGGGTAATGGTCGACGGATGTTTTTATAACAGGAAAGATTTTTCCAGTGGAGTTCCGCAGGGCTCAGTACCAGGTCCTTTGCTTTTTGTGGTATACATTAATGATTTAGACTTCAATGTAGGGGGCATGATTAAGAAGTTTGCAGATGATACAAAAATTGGCTGTGTGGTTGATCATGAGGAAGAAAGCTGTAGACTGCAGGAAGATATCAATGGACTGGTCAGGTGGGCAGAAAAGTGGCAAATGGAATTCAACCTGGAGAAGTGTGACGTAATTCATTTGGGGAATGCGAACAAGGCAAGGGAATACACAATAAAATAGTAGGGTCCTGCGAAGTGTAGAGGAACAGAGGGACCTTGGAGTACATGTCCACAGATGCCTGAAGGTAGCAGGACAGGTAAATAAGGTGGTTAATATGGCATACTTTCCTTTATTAGCCCAGGCTTAGAATACAAGAGCAGGGAGGTTATGCTTGAACTGTACAGAACACTAGTTAGGCCACTGCTAGAGAACTGTGTATAGTTCTGGTCACCACATTACAGGAAAGATGTGATTGCACTAGATGGGATACAGAGGAGATTTATGAGGATGTTGCCAGGACTGGAGAATTTTAGCTATGAGGAATGATTGGGTAGGCTGTGGTTGTTTTCTTTGGAACAGAGGAGGCTGAGTAGAGACTTGATTGAGATGTATAAAACTATGACAGGCCTAGATAAAGTGGATAGGAAGGATTTATTTCCCCCAGCAGAGAGGTCAATAACCAGGGGACAGAGATTTCAAGTAATTGGTAGAAGAATTAGAGGGGAGTTGAGGAGAACTTTTTTCACACAGAGGGTGGTGGGGGTCTGGAACTCACTGCCTGAAAGGGTGGTAGAGGCAGAAAACCTCACTGCATTTAAAAAGTACTTGGATATGCATTTGAAGTGCCGTAACCTACAAGGCTACGGACCAAGAGCTGGAAAGTTGGATTAGGCTGGATAGCTTTTTTCAGTTAGCACAGACACGATGGGTCGAATGGCCTCCTTCTGTGCTGTAAATTTCTATGATTCTCTTTGCCAGGAAAAATCAACACCTTCAAGTTAGAATAATTAGGTGCAGCACCAAATTTGAAGAATATTTTTATTACCGTAGACAGGTGTTTTCCCAGGTAGAATGACAATGACAAGCTGGAGTCCTGAATAGGTGTTCTTCAGATGCCTGAACATCGGTTCCACACTGTCAGCTCCTTGTGCATATTTACAGAAACATGGCTGGCCCTGGATAGGCATCCCTGCATCCTTAGATATCTTCCGCAGCTGGTCGGTAAAACTCCTAAGAAGGTAATGGTAAATTATTGTCGATTCAATGTAAAAAAAAACACAAGACTGGAATTCTATAAATGATTAGGCTTTTAAAAGCATAACTTGTTTTGGGAGTATCTAGCTGGAACTAAACATTTAAAGTCACGGAAAGATTCATCTTACTTAAGCACTTCTTCTCTACATTGTCTCTGTGCTGCAAAACATGCTATCGCCCACATTTTGATTTCAACCCCAGTGTGGAACTGTTTCCCCCGCATGTCCCAAACACCATGACTTGGAGTAGCAACTGTTCGATTCTGCAGAGGGGAAGAAGTGAAATTAAAGAGCAAGTCAACCTCACCTTTTTAAAATTTTTTAAAAATCTTTTCAGGCCATGAAATAACAAAAATGTTTATTTATGCAATTTTCACAAACATACACACAGTATATATATATATAAAAAGTTTTGCAAAGTAATTCAGAATCTGTTCATCAGCAAAGCTTTTAAAATATTATTGCAGGAAGGTTTGAGTTACACGTATGGGTTGCTGACTTGAAACACGAGTACAGAAGTGGTGATACCAATAGCAAGCTACCGATGGCATTTGCATTTTAAAAGATTCCTTTCAACTGAAGTATAGAATAAGGCAGCAGTTTACAATCAGAGCAAGGACGTGAACTTGGCAGAATAATTTATTCTCGTTGGCTTATTTTTCAAAAACCATTTTGCACTACCTCATACAGGGTCCTCAACTTCCACACCATCAGCCTCCATATTCAATGGATCATCCTGCGCCATTTCTGCCACCTCCAGCACGATACCACCACTAAACACATCTTCCCCTCCCCTCTAGCATTCCGAAGGGACCGTTTTCTCCACGACACCCTGGTCCACTCTTTAATCACCCCCAACATCCCCCTCCCCGTCTCATGGCACCCTCCTCTGCAAGCGCAGGAGATGCAACACCTGCCCTTTTACCCCTCCTTTCCCACCTGCCCTTTTACCCCCTTCCTTCCCACCGTCCAAACATTCCTGCTAGGTGAAACAGTGACTTACTTGTACTTTTACTGTATTCACTGCACACAACGCGGTCTCCTCTACATTGGGGAGACCAATCGCGGATTGGGTGATGGCTTTGTGGAACACCTCTTTTCAGTCTGCAAGTGTGACGCTGAGCTTCTGGTCACCTGTCATTTTAATTCTCCGGCCCATTCCCATTCTGACCTCTCAGCCTTGGCCTCCTACACTGTTCTAATGAAGCTCAACGGAAGGCTGATCAGCGCCTCATCCTTCGATTAATCACTTTACAGTCTTCTAGATTCAACGTTGAGTTCAACTATTTTAGTTCATAACCTCTGCCCCCATTTCAGCTGTTGGTAATGATTCTGGTTATTGCCATTTACACCTCCTCTAGGCCCATCCTTTGTATCTTTACTTGTCCCATTACCATCCCCTTTTACCTCACACCATCCTCTCATTTGTCAATTAATCTCTCCTGCCTTCCATCCCATCAGACGTTCCCTTTTGTCCTTTCCTCTCCTCTCCCCATTCCTGCCTCTGCACTTGCTTAAAACCCATTACATCTATAAACTTTTTCCAATCCTGATGAAAGGTCACTGACTTGAAATGTTAACTTTGTTTCTCTCTACACAGATGCTGCCTGACCTGCTGAGTATTTCCAGCATTTTCTGTTTTTATTTCAGATTTTCGGCATCCATAGTATTTTGCTTTTGAAATAGTGTTTTTCATCAAGTGTGTGTATTATTAGTATGTTTCTGACTGGTGCATCTGCTGTGATTGGTCCATGCGATTAAAGCTGTAGCAGAAAACATGCTGATAACACGAACACTCAAGATCTTACACAAAGGATAATAAGCGCTGTATATCATTTAACTTAAGATACTTTGCAACTGCATCTCGCTGCTCGTTTAATCCTCCTTTGTTACTTACAGTTTGCAATCTGAAATGACTTGGTTCCACCTGTAAAACAAGATGTTGCATCTCAGTGTGTACCAGGAATGTCATATGATTTGTTAAAAATGTTTCAGCTGCCATTCATAATACCATCGACCCCTTGAGTACTGTATGCCTTCTATAATATACACACGCATTACTGACAATAATTGAAATATATATAAAAATATATCAATAATTTATTTCTAGTTGATAGAACATTACAATGTAGTTATTTCTAGTTTACCATATATTTTCTATTGCAGTCCTCAAAGGGTTAATTCAGTAGAAAAAAAACATGTTTTCTGGGAACTGTACATCCTTGCCCAAATACTTTTAAAATAAAATCTTCAATAATGGTCATCAGTGGTCAAGACAAAACACCTAAGATTACATAGAAACATAGAAAATAGGTGCAGGAGTAGACCATTCGGCCCTTCGAGCCTGCACCGCCATTCAATAAGATCATGGCTGATCATTCCCTCAGTACCCCTTTCCTGTTTTTTCTCCATACCCGTTGATCCCCCCTTAGCCGCAAGGGCCATATCTAACTCCCTCTTGAATATATCCAATGAACTGGCATCAACAACTCTCTGCGGCAGGGAATTCCATAGGTTAATAACTCTGAGTGAAGAAGTCCTAAATGGCCTACCCCTTATCCTAAGACTACGTCCCCTGGTTCTGGACTTCCCCAACATCGGGAACATTCTTCCCGCATCTAACCTGTCCAGTCCCGTCAGAAACTTATACGTTTCTATGAGATCCCCTCTCATCCTTCTAAACTCCAGTGAATAAAGGCCCAGTTGATCCAGTCTCTCCTCATATGACAGCCCAGCCATCCCTGGAATCAGTCTGGTGAACCTTAGCTGCACTCCCTCAATAGCAAGAACGTCCTTCCTCAGATTAGGAGACCAAAACTGAACACAATATTCCAGGTGAGGCCTCACTAAGGCCCTGTACAACTGCAGTAAGACCTCCCGGCTCCTATACTCAAATCCCCTAGCTATGAAGGCCAACATGCCATTTGCCTTCTTCACCGCCTGCTTTCAATGACTGATGAACCTTGACACCCAGGTCTCGTTGCACCTCCCCTTTTCCTAATCTGCCACCATCCAGATAATATTCTGCCTTTGTGTTTTTGCCCCCAAAATGGATAACCTCACATTTATCCACATTATACTGCATCTGCCATGCATTTGCCCACTCACCTAACCTGTCCAAGTCACCCTGCAGCCTCTTAGCATCCTCCTCACAACTCACACCACCACCTAGTTTAGTGTCATCCGCAAACTTGGAGATGTTACACTCAATTCCTTCATCTAAATCGTTAATGCATATTGTAAAGAGCTGAGGTCCCAGCACTGAGCCCTGTGGCACTCCACTAGTCACTGCCTGCGATTCTGAAAAGGACCCATTTATCCCGACTCTCTGCTTCCTGTCTGCCAATCAGTTCTCTATGCACGTCAGTACATTACCCCCAATACCATGCGCTTTGATTTTGCATACCAATCTCTAGTGCGGGACCTTGTCAAAAGCCTTTTGAAAGTCCAAATACACCACATCCACTGGTTCTCCCTTGTCCACTCTGCTAGTTACAATAGCTTAATACAATTCAATTATCGACACATCCCTAATGTGTAATGCAGTCAGGTATTTTGCACGTTTAGGTTTCCGGGATTCAGTGTACAAAATTGGACACTATATATCGCAAGGTATAAAATCGAAGCAAAATAATCCCAACAGGCTATTTAAGTTATTTAATGATCCATTAACTCTGAAGTGGTTTTGAGCAATTATGCTGGGAAATATGCTCCTATTATATGTCAGCAAATTTTGTCCCATCATGATTTAATCAGATAGAATGGCAAGAAAGGGTCAGCATTCAGAGAGATGAAATCAACTCAGATGTAATTAAAATGAGACCACTGGGCAGTGCCAAGATCGGATCAGCCACAATCTTAATGAATGGCAGAGCAGGCTCGAGAGGCCAAATGACCTACTCCTGCTCCTATTTCTCATGTTCTTATGCTTTGGAGATCCAATTGGTGGATCCAGGGTGTTGGGATGTGGGTTTGTGCCTAAGTCTCTACACAGAAAGAAGATTCCTAATTTCACAAATGGCCCAGCGCCAGATAACCAGAGCGTGGGTAATTGCTCTGGGCTGCTCTCATGTATTTCCAAAGTGTGAAAAGGTGTAGTAGTACTGGCTGCCCACTTGGTCGGGGGATGTGTTGTGTGGAAACTTAAAAGGGAAGGGACAAATAAACACAAAAAAGTGCAATTATAATAAAAAAACAAAAATATTTCAAAAATTAGAATTTTTTTTAAAAAAAAGGGGATTTATATGGTGACATTTTCTACCTCAACAAAAATCTTAAGCAAATTTTGCATCGCATTTCATTCCCTTCCCCAAAACAAATTGTGGCGCAAACGTTTTACAAACACAGTAATTTAAAGATCTCACAGCTCATTAGGAACAGACATCAAGTTTAAGAAATAGATTACTTTAGTACTCTGATTTTTGAAATTACTGTACCCCATTTCTTTAAGTCTCCATGCACTAATCCCACAGGTTAAGTGTTCAGGCAAGTTACCTGCACTCGTGCCATTGCAGCATTACGACTGACTGTTGAGTACATGCAAGAGATACCTGGGCCAACTGATCCTTTCTATTCATTTGCTCATCAGTTCTCTGATAACCATATTTTAAGGTTCCACTGGTACAACTCATGAAGCTTTCCCAAAGTCTAGTTCATCTAAAAGGAACAATCTATTTTATCAGGACTAAAGATCAAAATCAAATTTCTAATATAAGCCATAGAAGGAATTAAAAAAGTCCACCTTGTACTGTTCTCCACAGCAAGACTATGAGTAGGTAATATGAATGTATGGTGCCAAAGTTCTGATTAAGGGTTGTAAATATGAGAAGTATTGGTCCATGAGGAAACTATCAAAACATACATGCATGGAAATCAAATCCAGTTGTAGGTTCAGTTTACAACATTACAGTATTTGGCACCCATTACCAGATAATATTGACAGTACAATGTAAAACATTAATTTTCTGAACTTCAAAAATGATTATTTTGCAGTAGCTTGGGACCAGTAAAATTATCAATCCCTTGTTTGGCAGCCACAGATTTTAAAAGCATTGGTATGACCTACCCTCCCGCCATACTGCAGCATGGGAGCTGGAAGCACTCGCCCGGTCACATGAGCCATCTCATCTCGCACTTTAAACTGAAACTCCTGGACAAAAGGGTCAGAGTCGTAGTTTGCACTTTTTACCTAAGAGAGAAAAATATAAAATACTGGAATTCAAATATACTTCAAAAGCATGGGCAAAAGAGCATTAAATAAGCTGCATCACACAGCCAAATCTTAACCAGTTTAAGAAATACCATGAAAAATATCTCAATGTTTATTGCTGATTGTTGCTCATTAGGATGAGTTTAAAAGTTCTCGGTTGTGATTTAGATTTTTTTTTAATTAAAAAGGGTAAAACTAGATGTCTTGAGGTTCTATATAATGAGACCAAAGACGAGGTAGTCAATGTTATGGGTGCAGTTGAGGGAGATTAGCGGGACAGGGGTGCCAGTAGAGGAAAAGTTCAGGTGAAGAGTAAAATCACCAAAAATAAGGAGTCATGGTGCAGAGTCTGAGACTTGATAGGAGGAAGTTTTTGGCGAGGAATTTCCTGGGAGTGGTGATTTGGGGGGGGGGGGAGAAAGAGGGGGGGGTGTGGAATTTAAATTTTTTTTTTTTTTAAAAAGAGTGATGGGTGGGATAGAAGGTGAGGTGGTTGAATATGGAGAAGGAGCCAAGGCTTAAAGCTACTAGGCCAAAGTGAATCCTTGCGATGATTGCCATGTCACCACCATAGGAATTGGAAAATTCTGCTGTAAT
This sequence comes from Pristiophorus japonicus, assembly GCF_044704955.1. Taxonomy (NCBI): domain Eukaryota; kingdom Metazoa; phylum Chordata; class Chondrichthyes; family Pristiophoridae; genus Pristiophorus; species Pristiophorus japonicus. Next base: position 35,406,544 of record NC_091990.1, on the reverse strand, counting down.
CACCAAGATTTCTTGAATACAACTTAAAGCATTAAAATGCATTTCTTATGTGATAAGCAGAGCTAGGATTGTACCAAATTAAAGAATGTTTTTGTAAAATAAAATCCATCGGGTAAGTTGCTCCACCTAAGCAAGGTTACAGATCGTTTTAACAGAAATCTGTACTACATGCAGAAACAATCCAACACTTACTAGTTTACTGATCTCCTCCTGTCTGTCGGGCGCTGACCGTGCTGTTGCTTTAATCATTGTTGAAGTTTGATTGTCTGTCAGTTTCTTGATGCAGCGCTGCCCCGCGACAATGTTACACACCTAATTAAAAGAAGAACTTTAGTGAAAACACATACAGGTTGAGCATTCGAAATCCGGAGTTCCAAAATTCGGTATGTTCCGAAATCCAGACATTATGCATGATTCTGGAGTGGTCATCCAGGATCCGGAAAATGTTCCGAAATCCGAACATTTAAAAAAAAAAATGATTTACCGCTGCGAGTTGGGCCTAGAAAAGCGGGGAAAAACACCAATTCCCCCCCCCCCCCCCCAAAAAACAATAAAAATAAAAATTCACAATACATTCTTACCTACTAAATCGCTGAAAAAGAATTAAAAAATAAAAACTTTAACTTACCTTTTTTGCAGGTCTTCAAGGCCAATGCTGCTGAATCTGGAACCCTCCCCCCCCCCCACCAACGAATCTCCACTTGCCGCCACCCCCCCTGCCAACGAATCTCCACTTGCATGCATGCACCCACCCCCCGCCCCGCCCCCCCAGTAGCACACTTACCTCGGCCCAGGCGTTTCCGGATTCGGGACAGAAATCCGGAACGGCCTCGGTCCCGAGGTTTCCTGATTTCGGACGCTCTACCTGTACAATCAATTTCCCCACCTCATTAATATTTACACACCAAAACTATTATTTCACAGCAACAACCAGCTTAGTACAAGCAATCCTGAGGGAGTGCTATACTGTTGGAGGTACCGTCTTTTGGATGAGATGTTAATCTTTTTGCAAAAGGCGGACCAATTTCAAATTTGATTTTGGTTTCAATTTTTTGCGAGGTATAAATGACTGGTGTAGGTTGGACACAGATGCACAAAAACAGGCACTGAACTCGTGCAAATAGATTGTTGAGCAATTACAAGCATGCTATCGTTAAGGTGCACAATAATTGATAAAAATTGTTGTTTGTAGTTGATGTTGGTCCTTTATACAAAATTACAGAAACTGGTGTACAAACGTTCCTCACCAAACAACATCCAGCAGCTAAATAAAAATCTTCATGAGAATCAATTCCCCGATGGATTATGTATTGAGCCATATGGACCTGAAAGCCCCAGGCTTAATTGCTGTAGTTAGCAGATCTCAGGTGGGGCAGCAGTTGAATACTACAATTGGCCTTAGCACTGCTGAGCTAAAGAAGGGTGGGATGCGGAGGAGGAATTAGCCACGGCTACAGCTTGATTGTTATCCAGTGACCCTTGTAGGAAAATGACTATTGTTAAGATGGTGGATGTGAACAAAATCAAGCTCAGCTCTTGTGCCTTCTAAAGCCAAATAGCCCATCAACAATCACCGTCAAGGTGAGGTACCAGAGGTTTGCTGACTCTCATGGAATCTTGCCTGGGCGAGAATCAGTGCCTTCGGGAGAAGGAGCAAAATTAAAGATTTTTTTTTCCATGTGGTGTAATGCAAGTTTTTAGAATCGGTTTATTAAATAAGTGGAAAACGCCACAACTTCTGAACACTGTAAGCATAAGGAAATTATTTAAGTCTCAATACCTATGAATAAATCAGTATACCACTGGATGACCGTACATTTTTTAAATTACACATTTGGACGTACAAGGAAACTCCAATTGCCTAAAAAAAAATTATCCAGCATTAAAGTACTTAGTGACAGTACAATTAATCCATACATTATATTATATACTCTAAATCTCACTGATAGATGAATGGAAGGGCTTCACTCTCTCACCTCGAGTGGCAGGTAGGTGTGCTTCTGTTCCTGACCCACCTGTAGACAGGGTAGGTGTGGGTACTTTAGCTGAAGGTTGTATTTTTGTTTGAAATATTGCGCTACCGTGCACTCCACAGTCTGCCCGCTTTCCAGCTGCAAGGGGAACCTGAGAAGCAACAGAATAATGCTCAACACAATTCTGCAGCTAAGTAATGGATCAGGTGATTATATAACTGGCAGAAATCAATGTAAACCATTAACCATACTGTATTTCCACAATTATGGAGTTACCAATTTTAAATATTTTAATTTCTCTAATGTGCTTATATACATAAAAGATTATTTACAAAGTTTTGGCCTTTAGATTGATTCTGCTACATTCAGAATCATAATTTGATTTCCTTAGTACCAACCAAAATCGCTATTAGTGTCAAATACTTTGAGGAAAAATTGTTATTCAGAATAAAAGTATTTGTTTTGTTACTTTGTATCATCTTTATATATTCAGAAATGCCTGTGTATATGCTAATTTACTTCCATGCGACATTTCCAGTCCTCACATTATACAAGTAAAGGAATTTATGCATGTTAATTTCCTTTTTTGCAATCATAATAATCCAGAACTACGACAAATCAGTAAGGCAACATTAGGAAAGTCCAGAATTATCACAACTGATATACAAGTATGCTGCTCTAAAAATATTACCCCAACTACTTAGCTTGCAACAGTTCTCCATTTCATTTTTACATTTTCTCTCATTAAAGTAGTTTTCCTCACTTGCCTGAGATCTATCAACTCCTTCACCCTTTGTCTTCCCCTCTCTGTGACTAAGTTTCCCCTTCTCATCCAATCTGTGCCAATTTTTCTTTCCCACCATTTGTTGTGATCATCAAGGTGAGGACGGCTACTGCTGCAACATTTTTGACACTGTGCATCAGTGATAACCACTGCCACTTCAGGTAATGCTCAACCACAGATAAAGTAAAGGTACTTGAACCTATAACCAATTACCCCAGCCTCAGAACAGGAACCTAAACCAGTGTGAATGCCATTTTAAAAAAAATTTCTCACACCTTGCTGCCTGTGTGGCCTCTGAGTGGAATGCCAATTGTTGTGCAGTTTTGTATTGTGCAACCACAACTACCAAGAAATGAATTGACATTTCAATTAGCTGCAGCTGGCAGAGAGATGTCTTCATTTGGATGGCATCCAAAAATCATGTGCCTGTACTGTCTTCAAGGGGCTTTCTGAATCTAATATTTTCCTATATATTCACATCAAAATCAACTATCTCCCATGCTTCTCATTTTCAGCAGCAATTCATCAACACAACTATGTAAGAAATTGGACTGGCAAGAACAGCAAACCACATCAATCTTCCTAATGCTTCAGAGACCTGCAATTAAATTGATAGGAGGATGCTCTTCAAATATGAATAGGCATACCAAATGCTGTACTCTTTACAACCTTTATCCCCATAAAAATTAATTTTCAAGTATACATATGACATTACTCAGCATACACCAGTGATAATATAAAGAATTATAGATAATCCCTTATAAAGGCTTTAACAAGAACCACTTAAAAAAATGCAACATTTCTTACTAGCATGGAGATTGCCAGAGATATCACTGATGATGGTATCCCAGAGTGGCTCCACAGCAAACAGGAGAGAGGTGCAGCTTCAAACTAGCTTGTGTACTGCTTGATCCCAAGAAAAGTGATATGCTGGTAAATATGGACCCCAAAGCTATGTGATTTCCTGCACTTGGAAGGCTAGGGACTAGCTGTCAAGCCTGTGCAAAGTCACTACTCCTGTTCTTAACTATGGAAGCACTGAAGAACCCATGCGATGCTCTTAGTGGATGAAATCACTACAGTGGTCAAGCTGCAATAGAGAGCCAACTCGAAGCTCTCCCCAACAGTAAAAAATGTTGACACTAAAACATTTAACAACAAATATATTCTGTTCAGACTATAAATGAGAGTCATTTCAAGAAAAGCACTGCTGCTAGATTTTTGCATCCTCTTTAAGCATTTGTAATTATTCATCATTACTTACGTCTGATGGCTGGCTGGTCGCCTGGTAACATTGCACACACGGTACTTTCTTCTCATAGGTCCACAGTGAGTTACTTCAACCTTCAATCCTGTGAGAAGTTTGTCAGGAGAAGGCAAAAACAGCAACTGTTACAAACCAATTTAACTGTAATCTCAATAATGGAAAATAGATTGACTACTCCTAATATCTCAAAGCTTCAAATTCCAATGAATGAAAAGATGTATATTTATTTTTCTTGTTCCATTTCACTCCTTTCTGGGTTGCTCCCCCACCCATTAAAACACTTCCTTTAGGAACTGGGAACAGGGGAAGACATGTGCCAACCACTTTTCACAACTGGTTCAGAACTCCACAATTGACCAACAGGGGTAAAACCGATTGGGTGGGGATGTCATAGTTGTTTGATGAAGGTGAAATAGTCAGGAAAAGATAATATACTAACGATCATCTCAATATTGAGAATTCCACAAATAATGACAATTTCAAGAAAACTCGACAGTTGTCTACATAAACAACAACTTGTATTTATATAGTGCCTTTACAGGAGTATTATGAGACAAAAGATTTGACACTGAGCCGCATAAGGAGAAATTAGGGCAGGTGACCAAACGCTTGGTCAAAGAGGTAGATTTTAAGGAGCGCCTTGAAGGAGGAAAGAAAGGTAGAGTGGCAGAGAGGTTGAGGCAGGGAATTCCAGAGCTTAGGGCCTAGGCAACAGAAGGCACGGCCACCAATGGTTGAGTGATTATAATGAGGGATGCTCAAGAGGGCAGAATTAGAGGAGCGCAGGCATCTCGGGGGGTGGGGGGTGGGTGGTGGGGGAGCACAAGGGTGACGGGTTAGTGGGACTTGGTGCAGGTTAGGACACGGGTAGCTGAGTTTTGGGATCACCTCTAGTTTACGTAAGGTAGAATGTGTGAAGCCAGCCTGGGAATAGTCCAGTCTAGACGTAACAAAGACATGGATGAGGGCTTAAGCAGCGGATGAGCTGAGGTAAGGGTGGAGATGGGCGATGTTACGGAGGTGGAAATAGGCGGTCTTAGTTATGCTGTGGCTATGTGGTCGAAAGCTCATTTCAGGGTCAAATATGACACCAAGGTAGCGAGCAGTCTGGTTCAGCCTCAGACAGAAGTTGGGGAGAGGGATGGAGTCAGTGGCTAGGGAAGAGAGTTGTGGCGGGGACTGAAAACAATGGCTTCGGTTTTTCCAATATTCAATTGGAGAAAATTTCTGTTCATTCAGAACTGGATGTCGGATAAGCAGTCTGACAATTTGGAGACTGTGGAGGGGTTGAGAGAAGTGATGGTGAGGTAGAGCTAGGTGTCATCAGCGTACAAGGGCCGGTTTATATTTGTCTTCAAAGTTAAGGCATGTATTTTCTGCACTAGCTACTCCGTATCTCTTAAAATCATTATCAAACATATTTGATGTATTGGGACATATCTTCATTTTAGTAGTGTATTTGCAACATCCTGAAGACTGATCATTTTGGGTCTGCAATCTCCATTGCAGAAGCTCCAGTGATGCTGACTACACTAACTCTATATGTGTGCATTATTTTTTTTGTGGGCTTATGAGGCAGGAAGGCGGAATAGAATGAGCATATCCATATTAACTCAATGAATAGTCTGAAATGCCAACCTACATTAAATTTGATGAAACTGCTTTGGAACACACAAGAGTCAAAGCCATAACCCATGTTGTGGATTTTCAGACGGCTGTCTATATCGTGACGCACAGGAGGCCAATTAAAAAAATTCAGTCACGGTACGAGAGGAACTGTAGCAATATGGACTAAATGTTGGTTGACGGACAGAAAACAAAGGGTTGAGGTTAATGGGCGCCGCTCAGATTGGTGAAGGGTTGGAAGTAGTGCAAGGGTCCACTTTTGCTTAAAAAATATATATATCGACACACCTGCACATGATTGGATATCAGGAGCATGATATTAATATTTGCTGACGTAAAAGTGGGAGTTGGGGGATTCAGCAAACAGTGAGGAGAACAGGCAGATCAGCAGAATGGCCAAATGAAATTCAATACTGAGAAGTATGCGATAATATTTTTTGGGAGTAAAAGCAAAGAATGGGAGAATATATTCAATGACAAGGCAATGAGGGGTGTGGACAAACAGATACCCAAGGGTCAAATGCATAATGCCTGAAAGCCCCAGTGCAGTTAGTTAAAGTAGTAAAAAAAGATAAATTGCATTTTGGCTTTTATAAATAAGAGTAAAGAGGTAATGCTAAAGTTGTAAGAGGCAATGATTCGGTTATCAGGAGAAACTTAAAATATTAGGAATATTTCCACTGGAGCAGAGATGGCCAACTGGAGGTTTTTTTAAATTATGAAGGGTTTTGAGAGGATAAATAGGGAAAGACCATTTCTACTGGTCAAGAAGACAGTGATGAAAGGCCATCAATTTGAAATTGGTACATAGTAAGAGGGGTTAGAAAGAATTTCTTTATGCAGAGCGTTTCGTTGTTAGAGCTTGAATTGCTTTGCTGCAGGGAATGGTGAGGCAGTGAGATTGCAAGGGAAATATAAATATACATTTGAAACAGAGGATGATACAGGGTTAAGGGGAGAGCAGGGAAATGAGATTAATAATGCCCATCAGGAATCTATTTTTGAAGAAACAGATGAAGAGTAATTTGTACAGGAAGACTAATCACATGGTTGACCCTGAACTGCCACCTGAAGTTGCCTAGCAAGCCACTCAGTTGTATCAAAAAGAATAAAACCATCTGGACCACTTGGTGGCAACCAAGGCATCAGATCAGGGCTTGATGGAAGCACAACCATCCTAGTTGACACTGCAAAGCCCCCCTCGCTAGCATCTGGGGACGGGTGCCAATGTTGGGAGAGCTGTCCCACATCCCAATAATGAATAATAATTTTTTTTAAAGTTATCGAAGCGTAAGATTTATGGATTTAGCTTGTCACAAGAGGGCTGGTGCTACATTAATGAATTGCCAGTCTCACTGAAATTGGTGACCAGTGGATGGCGCTGTTGGTACAGCCATTTCATGGTCATACAACATGTCGACGTACCCACCACAAAGCGCATCACTGCAGTAAACTTCTTGAATGCGTGAAAGATTTTATCATAAGAAAATGCATTAAGAAAGCAAGCAAGTCTGAATTGTCAGTGGCTACTCAAGTTTCTGCTAGATTACAAAGATAATGTTTCAACTAAGCTTTTACTAAATATGCAACTGCAAGTTCTTTCCTTTTGTATTTGCAGCTTTTTACTAACATTACTTCACTACCAAGTACATCCATTAACTACGTTTTATAAAATGTCAGCATAAAATTGTAAAGGATTAAGAAACTGATTAAACTGGAGAAATCTACCATCAATTACAAACCCAGTCATAGCAAATATTAGAGTTGTGGGGATTTCAAAAACAACCACTGTTTCTCACTAAATTACCAGTCAACAAAATGTTTGCAACTTACCTTTTATCTCTTTGGTGAATTTGACTCGGTGGGAATCAGTCAAAGGTCGTGGTTGTTCATCAATATTATGAATGTCTAGAACTTCACACATGAACTGAATTACAGGCTGTGCTTTATAGAAAGCAGTGGCAGAAACTAAAAAGATAAAAATCAAAACATTGTAATGAAAGGCATGACAATACATAAAGAAATCACGAGAACTTTCTTTTTAAGATTTTTAGGATACATATATAAAAGGAGCAGAAGGCATATTGTTACAATTTAAATTGGTTTTAATTACCTTTAATTGGACTTGGGGGTACAGGGCACAATTTTGAAATTTGCAGATGACACGAAACTTGGAAATGTAATCAGTGAGGAAGATAGTAATAGACTTCATAAACAGGCTGCTGGAATGGGCGGACACATGGCAGATGAAATTCAACGCAGAAAAGTGAGGGGTGATACATTTTGGTAGGAAGAATGAGGAGAGAAAATACAAGTAAATGGTACAATTTTAAAGGGGTGCAAGAATAGAACACCTGGGATGTTTGTGCACAAATCTTTGAAGGTGGCAGGACAGGTCAATAAAGTTGTTAATAAAGCATATGGGCTCCTGGGCTTTATAAACAGAGGCAGAGTACACAAACGCCAAGAAGTTATGCTCAACCTATATAAAATACTAGTTCGGTCCTAGCTGGAGTGTGTCCAATTCTGGGCACACTTTAGGAGCTACGTGAAGGCTTTGGCGAGGCTAGAGAGAGATTTACTAGAACGGTTCCAGGGATGAGGGATGACAGTTAAATGGATAGACTGGAGAAGCTGGGGTTGTTCTCCTTAGAGCAGAGAAGGCTAAGAGGAGATTTGATAGAGGTATTTAAAATCATGAAGTGTTTAGATAGTAAATAAAGAGAAACTGTTTCCAATGGCTGAAGGGTTGATAACCAGAGGATACAGATTTGAGGTGACTAGCAAAAGAACCACAGGCGACAAGAGGAAAAACTTTCTACACTATGAGTGGTTAGGATTTGGAATGCACTGCCTGATAGGGTGGTGAATACAGATTCAATAGTAGCCTTCAAAAGGGAATTGAATAAATATTTGAAGGAGAAAAAATTGCAGGGATTATGGGGAAAGAGCAGGACCAACTGGATTGCTCTCCGAAAGAGCCACCGCGGACTCAATGGCCTCCTTTTGTGCTATACTATTCTGTGATTCTCTGAAATTATTCCCCTCCCTCTCAAACAAACCTCGACACATTTTAAGCAGGTTAACAGACTCTTTCCGTTAGGTCAGCATTGTCTTCTTGACATTCTCCAGTCACATTAAACTTCTGAGGTGTAAACACAGCTGTGCCAAGAGTGTACTATTAACTAGAAGCAAGAACCTCTTGAAGTGCTTATGAAAGTTTTATAAATCTAAATTACTTCATCTTGAAGATGGGAAAATAAAATGGGAGATATATTTTAGAAATGACTTTGAGGACCTTAACTTGAAGTATCTATGCATTGCGCTTGCACCAGTTGCTTCTGATATAACTTACTACAGCTATGGTTGCTGCTTTGGATACCAGTGTATGCACTTCATATTAGATTTGGAACTGTGTGGCTTCCAGTAACATCAGTGAAATCTAAGCATTGAACCGACTTCCAAATTAACACTGCAATATCATTCTTCTTATGATCTGGCGTCTAAAGACACTAGTCAATGTATTAAGTTATATAGCACAGATGTTCACTAATTTAGCCAAATTCAGCCAGAGCAGCTGTTGGTACACTATAAATGGCCTGTGTCCATGCAGTCAGAAGTAGGAGGGAAGGGAAAGAGAAAAAGCAGCCATGGTTCTTCCAGCTTATTATTTTCTAGTCACTCCTGCTGGATAACATGCATGTAAATGCCAGATGAGATCAGGAGTGGAATCAGCTGTGATGCCCTCCAGCCTGTTGCTACTCACCATCAAAGCTCACACAACAAAAATACAAAAATAGCCACTTGGAGGCTGCCGGTGCCTGTTCAATTGTAGTGCAATGAGAGTCAGTGTAACTTCACAGGAGCACTGTCAAAGAAAATTTCACACCGAGGTACAAAGAGATTTTAGGACAGGTGCTTTATCAAAGAGGTAGGTTTTAAGGAGCCACTTAATGGAGGAGAGAGGGGTGGAGAGGTTTAGGGAGTTAATTCTAGAACTTAGGGCCCAGGCAGCTGAAGGCACGGCTGCCAATGGTGGTGCAATGAAAATATGGGATTTTAAATGACTGCTGGGTTACTTAGCAGATGCGATAGTCGTGTTACCCTTCAAGTTTCCCTTTCTTACTCCTGAAATGCACTTTTTCATCTCACCAACTGAAAGCAAGAATTTAGCACATGACAAATTACATGGTGGAACACAATTCTTCCACATCTTTCAATTCTACATCACTGTTATCAGAGATACTGGACTTCACTGCTACTAATGGTTGCTCACAAAGAGGCAAAGGACAGCATTACTGGGATATGAATCACTCAGGAATAAACTTCAACTTGGGCTATTTGGTTGGGTGTCCAGCTCTGTGTCTGGTCAGTAAAGCTACTGGACAACCATACAACAAAAAAAAACATGTTGCAAATTCGCAATTAAAAAGATCAATCATGTTCCCAGTTTGAGCCAGTATTCCTCATTTTGCTTCTTAGAACTAAAACTGGTATGTCAATACCATGCCTGCCAAAGTCAGGTCTGGCTCACTGTCACACTTTGCATTCTGCCACATCTGACTAGTAATTTTATTCTAAAAAAACAGAACCAACATAATCAATCAAGAACACAACATAAATTGCTCGCTATGCATAAGATAGTGCCAATTGATAAAATGTTAAAAAAAAATTAGTTAATCTCTCAGTTTTGCATGCAAGGAATCAAGACTAAATGTAATCTTCAGATGAAGCACAGTTGGAGGGCAAGGGATAATTAGACCAGAGAGCACAAATGAAATTCAGCCCCCATTTTAAAAGTCATGCACTGTATTCTTTTTTATTTCTAATGGAAACTACCTATTTAAACTTGCCATGCTGTAATTCCACTGCAGCACCTACAGTGCCAGTGGGGGACGGGGGCAGGGGGGGGGGAGGAAATTACAATGTGACAAGTTTACATAGTCATTTTCCATTAGAAATACTGACATCGTAATTTATAAAGCAAGATCACAGATAGAGCTTGCTATAATAAGGAAAACTTTAGCATTGTTTTAAAATTTCTGGGCATACTAATAATGCTAATCCTGTGAATAGAAAATGTTACCGCTATATCGCAGATTGAAATAACAAGTTGCACTTACTTACAAAGGACACAACGTATTCTCAATCTGACAAAACAGATTTTTAAATTTAGTTCTTATTTGTGCACTAATTATAAACAGAGGAATACTGCAAAGAAGGGACAGAGGAAACAAAGTATTTTGACCCACTTGAAGCCACAGAGTAATAGAGATTAGGAAAAAGATATGTCATATTGTTGAAATTAAACTGCTGAGAGGTGGAGCGCAGGGTAAAAAAACAATCAGAACTACATCAAAATGACATTATTCATGTCCTTTGAAGGCTCAATTCTACAAATGAATACAAAGTCAAAAATCTTCCCACTTCATGACTAAACCAGTCTGGCAAGATCTTTCAGATGAGATGTTAAACCAAGGTTCTGCCATCTCTAATGGACATAAAAGATCCCATAACACTACTACAAGAGCAGGGGAGTTCTCACAGTGGTCTAGCCAACACTTATCCCTCAAACAACATTACTAAACATTGTCTGGTCATTTATTTCATTATTATTTGTGGGACTTCGCTGTATACAAATTGACTGCCACATTTCTCTACATTACAACAGTAATTGCACTTCAAAAGTATTTAATTGCCTATGAAATACTTTGGGACATACTGAGGTTATGAAAGGTGCGACATAAATGCAAGTTCTTTATTTTTCTTTGATCGATTCAACTTGGTGCTGCAATCCACACAACTGGGGAAAACCACTTCATTTGATGAAAGATTTCTTTACTTTCAAGTAGTGAATCATACAACGGAACTGAGTCATATTTCCAGGCAACACCCACCATTGGAAGAAAAAAATATCACAGCTTAAATTAGTTAAATTTGCTACAACAGTAATTATTCTTGGTGCTCACAGACACTTGCATAATGTTGCATAGTTACAGGTCTTCCCCTTTGTTCTTTTTCTTAAGTGCTTCCATTTATGCAAGGTCTTGGGTACGTCCATCCAGATCATTATAATAGAAATACACAACCTTTATTTTTGTAGGGTTATAAATGATCTAAACAAATGGTTAGTAAATGCCTAGCAAGGTTTGGTTTCCAACACACAATACAAGATGTTCCCCAAGTAAGGGATTATTTCTCCAAGAATCAGTTCAAAACAAGAAATGCTCTAAAAGCACACCAACCTCATTTGAGCAGAGAATTTCGTGACGAGACTATGATTTATACATGTTCAATGGAAAATGCTCAATAACTAGTAATAACTAAGTAATTTTCAGTTATGAGTAACTTCTGTTGGTGTTTATTCAGTGGATCATAAACCAAAAGCTGCTGGGGCGACATTCACGTGGAACAGATTAGTTTGAATCAACTGGTAGAAATTTTCCTTTTGAGCCAGTAGGTTGCAGGTTGAAACAATGCTCTTGGACTTCAGTACATAGTTATGACTGATACTCCAGTGAGACATTTGCCTGTTCCAGTAGTTAATAAAAATTTTACGGCACTGCTCAAAGATGTGCAATAAGCAACATTCCAACCTCAAGCAACACCATCAAAGCTAAACAGATGAATGAATTATTCATCGCTTTGCTGTTTTTGAGGGATCTTGCAATGCGCACAATGGCTGCACTATGTAGCTACATGACAGTAAATGCACTTAAGTTATTTGTAGCATGTGAAGAGCTTTGCTTTCTGTGAGACGAGACATTTCTTTATTTTCATTTTATCGTAATGGCTTACAGTCTGATAAGCTGGTTAAAGATGGACACGTACAAACATACATGACCTGCTCAATAATTTTGGATGATCATTGATGTGTTCCATCTCACTCGGTCTGCATTCTTTCTAAAACTCTTGTACCTTACAGTGTAGCCACTGATCTTTTTAAATTACCTCCTGGGTGGTTGGAGGTTATATGATGAAAACTCCCAGAATACATCCACCCAGATTTGGAAATCTTAATTAAGGCAGAGCTATATTTAGAAGAGATTATTTATCATTTGAGTGGAATTGGTGACAGAATAGCACAATAGATTCCTAGCATTACAAATATATACAATTAAGAAAGTGATCATTCGGTGCAATAAACACTTTTGAGCAATGTGGATTACTACACTTGGAAAAGAACAATGACTTATTTTCTCTGCAAAAATTATGTTTTTAAACACTTTGCATCAGTACATATAATCTGGAATACCAACAGCAATAATGTATACATTGCCTGTAGACTCTCTCCCAAGGAGTTTCATTGACTGAAATTTAGTCCCTTGTTTACAGAAGTTCAAACACAGATTTGATCACTGCCAGTTGACCCAGCGTTGCTGAGAAAATGTATAATTCCATGGATTGGCCCCATGCATGCTTCTCAAATTATACATACTATCATTAACCATCATAATCTGTTTCCAAAATATCTGTTCTTGCTACAACAGCTTCTGGTTGCAACTGATTATGCCATCTAATAGTACCTCCATTCATGGTTAAGTCACAAACTGTGTGTGTTATTTCAGCTCCCTCACCTTGCAATTTATTTGATGGACTTGGTTATAAAGTTGCACTTTCTGCAAGGGAAGCAGGATAAAGTCAGTAAAGGATCAAGGATGAAACTATTGACCTGGATTTTTCGGGGCCTATGACTACATACGTGACCTGCAAGTTCCGGGTTTCTACATGCGATGCTCATGTGCAAAAATCCGGAACTTGCAATCCATCAAGAATCTTCTGGACAGATCCTCCGCATCCTTGTAAAATGGACATTCGCTGGCGGAGAGTTGGGCTATTAGCCCATATACTGCCCAGCGAATGCCCATGGAATTCTTACGCCTGGTAAAAGCAGGCATAAGGTCTTTTTACCAGCGTAATAGTTTAAATAAATATTATAATAATTTAAAAAAATTATTTAAACATGAAAAATCTTTAAAATTAGTTATAGGTTATTTTTTAGCCCCTTTTCAAAAATTTAATTTTTATTTTAAATATTTAATGCAATTGTTTTTTAATTCATTTTAAACTTGTAATGATTTTTTTTTTAATTTCAAGGTTGCATACATGTATTTTTTGGGTGATTCCCATTATGCTTATGGGAATTCCGTACATAAATGGAATCTCCATAAGCATAATGGGAATCCCCTTTCTGACTGATTAGGCTGGCCCACGTGATCCCAGGGATGCTTGTGAACTGCTTGTGCCCCTGGGATACATGGGCCTCTCCGCAGGCCTACGCGCAGAGGCCCAGGAGCGCAAATATCCATGGATCCAGAACCATCAAGTAGGTTTGTAGTTTTATTGTGGTTCAGAGTCCTACGATCACATATTCAGACCCATTATCTTAGCAGATCTAACCATGGTTTAACTCAAACTACATGCAACACCCAATTAAACACGTTTTTTTTTTAAAACAAGGTTTTTATTTCTAACTATCTGATTTTTTATTTGACTAATCTCAGACATGCATTTTCTTATGGAGCACTTATTGAAGAATTGCTTGCAACATGTATATGTATAGTTGTGTTGATGCTACAATTCGTTTCTAGGTATTGTACTTTTTCAAATGGCTGACAAAAGTATGTACAGGTCAGTGACTGCCAAACCATTGTGTTAGTCTGTACAGGTGCTGAGATGCACAACTAGCTGCCAACTACCAGAAAACATGGCTGACTCTTGAAGAGTCTGCAGAAAGTATCTGTTGGTGGATCTCAGACTCTCTGGAAGCAGCAGTGTGGCTTCTTTTATTGTACTGAAGTCAGGATCAAAATAGAGAGTAAATTCTAAACACTTTGAATACTATACACACTACACATTTCACCTATTGAAAATGTATTCAAATGATGATCCAAGTAAAATTAGAGACACAATGGTATGCTAGGACATAATCTAGCTTTCAGAATTGTCTCTAAAGGTGCACAAAACACTTGTGGCTTTTTCATATATGCTGGTTATACTATTTGCAACGTTTTAATAAGTTTGAAAAAGTTGAATTAAAAAAAAACTCCCAACATGACACTGAAAATCCAGAATGAACTCTGGCACATGAAAGGTTAAATGACTGAACCCAGTTGCAAGAACCACAACCGCAGATGTTTGTCATAACTACAAACATTCCGTTTGAATGAATCACACGTTTTAAACTTCCCCTTCGAAACTATCGACTCCTCATTCTCACCCACATCAGCTGATTAACATAACATTAAGACGGATCCATAGACAGCTAATAGAAACAGAGCACACCTGTTTCTATGGAAGAAATCAATTGTATGACAACTAGAAGCACAGGTACATGGAGGCAGCTTATTGCCAAACAGGTGCCAAAGACTAAAATGTTACATAAATATATAAATAACTGGGTGCTATATCTCAGACATAAATATGTACAAATACAACATGATATATTTCCTTTTAATCCAGTTAATTAAATACTAATGCCAGATATTAAATCATCTGGTGCACCACTGCTCGTCAAAATCGTCTTATTTGATTACAGGAGCTTTTTAATTGCTGTCCACTAGGTCACCAACAGGAATTAATAAAATAAAGTGGTTCAAAACTCCTCAGTTACAAGAGCAACAGCTCCGTAGTGTAGCAGCCCACCTCGAAATCACCCGTCAAAATGTCACTGTCTTGGAACACTGTAGGATCGTGCATCTTCTTGTTTCTGTTTTTTTGGGGAACCCTTCTGACAACCAAGTTCATTAAGTAAATCGTAAGGCGAGTGCTGACTTGACTTGCACAGTTGGTGACCTAATCATCAGTTTCATTATCTCAAGTTTGGATACTAAAGCTATTAGCACTCACAAAGAAATGTATTCAGAAAATAATAAGAGGATGTCAATGACAGGACTTTATTATAAATTAATGTTAAAAAGCTGTACTGATGACAAAATGCATGTTAGAACTGGAGGACATTTTCTCATTTCAAGATTAAAATCTGGTTTTGTTTTTAGAGAATGTGTTATGTGCTTAGTAATAACACATAAATATGTATTGAGTGAGATTTATTTACATCATGTCCTGACTTGCTAACATGATGTTTGCTATTGGAGATTTCAGTGAGTCATTCCAAGTATCTGAAAAACTCTTCAATAAAATCATATTGCCATTCATATACACCAGCTTGTTATCAGACAGAAAATTTGAAACATAGCTGAATCAAGCACATCAACCTTTCCCTTCTGGTCAACCAAGAATGATCTATAGATTCTGACTGAAAAAGATAGAAGAAACTAGTTCTAAAGTTCGACTTAATTCAAAAACTTGAATCTGTCCTACAGCTTTCATATCAGGAGAACAGTCTGAGCATCTGGTTTAAAACGTATTTTGCTTGGACATAGTTCAAGACATTCATGTCCAACAAATATCAAAGCAAAAAGCAGCCTCAAAATTCCCAATACCTAAACTATTCTTCGTACAGTCTAACAAAGTATACTTTTGTCTTTAATGTTAGCTGTGGCTCAGTGGGTGGCACACTCTCCTCGGAGTCTGAAGGTTGTGGGACTTGAGCACAAAATATCTAGGCCGATATTCCAGTGCAGTACTGAGGGAGTGCTGCACTGTCTTTCGGATGAGATGTTAAACCAAGTCTGCTCTCTCAAGTGGATGTAAAAGATCGCACTATTTCAAAGAAGAGCAGGAGAGTTATCCCCGGTGTCCTGGCCAATATTTATCCCTCAATCAACATAACAAAAAAAACAGATCACCACATTGCTGTTTGTGAGAGCACAGTGACTACAATCCAAAAGTACTTCATTGGCTGTAAAGTGCTTTAAGACATCAGGTGGTTGTGAAAGGCGCTATATAAATGCAAGTCTTTCTTGCTTTTTACTTCTGTAGAAAACTAAACCTAATCATAACTCGCTGATTAAAGACCAGTAAATGAGATTTTCATTCTGTTTTTATATGGAAAAAGTTTGATTTCAGTAATTTATGCTTCAGAAGTCTGAGGAAAGTGGTGAATTCTCAGCAACCACTACGTTTGTTTTCCTTCCTAAAATAGATCCAACATTGTGCAAAGATATTTGTTCATCCCCTACTAATGAAAATGTTTCTTTTTCCCTAGTCAAAAAAATTCTCCTTGTGCCACACATCATTGCACACCCGAGGAAGGTAGGAACTGTCCTTGGTCAACTACAAGGTACTGTGAACCAAAATAATGTTCCCACCACCCACCCTTCTTTCAAACGAATTTGGAATTATGTTAGATGTAAATAGGTTGGATAGAGGGCACAAAATCAATTTGGTTTGACATTGTAATTCAAAGTGGGAGTTTTAGAGGATCTTGACCAGACTCTGCTCAATTAGTCCCACGGTAAGATGTGACCACTAATAAGATAGACAAAACAAAAATAAACCTAGGTAGAGACTGAAGGCCTATCAAAATGTATCAGATTCAAAAGCATCAATTAATTCAGGATTACGGTTTAAATGCCACCAGCAGCATCAGATATCTAATGCACTCTCAAACAGCAAACTCCCCATTAGTGGATTGTATGCCTGGAGCTTGGAATGGGTAATGAGGACTGACCCTAAAAGAATCATTGGAGTTGGCTGTACACAACAAAAAGTTTAAGAACATAAGAAATAGGAGGAGTCGGATTAAGCCATTTGGCCCCTCAAGCCTGCTCCGCCGTTCAATAAGATCATGGCTGATCTGATCATGGAATCGGCTCCATTTTCCTGCCCGCTCCCCAGAACCCTTTACTCCCTTATCGCTCAAAAATCTGTCTATCTCCGCCTTAAATATATTCAATGACCCAGCCTCCACAGCTCTCTGGGGCAGAGAATTCCATAGATTTACAACCCTCAGAAGAAATTCCTCCTCATCTCAGTTTTAATTGGTGGCCCCTTATTCTGAGATTATGTCCCCTAGTTTTGGTTTCCCCTACGAGTGGAAATATCCTCTCTACATCCACCTTGTCGAGCCCCTCATTATCTTACAAGTTTCAATAAGATCACCTCTCATTCTTCTGAACTCCAATGAGTATAGGCCCAACTTATTTTCATAAGTCAACCCCCTCATCTCTGGAATCAACTTAGTGAATCTGCTCTGAACAGCCTCCAATGCAAGTATATCCTTCCTTAAATATGGAGACCAAAACTGTACGCAGTACACAGAGTGTGGCCTCACCAATACCCTGTACAGTTGTAGCAGGACTTCTCTGCTTTTATACTCTATCCTCCTTGCAATAAAGGCCAACATTCCATTTGCCTTCCTGATTACTTGCTGTACTTGTATACTAACTTTGTGTTTCATGCACAAGGACCCCCCCAGGTCCCTCTGTACTGCAGCACTTTATAATTTAAATGGAGAAAAATTGCAATTTGCTTTTCTAATATTTCTGCCAAACCTCACATTTCCCCACATTTTACTCCATCTGCCAAATTTTTGCCCACTTAGCCTGTCTATATCCCTTTGCAGATTTTTTTGTGTCCTCCTCACAATTTGCTTTCCCACCCATCTTTGTATCACCAGCAAACTTGGCTACATTACACTCGGCCCCCTCATCCAAGTCATTAATATAGATTGTAAATAGTTGAGGACCCAGCACCGATCCCTGTGGTACCCCATTAGTCACTGTTTGCCAACCGGCAAAGAGCTTTACAAGCAGTGGAGTGTATCTGAACAAACCTTGTTACTGTGGATTTCCTTTTACCAAGGAAAAAAAGAACTTGAATTAATATAGCGCCTTTCATGACATCCCATAATGCTTTACAGCCAATTTAGTACTTTTGAAGTGTAGTCACTGTTGTAATGTAAGGAATTGCGCAGCCAGTTTGCCAACTGGAAAATGACCCATTTATCCCGACTCTCTGTTTTCTGTTAGTTAGCCAATCCTCTATCCATGCTAATATATTACCCCTAACCCCATGAGCTTTTATCTTGTGCAGTAACCTTTTATGTGGCACCTTATCGAATGCCTTCTGGAAATCCAAATATACCACATCCACCCTGCTCGTTTCATCCTCAAAGAGCTCCAGCAAATTTGGCAAACATGATTTCCCTTGCATAAAACCATACTGACTCTGCTTGATTGAATCAAGCATTTCCAAATGTCCCGTTACTGCTTCCTTAATAATGGACTCCAGCATTTTCCCAACGACAGATGCTAGGCTAACTGGTTTATAGTTTCCTGCTTTTTGTCTGCCTCCTTTTTTAAATAGGGACATTATAATTGCGATTTT
This sequence comes from Pristiophorus japonicus, assembly GCF_044704955.1. Classification (NCBI taxonomy): domain Eukaryota; kingdom Metazoa; phylum Chordata; class Chondrichthyes; family Pristiophoridae; genus Pristiophorus; species Pristiophorus japonicus. The sequence continues at coordinate 35,387,661 of NC_091990.1, read as the reverse complement.
CCAATCTACTGGGACTGCCCCAAAATCCAGGAAATTTTGGTAGATTACAACTAATGCATCCACTATCTCTGCAGCCACTTCTCTTAAGACCCTAGAATGTAAGACATCAGGTCCAGGGGACTTGTCCGCCTTTAGTCCCATTCTGTGACCTGGTACTACTTCATTAATGATAGTGATTGTATTTAATTCCTCCTTACCTATAGCCCCTTGATTATCCACTATTGGGATGTTTTTAATGTCTTCTACCATGAAGACCGATACAAAACGTCTCTGCCATTTTCCTGTTCTCCATTATTAAATCCATCCCCAATCTCATCCTCCGGGGGGCCAACATTTACTTTAGCAACTCTTTTCCTTTTTATATACCTGTAGAAATTCTTACGATCTGTTTTTATATTTCGTGCTAGTTGACTTTCATAATCTATCTTCCCTCTTTTAATCATTTTTATATCTCCTGGCTTTTAAAAATTTCCCAATACTCTGCCCTCCCACTAGTCTTGGCAACATTGTATGCCCTTGTTTTCAATTTGATACCCTCCTTATTTCCTTAGTTAGCCACGGATAGTTATCCCTTCTCTTAGTCTTTCCTTCTCACTGGAATATATTTTTGTTGAGTTATGAAATATCTCCTTAAATGTCTGCCACTACTCATCAACCGTCCCATTCTTTAGTCTATTTTCCCAGTCCACTTGAGGCAACTCTGCCCTCATACCTTTAGTCCCCTTTATTTAAACTTTGGACCCTGGTTTGAGAACCAACTTTCTCACCCTCCAGCTGAATTTGAAATTCAACCATATCATGGTCACTCAGTCCTAGATGATCTTTTATTATTACCTGATCATTTATTAATCCTGCCTCATTACACAGTACTAGATCTAAGATAGCCTGCTCCCTGGTTGGTTCCGCAATGTACTGTTCAAGGAAACTATCCTGGATACACACTATGAATTCCTCCTCAAAGGCTACCCTGGTCAATTTGCTTTGTCCAATCAATATGAAGGTTAAAATCACCCATGATTATTGCAGTTCCTTTATTACAAGCCTCCATTATTTCTTGATTGAAACTCCGTCCAACAGTTAGGACGCCCACCAGCGCCTGTTTCCCTTTATTATTCCTTAGCCCAACACAAACTGATTCAACATCTTGATCCTCTGAGCCAATATTGTTTCTCACCATCGCAGTGATCCCATCCTTTATTAACAGTGCTACCGCACCTCCTTTTCTTTTCTGTCTGTCCTTCCGAATTGTCAAATGCCCCTGAATATTTAGTTCCCAGTCCTGGTCACCTTGCAATCACGTCTCTGTAATGGCTATCAGATCATATCCATTTGTATCTATTTGTGCCGTCAACTCATCTATTTTGTTACGAATGCTACGTGCATTTAGACAAAGAGCTTTTTTAAATTTTTTTTTTGAAACTTTTTTTCCTGCTCGTTTCCTCTGTCCTTCAAACTCACTTTCTACATTTTTACTTTCTAATTCCAGCTTTACCCCCCCTCCCTACTGAATCGATTCTCAGGTTCCCATCCCCCTGCCAAGCTAGTTTAAACCCTCCCCAACAGCACTAGCACCCCCGCGCCTGCCCACGAGGATATCGGTTCCAGCTCAGTTGAGGTGCTAACCGTCCGGCTTGTACAGGTCCCACCTCCCCCAGAAGCGGTCCCAAAGCCTCAGCAATCTAAAGCCCTCGCTCCTGCACCATCTCTCCAGCCATGCATTCATCTGCTCTATCCTCCTATTTATGTACTCACTAGCTCGTGGCACTGGGAGTAATCTGGAGATTACTACCGTTGAGGTCCTGCTCTTTAATCTCTCTCCTAAACTCTGCCTGCAGGACCTCATCCCTCTTTCTACCTATGTCATTGATACCGATATGGACCACGACATCTGTTCACCCTCTCCCCCAGAATTCCCTGCAGCCGCTCACTCATGCACTCTGTACTCATTAGAAAATTGGCCCCGCAGAAGTCGTGATAATGCATTATACTAACTTGAAGCATGCAAGCAGTACAAGACAATTTATATTATATTATTTGAATCTTTACAGCACTATATATTAAAATAAAATGCTCTGAACTTGACCATTTCTCAGTTACATTAAGGCCAACATCTTTTTTTCAATTTGCAGGTGGAAGACAAGGTGCGGGTTAAGATGCCCTTCGTTAGCAGTTTCCGCACACATCGATAGAGATCTTCCACGACTTATCTCACTTTCCCATACTATTTATCTTACAAAATGTAGCAAGTACTCTTGGAAAGGCTTGAAAATTTTAAGCAATGCAACAGAGTAGTTTCTGGCAATAAGAGGTTTGCAGATAAGCAAAGGATATGATATTTTCTTCAATTAGCATCAAATGAAGTGACTAGTTGAACATCTTGTACCCAATATCTATTGTTAATCATAGAACTTTACAGCACAGGAGGCCATTCGGCCCATAGTATCTGCACCTTCTGAAAAAGAACTATCCAGCCTAATCCCACTTTTCAGCTCTTGGTCCATAGCCCTGTAGGTTACAGCACCTCAAGTGCATAGCCAAGTACTTTTTAACTGCAATGAGGGCTTCTGCCTCTTTCAGGCAGTGAGTTCCAGATCCCCACCACCCTCTGGGTGAAAAAAATCTTTCAACTCCCCTCTAATATTTATACAAACAAGTACAAATTTAAAAAACAAACAAACAATGGGAATGGCTTCAAACACTAATTGCTAGAAGTGCCAGAATTTTAATTTTGCGCCTTGTTTTCAAAAAGTACCAGCTAAAGAATATAGAGCACATCCCTCTCCCTCAATAAAAGGAACACAGTTACATTAGCTACGACTTTTAAAGTTAAACATTGCTTGAGTTTCCTAATTATATATCTAATACAAAACACTTGCATCTATTGGAAGGTAACATTTTCATTTGATGCACTAATGCTTCCATTATAATTGCACTTATTTAATATTTTACCCTCAGGAAATCAAGAGCAAACATTTTGCTCTATATTCTTTAGCTGGTACTTTGTTTGAAAACAAGGCACAAAATTAAAATTCTGGCACTTCTAGCAATTAGTGTTTGAAGCCTTTTAAAAAAAAATTTGTACTTGTTTGTATAAATATTAGAGGGGAGTTGAAAGATTTTTTTCACCCAGAGGGTGGTGGGGATCTGGAACTCACTGCCTGAAAGAGGCAGAAACCCTCATTGCAGTTAAAAAGTACTTGGCTATGCACTTGAGGTGCTGTAACCTACAGGACTATGGACCAAGAGCTGAAAAGTGGGATTAGGCTGGATAGTTCTTTTTCAGAAGGCATAGATACTATGGGCCGAATAACCTCCTGTGCTGTAAAGTTCTATGATTAACAATAGACATTGGCTATAAGATGTTCAACTTGTCACTTCATTTGATGCTAATTGAAGAAAATATCATATCCTTTGCTTATCTGCAAACCTCTTATTGCCAGGAACTACTCTGTTGCATTGCTTAAAATTGTAATATTTTAGTCTTTCTGATCAGCCATCTCTGGTAGTACTGAACTTTTCTTATCTTCTTCTTAGGCAGTCCCCTGGAATTGAGGATGACTTGCTTCCACACTAAAAGGAGTTTGAAGGTGAATGATGAGATCTACAGTCTCTGTCACAGGTGGGGCAGATGGTGGTTGGAGGGATGGGTGGGTGGGGTGCTTGATTTGTCGTACGCTCCTTCCGCTGTTTATACTTGGCTTCCCTGTGCTCCCGACGAAAAAACTCGAAGTGTTCGGCACCTTCTTGAATGCTTCTCCTCCACTTTGAGCGATCTTGGGCTAGGGATTCCCAAGAGTCGATGGGGATGTTACATTTTTTCCAAGGAGGCTTTGAGGGCGTCCTTGAAGCGTTTTCTCTGCCCTCCTGGGACTCGCTTGCTGATGTAGATCAGAGTCGAGTGCTTGTTTTGGGAGTCTAGTATCGGGCATGTGGACAATGTGGTCCGTCCATCGGAGCAGATCGAGCGAGGTCAATGCCTCGATGCTGGGGATGTTGACCTGAGAGAGAACAGACATTGGTGCGCCTATCCTGCCAGTAAATTTACAGGATTTTGCAGAGGCAGTGCTGGTGGTACTTCTCCAGTGCTTTGAGATGCCTACTGTACATAGTCCATGTCTCTGAAGCTTATATGAGGGCGGGTATCACTACTGCTCTGTAGACCGTGAGCTTGGTGCCGGGTTTGGGATCCTGGTCTTCGAACACTCTTCTCCTCAGGCGCCCGAAGGCTGCACTGGCACACTGAGGGCGGTGTTGGACGTCGTCATCGATGTCTGTCCTTGCTGATAGTGGGCTCCCAAGGTATGGAAGTGGTCCACGTTGTTCAAGATCTCATCATGGATCTTGATAATCAGGGAGCAGTACGCGGGGGCAGGTTGGTGGAGAACCTTTGTCTTACGGATGTTTAATGCAAGGCCCAGACTCTCGTAAGCTTCAGTAAAAGTGTTGATGATGGTTTGGAGTGCGGCCTCAGAGTGTGCACAAACGCAAGCTTCGTCTGCGTACTATAATTCAATGACAGAGGTTGGAACAACCTTGCATCTGGACTGGAGGCGACGGAGGTTGAACAATTTCCCGTTTGTCCTGTAGATTAACTCCACTCCAGCAGGGAGCTTATTAAAAGGTGAGATGAAGCATTGCAGTGAGGAGTTTTAGGAGTGCAGTTAGCAAGCAAATTTTAATAAAGAAAACCTAACCTATTCTCAAAGTTTCTCATTGAAAGATGTAATCTCCCAAACTCAGATTGGTCAATTACCATTTATTCACCACTGCATTTTCTCTTCCAATAGGACGATAAATGGTATTTAGTTTTTCCTCTTCTGGGTATTGAGGACCCATTTCACTGGTAATTACAACACTATACTCTTCATCCCTTGATCAAATCAAAGTTTCAGTATTTACTTCCCCGCCCTGCAGAGGGTAAAATTGGCTCTGTATCAAATTGTCCAATGATGTCTCCCTCCCGCATAAACCCAAGCAGTTACAAATTACCAATCATCAGTGATGGCTGTTTCATGTTAGAGATTTATTATTCTAAAGATGCAAAACAGAATAAAACTTCAGGAAAAGTATATTCCTGATAAAGCTCATTAATCAGCAGTATTTGCGATAACTAAAGCTGCAAATGAATGCTCCACATTGAGAATTTCCAGGTCAGTCAATAAGGGAGTCATGGAGTAAAAACCTAGTATTTTTAAAATTCATTCATGGGATGTGGCAGTCGCTGACAAGGCCAGCATTTATTGCCCATCTCTAATTGCCCTTGAAGAGATGGTGGGGAGCCGCCTTCTTGAATCGCTGTGGTCCATGTTGTGAAGGTACTCCCACAATGCTGTTAGGGAAGAGAGTTCTAGGATTTTGACCCAGCGACGATGAAGGAACGGCGATATATTTCCTACTCAGAATGGTGTGTGTCTTGAAGGGGAATGTGGAGATGGTGGTGTTTCTATGCACTTGCTGCCCTTGTCTTTCTAGGTGGTAGAGGTCGCGATTTTGGGAGGTGCTGCCGAAGAAGCCTTGGCGAGTTGCTGCAGTGCATCTTGTAGCTGGCACACACTGCAGCCACGGTACGTCGGTGATAGAGGGAGTGAGTGAATGTATAAGGTGATGGATGGGGGTGCCAATCAAGTGGGCTGCTTTGTTCTGGATAGTGTCGAGCTTCTTTGAGTGTGGTTGGAGCTGCACTCATCCAGGCAAGTAGTGATTATTCCATCACACTCCTGACTTGTGCCTTGTGGAAAGGCTTTGGGGAGTCAGGAGGTGAGACACTCGCCACAGAATACCCAGCCTCTGACCTGTTTCTTGTTGCCACGGTATTTATGTGGCTGGTCCAGTTACGTTTCTGGTCAATGGTGACTGTAGGATGTTGGTGGTGGGGGATTTGGCGATGGTAGTGCCGTTCAATGTCAAGGCAGTGGTTAGACTCTCATTTGTTGGAGATAGTCATTGCCTGGCACTTGTGTGGCGTGAATGTTACTTGCCACTTATCAGCCCAAACCTGAATGTTGTCTAGGTCTTGCTGCATGCGGGCATGAACTGCTACATTATCTGAGAAGTTGCAAATGGCACTGAACACTGTGCAGTCTTCAGCAAACAACCCCACTTCAGACCTTATGATGGAGGGAAGGTCATTGATGAAGCAGCTGAAGATGGTTGGATCTAGGATATTGCCCTGAGGAACTCCTGCAGCGATATCCTGGAGCTGTGATGATTGACCTCCAACTACCACAACCATCTTCCTTTGTGCTAGATATGACTCCAGCCAGTGGAGAGGTTTCCCTGATTCCCATTGACCAGTTTTCCAAGGGCTCCTTGATACCACACTGGGTCAAATGCTGCCTTGATGTCAAGGGCAGTCACTCTCAGCTCGCTTCTGGAATTCAGCTCTTTTGTCCATGTTTTGACCAAGGCTGTAATGAGGTCTGGAGCCAAGCGGTCCTGGCGGTACCCAAAATGGGCTTCGGTGAGCAGGCTATTGGTGAGTAAGTGCTGCTTGACAGCACTGTTGACTACACCTTCCATCACTTTGCTGATGATTGAGAGTAGACTGATGGGGTGGTAATTGGCCGGATTGGATTTGTTCTACTTTTTGTGGACAGGACATACCTGGGCAGTTTTCCACATCGTCGGATAGATGTCAATGTTGTAACTGTACTGGAACAGCTTGGCTAGAAGCGTGGCTAGTTCTGCTAGTATTCACCTAGCAGGGAAAGATTTGAAGGAAGGAACTTTTTTTGTTGCAACCATCCCCAAGCTGAACTCTGCAAAGTTGCCACCAATCACTTAAAAGCATATTGGAATTGATATACTATGACAAAGAAAGCTGGCAGCTCAATATGCTTTAAATATGGCTTACTTCAGGATCAACAGAAGGTCAGCATTGAATGTGACAACATAACACTGTAATACTGTGAACAATAACACTTTTTCATACAAGTGGTCTCAAAAGCTTTTTGCAACTTCTATTTGCATGTGCTACCTGGGTACCAACATGCTTTCATGCTATATAATTGTTTGTTTGAAAAGAACAGGTTGTAAAGGACGTGAAAAGAAACAGATCTTCAAAGAAAATACAAATCTGAGCATTTCACGGTCAAAAAATTGAACCTTTTGTGGACCGAACTTCAATTCTATTAATCAACTGCTAATCGAATTCAGATACATTAAAGCCTGGTGGTTAATAATGCACAAAACAGCATTTTGACAACTCTATCAGAAAGGTGTTCCTGACGCATCACGAGCTGCAACTGTATTTTATGTTATGAAATGCAAATCATTTTTATTTTATGAATATTTTCCTGGGCTCTAAGGTAAACATTTTGTATTATAAAAGTAGATAAGTTATCAAAATAATCTAGAATTTGGAATGTACTGCCTTTTTAAGAGGAGCTGTGCTGGATTTGATCCTCCTTGATAGCATAGCAGTTGCTTGGTTCTGATGAAATTGATTTCAATGTCCTTGCTTCTGAAAAGGAAGAGTGTCATGGACAACTCTGGGTGGTGGCGCATGTTGATTAACACCCCCAGGGCCAATGTCACAATTAAGCTTTACCAAAATCCTTGAGACAACACACGTTCTGCCAAATTCCTGCCTGCCCTTTGGCTAAAGATTGGTGCATAAATGAAAGATTTTTTTTTGGAGGGGTGGGGCTTAAAAATAAGTAAATGCCAATTGAGAAGACTCATTAACAATTTGTATTTATATTGCGCCTTTATAGTAGTAAAACATCCCACAGCACTTCACAGAAGCACACCGAGACAAAAATTAACACCGAGCCAAAGAAGAGGGGGTGGTGACTAAAAACTTGGTCAGAGGTGAGTTTTAAGGAGCAACTTAAAGGAGGAGAGGGAGGTGAAGAGGTTTGGGGAGGGAATTCCAGACTTTAAGGCCGACACGGCTGAAAGCACAGCCACAAATGGTGGAGCGAAGGGCTCTGGGGATACACAAGAGGCCAGAGCTGGAGGAGCGCAGAGTTCTAGGACGGTTGTAGCACTGGAGAAGGTTGCAGAGATAGGAAGGGGCAAGGCCACAAAGGGATTTGAACATGAGGATGAGAATTTTAAAATTGAGGTGTTTGGGGACCAAGTGCCAATCTCGTTCAGCGAGTATAGGGATAATGGGTGAGCAAGACATGGTGCAGGATAGGATACAGGCAACAGAATTTGGGATTAGCTGAAGTTGGAGACGGGAGGTTGGGAGGCCGACCAGGAAAACATTAGAATGGGCAAGTCTGTCGGTAACAAAGCCATTGGTGAGGCTTTGACACCAGATAATTTCTTCTGAACAAAGCTCCAAATAGTTATGCATCGAGAACAGAATTTATTTAATAATAAATGGAACAATGCTAAAGTCGGCTACTACAATAGCATTTTAGTTTCTGCCTCCCTCTCTTCCCCTTTCATCCACAGAACCATCTCGGTTTTACCTTACTCAATATCCCCTCTCCCGGGGTGAGAGGAGCCACTACGCCACCACGCCACCTTCCCTCAGTCTAGACTGTCAAAAGCATTATGCAATACTTTTTAAACACCAACTATAAAATGAAATTTGAACACCAGTGGGAAAATTAACATGAGTAGTATTAGGTAACAGTTTGAGGAATGAACAGAACTAAATCATTGTACTCACCATCTATGTTCAGCATCATCTTCCACATGGCAGGTCTGACAGACTGATGGAAACCAAACCAGACCTCTCTACCCCCACCTAATGGATGGTCATACCCTTCGGGGGCAGAGAAGAAAGAGCGGCCAACAGGGGTGTACCTGTAAACAAAACACAACAAAAATTAAGAACACATGTCTAGGGTTGTGCACAACCTTTTCTAACTATTACTGCTTATACATTCAAAAGATGAAATAAAGCAGGAGGCCTTGAACAAGTGAGAGAGAGAGAGAATCAAATGATATTCCTTTTTGATATATAAAAGGAGCAGGAACTTAAAATATAAAGAAAGTAATGAAAGGTGCAAAAACAAAATATGAAAAAATCTTGCAAGGGATATTAAATTTAACCAAAATTTTTATAAATATATTTTTGGAAAGAGTGTAAAGGGGAATGCGAGCCCATTGAAGACAGATGCAGACGAGACTATAATAGATAATAAGGAAATGGCAGACTTGTTAAATGAGTATTTTGTATTGTTTTCACATTCGAGGAAGAGGACAAAATACCAGCAATTTAAGGGAACCTAAAAATGCAATAGGTGAAGAAACTGCAGGTGCGTTACTCATCATTTTCCAAAGTGCTCTACATTCAGGAATTGAGCCTTTGGATTGGAAAACTACAAATTTAACTCCACAAGGGAAGGGGGGGAAAACCAGGTAACTATGGACATGCCAGTTTAACATCAATTATACTGAAGTTATCGGAAGTTATAAAGGGACATAGACAAACAATGTGTGTGGGCAAAACTATGGCAGATGGAGTTCAATGTGGAGACGTGTGAAGTCATCCACTTCAGATCTGAGAAAGACAAATCATAATATTTTCTAATGGCAAGAGACTAGAAACTGTGAATGAGCAAAGGGGCATTAGTGTCCATGTACATAAATCACTAAAAGCTAGTACACAGGTACCAAAGGTAATCAAAAAGGCTAATGAAATGTTGGAAGAGGGTTGGAATTCAAAAGTAATGAAACGATGCTTCAGTTGTAGAGACTTGGTCAGACCTCATCTGGAGTACTGCCTTCAGTTTTGGACAACAAACCTCAGGGAAAATATATTGGCCTTGGAATAACAACTTTTATTTATATAGCGCCTTTAATGTAGTAAAACGTCCCAAGGCGCTTCACAACCGTATTACAAGACAAAACAGATAAATTTGACACAGCCACAAAAGAAGAAATTAAGGCAGATAACCAAAAGCTTGTTTAAAAAGGTAGGTTTTAAGGAGCGTCTTAAAGGAGGAAAGCGAGGTAGAGAGGCAGAGAGGCAGAGAAGTTTAGGAGGGAATTCCAGAGTTTAGGGCCTAAACAGCTGAAGGCACGGCTAGCGATGGTTGAGCAGTTATAAGAGGGATGTTCAAGAGGCCAGAATTTGAGGAGTGCAGGCATCTTGTGGGGTTGTGAGGCTGAAAAACATTATAGAGATACAGTGCAGAGTCACCAGTATGATACTGTGGCTTAAAGGGTTAAATAATGAGGACAGTTTGCATAAAGTTGGCTTGTATTCCTTTGAGTTTAGAGGGTTGATCTAATTGAGGGTCTGGGGGGAAAATGGCTGAAATACAAGTGACACCAGAAAAGGCTGCAGCAGGACTATCTGTCTTTCACCTTATAAGCTATCACATGACTTTTGGTGCCATCTTTTCTGATTCATAGATTTTTCAAATTTTTTGAATGAGTGCATCATCATAGGCAGTCCCTCGTACATGTTAAAAGTAAATGATCTCTGTAGTGCAGAATGGAACACTTTTTTTCTCCTATATTTATCACTTAAGTGTCAACATTAAACCTAACCACAGATAATGAATTGGCCAAATAGAGTGAAATCCCCTTTACTCTGTTCCACCAATGTACCTTCAGGTCCAACCTCGACAACACCTCGAGCCTCACTCCAGGATTTGAGCACATAATCTATGCTAACACTCCAGTGCAGTATTAAGGGAGCGCCACATTGTAAAAGGTACATTGGTACTTCTGATAAGACGATAAACTAAGGTCCCTTGATTAGGGAACGTTAAAGATTACATGGGATTACTGTGAAGAGGAGCAAGAATTCTCCCAATGGTCTAGTTAATATTCCCACTTCAAATACCACCACATAAACAGAACAACTAATCATCCATCTCATTGTTGTTTGTAGAATCTTGCTGTGTGCAGAACATCTGCTGTGTTTGCTAACATAAGAGATTTTGCATTTCAAAGCAATCGCTTAATGTGAAGTATTCGTGGACAATTCAGAGGTGAGATTGTGACAAAAATGTTTGACTTGGTTAGATAATGTTCTGGCTTCTTTATTGCTGACCACAATACAAACACAAGGCTACGGGCTGTTATTGCTGGTGGCTTTCTGAAAGCTGGATAAAATTTACATTACAGTCTGGCTAATATTTGTACTTTAGAGCAAGGCAAATATTTATGTAGCTTTGGAACTTGGTAGGATGACTGTGCACAATGCACCTCGTCAGTGACCTGCCTCACAGGTAATTTAAAGTATTCGGTACAGATCAATGATTCAAACCATCTCATCCAATTCCAAACATTCTAGGAGATGTCCATCCTAGATTGGCAGCTCTGTCTGGGGGGATGCTGTGGGATAGGCATGTTGGGGTGGTGGGGGCACAGCCAATGATTCGTTTTAGTCTCTGATAGGCAGCAATAGACTGGAGCTTTTAATTGTGACTTATATTTGGCTGCGTAAGTTTAGTGAGTGAGTGAGGCCAGTCAGCAGTAAGATGAAGCTGAAACAGTGGCTCTGTCATAGGAAGTGCATAACTGTTTCAAGGATTACTTTTATCTTCAAAAGGTAGTGCAGTCAAAGCACGGTTGTTGTTTTGACATTGAAAAGAATAGTAAATATATTCCTTGTACTGAATACAGCTTATTTACCAGTTTAATGGTAAATAAATTTGTCTATTGGTTTATAGCCTCAGCCTCAATCTGATTTAGAGCATACATTCAATTAATACAGAAGATGGAGGAAACATGCATTGGCATGTGATACTTGCCAGTAAGCCAGAAAACAGTGCCATGGGCTCTTTGCTCGATTCCTGGGTCTCATTACATTTACTTGGTATTGGGCAGATAAAAGCACTTTCTGGTCCATAAGGGACATGAGATCTGCTTGCAGAAGTGGTCATTGACATTGAACCACATAGCATATCTAATGTAAAAATGCAACAATAAGGAATGATAAGTTCACTGGTGTGCAATTTCTCTACTTCCCACACTAACTGCTTCTGTAGCCTGAATTTGCCAATCAGTGCCAAATTAAAGGCAGTTTTCCAACCACAATAGCAAGGAGACTTTTATTGCATCAGTGCATGTTGCCGAGTACCTGAGGTAAAAATACAGTGCTATATACTAAACCACTGTACCAGTCAATCTCCATCTGGACGCAGTTCAAATGGAAACTGTTCCATTAATCAAGTTAGGTTAGGATGGCTGCTTAAGTTCTGGGCTAACTAACATTTTAAACTTGGTGTATGGGACATAAGTATGTATGTCTTGCAATTTCATCAGTGAACTGAAAGTAGATTTAAAAGAATACTATGTTGCAAGAATAATAATGAAACTTTGATAATCAAATTTGATTACCAGATCGAACAGTAATTACCAGAGTACATAGAACAGAGCACTGAAACCACTTAAAAAAAAATTTGTTCTGGGATGTGGGCGTCGCTGGCAAGGTCAGCATTTATTGCACATCCCTAACTGCCCTTGAGAAGATGGTGGGGAGCAGCCTTCTTGAACTGCTGCAGTCCTTGTGGTGAAGGTGCTCCCACAGTGCTGTTTGGGAGGGAGCTCCAGGATTTTCACCCAGCGACGATGAAGGAACAGCAATATATTTCCAAGTCAGGGTGTGTAACTTGGAGGGGAACATGGGGGTGGTTGTGTTCCCATGCGCCTACTGCCCTTGTCCTTCTAGGTGGAAGAGGTCGCGGATTTGGGAGGTGCTGCCGAAGAAGCCTTGGTGAGTTGCTGCAGTGCATCTTGTAGATGGTACTCACAGTACGCCAGTGGTGGACGGAGTGAATGTTTGGGGTGGTGGATGGAGTGCCAATCAGGGGGGCTGCTTTGTTCTGGGTGGTGTCGAGCTTCACTCATCCAGGCAAGTGGAGAATATTCCATCACACTCCTGACTTGTGCCTTGTAGATGGTGGAAAGGCTTTGGGAAGTCAGGAGGTTGGACACTCACCGAAGAATACGCAGCCTCTGACCTGTTCTTGTTGCCACAGTATGTGTGTGGCTGGTCCAGTTAAGTTTCTGGTTAATGGTGACCCCCCCCAGGATGTTGGTGGGGGATTTGGCGAGAATAATGGCATTCAATTTCAAGAGGAGGTGTTTAGACTCTCGCTTGTTGGAGATGGTCATTGCCTGTCACTTGTGTGGCACGAATGTTACTTGCCACTTATCAGCTCAAATCTGAATGTCGTCCAGGTCTTGCTGCATGTGGGCATGGACTGCTTCATTTTCTGAGGAGTTGTGAAAGGATCTGAATACTGCAATCATCAGTGAACATCCCCAATTCTGACCTCATGATGGAGGGAAGGTCATTGATGAAACAGCTGAAGATGGTTGGGCTGAGGACACTGCCCTGAGGAACTCCTGCAGTGATGTCCTCGGGCTGAAATAATTGACCTCCAACAACCACCTTCCTTTGTGCTAGGTATGACCCCAGCCAGTGGAGAGTTTCCCCCCCCCCCCCCCGATTCCCATTGACTTCAATTTTATTAGGGCTCCTTGATCAATACTTGGTCAAATGCTGCCTTGATGTCAAAGGCAGTTACTCTCATTTCATCTCGGGAATTCAATTCTTATGTCCATGTTTGGACCAAGGCTGTAATGAGGTCTGGAGCAGAGTGGTCCAGGTGGAACCCAAACTGAGCATTGGTGAGCAGGTTATTGCTAAGTGCCACTTGATAGCACTGTCGACAACACTTTCCATCAGTTTGCTGATGATTGAGAGTAGACTGATGGGATAGCAATTGGCTGGATTGGATTTGTCCTGCTTTTTGTGACAGGTCATACTTGGGCAGTTTTCCATATCGATGAGTAGAGTCAGTGTTGTAGCTGTACTGGAACAGCTTGGCTAGAGGCACAGCTAGTTCTGGAGCACAAGTCTTCTGCACGACAGCCAGGATGTTGTCAGGTCCCACAGCCTTTGCTGTATCCAGTGCAATCAGCCATTGATATCACGTGGAGTGAATCGAATTGGCTGACGTCTGGCTTGTGTGATGGTGGGGACCTCAGGAGAAGGCCGAGATGGATCATTCACTCAGCACTTCTGGCTGGACATGGTTGCCAATGTTTCAGCCTTGTCTTTTGCATCTGTGTGCTTGGCTCCGCCATCATTGAGGATGGGGATATTCTCCTCCCGTTAGTTGTTTAATTGTCCACCACCATTCATGACTAGATGTGGCAGGACTGCAGAGCTTTGATCTGATCCGTTGATTGTGGGATCGCTTAGCTCTGTTTATAACATGCTGCTTCAGTTGTTTAGCATGCATATAGTCCTGTGTTGCAGCTTTCCCAGATTGGTACCTCATTTTTAGGTACGCCTTGTGCTGCTCCTGTCATAATCTGCTGCACTCCTCATTGAACTAGGGTTGGTCCCCTGGCTTGATGGTAATGGTAGAATGAGGGATAAGGTTATAGATTGTGATGGAATACAATGCTACTGCTGCTGCTTGTGGCCCACAGCACCTCATGGATGTTTTGAGCTGCTAGATCTGTTCTGAATCTATCCCATTTAGCATGGTGGTAGTGCCACACAACACGATGGAGAGCGTCTTCAGTGCGAAGACGGGACTTTGCGGTGATCATTGCTACCAATGCCGATATGGACAGATGCATCTGCGACAGGTGGATTGGTGAGGACGAGATCAAGTAGGTTTTTCCCTCATGTTGGTGTTCTCACACCTGCTGCAGGCCCAATCTGGCAGCTATGTCCTGCAGGACTCGGCCAGTAGTGGTGCTACTCTTGGTGAGGGATATTGAAGTCCCCCACCCAGAGTACATTCTGTGCCCTTGCTACCCTCAGTGCTTCTTCTAAGTGGTGTTCAACATGGAGGAGTACTGATTCCTCAGCTGTGGGAGGGCAGTTGGTGGTAATCAGCAGGTGATTTCCTTGCCCATGTTTGACCTGAAGCCATGAGACCTCATGAGGCGAGGAATCCCAGGGCCAATTTCTCCCAACTGTATACCACTGTGCCGCTACCTTGAGTGGGCCTTTCCTGTCGGTGGGTCAGGACATACCCAGGGGTGGTGATAGAAGAGTCTGGGACATTGGCAGAAAGGTATGATTCTGTGAGTATGACGATGTCAGGCTGTTGCTTGACTAGTCTGTGGAAGGGCTCTCCTAATTTTAGTGAGGAGGACTTTGCAGGGTCGACTGGGCTGTGTGTGCCGTTGTCATGACCAAAGCCAGTGCCGAGGTCAATGCCGGGTGGTGCGTCCGGTTTTATTCTTATTATTGTTTCTTATAGCGGTTTGTTATAACTAAGTGGCTTGCTGGGCCATTTCAGAGGGCAGTTAAGAGTCAACCACATTGCTGTGGGTCTGGAGTCACAGGTAAGCCAGTCCAGGTAAGGGCGGCAGATTTCCTCTCCTAAAAAGGACATTAGTGAACCAAATGGGGTTTTATGAAATCCGGTAGTTTCATGGTCACCATTACTGATACTAGCTTTTAAAATGTAATTAACTGAATTTAAATTCCCCAGCAGAGGTGGTGGGATTTGTCTCCGGATTATTAATCCAGGCCTCTCGATTACGAGTCCCGTAACTTAGAAAACATGGATGTGTATAAATTCTGGAGCGCGTTCTGGAAATTCCAATTATTAGTGAGAAAATATTAAACGACTTAATGTTTGCATTTTATTCAGAGAAAAGTATTAAATGAAAAGTGCGGTATTTTAATTCTGATTGTCATGCTCTCATAAAATTCACTCCTGAAATGTCGAATAGCAAATGAAAAATTGTTCCGTTTGTCACAGTTGTAAAGCACCTGAAAGTATACTTGCATTGTGCAGCGTGGAACACGGAACCCTTGGATGCTGCAGCCTGTCTACCGATCACCAATTTAACTGTATGACTTGCCAACAAGAATTTTGATAATTTAATAAAATTGTTCAGTTTGCATTATTATTGAATTTAGGAGTTACATAAAATCCTTTGTTCACGAAAAACAATTCCAAATCAAAAATGAAGCACTAGATCAATATGCCATTACATGCAATGCATTGCTAGTATCACTTATTGCAATCTTTCTTGCTATTTGATATATTTCAAATCATTTACTGGTAACAAACCAAAGGGAAAACAAAATCCTTTAAGTAATCATCTTTGAAAAAAACAAACAAACAGGACTTCAGGTATTATGTTGCAGCGATTCAAAAAGGAGAAAGACACCATTTCATAATCATTTTGTTTCAAATAATACCCTGCAGAGCAAACAGTAAAAACACTCTATGGCCCTAAAATGGAACGAGTTGCAAGAAAGATTACACAACTTTACTGTCTTGCATTGTGACAGAGAATTTTGTTAGTCATGAGAAAGTTAACTTTCTTTGTCAGATCTTCATTCTTAAAAGGGAAGGATTCTTCACACATGGTTAGGTTAGCCCCAGGTAGCCGTGGATAGGGTCACACATTAGGCTGTCACCCAGGTGAGCTACTCTTTTTGAAGTGTAAAAATGTAGAGCCTTTCCTGCGTCATCAATTTGTTTTGCTGCAGAAGCTAAAAGACATGTACAAAAAGCCATCTAACTAAAACAGTCACTACCAAAATGAAAAGAACAGTACCAGATGAGAAGCATTAACCCTACAATACAGGCAAGCTAGGTTGTGTTTCCATGAAATTTTCACAAATGAGTGGGATTTTAACCAAGTAACACCAATTACAAATCTACAAGAGGAATTTATTTTGACAGGAATGATACAACAATTATTTTAGGAAGTGGGTGATGTAATTCGTTAGTACAGAGGTGTTCAGGATATGGGAACATGCAGGCCTTTGGGGTCCTTTGATCCATCACACAAAGCTCCCGCTGCTCCCTTTCTTTACTCAATTTCAACTTCAGATCTTCAAAGTTCCCAGATTAGTCAATTTGAACTGATCAGGGAATCAGCCTTTCAAGCTGGAAACTTTTCAGAGCTGAAGCCTCTAAGCTTTCAAGATTGAAGGAGGATGAAGAAAGCCAGCTGTGTCCCCAGGTGGCTCTGAAAGTATGGAGATCTCAAGGCCAACTGCCCAATCTACTCATCCTCCTATCCAAGCCACCCTCTTCCAAGCTTAGCCAGTTTCATTCTCAACACTGCTGTTTCCTACTCTTAGGGTTTACTCCTCACCCCATGTTGCCATTCCCCATTACCAAGCTCAATAACTCCTCTCCTGCTCTCCGACAAGCCACATTAGCCAATCCTTTCTCCATACTAGCTCTGCAGCCATTCTTCTCTCACAGGATACGTTCCTTTCCTCATCTTGGATTACTGCCCAGTTACACTCGCAACTCATCTCCTACAATTAGTTTCCTCTTTCTCTGGTTTGACTTACTGCCACCTCCATTGCAAAACACTGCAGCCTTTCCAAGAACCCAGTACCAGTACAGATCACTGACCATTCCTTTACTACAGTGTGTCCTCTCACCCATGACCCCCCTCTTCCTCTCCAGATATCACAAGCCATTTATTGGTTCCTACAAACCTCATCCACTGCATCCGCCTACAAGTACCTTCATAATTAACAAAAATGTTCATTGCATCTCATGTCTGTCTGGAGTATATACCTTTAAGGCTATTTTCTCACTCCTTCTTCACATTAGCAACAGACTTAAGTCAAAGCCAATATATTTTAATCCTGGATGAGAGAGCGAGAGGTGGAAAGTAGAGGGATTGCTTACATTTTTCTGTGTATGTGGGTTTGGAATTTTAGTGTATGGGGATTTCACTTTCTATAGGAATCTCACCACCGGGGTTTTTTTGAAGTGTGTATGGGGAGGAAGATCTTGTACGCCGTAATCAGGGACTTGCATTCCTTGTGTATGGAGGCTTGCATTCCTATTTCATCATATGCAACCCACTCACTATTTTTGATATCCAGCTTCTAGCGCAAAAAGGTTGAATATCTCTGGAATCTAGGTTTCAATCTAGCCCAGGCTGATGGAACTGAAGTTTCTTTGTATTGGCTGTAAAGTTCCTAACTGAATGAAGTTCAGGCAGGCTCAATCCAGTTTCTTATGGCGCAAGTACATGGTTAAAAAAACTGCCTTTAATACAGCACAGGTTGCAATTTCATTCAAAGACTATTAGGATAACAAGTGTTAGAAGTAAAGATATTCAAATTGTTCCATTGGGGAATAAGCTTGAAGCTGAAATACAGCAGGAAGAGATTTCTATAAATATATCAAGTACATACAGGTACGACCTCCCAAATCTGGAAACCTCGGGACGGAGGTCGATCCGGATTTCGGGTATTTCCGGATTTCAGAACAATTTCCACGTTCCAAATCCAGAAACGCCTGGGCCGAGGTTTGGGTATTTCAGAACAGAAAACTTGGGCCTTGCTCCCTCTCCAAAACTTGGGCCTTGCTCTCTCTCCGTGCCGACCCGACCTAGGAGGGAACACCGGAGGCAGCGGGGAAAAGAGGAGCGCGCGGTACTTATATGACAGTGCAGACTCGGGAAATGCCATGGTTGAGAGTTCGAGCCTCACCTGGAGCAGCTAATGCTTTTGATTGTGAGTAGAGGCAGTTTCACTCTTAAACCAGTAACTCTGTTGTAAAGCATAATGTGCCGGAAACAGCCTTGATTCCAACACACTGACAAGACATTTGTCACAAAGGGGAAGATGTGTAAACTCACGGGTTATCTGCACATGTTTCCTGCACCATGTTCAACAGAAAAAAGGATTCTCCTGAACACATTACTGAGATTTTTGTGATCAGTGGCACAATGATTCGTTGATTCTATTCTATAGAAACATTCAAAGATTGTCGATTGGAGTCCCACCAAAGTCCAATTTTAGGAAGGATTCCTTGGTTCAGACGCTGGAAAGCGAAATTTTGCGGCAAAACCGCAACAGTCTGCTCTCCGTCTGCGCAGCATCTGCCGCTCGCGATGCGATGGCCGGAAGGGTTAATGCATTGGGCTTGAAATCCACTCAGGTTTACCTGCTAACTGTAGTACTGTTTAAAGCTCTGCTCAATACTATAATAAATAAGAGCTGGAGCTGCCGGCCTGCATTTCCCTCTCTGAGCCTGAGCAATCTGCCAGCGAGGGAACACCGGAGGCAGCGGGGAGAGGAGCAGCCGCCAGTGCCACAAAAAATAAAGTCCGGTTTTCAGAACATAGTTCCGGATTTCAGACAACCCCTCCTCTGATCTGTGCTATGTCTGGATTTCGGAACATTCCGGTTTTTGGAACTCCGGATTTCGGAGGTTGTACCTGTAATACCTGTTCTGGGTGTCACCTTGATAAGTGCAAATATTGATCAAACAAATAATTACCTGCCCAATGACATGGGGAAAATGTGTTGCAACGTGAAAGAACCTAAATCATTTCACAACCCGTTAAACTCTATTCTGAATTCACCTTCACTTAGATTTCCATTTGAGCTTCCTCCTCTTCCCACCAGTCCTGGTCAGGATATCTGGGAGTGAGGGAAGGGATCTTCCCGAACTGTTCATAGAACAGAGAAAATAGGTGCAGGAGTAGGGAATTCGGCCCTTCAAGCCTGCACCACCATTCAATAAGATCATGGCTAATCATTCACCTCAGTACCCCTTTCCTGCTTCCTCGCCATACCCATTGATCCCTTTAGTCATAAGGGCCATATCTAGCTCCCTCTTGAATATATTTAACGAACTGGCAACAACTACTCTCTGCGGTAGAGAATTCCACAGGTTCACAACTCTGAGTGAAGAAGTTTCTCCTCATCTCAGTCCTAAATGGCTTACCCCTTATCCTTAGACCGTGACCCCTGGTTCTGGACTTCCCCAACATCGGGAACATTCTTTCTGCATCTAATCTGTCCAATCCCGTCAGAATTTTATGTTTCTGTGAGATCCCCTCTCATTCTTTTAAACTCCAGTAAATACAGGCCCAGTCGATCCTCATATATGTCAGTCCTGCCATCCCGGGAATCAGTTTGGTGAACCTTCGTTGCACTCCCTCAATAGCAAGAACGTCCTTCCTCAGGTTAGGAGACCAAAACTGAACACAATATTCCAGGTGAGGCCTCACCAAGGCCCTGCATTGCTCCTATACTCAAATCCCCTAGCTATGAAGGCCAACATGCCATTTGCCTTCTTCACCGCCTGTTTTACCTGCATGCCAACTTTCAATGACTGATGTACCATGACACCCAGGTCTCGTTGCACCTCCCCTTTTCCTAATCTGCCGCCATTCAGATAATATTCTGGCTTCAAGTTTTTGCCACCAAAGTGGATAACTTCACATTTATCCACATTATACTGCATCTGCCATGCATTTGCCCATTCACCTAACCTGTCCAAGTCACCCTGCAGTCTCTTAGCATCCTTCTCACAGCTCACGCCGCCACCCAGCTTAGTGTCATCTGCAAACTTGGAGATATTACACTCAATTCCATAAAAGCTCTTTGGCAGGAACAGCAAAATAAAGCACCATTGCTGTTTCCTTAATCAATTCACAATGAACCTTGCCAGAAATATATCTATTACTAACCTGGGCCCCGAAATTCCAGAGGTATTACTGATCATCTTTTATAACTTCAGTGGGTGATTGAAGAAACCCCCAAAGTTAAGGCGAGAAACCGGGAGGACCCCCACAGAGTTCCCAGGTGTTGGTTTTCACAAACCAACCCTGGAATGTTTACGTTGTATCTGACTGATGTCTCAAATGCTGCACTAAATTTACAATATCTTAAGATGAACGAGAAGGTTTTAAATTTATTTTAGTTTTATTAGCTGATAATGTGGAAGCCGATATTATAACAAAGCAAAATGGAGGAAAGTTTTTGTATCATCAACATGAGACGCTGATATCAGGACTTGGCAGGAACAGCAAAATAAAGCTCCATTTCGGTTTCCTTAATCAATTCACAATGAATTACAGAGCAGCACTGGAAGAAACTGAGGAGGAAGAAAGACATCACTTGCCTACCTTTTCAAATGGGGAGTACTGCCTGGAGATTTAGAGGCAGAGGGAAGAATAAAACCAGGATAACCCACAATAAAAATAAATGGTTTATCTCACTGCTCTTGGTGGATTAAGAACTTTCCAAAATCAAAATCAAGAGCTTAGTAAGAATTTTGAGTTGATACTCACTTCATGGAGGGGAGGTGTCGGAGGACAACATCGACAGCATGTACAGGATTTGTGCTGAGTGGTTTGTCTAGATCCAACCCGGGCAGCAGCTCTGGCATACTACGACCTGTCAGAACTTCATGCAGTAAGTGCCAGCTCACTCTTGAAACAAATTTTATTGACACCCTGAAAATTCGGTCCTTCCCTTCTCCTGGTAATGTCACCTCCAAATCGACCTTCAAAAATAAAAGTTGTAAGCCAATCTATGACATTCCTTCATGTGCAATAGCGGTAGTTTTATTGCAAAAAGCTAACTGTCCAGTGAAAAATATCAGGGACTGGATATGGGTTATTGTAATGACTCCTTCACCTTGAGATCTGAGCTCATTATTATTATTGTAATACAGCCCAAACTAATGGTGGGAAAGGTACAACAGTCAACTTGTTGGCTGCAAGGGTGTCCACATGAAAATGGGTTTGGGTAGTCTTAATCCATTTCAGGCCAACAGCACAAAAACTGCAACAATTTAGCAATTTTCGTATTTTGGGAAATAGCACACTGGTGCAGTAAGGGCGGGCGGTCTGCTGAGTTGGGGGAGAACGCACATTGTTGGGACAGAGCAGATACAGCTCCAAAACAGGCTCCAAGCATCACCTCAGACCAGCTCTAATTTTCTGTGGCAAGTTTAGTTCGTATCTACTGCACAAATACAGCAACTTTACGTTGTTCAATACAGATCAATGGTAAGTCAGACAGCGAGATGCCATTTTTGTGAAGCTAACGGCAGAGCGACACATCTCACAGCAACTTTTGCTACTATCTGCCCTTGCCTGAAGTTTTTTGAGGAAGGTCGCCACTCTGCCATGGGTGAGAGGGCAGCATGGAATTTCTGGCAGATAGTCACAAGAACTATACCGGTTTCCATGTTATGAGGAGCGGGTAGACAAGTAGGCACTGGGCTAGGCCCTGCAGTATTGGGGAAAAAATGCCATGGTCCTTGTGTTCTCCCGGACTGCTGTCCAGAATGGCTGAATATAAGTCATGACCAGAATATCTGTAGATGAGTGCCAGTCTGGTCACAATCCCTGGATCAATAATCTAGTATGGAGAGGTAGAATTTGTCACTACCTTGAGTTCGCTATTACAGGTTTTAAGTGAACTCAAAATCTTGCACCATAAAAACAAATTTAAAGATACAACTCAATGATAGGTTTTTGGATTCCAGAGGAATCAAGGATATGTAGATCGGGCGGGAAAGTAGAGTTGAAGTCAAAGGTCAGCCATCATCTTATTGAATGGTGGAGCAGGCTCGAATGTCCTACACCTGCTAATTCTTATATTCTTAGAATGATTTACTAGAATCAATTAATGGAAAAGGCACATTTGATTAGCAACCATACTGATGTATCATCAATAAAACCAGAGATTTTTAAATATATCTTTTGGATGAATAAATTTGGTTACTAGTGAAACTGAGACTGAGAAACAAACAAAACCATAAATGAAAGTTGATAATGTTGTGGTTGGCAGAGTTAAATGCTCATAAAGCTTGCAAGCCAACATAGACCTTTAGAAACATATACATATACTAATAATACCATTATATATACACATTTCTTATCTGACACAATCAAGACCATCAGTTAAAATAAGCATACTCATTGCCCATGCCCATTAACTACTGCATCAGACTTAATCTCTGGAAGTTATTAACAAATCCATTGTATGGAAGTGTTGAACAAGTAACAAATTGAGCAGCTCTTACCCCAGTGGTGCTGACTGGAATGGGATCAGCAGTGTAGAGACTTCTTTTCCCATCGTAGACAGGTCTTCTTTCTCCAAAAATCTGAACTTTAAAATGCTGAACCATAGAGTCAACCACTTCCCTACAATAACATAGAACGACTAGTGAGAAGTGGAGAAAAGAATCAAAACTCAACATACCATTATTGACAATACAAAACAATTGACCATCACTTTCCAATTTTCCCTTCACTCTCCTCACCTGAAGGGAGCAACTTACGCTGTCATACGTTTCCACAAGCAGTGACCATCTGGTATTTCACTCCAAATGACTATTGTTCAGGAGAGCATGGATAATGAGCATCTGTAATGCTACTGAAGTGCAAGGAGAGAGGATCATCTAACTGGATTCTGCTTTCTCATCACCTGACAAGAGCACTTCCATGAAAGGATAACCAAAAGTGGTAACCTATTCAATTGTTTACCATTCCAGAACCCTTAAGATCACACCAGTTGAAAATAGCTAATTCAAACTGACCACACATCAAACTTGGGACCTGCTCAGTCTGGGTGGCTTACTATTCTGTACTATCACTGGGATAGAGGCCAAGACGTTACAATTCTAGATGAACCAAATTATACTATAACTAGAGTTTATACTCTGTTGGGTGTACAAAGATTTTGATAATTTATTACTACAATATTTGTAAACAATTGTGCTTTCTGAAGTCTCAATTAAATGTCTCCTCCCCACCCCACACAAAAATTGTTACATCTTTGCATTTTTTGCTGCTGTGTCTTACCTCTACTTTGTGCTGTTTTGTATTGAGGAGGGGAATGGCAAGTATAGGCATCATTCAACCTGCTGATATCCCAATTCTAACACTGAATTTCAAAACTACTCTGGTACGAAACCTCCTTGAAATGGGGTAATTCCAGATCATAAGTGATAACCAACATATTACCAAGCCTATTCTAGAAAGGGGTGCTCCAGTTTAATCATGATTGAAGTGCTCCATTTTCTTCTTTAGTACTTAATAAGCCATTGGTATTCTGGATACCTGCACAATGTATTGCTCATTACCAATGATATTGGTGTACTGTAAAAGCTAGTGAACAAGTTGAACATGTACTTTCATACATGCTCTTAATAGAAAGGACTCATTTAAAATTCAGGTTTAACCATAACATAAATATGATTCAACTGCCCAAATTGATTATGTAGCTTGTACTATTGGCAAATAAAACATGCCACCGGATTTGGAACTCCAAATAAAACAAAAAAGTCTCAACACATCACATTTAAGACACTATATTAGAGCTGGCAACTGTCTCCGGTTGAACCAGACCGTTCGCAACCTTGATGTTATATTTGACCCAGAGATGAGCTTCTTACCACATGTCCGCGACATATCTAAGACCACTTATTTCCACCTCCGTAATACCGCTCGACTCTGTCCTTGCTTCAGCTTATCTGCTGCTAAAACCCTCATCCATGCCTTTGTTACCTCGAAACTTAACTATTCCAATACACGCCTGGCATGCTACTTAGTTCCACCCTCCATAAACGAGGTCATCCAAAACCCTTCTGTCCTAACTTGCACCAAGTCCTGCTCACCTACATCGGCATCTGGTTAAGCAACGCCTCTATTTTAAGATTCTCATTTTCAAACCATTCCATGCTCTTGCCCCTCCCAATCTCTGTAATCTCCTCCAGCCTGACAAACCCCCACCCTGAGATCTCTGACCTTGAGCATCCCCAATTTTAATCGCTCCATAATTGGTGGACATGCCTTCACTGCCAAGGCCCGAAGCTCTGGAATTCCCTCCCTAAATCTCTCCGCCTCTCATTGCTTCTTTAAGGCACCTCAAAACCTACCTCTTTGACCAAGCGTTTGGTCACCTGTCCTAATATCTTATGTGGCTCGGTGTCACATTTTGTTTGATAATGTCCCGGTGAAGCACCTTGGGCATTTTTCTACGTTAAATGCGCTACATAAATACAAGTTGTTGTTGTTGTGCTTTCAAAACGTAAAATCTCATTGAACATCGATAACTATGAAACAAAGTTGTGAAGTTCAGTCACTGTTACAAACTTGATCAAATCACAACCAACAATGGAAAACATTTAAGTTTTGACAAGCAATGGATTCATTTGGGAATGAAGCAGCGTCAAGTAGCTTCCCAACTGCTGACTACAAGGCATGATGGAGCTTCTTCGTAGACGAGACTTGCACATGTTGCATGACTTCAACCCTGGTCTTCAGTGCTGCTTGAGTTTAAATTTTCAATTCAATTTTCACTATTCTTTGCTAAATTCAACAATTCAAATAGAAACCAACTAGCATTTATGAACTGTCCCTCTTCCCCATTCTATGGAACAAGTTCAAACTTCACCTAAAATTAGAATTAGGATCTGTGGGGGATTGAGAAGACAATCACGAGAGGCACTGCTCCTTTTAAGATGTTTGCATCCTTGGATTGCCTTTGAGAAGTGATCGTACTTTTAAGGTATATGAAGCTTCATTTCAAACGATAGCCTTAGTGCTTTAAGCAGAGAGAACAGCAGAAACTTCAAGAGACAACATAAGCAATCCAGAATCCAAAAACGTAAAGCCAAGAGAGCCAAGCAACATTGGGTCAGAGAGATAATCAAAGGGCAGGTTAAGCCCAAGTTTAATGCAGAGACTGAACTTCATCCAAAGAATGAGGATGATTATATCTTAAGACAGGATTAATAAATGATCTCATAGTAAAAGGATTTTCGAGGAAAGTGTGATCATAGCGTGGTTGAGTTTCAAATTCAGTTGGAGAGTGAGAAAGTTTGGTCTCAAACCAGCATCCTGATCTTAAATAAGGCGATTACAAAGGTATGAAGGTAGAGTTGGCTAAAGTGGACTGGGAAAATAGATTAAAGTGTAAGACGGTTGATGAGCAGTGGTAGACATTTAAAGAGATATTCATAACTCTCAACAAAAATATATCCCAGTGAGAAGGAAAGACTAAGAGAAGCGCGAACCATCCGTGGCTAACTAAGGAAGTAAAGGATGGTATCAAATTGAAAACAAAATGGCATACAATGTTGCCAAGATTAGTGGGAGGCCAGAGGATTGGGAAACTTTTAAAAAGCAGCAAAGGACGACTAACAAAAGTGAGAGAGAGAGAGAAGATGGATCATGAGAGTAAACGAGCAAGAAATATAAAAACAGATAGTAAGAGCTTCTACAGGTATATAAAAAGGAAGAGGGTAGCTAAAGTAAACATTGGTCCCTTAGAGGATGAGACTGAGGAATTAATAATGGGGAACAGGGACATGGCAGAGATTGTGAACAAATGTTTAGTATCAATCTTTACGGTAGAAGACACTAAAAACATCCCAATAATAGATAATCAAGGGGCTATATAGGGAGGGGGGAAATTTAAAACAATCACTATCACTAAAGAAAAAGTACTCGGTAAAATAATGGGACTAAAGACGGACAACTCCTTTGGACCTGATGGCCTGCATCCTAGGATCTTAAAAGAAGTGGCTGCAGAGAGAATTGGATGCATTGGTTGCAATCTACCAAATTTGCCAGGAATCTGGAGAGATCCCAGCAATTGAAAAACTGCAAATGTAACACCCCTATTTAAAAGAGGACTGAGATCGAAAGAAGGAAACTATAGAGCAGCTGGCCTAACATCTGTCATTGGGAAAATGCTGGAGTCCATTATTAAGGAAACAGTAGAAACATTTGGAAAAACATAATGCAGGCAAGCAGAGTCAGCATGGTTATGAAAGGGAAATCATGTTTGACAAATTTTCTGGAGTTCCTCGAGGATGTAACGAGCAGGATGGATAAGGGGGAACCAATGGGTGTGGTGTATTTGGATTTCCAGTAGGCATTTGATAAGGTGCTACATAAAGTTACTGCACAAGATACAGGGTTGGGGGCAATATATTAGCATGGATTGAGAATTGGCTAACTAACAGAGTCGGGATGAATGGGTTATTTTTTGGTTGGCAAACGGTAACTAGTTGAGGCTGGGTCATTGAATATATTTAAGGTGGAGACAGACAGATTTTTGAACGATAAGGGAGCGAAAGGTTATGGAGAGCGGGCAGGGAAGTGGAGTTGAGCACAAGATCAGATATGATCTTATTAAACGGCGGAGCAGGCTCGAGGAGCCAAATAGAAACATAGAAAATAGGTGCAGGAGCAGGCCATTCAGCCCTTGATCCCCCGAGTAGTAAGGACTTCATCTAACTCCCTTTTGAATATATTTAGTGAATTGGCCCCAACCACTTTCTGTGGCAGAGAATACCACAGGTTCACCACTCTCTGGGTGAAGAAGTCTCTCCTCATCTCGGTCCTAAATGGCTTACCCCTTATCCTTAGACTGTGACCCCTGGTTCTGGATTTCCCCAACATTGGGAACATTCTTCCTGCATCTAACCTGTCTAAACCCGTCAGAATTTTAAACGTTTCTATGAGGTCCCCTCTCATTCTTCTGAACTCCAGTGAATACAAGCCCAGTTGATCCAGTCTTTCTTGATAGGTCAGTCCCACCATCCCGGGAATCAGTCTGGTGAATCTTCGCTGCACTCCCTCAATAGCAAGAATGTCCTTCCTCAAGTTAGGAGACCAAAATTGTACACAATACTCCAGGTGTGGCCTCACCAAGGCCCTGTACAACTGTAGCAACACCTCCCTGCCCCTGTACTCAAATCCCCTCGCTATGAAGGCCAACATGCCATTTGCTTTCTTAACCGCCTGCTGTACCTGCATGCCAACCTTCAATGACTGATGTACCATGACACCCAGGTCTCGTTGCACCTTCCCTTTTCCTAATCTGTCACCATGCAGATAATAGTCTGTCTCTCTGTTTTTACCACCAAAGTGGATAACCTCACATTTATCCACATTATACTTCATCTGCCATGCATTTGCCCACTCACCTAACCTATCCAAGTCACTCTGCAGCCTCATAGCATCCTCCTTGCAGCTCACACTGCCACCCAACTTAGTGTCATCCGCAAATTTGGAGATACTACATTTAATCCCCTCGTCTAAATCATTAATGCACAATGTAAACAGCTGGGGCCCCAGCACAGAACCTTGCGGTACCCCACTAGTCACTGCCTGCCATTCTGAAAAGTACCCATTTACTCCTACTCTTTGCTTCCTGTCTGACAACCAGTTCTCAATCCATGTCAGCACACTACCCCCAATCCCATGTGCTTTAACTTTGCACATTAATCTCTTGTGTGGGACCTTGTCGAAAGCCTTCTGAAAGTCCAAATATACCACATCAACTGGTTCTCCCTTGTCCACTTTACTGGAAACATACTCAAAAAATTCCAGAAGATTTGTCAAGCATGATTTCCCCTTCACAAATCCATGCTGACTTGGACCTATCATGTCACCATTTTCCAAATGCGCTGCTATGACATCCTTAATAATTGATTCCATCATTTTACCCACTACTGAGGTCAGGCTGACCGGTCTATAACTCCCTGTTTTCTCTCTCCCTCCTTTTTTAAAAAGTGGGGTTACATTGGCTACCCTCCACTCGATAGGAACTGATTCAGAATCAATGGAATGTTGGAAAATGACTGTCAATGCATCCGCTATTTCCAAGGCCACCTCCTTAAGTACTCTGGGATGCAGTCCATCAGGCCCTGGAGATTTATCGGCCTTCAATCCCATCAATTTCCCCAACACAATTTCCCGACTAATAAAGATTTCCCTCAGTTCCTCCTGCCTACTAGACCCTCTGACCCCTTTTATATCCGGAAGGTTGCTTGTGTCCTCC
The DNA here is from genome assembly GCF_044704955.1 of Pristiophorus japonicus. Taxonomy (NCBI): domain Eukaryota; kingdom Metazoa; phylum Chordata; class Chondrichthyes; family Pristiophoridae; genus Pristiophorus; species Pristiophorus japonicus. Next base: position 35,359,175 of record NC_091990.1, on the reverse strand, counting down.
TCAGTGAATACCGAATCAAAGTACTTGTTCAATTGGTCTGCCATTTCTTTGTTCCCCGTTATGACTTCCCCTGATTCTGACTGCAGGGGACCTACGTTTGTCTTTACTAACCTTTTTCTCTTTACATACCTATAGAAACTTTTGCAATCCGCCTTAATGTTCCCTGCAAGCTTCTTCTCGTACTCCATTTTCCCTGCCCTAATCAAACCCTTTGTCCTCCTCTGCTGAGTTCTAAATTTCTCCCAGTCCCCAGGTTCGCTGCTATTTCTGGCCAATTTGTATGCCACTTCCTTGGCTTTAATACTATCCCTGATTTCCCTTGATAGCCACGGTTGAGCCACCTTCCCTTTTTTATTTTTACGCCAAAAAGAAATGTACAATTGTTGTAATTCATCTATGCGGTCTCTAAATGTCTGCCATTGCCCATCCACAGTCATCCCCTTAAGTATCATTCGCCAATCTATCCTAGCCAATTCACGCCTCATACCTTCAAAGTTATCCTTCTTTAAGTTCTGGACCATGGTCTCTGAATTAACTATCATTCTCCATCCTAATGCAGAATTCCACCATATTATGGTCACTCTTCCCCAAGGGGCCTCGCACAATGAGATTGCTAATTCCTCTCTCATTACACAACACCCAGTCTAAGATGGCCTCCCCCCTAGTTGGTTCCTCGACATATTGGTCTAGAAAACCATCCCTTATGCACTCCAGGAAATCCTCCTCCACCGTATTGCTTCCAGTTTGGCTAGCCCAATCTATGTGCATATTAAAGTCACCCATTATAACTGCTGCACCTTTATTGCATGCACCCCTAATTTCCTGTTTGATGCCCTCCCCAACATCACTACTACTGTTTGGAGGTCTGTACACAACTCCCAGTAATGTTTTTTGCCCTTTGGTGTTCTGCAGCTCTACCCATATAGATACCACATCATCCAAGCTAATGTCTTTCCTAACTATTGCATTAATCTCCTCTTTAACCAGCAATGCTACCCCACCTCCTTTTCCTTTTATTCTATCCTTCCTGAATGTTGAATACCCCTGGATGTTGAGTTCCCAGCCCTGATCATCCTGGAGCCACGTCTCCGTAATCCCAATCACATCATATTTGTTAACATCGATTTGCACAGTTAATTCATCCACCTTATTAAGACACAAAGCCTTCAGGCTTGTTTTTTTAACACCCTTTGTCCTTTTAGAATTCTGCCGCACAGTGGCCCTTCCTGTTCCCCGCCCCGGGCCTCTCCGCCCCCCACCCCCCCGCATCTCCCCTCCGTCTCCTGCCTCTTCCTCCCTTTTGTCTCCCTCTGTCTCCCTGCATTGGTTCCCATCCCCCTGCCATATTAGTTTAACTCCTCCCCAACAGCACTCGCAAACACTCCCCCCAAGACATTGGTTCCGGTCCTGCCCAGGTGCAGACCGTCCGGTTTGTACTGGTCCCACCTCCCCCAGAACCGGTTCCAATGCCCCAGGAATTTGAATCCCTCCCTGCTGCACCACTGCTCAAGCCACGTATTCATCTGCGCTATCCTGCGATTCCTACTCTGACTAGCACGTGGCACTGGTAGCAATCCCGAGATTACTACTTTTGAGGTCCTACTTTTTAATTTAGCTCCTAGCTCCTTAAATTCATTTCGTAGGACCTCATCCCTTTTTTTACCTATGTCGTTGGTACCAATGTGCACCACGACAACTGGCTGTTCTCCCTCCCATTTCAGAATGTCCTGCACCCACTCCGAGACATCCTTGACCCTTGCACCAGGGAGGCAACATACCATCCCGGAGTCTCGGTTGCGGCCGCAGAAACGCCTATCTATTCCCCTCACCATTGAATCCCCTATCACTATCGCGCTTCCACTCTTTTTCTTGCCCTCTTGTGCAGCAGAGCCAGCCACGGTGCCATGAACTTGGCTGCTGCTGCCCTCCCCTGATGAGTCATCCCCCCCAACAGTACTCAAAACGGTGTATCTGTTTTGCAGGGGGATGACCACAGGGGACCCCTGCACTACCTTCCTTGCACTGCTCTTCCTGTTGGTCTTCCATTCCCTATCTGGCTGTGGACCCTTCTCCTGCAGTAAGACCAACTCACTACACGTGATACTCACGTCATTCTCAGTATCGTGGATGCTCCAGAGTGAATCCACCCTCAGCTCCAATTCCGCAACGCGGACCGTCAGGAGCTCGAGGCGGATACACTTCTCACACACGTAGTCGTCAGGGACACCGGAAGTGTCCCTGAGTTACCACATGGTACAGGAGGAGCATATCACGTGACCAAGCTCTCCTGTCATGCCTTAACCCTTAGATACCCTTAAATTGGTAATAACAATCTTACAGTTCACTTACTGATATAAAAAATAAAAAGAAAAGCTACTCATCAATCACCAGCCAATCACTTACCCCATTGGCTGTGACGTCACCTTTTGATTCCTTTCTACTTCTATTTTGCTTTCTCTCCCGCTGTAGCTGCACCGGTACGCCTTTTCTAGGTCGCTCCGACGCTGCTCCCACCTCTCCCCAACTGCCGCTGGTACTCGAGCTCCCGCTGGGCCTTTTATAGGCCGCTCCGACGCTGCTCCCACCTCTCGCCAACTGCCGCTGGTACTCGAGCTCCCGCTGGGCCTTTTATAGGCCGCTCCGACGCTGCTCCCGCCTCTCCCCAACTGCTGCTGGTACTTGAGCTCCTGCTGGGCCTTTTATAGGCCGCTCCGACGCTGCTCCCGCCTCTCGCCAACTGCTGCTGGTACTCGAGCTCCCGCTGGGCCTTTTATAGGCCGCTCCGACGCTGCTCCCGCCTCTCCCCAACTGCCGCTGGTACTCGAGCTCCCGCTGGGCCTTTTATAGGCCGCTCCGACGCTGCTCCCGCCTCTCCCCAACTGCCGCAAATGGCCCACTCCTGCTCCTATTTCTTATGTTAAGCAGTAAATGTCAAATTTTTCCACATTCATCCAAACTCTAGACACAGAATTATACCAAAGTAGTGCAAAAACTGTAGGTAGGATGATTTTTTTTTTGCGTTAACTTGGAAAACTTTCAATTTGAAGTACTCATTGACGCTGGTGGTCAGATCAAGATAGTATCCTGTTTCGTGACCTTCTGCATGTTATTCCATGAAGTGTCCACAAGATATGCTCCTACATGACCATTGCCCTGCTAAGGAACACCACAGCAGCTATAATCTATTACTCAATTGAGTAATCTATGATTGGGATTTGTTCCAACCTCATTGACCTGAAACTCTCCACCGATGCTGCCTGACCTGCTGAGTATTTCCAGTATTTTCTGTTTTTATTTCAGATTTCCAGGATCTGAAGTAATTTGCTTTTTTATCTCCTTATGTGCATTTGATAATTGCTCCTGTGAAGCACCTTAGGATGTGTTACTACTTTAAAGGCGATATATAAATGCAAGTTGTTATTATTCCTTCTGTTCTTCTAACTTGCCAGGAGGTCTAAACTCTTGGTAACACCACTTGCTTTACTTCACTTGGGGTCTTTCGTAGTCCAGTTATGAGGTTGGTCCTTGTACACGCTCAGAATGGCCACCATATTACAAACCGCAGGAAAGTGCCAAGCAGAAAGTCTGAAGTTTTGACTCCACCAATGCCAATTCTACATAATAAGGCACTGAGATTGGAGAGAGTCCCTCATTTGCTTGTCTACTTTATAATCATATCATCGTCCATCCAGACATAGAAGTTTACAGCAAAGAAGGGAGACATTTGTCCCATCGTGTCTGTGCCCAGTTTTTTCTAAACCATTCCAAAACTAATCTCATTTCTCTGGTCTCTTCCCATAGCCCTGTTTATCCAATTTTCCCTTAAAAGATGCAATGGTTTGTGCCTTAGCCATTCTCTATGGCAGAGATATCCAAGGCCCAACAACTTATGTAAAGAAATATCTTCTAACTGCTATGGTTACTAATGATTTTAAATTGATAAGCACTCATTAATAACTCCCCAACAAGAGAAAGTTGTATTTCCCTATTCATTCCATCAAATCCCTTCATAATTTTAAACCTCCAATTAAGTCTTCTCTGCTCCAATGGAAATAGTCACAATATCTCAAATCTGACCTCATAACAAGTTTCCCATCCCTGGTATCAGCTTGGTGAATCTATGCTGAACTCTGTGGGGTCAAGTTTCGGGCTGAGTTGCTCCTATTTTTTTGGAGCAACTAGTTTAGAATGGAGAATCTTAGAAATTGCAAATCTCGGCCTTTAGTTTGCTCCAGTTCTGGTGAGTTAGAAGAGTTTCATTTTAGAACAGATTTTTTTTTTCAAAAGGGGGCATGTCCGGCCACTTACGCCTGGTTTGCAAGATTAGGCAGCAAAAACTTACTTCACACTAACTTAGAATGGAGTAAGTGTAGATTTTTGTACGCTCAGAAAAACCTTGCCTACACTTAGAAATCAGGCGTAGGGAACGAGAGATGGGATGGGGGGGGGGGGGTTTACAAACATTAAACACTTCAGTTTTACAAATAAAGAGCCATCATCAATAATAAATGATAAATAAACCAATAAATCAATCCAATTAAAAAATTAAAAAAAATTAAAAATCTCAATAAATAAAAAATTATTTCTACTCATCTACTGCAGCACCAGGGAGAAGTGGGGGGGGGGGAAGAGAAGAGAAAAAGATGGGGGGGGGGGAAAGAGATGAGAGGAAGATGGGGGGGGGGGGGGAAAGAGAAGAGGGGAAGATGGGGGGGGGGGGGGAAAGAGAAGAAAAAGAGGAAGATGGGGGGCAGGGGGTGGAAGAGAGAAGATGACGAAGAAGAAGCCCCGCACGCAGCCGATGCTGACGCCACCGACTCTTCGGGCGGGATCTGCCCCAAGTGAGATGTGAGCGGGCAGGCCCCGCCGATGATGAAGAAACCGGGCCCCGCCGAGGACTTCGAGCGGGGCCCGCCCCAGCGAGATGCAGGGCAGGCAGGCCCCGTCGACGTCGAGGAAGCCGGGACCCACCAAGGACTTCGGGCGGGGCCCGCATGCAGCCGATGCCAGGCTGCCAATGTCTTTTCGGGCGGGGCCCGCCCCAGCGAGAGGGCGGGCGGGCGGGCCCCGCCGGGAGGCAAGATGCACAGGCCACTCGGCCGGGGATAGGGGCATCGCCCCGGAGACCTATAGCTCTGCCCCTAGCAGCTCCTGCTGCGCAGCGCCGAGGTGGAAATGGGCCTACAGCTATCTGAGAATCGCGAGGTAAATATTCGGCGCAATTTTTGTTCTATAAATTAGGCGGGCCTCTCCGATGTGCGCCGTTCTAGCTGGCGGCCGAAACTCGACCCCTTTATCTTTAATGTCCTTCCTACAATTGAGTGCTCAAAACTGTACAATACTCTAACTGACAATCAATGTTTTGTGCAAATTTAGTACTACAGAAGATTGGATTGAGAGAGAGAAAAAAGATGCGTTAGGAAAAGTGAAAAAAGAGAGTACATTTTTTGAAACCTCCAAGAATTTATTAGATCCAGGAATGAAACTCAACAGTTTAAATTGTTCCCTTTCTGGACCAGAGAGGTTGATTGATATTGCATCAACAATTATCAGGTCGTTAAAAGGGTACTAATGCTATTAATTATGAGCCCCAACTTTCTGCGGGGAGTTTAATGGACAATTAATGTGCAAATCCAGCGGTTCTTAAAAATGACTGCGGGACAGTGGCATAAATCGACAAGCAAGTTCTGGAGTTTGGCAACTCAACCGCATCTCTTCTTCCCCTGAACTTGCTGGCCGATTCGCATGTTAATAATGGCATGTGTTGTGAACTCATCATTATTTTGCCAAGATGATTTGGCCCAATATCGCTGACTTAAATTCATCCACAATTAAGACTCTCTCCTTCATCCATTGTGTATAAAACGCATTACAATTTACTTTTATATTACCGGCCAGCCTTACTTCATATTCTCTTTTAATCTCCCTTTTCACCGTCTCATGACATTTTCTATGTGTATGATTTTCTTTAGTATTGTTAACCCTAAATTTATCATCTAGCTCCCTTTTATGTTTCAGGTTACTTTTAATCTATTTTTCCAAGGAATTCTATTCTTTGATGCACTCCCTTTCACTTTGTAGAAATGTATTTATTTTGTACTCTATTCTACTCAGATTTGAAGATTTCCCTTTGCTGATCTGGCCACCTGTTCGCTAACATATTCCCAGTTAATTTGAGCTCAATCCCTTCTTATCTCACTTAACTTTACCTTTTGTTCCACTCCAGCAGCCTCATCTTTGATTGTTCGTCATCCTTCTTTATTCTGACATTGAAACGTACATTTACCCACTCATCAATTATTTGCACCATTTAATTTCCGAGAATTAAATCAAGCACTGCTTCTTTTCTTGTTGGACTAGAAACATATTGGCCCAGATTTGGCGGTCAGCGGCGAAGGAAATGCGCTCGCTGTTCACTACGCTTACGGCTGCCCACAGACATTTTGCAGACTTTTGAGCTGCAACTTGCTGTCACTGCTCTCTACAGGGGATCTGTGGCGTGTGAGCAGAGAATGCAACAGGCTGATTCTTCAACCAGGTTGAAAAATCCTCACTGAGACAGAGTCTAAACTAAGAAGTATAAATAAGAATATTTAATTCATTGTAAAACCATGTACAGAAAGCAAAATAGAGGGGGAAAGAAAGAAAGAGAGGTAAGACACAAAGAAAAAATAAAAACTTAAAAAAAAAATTGTAAAATCTCCAACAATACTTAAATTCTGAAGGAATAAGTCTTCACACTTGTAAAATTTAATTTTCTGTGTCAGAGAAGTTTGTAAGACTTTTCCTGCTACTGACACCTGAATGTACTAGCCCTAACCTTTGCTGGCGTGAGTAACTAGTGGGCAAGTACAGCAACTTCACGCCCGAGCATGGATTTCAATGCCGAATCTATTGGTGAGGTACCAGTGTAGTGTAGCTCGGGAGGAGCAGAGCAAATCAGACAGCAACTTCCCGATTTCCTCATTTAACTGCGCATATACGAATGGCAGAAGTTACTGTCCAATTTACTCCATAATAACAGAGTGCTGTTAGCCTCACTGTTCTGAATATCACAAAATCTGGGCCAATGATCCAGGAAGCAGTAAAGGATACATTTTAAAAAGAGTATCCCACTTTGACCACTTGCATCACCTTTATTCCAATCTACCTTAGGATAGTTAAAAATCACCCAAATTAATTGCCCTGTTATTCTTGCATAGCTCTCTGAACTGTCTGCAGTTCTCTACTTCTGGCTCATCTCCAGTGCTTGTTGGTCCGTAAAGCACACCAAGCAAAAGGTACAATTTTCTTATTTTTTAAATTCTATTCACAAAAACCATCCTTCTCCAATTCACTATCCACTTCATACATCCAACACCAGTATTGATTGGGCAGCTCCAATAACTCAGGGGCTCCCTGTATTCGCGAGACCCATCTTTCTCTGCTACCCTTGTGGATGTACGTGGGCAGGTACAGCAAAAGCGGCGAGGTCAGGGCGAAAGAATGGCGAGAGATTGTAGAGGGATGTGATCAGGGCCCAGGAGAGGCGTGAGTTCAGAGCCAGAAGAGGCGAGGGCCCAGGGGCAGCATGGGCCAGCCCACAATGCGATATGTGTGCACACTAGGTCTGTGCAGCAGAGCAGGTCTCCAGTCGTCTTGGTTAACCCTTGCCACTGGACCAAAACCTAGCTCTGTCAAGCCCGTGTGGTGGCTAGTGTGCAACGGCCACCGCACGTTAAAAAATCTACGCACAGGCATCTTCCACCCTTTAAGATTTAGTTTGGGACCTGGAATTTTAGGTCCTTCATTGAAACACCTGTGAACTTTTTGACGTGGAAACAAGTCATCCCTGATTTGAGGGACTGCCTATGATGATGTGGATGGTCACCCATTTGTCTCTTTCTACACTATCCCTGCATCCTGAACTGTGTAGCACTGTTTCGAGGGTGACCACATTCTAGGGTGAGTACCATCCAAAAACCCCTTAACCTCTTTGATGCTGTAGAGTGTGACCAGTTCTTCTGAGGACAGAGATCCCCTATTCCAGAAACTCAATTTTCCGACAATGAGTGCAATTGTGCTCCCTCTGTATACATTGAGGATCCATGATTGCCCACATATCACAGTCCAAGAATTTCATGTGTGCCATATCACTGACTAACTGTTGAACTTAAAAAATGTAGATAACATAAGCATGAACTCCCACTAGAACCAACCAACTCTCCAAGGCTTCTTCAGTAGCACCTCCCAAACCCACGACCTCTACCACCTAGAAGGACAAGGGCAGCAGGTGCATGGACACACCACCATCTCCATGTTTCTCTCCAAGTTACACACCATCCTGACTTGGAAATATATTGCCATTCCTTCACTGTCGCTGGGTCAAACTCCTGGAAATCCCTCCTAACAGCACTGTGGGAGTACCTTCATTACACGGACTGCAGCTGTTCAAGACGGCGGCTCACCACCATCTTCTCAAGGGAAATTAGAGATGGGCAATAAGTGCTGGTTTTGCCAGCAAGCCGACATCCCATGAATATATATTAAAAAAAACCCTCAGAAATCAAACTTCATTTACTCACTTCACACAGGTATTAAATTAGAGAAAACAAAATCTGACCAACTACACTTTAATGTTCAACACCCTTCTAAGGCTGAAGCCCAACTAAGGCTAAGTCTCCCTTAATTTCTACCAGAGTTATTTTTTGAATTACTGAGGTTAATTCACTATGGAGCTGCACTTATTTAATTCACACTACAAAAGTTGGGAGCAGTTGTTGAATAAGTCATATACTTTCAATAAAAGATATTTCATAGAATGGCACCAAAATCCCAAAATTCTTTATTAAAATCCTGCAGGTTAATTTTCTACTGAAACACAATTCATATTTTGGAAATTATCAGAAGTCTGCACAACTTAAGAATTCAATTTGCCCCAAAAGAGAAATTGTACTGCAGGTGCCACTTCACTTGTTTCACTTGCAGATAGTCTACTGAGAGCCCCAAGTTGCTGCAAGAGCAATGACATTATCAGTTTATAACAAATATACTCCTGAAACCTGAAGCCATCGTCAGCAATAATCCTTGCAGGTGGACTTCAGATGCAAGCTATTGGTACTCAACTGTTAGCACAGCAAGTGCCCGAAACTGAAAATAACTACGAACTTTACAACACATGTATTATTCAAACAAATGAACACCTCAAAATGACTTAATGCTGCAACCTAGTTTTAGAATCCACATGACTGTTTAACAATCACTTAAATAGTTTAAAATGTCATCTAGAATTCCCAAAGAGATTAGTGTCTCGTCACTCTCAGCTATCCATTTGCCTCTAAATTGCATGAGTCTTTACATTAATTTAAATATCCAATAACCGATTTACAGTATACTGAATTATGAAACAGTATCACTAACACTGCCTTCTGAAACACCTATTGGGAAAAGACTGTACCAGTGCCATTAAAACTTTTTTCTTATACTAAACTTTCCAGAGTTGTTACCTTAATCCTCCAAACCAAATAAAACTCCCTTATCCAACTCCAATATAGCTCAAATTTAAATTGATGCATGCCAAGACAGTAGGTGGAATCTGACGACTGAAACATTTGATTATGCTGCAATGATTGATTGACAGCAAAGACTGATTGACAGCAAAGATTGATTGACAGCAACCATTTTCATTGGATCATCATCTTAAATGCTGGCTGCTTTCAGGTAAAATTAAATCCTATTCCTTCAATAATAATTATATCTAATGTTGATATTTTTTCAATGGTTCAAAATGAGGAAATAGCTTTATGTAGAAGTTATTATATTAGAAGTGCCAGCAATTTTTTGGACCTGCAGAATGATTAAAACAATCGGTTTACTGAAACAAGTTTCAGAGCAACATGGACCTTTGGAAACAGCTGGAGGAAGCAACAGGATGGTTAATAACATTTAAATATCAATGGTAGTGCAGAAAATCTGGATGACCGGGTACAATGCACCATAGATTGATCGGTTTACAAATTTGATTCCTTACATAGTAATTTTTGATCTTAGTCTTGGGGAAGTGCAAAGAGCCAGAAGGCTTCATCAGTGGGACAGACAAGTCAAACCACGCCACTCACCCAACTATTGTTCGGAAGCAGTTAGAGGGAGACAGTTATAGGGCTGGAAATATATTGCCCGCCCACTAAGGTAATGAATGATTGATTATACCCAAATGGGAAAGGGGGGAGTGGGAGAGGTTGGAACAGAAAAACACCTCAGTGTAATGGCCTCTTCTAGACATGGCAAATAGCCATTTTAAGGCATTGTGAAACAACCTCATGAAAAATTAAGTATAAAAATCTAACAAGCCCAAAATGTTGCTGTATTTTGTTCGGCTTTTAAGAAATAAAACATTTAGAAAGTCGTGAAAACTCAAAATTTGTAGATCTTGTTAAAAAGTGTCCAGACTTTCCCAGGCCTACTCATAATCCAGTGTCGGCTACATCATTGAGTTATTGCATTTAACAATGGGACTATTTAATAGAGAGAGATAATTATTTTTAGTTTTTTTTAATGAAAAGTGACTTATTCTCATTTGCTACTCAGTAACAGAAGTATTATTTAAATGTCAATGGTGATGGCACACTTCAGTCTTTGTGTTCTTTGAAGATAACTCAGCAGCCAGAATTATGCAACAGTATGCTTCACAACGTAATGATGTTTGTTCAATTCGATACTCCAAGTAAAAGGAAAATATACAAGAAGTGGGTATACAAGTAACACTGTACTCTGATGCTCCTTATTCTCCACCTCAAGTGTTATCCCCTTCTCTATACGCACCTGTTTACCCTGCGAGGACATTTATCTGGTTTAATATCTACCTCATAGAGGTAGACGTCAATCTTTGGGATATCTACTTGGAAGCAGTTGGCCAGCAGTTTAATCGGTTTTCCCATGGTGCCACATCCTGGACGCCTTGGCACCGTGAAGAGGGGCTGAGCCCCAACAGCTCCTGTAAGAAGAAAAGAACACTCAGTAAAATGAGTTAAAGCAGACATATACAGTTCTTTTTATTTCAAGGTGAACACCCTCTATTTTCCCCTCAATTATTTGTGAACTGTGACTGACAGGACAGCCTGCTCCCAAACCTCCACCTGATGACTGTACCCCAAACCCCAAAGGGAAGTGGTTGGTCCCTAATCAGTTTCTCCCCACAATGATTTTGATTAGATCCAAGAACTTAGCAACATGATAAGGGGTGGAAAGGGAAGAGGAGAAAGTGGGATGGAAGACAGTCTAACAAAAACAAATTTTAATCCTGCAAGCTTATACAATGTTAAAACTTCTTAATCATATCTTCACCCATTTGAGGTAGCAACGATAAAATAAAACAGATACAAGAGTGTCACAGGCTATGAAAAGCTTTTTTAAAAGTTTTCCTTCTTTTTTTTTTAAAAACAGTTGTGTTGATGCAATTCTATTAAAGTTCATCCACATATAAGTGAGATATTGTGACCACAACAAGCGAACATATGCAAATATACAGGAAAAAGGTAGGGTGTGGGCAAACACCAAATCCAGACATTTTATATATAAACAGGTTACAATGTTAATAATTTTGCAACCAAGATTAGAATCCTCAAAAAATTTGCAAGAAAAAAATACTAATATTTCATAATGTTTAGTCAGACTGGTTATTCTTTAGATTTACATTTCCTGACCAATTCTTAAAATGACCTTAAATGCATTCTTAAACACACAAACTATCCTCAACCATTAATGATGAATTTTCATCGGAGATTTTCACTCAAATTAATATCAATCCTAGGAAGAGTGAAACTATTAATAACATTGTAGAATGCGTTGATTCACTGTCTTTTCTACTCAACTGTTGTATGTGCATCATGGCAACATGAGATTAGATCTTAAGGTTTTCATTTCTGAAGCAATCAACTAATAGCACAATCATACAACAAAAGGCAAGTCATCCCACCATTACATCAACAGGAACTTACTTCCACAGCTGCAGGTATACAAAGACTTAAAATGAACCACTGTTATTATGTTCATTTATTATCTCGCAAAATATATTAACATAACTATCCTGAGACTTCAATATACCTTTATATATCTGAAGTATTATTGCATTAATTCAGTATGATGGCAATGAAAGGCATTAATACTAGTACCCTGCGATTAGCACTGATTCCCTTTATGCTAGCGATTTGTATGTCATTTATTTTGGAATACAGAAATAATGGCAAATGGGTGCAAATGAAGTACGAAAAGAAAAATTGCCAAAAAGCAGCAATAGAAGGTTGTAAGGAAGAAATAAATACTTTGATGGGAGAAAATATATTCAGTTCAGGAAATCATAAGATAGAATCTGAAAGCACCCCAAGTACTGTACTGGAAGTGCTCAACGACAGCACTGTTACAACTATGAAACAGGATAGTTTATGCATATGTTTGTGTTTATTGTGTGATTCATTTTTTTTGGGGGGGGGGGGGGGGAAGAGAGAGAGACAGCACAGCTCATGTAGCGAATGTTCTTTCTTGTGAATCATCAATTCTGCTGGTGACACGGGTCCCTTAGAGATCATTATTTTCCCACAATTTCACACACAATTCCAAAATTGGGGGATGTGGTTCTCCTATTCTGTGATTGAGGTGAAACTAATCTTTGAGTCACTCGGGTTGTTTTCATTTAATTCCTAGCATCATATATAGAGATCATGGGAGCAAGGCACCACTCTCGCTGACGGATGGCACAGATGATGAGAGAGGAAAGGAACCATAATGTGTGATGTGTAGAATATATATATGAGGTTCCAATCAAATGATGAACTTTTGGGTAGAAGTATCCCCAGTAAGAAAAGGCAAATGAAAGTTACGTTAGCCTCCAGATTAACACTGTGCGTCTTCTGTCTGTTTATTAATGGAAACATAAAAAGATAGAGACTGCCCCTTTACAGAGGGGGAACAAGAAAAATTAACTGTAACAATGTGCAAGAACTGAATTAAAGTCAGGGTGCACTTTCACTATAAAATCATTATTCAATCATTGACAATTGAACTTTTTAAAAAAAGACAGGAGGGGTGAAATTAAGTGAAACACTAATATTGCCATGAAGAAACGACAGCATGATATTTACTTCAGACTATAGGCTCAGATTTGGCTAGACACAGCATATTGGGGTCAAGTTTCGGGCTGCGCCTAGAACATCGCAGCCCCAACCTGGACGCCCGTTTTACACACCCAAAAGCGCGACAGAAAAACACCTCTTAATTCTCCGGCACCTTGCTGGTTGCTGGGAGCTCGGCGCGGCGCGCACACAGCAGCGGGGGGCGGAGCCACAGAGTCGCGCCGATTCTGGAAGTGGAGGAGGGCGTGGCTAAGTTAAATGAGGCAACTTCGGACCGGCAGCCCCGCGCATGCGCGTTGGAGCGCGCACGCGCGCGCAGTAGTCCAGAAACATTGGCACTCGGCCATTTTTAAAGGAACTTAAAGAAAAGTGCTGATTTGTCTCGTGGACCTCTGGAAATGCTTGGGATTGAATTTTGGTGATTTTTGTGTGTCTGAAGGAGTGCTTTTAGCAGCGCTGTTGAATAAATCACCTGCTGAAATCAGTGAGTGCTGCTTTTCACTGCTAAACTTCCAGAACAGGTGCTGCATAGTTGCATGCAAATTAAGAACTGTGTGTTTTGAAAAATAAGAGTGTCAATAGGGGTGCGTGCAATAAAGGTGCAGCAGTTATAATGGGTGACTTTAATATGCACATAGATTGGGTTAACCAAACTGGAAGCAATACGGTAGAGGAGGATTTCCTGGAGTGCATAAGGGATGGTTTTTTAGACCAATATGTCGAGGAACCAACTAGGGGGGAGGCCATCTTAGACTGGGTGTTGTGTAATGAGAGAGGATTAATTAGCAATCTCGTTGTGTGAGGCCCCTTGGGGAAGAGTGACCATAATATGGTGGAATTCTGCATTAGGATGGAGAATGAAACAGTTAATTCAGAGACCATGGTCCAGAACTTAAAGAAGGGTAACTTTGAAGGTATGAGGCGTCAATTGGCTAGGATAGATTGGCGAATGATACTGAAGGGGTTGACTGTGGATGGGCAATGGCAGACATTTAGAGACCGCATGGATGAACTACAACAATTGTACATTCCTGTCTGTCGTAAAAATAAAAAAGGGAAGGTGGCTCAACCGTGGCTATCAAGGGAAATCAGGGATAGCATTAAAGCCAAGGAAGTGGCATACAAATTGGCCAGAAATAGCAGCGAACCCGGGGACTGGGAGAAATTTAGAACTCAGCAGAGGAGGACTAAAGGTTTGATTAGGGCAGGGAAAATGGAGTACGAGAAGAAGCTTGCAGGGAACATTAAGACGGATTGCAAAAGTTTCTATAGATATGTAAAGAGAAAAAGGTTAGTAAAGACAAACGTGGGTCCCCTGCAGTCAGAATCGGGGGAAGTCATAACGGGGAACAAAGAAATGGCGGACCAATTGAACAAGTACTTTGGTTCGGTATTCACTGAGGAGGACACAAACAACCTTCCGGATATAAAAGGGGTCGGAGGGTCTAGTAAGGAGGAGGAACTGAGGGAAATCCTTATTAGTCGGGAAATTGTGTTGGGGAAATTGATGGGATTGAAGACCGATAAATCCCCAGGGCCTGATGGACTGCATCCCAGAGTACTTAAGGAGGTGGCCTTGGAAATAGTGGATGCATTGACAGTCATTTTCCAACATTCCATTGACTCTGGATCAGTTCCTATGGAGTGGAGGGTAGCCAATGTAACCCCACTTTTTAAAAAAGGAGGGAGAGAGAAAACAGGGAATTACAGACCGGTCAGCCTGACATCGGTAGTGGGTAAAATGATGGAATCAATTATTAAGGATGTCATCGCAGTGCATTTGGAAAGAGGTAATATGATAGGTCCAAGTCAGCATGGATTTGTGAAAGGGAAATCATGCTTGACAAATCTTCTGGAATTTTTTGAGGATGTTTCCAGTAGAGTGGACAAGGGAGAACCAGTTGATGTGGTATATTTGGACTTTCAGAAGGCTTTCGACAAAGTCCCACACAAGAGATTAATGTGCAAAGTTAAAGCACATGGGATTGGGGGCAGTGTGCTGACATGGATTGAGAACTGGTTGTCAGACAGGAAGCAAAGAGTAGGAGTAAATGGGGACTTTTCAGAATGGCGGGCAGTGACTAGTGGGGTGCCGCAGGGTTCTGTGCTGGGGCCCCAGCTGTTTACACTGTACCTTAATGATTTAGACGAGGGGATTAAATGTAGTATCTCCAAATTTGCGGATGACACTAAGTTGGGTGGCAGTGTGAGCTGCAAGGAGGATTCTATGAGGCTGCAGAGCGACTTGGATAGGTTAGGTGAGTGGGCAAATGCATGGCAGATGAAGTATAATGTGGATAAATGTGAGGTTATCCACTTTGGTGGTAAAAACAGAGAGACAGACTATTATCTGAATGGTGACAGATTAGGAAAAGGGCAGGTGCAAAGAGACCTGGGTGTCATGGTACATCAGTCATTGAAGGTTGGCATGCAGGTACAGCAGGCGGTTAAGAAAGCAAATGGCATGTTGGCCTTCATAGCGAGGGGATTTGAGTACAAGGGCAGGGAGGTGTTGCTACAATTGTACAGGGCCTTGGTGAGGCCACACCTGGAGTATTGTGTACAGTTTTGGTCTCCTAACCTGAGGAAGGACATTCTTGCTATTGAGGGAGTGCAGCGAAGGTTCACCAGACTGATTCCCAGGATGGCGGGACTGACCTATCAAGAAAGACTGGATCAACTGGGCTTGTATTCACTGGAGTTCAGAAGAATGAGAGGCGACCTCATAGAAACGTTTAAAATTCTGACGGGGTTAGACAGGTTAGATGCAGGAAGAATGTTCCCAATGTTGGGGAAGTCCAGAACCAGGGGACACAGTCTAAGGATAAGGGGGAAGCCATTTAGGACCGAGATGAGGAGGAATTTCTTCACCCAGAGAGTGGTGAACCTGTGGAATTCTCTACCACAGAAAGTTGTTGAGGCCAATTCATTAAATATATTCAAAAAGGAGTTAGATGAAGTCCTTACTACTAGGGGAATCAAGGGGTATGGTGAGAAAGCAGGAATGGGGTACTGAAGTTTCATGTTCAGCCATGAACTCATTGAATGGCGGTGCAGGCTAGAAGGGCCGAATGGCCTACTCCTGCACCTATTTTCTATGTTTCTATGTTCAATTCAATACAGCAATGGAACAATTTCCACCAAGAACAAAGAATTTCTTGCATGAGGAAGTGGAGATATTAGTCAACGTCATTGAGCAGAGATGGCAGGAGCTAGATACCAGCAACAGAGGTCGCATAAAGGTGCCACCTAAAGAAATGAAGAAACGCTGGAACCAAGTTGCAGAAGATTACTGCGCAGTGGTGCATACCAGGAGATCTGGAAGCCAGTGTAAAAATAAATGGCACGATCTTGGTCAAGTAGTTAGTGCAAGTAATATTTTCAATTATTAATGTAATCATAATTGTAATGTAACCATCTGTATGTCCCACCCTGCAGAAAGACGCACTCTGTAAAAAGTTATATTTTACTCTTTGCAGAAGAAATTGGCCCACAACAAAAGGGAAGCAACTCGAACAGGAGGAGGCACACCCAATCTGCATCCACTGACACCCTTGGAACAGAGGGTAGCTGCTATGATGAGTCGTACATGGAGAAAAGCAATCAGTACAGCACAAGCTGGGCCCGCACGCGAGGAAGAGGGCAAGTCCTGAAAATGCATCGTGGCCCTTCAAATCAACCTGCTGCCTGGCCTGCTATGTGTGAGGGTACTCATGCCACCCATCCTGCCCCCTCCGTGACGACGACGATGATCCTGAAGATACAGAACAAGAACTAGTACAACCAGATGCGGACGATCCAGACTGGATGATGATGACGACTTAAATGTCTACAGGGGAGAGAAATTAATGTTTATGAGCCCCCATTAAGGGGCATCAGAGTTTCAACCCCTTGCATAGGTTCTGATTCCACCTTCCATGGTTTTGATTCCAATGTTGCGGGTCCCAGTGGTGCTGCTGGTGTAATGGACACCCATTCACCCACCACCCCAGCCCACGACTCGCACTCGAGTGCTGTTGTCTGGAACACAGAGCGTCCCACCATCCCAGCCCGCGCCTCCCTGTGTAGTGGTGCCTCATGATGGCTAAGTTATGGAGCATGCAGCACACAACAGTGAAGTGACCGACAATCTGAGGAGAGTATTGCAAGTGGCCTCCAGAATGGTCCAGGCATCGGAAACGCTGTTTCAATATGCCAATGGTCCTCTCAATGATGCTGCGTGTCGCAATGTGCGCCATGTTGTATTGACGGTCAGCGTAGGGGTGTCATGAGCCAGGTGGTCAGGCCGTACCCTTTGTTGCCCAGTAGTCAGCTCTGCCCTTCTGGCTGCTGCTCAAACAAGTCAGATATAATGCTGTTGCGCTGCCAGGGTATCTCGCATCGACTGACATGATGCGCTGCTTGTCGTCACACACGAGCTGCACATTGATGGAGTGGAAACCTTTTCTATTCCTGTACTGCTTGGAATCCTCCACAGGTGCTCGCAAGGCTATGTGGGTACAATCAATGCAGCCCTGTACGTTTGGGAAGCCGGCAATCCTGAAGAAGCCCACCGCCCTCTCATGGATCGCTTGTGTGGTCATTGGGAAATTGATGAAGTCATTCCTCCCTGCACACAGTGCAGCCGTGACCTGGTAAATGCAGACATGTATTGCACGTTGAGAGATGGCGCACACATCTCCAGTTGTAGCCTGAAATGATCCCGAGGTATAGAAGGCAAGTGCAGCTGTTACCTTCACTTCAACAGACAAGGCAGTTGGGGTTCTGCTTCTGGGCTGCAAATCTACTCTCAGCATAACACAGATCGCAGCGACAACTTCTCTGCGGAAACGCAATCTTTTGACACAATCAGCCTCGCTCATGTCCAGGTACGAGTGCCTGGCTCGATATTGCAGACGTGGGTAAGGTCTCCTGCCCATCAGCCTACGGGCTATGACGTTCCTGGTGCGGACAGTCTATGACGTTCCTGGTGCGGTGAGCTCTAATCAATTCTCTCCTATGCAGTGAATTGCTGGCGAACCATTGCATAATCCGTGGTGTTGGCAATGCAGCACCCATTCTGCAAATTTAAGTTTCAAACTGGCTATCTGGCTGCCTCTCCCTGTTCCTGGCCGAATGGTCTCAGTCTTCCTCGCAGCTCGAAGGCTGCTTGCTGTGTCTTCGGCCGGCTTCAGCCACTGCCAACGCCCCTATCCCATGGCCGAATGGCCTCAGCTTCCCTCACAGCTCGAAGGCTGCTTGCTGTGTCTTCGGCTGCCGTCCAGCCACTGACGCCACCCCTGTCTCCTACATGGAAGGAAGGTCAGCCTGAAGCACCGCAGCTCGAAGGCTGCTTGCTGCCGCTGTTGTTGGGCTGCCGTCGAGTCACTGACGCTGCCCCTGTCTCCAACATGGAAGGCCTGCCTGAAGCACCGCAGCTCGAAGGCTGCTGCTGCTTCACACAGGTAGGAATATTCAATATTTTATCTTTGCTTTGTTTATAATTTTTTTAGTCAGATGGCTCTTTATTTGTCTAAGTAAGACTGTTGAATGCTTGTAGAATGTAATTACTTCCCCCCACCCTCCCCCCCCGCCTGAATTGTAAAGTGTAGGCAGGGTTTTTCTGAGCGTACAAAAATCTACACGTACTCCATTCTAAGTTAGTTTGGAGTAAATTTTCATTGCCTAAACTTTCAAAACAGGCGTAAGTGGCTGGACACGCCCCCTTTTGAAAAGAAAATCTGTTCCAAAATGAAACTGTTCTAACTGACTAGAACTGGAGCAAACTAAATGCCAAGAATTGCAATTTCTAAAATACTCCATTCTAAACCAGTTACTCCAAAAAAATAGGAGCAACTCAGGCCGAAACTTGACCCTAAGATAGCTACACTGCATATGGCCTTTCCCCAAGTGACCTGATCCCATCACATATTTGTGCTGCTGATCTGAATAAATAAGCAACTCTTAATTTCTGTCAAAAAACGCATATTTTTGGGAAATACCCTACCACCCACTCAGTGATCTGGATCATTCACATCCCCAAATAAGCTTTACGCCCTCAGACTGAAGGGAAAGACTCACTATTTTAAAATGTTACAAAAACAGACAGCACTGCTGAACAAAAGGCCAGACATTTCCAAATGTGTTTGATTTTAAAACTCAAATGCAATACAGGTACTATTTCTGTATTTAGCATGTTCCTTCTGAATACACCCACCCACCCATGAAGTGACGCAGTGCACATCACCACCCACAGAACACCACTCACTCATCCAGAACTGTAAATGTCAAATAATGGAGAGGATTAATCATCAGACAAACTTTAGAACACATCCCCACAGAACCGTACCAAGAACATAAAACAAATACAAGCTCAAAGCTGCTAAAGCATCAGCCCCATAACATGGAAGGTTCACTCGGTTGATTCCGGAGATGAGGGGGTTGACTTATGAGGAAAGGTTGAGTAGGTTGGGCCTCTACCCATTGGAATTCAGAAGAATGAGAGGTGATCTTATCGAAACGTATAAGATTATGAGGGGGCTTGACAAGGTGGGTGCAGAGAGGATGTTTCCACTGATGGGGGAGACAAGAACTAGACGGCATGATCTTAGAATAAGGGGCCGCCCATTTAAAATAGAGATGAGGAGAAATTTCTTCTGAGGGTTGTAAATCTGTAGAATTCACTGCCTCAGAGAGCTGTGGAAGCTGGGACATTGAATAAATTTAAGACAGAAATAGACAGTTTCTTAAACAATAAGGGGTTATGGGGAGCGGGCGGGGAAGTGGAGCTGAGTCCATGATCAGATCAGCCATGATCTTATTGAATGGCAGAGCAGGCTCGAGGGGCCGTATGGCCCACTCCTGTTCCTATTTCTTATGTTCTTATATCGGAGAAAAAAAATGCTGAACTCAAGGGCAGCCCTCGCCAATAGTTAAAATATAAAACTTGAGCTTTGCATGTTTCAGACTGCACAAGAAACAGAGTCAGGTTCTAGCCATGCTCACATTTTCCAAATTGGAAGATTGTCTTTTTTTTTAATAAAAGTTCCAATTAATCAGAATATATATTTATATAAAATATAGAGACAAAGTTCCACATGGCTGATGCTAAGTAAAGCCATTTAAATTATGTGTTGTACAGCAATAATGTGCGTGAACTTTATATAATTGAAGTCACAGATCTTGTCACGCCACAATGAATATCTACAATATGAATCAGGCCACATTACTAATTTTGTTGTATTCTCACTTCCTTTGATGCCAGTACTCACATTAAAAAGTTCACAGATCACTAGTTCAAGGTTGGGGGGCGGGCAGAATACTGCTCACTAGAAAGAATGTGAAACAACGACGTGCATTTATATACCGCCTTTAATGTCGTAAAATGCCCCAAGTCACTTCACAGGAGCAGGTACATGTCAACACTGAGCCAAAGATGACATTAGGCCCAAAAGCTTGGTCAAACAGATAGGTTTTAAAGGAGAGTCTTAAAGGAAGAGAGGCAAAGAGGTTTATGGAGGGAACTCCAGAGCTTACGGCTTAGATAGCTGAAGGCACGGCATAGTGGCGCGAAACAAGTTGGGGATGCACAAGAGGCCAGAATTGGAGGAACAGAGTTTTCAGGGGCTGTAGGAGGTTTCAGAGATAGGGAGGGGCGAAGCCACGTAGGGATTTGAACACAAGAATGAGAATTTTAAATTTGAATGTTGGCGGACTGGGAGCCAGTGAGCACAGTGGATGTAATGGGTGAATGGGATTTGGCACAAGTTAGAATACAGGCTGCAGAGTTTGGATGTATTTAAGTTTGTGATGGTAGAAGGACATCCAGGAGAACATTGGAATAGTTGAGTCTGGAGGAAACAAAAGCACAGATGAGGGTTCTGGAGCAGATGGGCTGAGGCAGGGGTAGAGATAGGTGGTATTACTGAGGTGGCAGTCGGTGATCTTGGTGATGGAAGAAGATATGTGGTCGGAAGCTCAGCTAAAGGTCAAATAGTGGCCGAGGTTGCAAACAGTCTGGTTGAGCCCGAGACAGTGGCCAGGAGTGGGATGGAAAACTATTTTAAATATTTCCTGTCCTAGAAAAGGTACTCTCTGTTGTGCTAGTCCAAAAACAGTCTCATTCAGCTGACAAAGACTTAATTGATGATACTGCAGTGGATTAGTCTCTACCTATTTCACAAATCTTTGAAGGTGGCAGAACAGGTCAACAAATTGGTTAATAAAACATGTGGGACCCTGGGCTTTATAAATAGAGGCAGAGTGTACAAAAGTCTGGAAGTTATGCTAAACCTATATAAAACACTTGTATTGTGTCCAATTCTAAGCACCACACTTTAGGAAGAATGTCAAGGCGTTGGAGAGGGTACAGAAGAGATTTACTAGAATGGTAGCAAGGATGGGGGACTTCAGTTACGTGGAGACTCCGGATAAGCTGGGGTTATTCGCCTTAGAGCAGAGAATGTCAAGAGGAGATTTGATAGGTGTACAAAATCATGAATGGTTTTGATAGAGTAAATAAGGAGAAACTGTTTCCAGTGGCAGAAGGGTCGATAACCAGAGGGGACAGATTTAAAGAGAGAGACAAAAGAACCAGGCACGAGGACTTTTTGTTTCACGCAGTGAGTTGTTAAGATCTGGAATGCACTGCTCGATAGGGTGTTGGAAGCAGATTCAATAGCAACTTTCAAAAGGGAATTGGATAAATACTGGAGGGGAAAAAACACAGGGTTATGGGGAAAGAGGTAAGTGGGACATTGGTTAACTCTTTCAAAGCCAGCAAAGGCTCGATGGACCAAATGGTCTCCTTCTGTGCTGTAAGAAGAATGGACCTGCAGCCTTCAAAATTCTAGAACACCATTGAAAAGGTTTAGGCCCAAGAAAGACAGAAATCCTTATTCATAACAGCAGGTGGTTAGAAAATACCCAGCGATTTGAATGCATCTTTTCTAGTTGTGGATTTCATCAAGGCTACTGTTGAAAGAAAAAATATGGCTTGGACCAACTAAGATGATCATCGCTTAAAACAATGTCCACCTTTGGGATTTCAACCTCAAGCCATTTCTTGGTTGTGAGCGAAGTGTGTTAGCACCAAATGGTGTTTTAAGCTCCCTTCAAAAGCTACCATAACTTTGCAAGAAATATCTGCCTCACTTTGTTGAATCACTTCTTTCACATATCCTATGTTTCCAAGTATCAACACAGAAAGTGAAAGATTTAAATAGTTTATATATGAACAGAGCACAAATCACAAATTTGTTGTACTGTCTGGCCCACTTGTATACATATATCACAGCAGAAGCCACTCAGGAGATTCTCTAAGTTATGGGACAGAAATATGGTCTTTTTTTACAAAAAAAAAAGCAGAGGGCATGGGTGCCAAAGCTTTGCCTTCGTGGGCTATGTAGATGTTTACCATGGAGCTTTGGGATAAATTCATGTTTTGATTAATTTTGCATACATCTCAGGTTACTGATTAAAAAGAGATCTTGGTGTTGTGATTTAATAATAAGTTACCGATGAAACAACACAACTGAACGCAGACTTTCCGAAGTTCCAGGCTCACAAAACACAAACCAGGACAAACCAGCAAGGAAATCTAAATAAAACAGCCAAGTCTTCAAGGACTAAACTGCCAGGGCTTAGAGGCCCACAGGTTCTCAGGCTATAGTGAACATCCTTGACCTAGGGGCTCCTCTACTGTGTCTAGAATACCTTTTGATAAAAATTGTTGTAGGATCTGTAGTTTTAAAATATAATGGCATATAAAATGTGTTTTTCAGAAATTAAAAAGAAAGCCAAAACCAACTCTGTCACAAAGGAGGATACTACAGTAACTAAATTCAATTATATCAAATTTTATAGCACAAAAACAGACTGTTCTGCGCAACATGTCTGTGCCGGGGGAAAGGGAGTCAATCATCATAGACAGTCCCTCAGAATCGAGGAAGACTTGCTTCCACTCCTGAAGTGAGTTCTTTGGTGGCTGAACAGTCCAACACGAGAGCCACAGACCCTGTCACAGGTGGGACAGATATTCGTCAGGGTGGAGGGGGGCGGGGGAGGATGGCACTGATTTACCACACGCTCTTTCCGCTGCCTGTGCCTGACCTCTTCACGCTCGCAGCGTTGAGATTCAAAGAGCTCAACGCCCTCCCGGATGCACTTTCTCCACCTAGGGCGGTCTTCGACCAGGGTCTCCCAGGCGTCATTGGTGATGTTGCACTTCATCAGGGAGGGTGTCCTTGTAACGTTTCCACTGCCCACCTTTGGCTCGTTTGCCATGAAGGAGCTCCGCGTAAAGCAGTTGCTTAGGGAGTCTCGTGTCTGGCATGCGAACTAAGTGGCCTACCCAGCGAAGCCGATCGAGTGTGGTTCGTGCTTCAATGCTGGGGATGTTAGCCTGGGCGAGGACACTGATGTTGATGCGTCTGTCCTCCCAGGGGATTTGCAGGATCTTGCGGAGACATCGTTGGTGATATCTCTCCAGAGACTTGATGTGTCTTCTGTAAGTCATCCATGCCTCTGATCCATACAGGAGGGCGGGTATTACTACAGTCCTGTAGACCATGAGCTTGGTGGTAGGTTTGAGGGCCTGGTCTTCGAACATGCTTTTCCTCAGGCGGCCGAAGACTACACTGGTGCACTGGAGGCGATGTTGAATCTTCGCATCAATGTCTGCCTTTGTTGATAAGAGGCTCCCGAGGTATGGGAAGTGGTCCACGTTGTCGAGGGCAGTGCCGTGAATCTTGATGACTGGGGGGGGGCAGTGCTGTGTGGCGAGGACAGGCTGGTGTAGGACCTTTGTCGTACGGATGTTAAGTGTAAGGCCCATGCTTTCATATGCCTCGGTGAATACATCGACTATATCCTGGAGTTCAGCCTCAGAATGTACTGCAGTTCAACGACAGAGGTTTGGGTGATCTTGGACCTAGTCTGGAGGTGGCGTAGGTTAAACAGCTTCCCACTGGTTCTGTAGTTCAGTTCCACTCCAGCAGGGAGCTTGTTGACAGTGAGGTGGAGCATGGCAGCGAGGAAGATTGAGAAGAGGGTTGGAGCAATGATGCATCCCTGTTTGACCCAGGTTCGGACGTGGAATGGGTCTGTAACGGATCCTCCGTTAAGGATCTCGGCCTGCATGTCATTGTGGAGCTGGCGAAGAACACTGACAAACTTTTGGGGGCACCCAAAACGGAGGAGGACGCTCCATAAACCCTCACAGTCGACAGTGTCAAAGGCCTTTGTAAGATTGAAAAAGGCCATGTATAAGGGCTGGCGCTGCTCCCTGCATTTTTCCTGCAGTTGTCGTGCTGCAAAGATCCTGTCCGTTGTTCCTCGTAGGGGGACGAAATCCGCACTGGGACTCTGGGAGGAGCTCTTCGGCCACAGGGAAAAGATGGTTGAGGAGCACTCTAGCGACAACCTTCTCAAAGGTTGGCAGCGACTACGCCCTGAAATTGTTGAACTCGATGCGGAGTCCAGAAGGCTGTAAAGTGCCTAAACTAAAGATGAGGTGCTGTTCCCCGAGCTTGTGTCGAGCTTCGTTGGAACAGTGCAGGAGATCGAGGACGGAGAGGTCAAAGTGGGAGTGGAGTGGAGAATTAAAGTGACAGGCGACCGGAAGCTCAGGGTCATACTTGTGGACTGAACAGAGGTGCTCCGCAAGACGGTCACCCAATCTACGCTTGGTCTCCCCAGTGTAGGAGACATCGTGAGCAGCGAATACAGTACAGGTGAAGCGTCGAAAATCCGGAGTTCCGGAATCCGGACCAATCGGTGGCAGGGTCGTCCGGAATCTGTAAAATGTTGCGGAATCCGGACCCGCTGACCCTGGAGTCCTGCCGCTGCCCGACCTCGGGCCTCGCCTCACTGCCCCTTGCCCCGCAACTTAGCTTGCCACCGCTCGCCTCACCCACCGCCGCTGCACTTACCTCGGGGCCTCCTCAGCGTACCGCCCAAACACCGCCTTGACGGCGGGCCCCGCCTGACGACCTCATTGACGGGGCTGGCGGCCCGAACAGCTCCTCAGCGGGGTTCCCCCCGCCCCCCAACCTCCTTCTGACACTCCGAAATCCGGAAACACCCAAACCTGGGCTCGGGTGTTTCCAGATTCGGGACGTCAGAAAGACGATCGAAAGTCCGGAAAAGCCCGGAATCCGGAACAGCCTCGGTCCCGAATTCTTGACGCTGCACCTGTATACTAAATTGAAAGAAGTATAAGTAAATTACTGTTTCACCTGGAAGCAGTATTTGGGGCCCTGGATAGTGGGAAGGAAGGACGTAAAAGGGCAGTTGTTGCATCTCCTGTGCTTGTATTACTCTTGTCAGGTACAAAAGGTGGTGGTGGCGGGAAGAGGTGGGGGAGGAAGAATTTTTTTTCTAAATTAGTTTAATCTTTGAACATTACCAAGCTGATATTAATTTGAAATCACAAACAACCTCTGGAGATGCCAGAGCTCTTTTCACAGAACAGTAAGAGAGATCAGAATTTTCAATATGTTCATCTTATTACAAACAAAAGCAATTCAAGAACACTTCAAATGTAAAGCACTAACTCCAAGCCAACATGTCTTTTGAAAGGCTTGTCATGCCCAACAAATTTATTGAAATTCCTCGAGGTAACAGAATTGCTGGATAAGGATAATATGGTAAGACATACATCCTGACTTTTGGAAGGCATTTAATGACATCTCACAATAGCCTCATCGCTAAAATTAAATCTCTGAAGATAAAAGAGGTAAAATAAGCCAGATAAACTGGCTAAGTAATAGGAAATGAATACGAATGTTAAATGGAAGAAATCTTATTGTGTAGATGTGACTAGTGGAAATGCCTTTGGTACATTCCTAGGACCTAGATTTATTAAAAATATCTGAGAAAATCTAATTAGAATGAGACGATAGCATGTTGCATAGTGAACTTCAATGTTCACAAGCAAGGGGTATAATTCAAAAATCTCGAAGACAGCAATTAGGCATCTGAATCAGAAATGGAATTTATTAAGAAGCGTGAGGTAGGCTTTCCTGATGAGTCAGTGGTTAACAGATCTTGGCTGATATGATATAAAGCTATATGGATATGTCCGTTATGGAGTTCACAAAGTTCAGAAGGAGTGGTATTGAGCAGTACAATTGGCCTCAATATCGGAGGCCTTGTGGGAATTGGGGAGGGGGTGAAAGGAGAGGAAAGAGTGAAATCAGCAAGTTCCTACACCTGATAATTGACCAGTGACTTCAGCTGTAATGACTCAGAGTAACAGCATGCCAGAACTATGGTCTAACTTTGCACGTGAAAAATTACTACTTGGATAAGTTACTGGACATCTTCCAAAACTCATGGAACCATACCACAGCACTCGTCACCGAGAAAAGGAGTGGATGAATAGGAGAGAGGGAAAATATTTGTAAAGGAATACAAATTGCCAGTTAAGTGCTTCAAGTCAGGAATTATTTAACTCCAAAAACAAGTTAAAACTAAAATCTAATCTTTGCCTTGTAAACGTGCCCCATTAGCAATTTGAGCACATAATCTAGGTTCACACTTCACTGGACTACTGAAGGAGTGCTGCACTGTTGGAGGTGCCATCTTCTGGATGAGACATTAAACCAAGGCCCTGTCTGTCCACTCAGGTGGCGTAAAAATTCCATGACACTATTCAAAGAGCAGGGGAATTCTCCCTGTTTCCTGGTCAAATACTTATCCCACAATCAATGTCACTAAAACAGATTATATGGTCATGCATCTCATTGCTGTTTGTGGGATCTTGTGGTCTGCAACTTGGCTGCCGCATTTCCCTACATTACAAGAGTGACTACACTTCAAATGTATTTAATTGGCTGCATAGTGGCTTGAGATGTTCGGAGGTTGTGAAAAGTGCTATATAAATGCGCGTTCTATCCTTTCCTTTAGATGTTAAACTGAGGCCCCATCTGCCTCTCAGGTGGTTGCAAAAGATCCCATAGCACTATGCAAAGAACAGTAGAGAGAGTTCTGTTGGTATCTAGCCAAAAGTTCTCTCCCAACTATCGAAAACAGATTAGCTGGTCATTCATGCATTTACTGTTTATGGGACCTTGATGTGTGCCAGCTGGCTACTGCATTTTTCTGTATAACAGTAACTGCACTTCAAATCAGATCAGCCATGATCTCATTAAATGGTGGAGCAGGCTTGAGGGGCCAGGTGGCCTACTTCTGCTCCTATTTCCGATGTAAAAGTAATCCATTAGTTGTAAAGTGCTTTGGGTATTCTGAGATGTGATGAGGCACTATGTAAATGCAATTTCTTTCTTACTAGGTTCCATCACACTTTACTTTCTATCACTGTCTCCACACTGACTCAATCTGGATAAATTGAACTTAATTTTCCATTGCTTCCTGAAGCAAGACTAGAAACTGTTCCCCATTTTCCATTGAACTGAAAATGATTCTTTCACATTTCCTTGCCCCTCCAAAGAAACTCTATGGACTGTGGAAAGGTGTCACTTTATACCAGTGTGAAAGAAAACATTTTCAGTTCAAACATGTACTGAGCGTTGTTTTTGTTACTGCCTGTCTTACACAACTGCTGTTCCTCAAGTTATATTGGCTGCAACTTAAGAGTTGCAGAACTGTACCAAAAGCTTAAGAGCACTGAACAGATCCTTCAAGTGAGGCTGTCCTCCCCTGCTTACATCCAGCAGAAATGTGAAGGACTTCAAATAGAAGAAACTGGATGCCTTACAATACTGCTGTCAGGAAACACTAAAAATAGCACTCGAGGACTCAGCTAGCCATGTACCAATTCATCAGTTAGGAGTGTGGCTTTTGGCTTATTTTTCATTTGGATAAATCCAGCAGTTGATTAATCTTACATCTGTCTGAAAAACGTCCTCATCACATTGACATTTACAACTACGAATTGAAAAAAATTAAATCCAGAGGTCAGAAGACAAGAGTTATTAATACAATTCTAGTAGTGCACACATGCCAGTGGTGCAACAGAGCTAGGAGGAACAAAGTTGGATAAAAAATTAACTTTATGGAAATGCAAAAGGAGTTAACACAAGATAGTCACACTAAAAACATGGGAAATATTTAGGGAACTGTTGGTAGGGTTCCATGAAATTCATATTGTGCAAATCAAAACAGCAGGACAGATGGAGATAGCATGACCAGGGTTAAACCCAAAGGTTTTTCTATAAGAAATCTGGTGGGTGTGACCACTAAAGTAAATTATAAAAAGACAAGTCAAAGCAGTTAAGAAAATAAAGGCAGAAATCAGATTTCCAGGACAAGAGGAAAACTGGGAAGTTAGATCCTCTTGCAAGACAAAGTACTTGATCATGAGTTTTTTTAAAAGTTGGGTAGCGAAAATAGAAGCTTTCACTAACACTTTCTTTCATCAATTCAGTACTGACTTCGGAAGGTTGACAGTGGCTAAATACTCAATTATTTTTATTTATTTATAAAAAAAAAGTCAAAAGAAATATCCTGAAATATAAATTGATGAAAATATCAAATGTATAAAGAAGAATATTTTGAGCTGATTGAGAGTTCGAGTAGGTGTGCACTTTCAAAATATAGTGGATAACGTTACACTTGCCCACATTGTATTCCATTTGCCGTGTTCTTGCCCACTCAGTCAACCTGTCTGTGGGCCCAAATTTCCCCAGGAGTTGCTCCGTTTTTTTTTGAGCAACTTGATTTTTCTGGAGTATCTTAAAAATCCCCATTCTGCACACTTAATTTGCGCCAGTGTAAGTGAGTTAGGATTTTTTTTAAGTTTCGTTTTTTTTCCCCAAAAGGGGCCGTTACCAGCCACCTACGCCTGTTTTGGCCATTTAAGCCAGTTTGGACAGCTAATAGTTGCTCCAAACTAACTTAGGCCAGTATATGGAACCACTTGTGGCGAGTTAAGAAATCAGCCAGAGATGGGGATGCGGGGGGGTAAAGGGAAGCACAGAGGATCTTGCAAAGCACTAAAAGCACTAAACACCTTCACAACAACATTAAAGAAGCATAAAAACCATCAATAATAAATAAATAAAAAATAAAACTTGAGTCACCTCGTGTATGCAACTGTGCACACTCTAAGTGATTGCTTCCAAACAACAGGATTCCATGAACTCCGGGGGAACCTGTCTGACAGACGTGCCCCGCCTGCTATTGTCTCTGGAGGCTTTTGGTTCTTTGCTTTGCACAGGCACCCCCTGCCCTATCGCCAATTCTTCCCGTGTGAGTATCAGCAAGCTGTTCAGCCGCGGTGAGGCATCACAGCTGTGCCTGATCCCATCCTTGCTTGACGTTCACACGTATGCGATTCCAACAGGTGTCACTGGATTGTGATCGGGGCAGGAACACAGTGACTCTGAGGCCACATCTACACACCCTTACTGCAGCCATGCTGAGATCCCTTCGGCCAGGGATAGGGGTGGCGAGCATCGGGTCGTCCCTTTGGCCAGGGATAGGGGCGGCGACGCACTGGGAGGGCAAGGAGCTACTGGCGCATGCGCGCAGGCTTCACTGCGCATGCGCGCAGCTGCCGGCACTGTTTTCGGCGCAAGGCTGTAGCTCCGTCTCTCACTTGACAGGAAACGCCACGCCAGGACCCAGGACACAGAGCAGAGCGGCCAGAATTCTTGCTAAGTTTTTTGGCGTCGTTTTGAGTGCACAAAGTTGGTGCATCTCGGGAGAGTGCGCCGGAAAAAGGGGTTGGGGAAATTTGGGCCCTATATCTCTCTGCAGACCTCTGTGTCCTCCTCACAGCTTACTTTCCTGCCTAAATTTGCGTCATCAGCAAACTTAGATACATCATCAAAGTCATTAATATAGATTATAAATAGCTGGATCCTTACAGTACCCAGTTTTAGAAACCAGGGGTGTTCAAAATGTATAGACAAGTGAAGGGTTGAGAATAAGTTATGTTTTACCCGGGACTGCTTAAGTTTAGTTTTCTGAGGAAGACTTGCATTAGAATTGAGAAAATGTTTTTAATGAGTTAGATTAGAGGATGCATAACATTCCACATGGGGGCCCACAGCATGATATGGCCTTGTTTATCGTCTGTAAGTTTAGGATTTTGACTTCGTCTTTAATTTGGCCAATGAAGGCCAACCTATGTTTCTTCCATTATTGCTAATAATCATATTATAATGCCAAGATAGAATTTGGAGTTTGTCTAACAGAACTGCTTGCGAAGATAATTAAAAGTTAATTAGTATAAAAGACATAGAATGTATCGGCTGGACCAGGGAGGACAAGACAAGATGAGATAAGAGACTATGGGCTGGATTTTTGGCTTTTTGGCTTTTTGCGTTTTTGCTCATTTCTGGGCGCAATTCGCGGCAGATTCAAAAATTTAGTGCCGGGTTAACGTTAGCTCCAGAGCAAGCAACTTTCGCCAAATGAATGTTCAAAAGGAGCATTAGTATTAACTCTGGCGTTGCAGCAGACAATTTGTGCGCTGGAGCTGAAAGTTCCGTCGCTGAAAGAATTGGCCGTTCTGCGCATGCGCACATTTTTTGTTCCCTTCCCGTGCTTTTGGTCTACTGTCCATGCGCAGTACACCTGGGACTGAATCAGCCATTTTACATTTGGATTTTGATGATGGAGGACGACGATTTGAGACAGCGTGCCAGGCGATTCAGCCATGAGGCTAATAAAGCTCTAGTGGAGGGTGTGGAAAGAAGATGGCAGGAGTTGAATCGTAGAGGTGGATCTAGATCACTGCCATCCATTTTTAAAAGAATTTGGAGGGAAATCGCTGAGGAGGTCTCTGCCTCAGACATTGTGATCAGTACTGGCACACAGTGCCGAAAGAAGGTTAATGCTCTTTCAAGAGTCGTTAGTGAGTACAATTTTAATTCATGTACTTCTTCATTATTTCAATTATAAATCTGACACACTATTGGTTCTCATGCTGTTGGGCTGTTGGTGCCTCTGAGCTCTCTGTGGGTTGCCTCCTAAAATGCATGACATATAGGTAAGCTTAGTTTGGCACCCTAAAGAATAATCTTTACACATTGTTAAAATTGCTTTCTGGCTCCACACTTCGATATCCTCCTGATGAACCAGGTGTAACTTCCAAGGCCATTAAACAGAGGACTGCATTACATTCAGACAGTATGGTATAAGTGCTTTGGTGGCTATCTGTGCCACAAGAGCAGATGGACCCTCTTGTAACCATTCCTATTTTCATGTTTGCAGGCAAAGAAGTCACACAATCGCCGCGAGCAGGTGCGGACAGGCAGCAGTCCGCCTCAGACCCTGCCACTCACCAACATCGAGGAAAGAGTGGCAGGCCTCATCGGTGTCTCAGGTCGGGTAACTGCCACTGGGCGCGCTAACCACGGCTCAGAAACTGAGGATAAGTCCTGCACACTCCCTGGGCTGGATTGGGGCAATGTCATGCAGTGTCTCTGGACTAGATATAATGGAGTAGCGGCGATCCTTCAAATGAGCCTGTGCTATGCGACCTTCCTCGTATCACCCTGCCCCCTCCCCTGCTGCTAACCACTCATCTGTTGCTTTCTACTTCCAGGTGACCAGTCATAGGCACAGCATCCCTCAAGGGAACACTCCACGTCAGGCCATCGTCTAGAGTAGGAGGAGGAAGAGAGGAGGATACAGATGAGCCGACTCCGGCATAGCAACTGGCGCAGCTTCAATCCACCCGTTTTATCATCTCTGAGGATGACATGACGTTCTCGGGTTCTGACGACTTTGTGGCTCTTGGGACTAGTGGCGGGCAGCAACACGGTGCTGGGGTCGAATTCCGTTTGCCATCTCTCTGGAGGGTGAGTCAGCAAAGTCGATCTGCTGACAGGCAGGCAGACATGGAACTGGACAAGGTGGGAATGTCCAGGGAGAGCATCCAGGTCAGCCGTCAGCTCCTTAATGTCTTGGGTAGGATTCCCGCGAGCATCAACAGTCTCAAAGCAATCATTACGGAGGTAGGGCTGCAGATTGTCAGTGTGAGCCGTGATATGGCGATGCCATCAATGCCCACACAAGGCTGGTGGCCTCCAGCAGTGACCGTGAAGCCCCGGAGAGTGTGGCGCGAATCCTTGTGGAATATGGCACATCATAGGCACAAGCTCTGCTTCACCTTGGGCAGGTGATGCAGTCCATAAACCCTCCCGCCATACTTTCTGCGTTCCCCGCTGTCACACCCAAACCAAAACCACCTGTGACTGGCGATACCGATGAAGAGGCTAGCGTTCAATTATGAGCTGCTGACGTAAGGCTTTTGCAGCGGCGAACATGATGCCTCCGCTATGGTTGTGGTGGGGGCATGGGTTCCTCGTCGGGCTCCTCTTCCTCCTTCTCCCCCCTCTCTCCTGTGTTGGTCGTGGAATCCCCATTATGGCTAAGTTGTGTAGCATACATCTCACCACAATGAACTCATAGATCTGCTGAGGGGAGTATTGTAGGTAGCCTCCAGAGTGGTCCAAGCATCAGAAGCACTGCTTGAGCACACCAATTGCCTGTTTGACGATAATGCATATGGCTGATGCTGGAACAGGCCTGAGACACTGCTCTCACACAACATGAAAGCATTATGGATGTTCCCTGGATATTGGCCATTGACTGTCATGATGCGCTGAGTATGGTCGCAGACGATCTGTACGTTCAAGGAGTGGAATCCCTTTCGGTTTCAGAAAATCTCAGCATTCTGTAAAGTTGCTCGCAGGGCGATGTGCATACAGTCAGGGGCACCCTGAACCTTGGGGAAGCCAGCAAATCGTCTAAAACCTATAGCCTTCTCATTTTGGGTTGCCTTGGTCATTGGGAAGTTTATGAAGTCCATTCTGCGTGCGTACAGTGCATTAGTCCCCTGGCGAATGCAGCAATGTGTAGCGTACTGCGAGATGGAGCACATGTCCCCCGCTGATGCCTGAAAGGAGCCAGAGGCATAAAAGGCAAGTGCCACAGTCACCTTCACCTCGATGGGCAGTGCAGTCCTGTTGCCGCTGGTAGGCTAGGTCTGCCTGTATATCTCTGATCACCTGCTTTCGGAAGCGCAGCTTTCTAATGCACTGTTCCTCAGAGAACTGGAGGTATGAACAATGTTCCCTGTAAACTCGTGGGGGATAAGGCCTCCTCCCTGTACGTCTGCAACCTCTTGGATTACGCTGCAAATGATCAATAAGTCTTCTTCCAGCTCGAAGCCGTATGAATATAGCAGCCAGAATTACTGGCTCCCGACATAGCATGGCCCCCATCTTTTAAAATGTTCTTAAACGTCCTTTATAAAACAAACCAGAAACTCACATAAACCACAATCAAAAGTATACAGTAACGCAGCGTTTTTCTCCCAATCCTTTTATAATCACTGACAACTGCAACTTTCTCCTCCCTTTAAAAGATGCGCCGTTAGCGCCTGGTGTGCCCTGGATCCGACTGTTTTTTCTTGGCAGGTTCTCGGGCAGACTCTAATTGGGCGAAATGCTCGGATGTTCCGCCCGGGGCGCTAGTGCAGCGATGCACGACGACTTACATCATCCAAACGGTCAAAACAGCGGTGGGGCGCTGAGTTTTAGCACCGCTGCAAAACCATTGCCGAAAATTCCGCCCAGGTGCAAAATCTTGCGCGCCTCATTTCACGCCCCAAATAAATCATTTTTGCGCCCTGCCGAGGTGCTAACTGGGGCCAAATGAGCCGAAAATCCAACTATAGCTTTGGGGGACATGGCCGGATGAGATGAGGGTCCAGATGGATGGATTGGCCTTCAAAACATATAAACAAGAAAAGATATGTAATCTTACAAAGAGTGCCTTCATCGGCACGTTTAGACAAAGAACTCGATGTCCCATTGGGCACTGAGTTTTTAAAGGGAACCTCTCTAGGCCAAAAGGTTTGTCAATATTCCATTCCAGGCCCACCCCTAAAAAAATAATAAAAGTAACATCTAGAGAGGTTTTCAGGGCAGACGTTGGAGGGAAGAACCAGAAGTTGGGCTGGTCAAACACTCAGAGTGATCCCATACTCTAACGAAGGAGGCTCTCGACGAAAGAAAGAGGCCACAAGCCAGAGAACTACTCACGTTTGACAGCCGTTTTTCCAACCGGATAGTTATCAGCTACTGATCATTGTCGTATGTTTCTGCTGTATAACTAATGTGTTATATTCCATCTTAAACTCTGATTAAGCACAATATACCCACCATAGTGGTTTACAGTTGATCCTAATTATCAAAGTGATCAAAGATTACCATACGTTGGCTATTTCTAACACCCGCTAGTTACTGCCTGCCAACCCGAAAAAGTCCCATTTTTCCTACTGTTTCCATTAACCAATCCTCAATTCATGCCAATATATTACCTCCAATCCCAAGAGTCTTAATTTTGTGTAATAATCTCTTGTGTGGCAGCTTATCGAATGCTTTTTAAAAATCCAAATATACTACATCCACTGGTTCTACCTTATCCATCTTACTAGATACATCTTCAAAAAACTTTAGCAGATTTGTCAAACACGATTTCCCTTTCATAAAACCACACTGACTCTGCCTAATCATATTACAATTTTCTAAGTGACCTGTTACCACATCCCTAATAGATTCTAGCATTTTTCTTATTAGTAATGTCAGGCTAACTGGCCTATAATTCCCTGCTTTTTCTCTTCCTCCTTTCTTAAATGGATGTAGTTATTTGCACTAGAAAAATGCTCTGATTGGGTCTCTGTGATCACATTGCTGATTGGTCCCCTTGGAGGATAAGACACACCCAGCAGTTTCTCTGGAATGTGTAATTAGAACCGCCCAACCCAAGTTCTCAGTGACTTTGTAAAGTGTAATTCAAGCCAATCTGATTGCCGACTCCAGACAGGAGAGAGCTCCCCACTCTCTGTCCAAGATCCTGACCCCTCCCCACAGCCCAAGCTCCTGACCGCCCCTCCCACTTCTCTCCAGGCTCAAGTTCCTGCCCCCACCCCTCCCCAGTCGTATCCTCTCCCACCCCTCCCCAGTCGTATCCTCTCCCACCCCTCCCCAGTCGTATCCTCTCCCACCCCTCCCCAGTCGTATCCTCTCCCACCCCTCCCCAGTCTATCTTCTCCTCCCCCCCCCCCCCAACCCCAAGTGTCTCTCTCTCCACCTCCGATGTTTTCTCTCCCACAGAAGGCCGTGAAAATGTCCGTGCAGTTAATCACAACGATATTCTAGGCAAAAGTCCTGAAGATAATCCAATAGCTAGAAGCAGCTCCACCGGCAAGGAGCTCTAAGAGGCGCAGCTCCTCAAGATTCAGGCCTCATTTCAGGTTTCGGGATCAAGGAGTCTGCACATACTCGGGAGTGGAATCCAGGGAGCGGTGGTGCGCATGCATTGGGGGCGGAGTCTAGGGCACACAGGCGCAGAAGCCACTCAAAAAACAAGTGCAAATAATCACTTATTAAATAGTGGGGTTTTGTCTGCTACCGAGGTCATTTGTTATTTGAAAATGTAAACACAATTTTATACAAGCTGTAGATTTTACTGCAGCTCATCATTCAGGGACTTAATTCTAAGTTGGCTTCAGTGCACGGTTGTTGGATTGCTGGAAAGGGGATACCACTATTTAATGTACAGTATGCACTGATCTGAGCACAACATTACAGAAAATAGCTTCCACTCAAGATTAGAAATGTAATCAAATACTTTTAATTTATTTTATGGAGTGTTATATTTCCTACTAGCTTACTGATAATTCACTGTCTACACTGAACTTTCAAACAGTCCACTTAACTGTCCTTATTACATGCAAACCTGAAGAAAAACAGCAGCTTTACCTCACAATACTGCTTAATCTTTTTGGGGCACGAAAAACAAACTTACAAATGCAAGGCCTACAAAACCAAGCTGACAAACTAATCATTAAATTCACTGTTTATGAAGACAACTATTGTTGAGACACATTAAAAACAGAAAACAGAATAGGGGTTAAAAGGTAGTTAGTCGGACTGGCAAATGGGGAAGGGGGGGAAAGAGGTGCTCCATAAAGATCGGTGCTGGGAGCACTCTTGTTCAAAATTTACATAAACGATTTGGACTCAGGAATTGGAAGTATATTTTCAAAATTGAGAGGGGGGGGCATAGTTAATACTGAGGAGGACTGCAACAAAATACAGGAGGACATTAATAAACTTGCAGAATGGGCATGGGAGAAGGTGCAAAAGAGATGTACTCGAATGATACCAGAATAGTGAGGTTATACCCATCAGGCAAGACTGAAGAGGCTGGGGATCTTTTCCCTAGAAAAAAAGACTACAGGATGACCTGATAGGAGGTTTTATAAGATTATGAAAGGGTCGATGTGTGACAGGAACATAGAAAATAGGTGCAGGAGTGGGCCATTCGGCCCTTCGAGCCTGCACCACATGGCTGATCATGCAACTTCAGTACCCCATTCCTGCTTTCTCTCTATACCCATTTGATCCCTTTAGCTGTAAGGGCCACATCTAACTCCCTTTTGTAAATAACTAACGAACTGGCCGCAACAACTTTCTGTGATAAAGAATTCCACAGGTTCACAATTCTCCAAGTGAAGAAGTTTCTCCTCATCTCAGTCTTAAATGGCCTACCCCTTATCCTTAGACTGTGACCCCTGGTTCTGGACTTTCCCAACAGGTTTTCACTTGCTGGAGAGACCAGAACTAGAGACCATAGGAGTGGTTAGAATGTGGAACTTGCTACCACACGGAGTAGTTGCAGCAACTAGCATAGATGTATTTAAGGTGAAGCTAGATAAACAGATGAGGGAGAAAGGAATAAAAGGATGTTGATGGGGTTAGAGGAAGAGGCACGTGTGGAGCATAAACACTAACATGGACCTGCTGGGCTGAATGGCTTGTTTCTGTGCTGTAAATACTTTGTAAAAGTAGCAGTTTCATCACAAACACAAAAAATCACCCACACCTTCAATGCAATTTGTAAAGTCCTGTCCCCTCAGTACAGATTCACACGAGGCATGTAGTGAAGTCAAGGTCACTCTGGACCTGCACCTTTATTTCACCGCTCTGGAATGCTGCATTTGCCTGAGACCTGTCCTTATATACCTGTCTCTTGCAAGTGCACCCCTGGTGGTAAGGTATACTGGTGGTTACAGGTCATATCTTATTACAGTCATGTATAGCATGTTAGGATACAGTTATATATAATAACACAAGATACATGACATCACCCTCCCCCAAGATCTTATTGTCTTTATAGGTTCAGTCTCTCAGATGGTCTACGCTCTCGCGTGGAGCGTCTGAGTTGTGGTTCAGTTGTTTGCCTTGGTGTCTGTTTTTCTTTGGTTGCTGGTTTCTTGCCTGGGCTGTCTGTTTCGATTGGTGTGATTGTTGTTGACTCGCCTGGGCTGTCTGTTGGGATTGCCCTTTCCTCAGGTTGTTCCCTCTGTCTGTCCACCAGGTGTGGTGCGAGTTCCACATTGTAGTCTGCCTCTGGTTCCGCAGTGTTGTTGGTAAATCTGCTTTTGACTTGATCTACATGCCTCCAGCAGGTTTTGCCATTGTCCATTTGTACTACCAGTAGCCTGTTTCCTTCCTTGCCCGTTACTGTCCCTGCAAGCCATTTGGGACCCCTGCCATAGTTTAGTACAAACACTTTGTCCCCTATCTCATTCCATCTCCCCCTCGAATTTCTGTTATGGTACTCAGTCAGCTTACGGCACTTTGTCTCAACGATTTTGTGCATGTCTGGGAGGATTAATGAGAGCCTTGTCTTTAAAGTCCTTTTCATCAACAGTTGCGCGGGGGGGATCCCAGTCAATGAGTGCGGACGAGGTCTGTATGCCAACAGCAGTCGCGACAGGCGACCCTGCAGCGTGGGACCTTGGATTTTAAGCATGCCTTGTTTAATGATTTGCACTGCTCTCTCCGCCTGGCCGTTGGAGGCCGGCTTCAACGGTGCCGTCTTGATGTGATTTATGCCGTGGTTAATTATAAAATCTTGGAATTCTGCGCTGGTGAAGCACGGACCATTATCACTGACCAATACGTCAGGGATTCCGTGCGTTGCAAACATGGTTGCGAGGCTCTCCACAATGGTGGAGGTTGTGCTCGAGTTTAAAATGGTGCATTCGATCCACTTTGAAAATGCATCTACAACTACGAGGAACATTTTACCCATGAATGGGCCCGCATAGTCTACGTGCACCCGCGACCACGGTTTGGTAGGCCAGGGGCTCAGGGGAGCCTCCCTGGGGGCATTGCTGAGTTGGGCACAAATGGTGCACCTTTGGACGCAGAGCTCCAAGTCCGCGTCAATACCAGGCCACCAGACGTGGGATCTGGCTATGGCCTTCATGAGAACGATCCCCGGGTGCTCGCGGTGGAGTTCCCGGACAAATGCCTCTCTGCCTCGCAGAGGCATGACTACTCGGCTGCCCCACATCAGGCAGTCTGCTTGTAGTGATAGCTCATGCA
Source organism: Pristiophorus japonicus (assembly GCF_044704955.1). Taxonomy (NCBI): domain Eukaryota; kingdom Metazoa; phylum Chordata; class Chondrichthyes; family Pristiophoridae; genus Pristiophorus; species Pristiophorus japonicus. The sequence goes on along the minus strand of NC_091990.1, from coordinate 35,320,708 downwards.
TGCGCCTGTGAAAGTGTTTTAATTCCTCGGGGCAGGTATCGCGAGCCTCTGCCCAGTCACCGGTTAGGACACATCTTTTTACTAAGGATAACGTGGGGTCGCTGGCCGTCCAGGCTCTGATTTGGCGAGCCGTCATGGACGAACCTGTGGACTCAAAGGCATTGATTGCCATGACTATCTCACAGTCCTGTTCGTCAGACACTTCAGTGATCGCCAGGGGTAGCCTGCTGAGCGCGTCGGCACAGTTGTCTGTGCCTGGTCTGTGCCTTATGGTATAGTCGTAGGACGCCAGCATGAGTGCCCACCGTTGAATTCGCGCCGAGGTGTTGGCGTTTATTGCCTTGCTCTCGGATAGGAAGGACGTGAGGGGCTTGTGGTCAGTATCTAACACGAACTTGGCCCCGAAAAGGTATTGGTGCATCTTTTTGACACCGTACACGCACTCGAGCGCCTCCTTCTCTATCATTCCGTACCCGCGTTCCGCCCGCGAAAGTGACCTGGAGGCATAAGCTATGGGTTGTAATTTGCCCGCACTATTGACATGTTGCAAAATGCACCCGACCCCATACACTTCGCATCGCATGTGAGAACTAGCTTTTTACCTGGATCAAAGAAAGTCAAAACACTGTTGGAACACACAAGGTTGCGTGCCTTATTGAAGGCGCGTTCCTGGGCGTCCCCCCAAAACCAATCGCACCCCTTCCTGAGTAGCACGTGGAGAGGCTCCAGCAGCGTGCTTAAGTTCTGCATAAAGTTCCCAAAGTAATTGAGTAGCCCGAGAAAGGCGCGCAGTTCTGAGATATTCCGGGGCCTGGGTGCCAGGCGAATTGCTTCTGTTTTGGACTCTGTTGGGCAGATTCCATCAGCGGCAATCCTTCTGCCCAAAAATTCAACCTCGGGTGCGAGAAACAGGCACCTGGATTTCTTGACTCGTAGGCCTACCCGATCCAACCGCTTTAGTACTTCCTCCAAATTACGGAGATGGGAGTCGGTGTCCATGCCCGTGATAAGTATGTCGTCTTGAAATACAATCCACAGGGGAAGTCAGTTCATTGTCCCTTTGTGTGTGACAGAGAGCATGGCGCTGCCGAGGCCTGGTACGATTTCTTTGGTATAGGTCCTTAGTTTGGTGTCGACCCTTGTGAGTTTTGGTCTGTCTCTTTTATGCGGCCACAGTTGTTCAAATTGTTGAGCGCCCATGAGAGATTGACTCGCTCCCGTATCCAGCTCCATGTTGACAGGTATCCCATTGAGTAGGACCCTCATCATTATAGGAGGCGTCCTATTGTAGGAGCAGCGGCCATTGATCGTGTTGACCCGCTGTACATCGGTGTCCCGGGTACTGTCCCCACAGTCTTCTGGTCCGCTTTCTGACCTATCCGATTCGTATACCAGCCGAGCTGCAGTTTTTTTGCACATGCGGGCCAAATGCCCTGTATATTCACAGATCCTGCAAACAACCTGCTGAAATCGACATCCCCTTGACGAGTGCCCACCCCCACACCTCCAGCACAGATTGCTTGCAAAGAATGAGCTGCGCCTGGCTGATCTCGCTTGAGCTTCTCTCAGTTTGTAGTTGATTGCTCGCATTGTGGGTTGATGAGGTGTGAACAGCTGTTCCTGTGGCCCTTGATAGCTTCTGGCGCGACTGCCTGCTGTCAAGAGCCTGTTCTCCTGGTTTTGTCTGTGTGTGGGGGTAACAGCTTGTTTAATGCTGTGAACTTCTTGTTCCGATATTTCGTTAGTTGTCGTACCTGCATTGTAAATCAACCTCGTTACTTCTTCCCCTACCAAGAATGTCTGTGCAACCAGTGCTGCTGCCTCTAAGGTCAGGTTCTTGGTCTCTACGAGCTTTCGGAATATGCCTGCGTGGCCTATTCCTTCAATGAAAAAGTCTCTCAGCATTTCTCTCCTCAGTTCATCGGAGAACTCACATAAACTAGCCAACCTCTGAAGTTCTGCCACGAAGTCGGGTATGCTCTGGCCCACACAGAGTCTGTAGTTGTAGAACCTGTGTCTGGCTTTAGGTGGTCTCTTACCAGTGTGCTCAATTCTTCAAACGACTTGCTTGCTGGTTTCTCAGGTGCCAGCAGATCCTTCATTAAAGCGTATGTTTTCGAGCCACAGCTGGTCAAGAGATGGGCTCTTCTCTTGTCTGCTTTGTCGTCTCCTAACCAGTCTTTGGTTACAAAGCTTTGCTGGAGCCTTTCTATAAAGTCCTCCCAATTGTCTCCAGCATTGTACTTTTCATCTGATCCGTTGTTCGCCATTCTGTGGATTCTGTAATTCCGTAACTCGTCGTCACTGTAAAGTCCTGTCCCCTCAGTACAGATTCACACGAGGCATGTAGTGAAGTCAAGGTCACTCTGGACCTGCACCTTTATTTCACAGCTCTGGAATGCTGCACTTGCCTGAGACCTGTCCTTCTATACATGTCTCTTGCAAGTGCACCCCTGGTGGTAAGGTATGCTGGTGGTTACAGGTCATATCTCATTACAGTCATGTATAGCATGTTAGAATACAGTTATATATAAAAATGTAAGATACATGACACAATTCACATGAATCAAATCCAGCAAACTGGAATGGCTAAGTGATCTTTTCTGGTTCTTTCAAATGAGAAAGCATTTTAACCTGGGTATACCACAGTTAAAAAAAATTAGTTGCAGGATCCCGATAGGTGTACTGGTTTCCCTCTCATTTAAGCCACCACAGGAACAGTACTGACAGTAAAGCTGTGATGATCTCGAAAAACACTCAGCCTATTTTCCTACCGATAGAATTACAGTAGTGGCCTATGTGGATCAAAAAATAAACTACGCAGAGGTTGATTAAGAAGTGTACTTTTCCAGATTAGGGAATGGACTTTAAAACTTTTGGTTAAATGCTCTAATTTTAAGAACTCCCCTGTCCTATTTTGGTCTACGCTCAGTACCTGCCTGAATCATGGTAGGGATTTGGTTCCACTGATGCTTGTTACCAACCAGAAGAGAATACCTGTTCTTCTCTATCTAGTGGTCCACAGCAATTGCCTTTATCTTTAGTAATTTCTAGCCATAATGCCTCTGTCACCTTCCTTACTACAGGTACCATAATTTCCAATAGTTGTTACTTCGTCCTTTACCAATAATGCCACTCTCTGTGACTTCAGTTTTATCTTTGTGAAACATTCTTTATCCTCTTGCATCTATCCCATATGCAGATTCTGCTCATTGCTGTTCTTCTGTGAAGACAATGCAAATATTTTTGCTAGCTGCATAAATTTAATTTCAAACATTTTCTCAATGTTCCTTGTGTTCATATAAAATATTTAAGCTTTTCTTTCAACTTTCCTTTCCAATGCATTTTTTCAAATAACTTTGCAAGCGGGTATTCAGAAGAGGAAAATCCTGCCGAGCTAGCCTCCTCGACTTTGAGGATGCAACATCCAGTAGACTATGGAAAGCTCTTAAACGTGGTGTACCTTGATTTCCAGACAGCATTTGACAAAGGTCTTCACAAAAGGGCGACGAGCTTTAAGAGGTTGGGATTCAGGATACATGGGAACAGATAAGAAATTGGAAAGCAGAACTGTTACAGGGGTTTTGTCAGAGTTGCAGCAAGTACTAAGTGAGTTGCCCCAGGGCTTCGAGTTGGAACCATTACTATTTCTAATTTACATTAACAACTTGGATTCAGAAGCCTAATGCACACTGGTCAAATCTGTGGGAAGTACCAAGCTAAGTGGGGCAGTTGAATCTGAAAAAGCAGCTCTACAAATACAAACTTAACTCGGCGAAATATCAAAGTAATCATTTCAATGAATAAATTCAAGATAATCCAGTGTTAAGTACTGCACATAGAAGAAAAAAATAGGTGATACAAGTATTTCATGCAAGGTGCCAAAATAGCGAAGGATGATATTGAAAAAGATCAAGTTTTTTTTTAAGCAGACTTGATGCTCAATATGTCAAATCACTATGCAGCAACCAGCAAAGCAAATGCTGCATTATAGCGCCAAGAGAGAGTACTAATTGGAGGAAATCATATTCAAACTGTATAATGAACCACATCCCGAGTAGTGTATTCCATTCTGGTCACTATACAAGCCAAAAAGAGAAAAACCACAAGACTGATCCTTAGCATCAGAGGACAAATTTGTGGGAAGTACCAATCTAGGAGGGACAGCTGAATAAATTCAAGATAATCCAGTGTTAAGTACTCCACATAGGAAGAAAAAATGGCTGCTAAAAGTACTTCATGAATGGAGTAGTTTGAGTTTTTTAGCCTTGAAAAGGAGGTGATCTCAGAGGTACAAGATAGTAAATAGTATAGAAAAGTTAAATTTGGAACACAACTTCAAACTAAACCACCAGAGTAGAAGACAGCGAGAGATTAAAGCTCGTAAAAGACAAATTTAAGATGTTTTTCACAGAAAGAGTGATCAATACATAGAATCAACTTCCAGGGAGTGTAGTGGAGGTGAAACCCCTGGGATACTTCAAAACGCAACTGGATGCCATGAGAGTGGGACTGTAGGTCTTTCTGGATGCATGAGCCAAAATGGGCTGAAATGATATAAAGTCTTGGATTTATATAGCGTGTTTCACGACCACCGGACATCTCAAAGCAAATGAAGCACTTTTGGAGTGTAGTCACTGTTGTAATGTAGGAAACGTGGCAGCCAATTTGCGCACAAGCAAGCTCCCACAAACAGCAATGTGATAATGACCAAATATAATCTGTTTTTTTGTTTATGTTGATTGAGGGATAAATATTGGCCAGGACACTGGGGATAACTTCCCTGTTCTTCTTCGAAATAGTGCCATGGGATCTTTTATTTCCACTTGAGAGATCAGACGGGGCCTCGGTTTAATATCTCATCTGAAAGACTGCACCTCAGACAGTGCAGTGCATTGGAATTTCAGCCAAGAATATTTTGTGCTCAAGTCGACTTGAACCCACAACCTTCTAACTCGGAGGCAAGAGTACTACCCACTGAGACACAGCTGACAAATGAGGAAAGCATGTCTATTGGTCTTGTGACCTTGGAAACAATACTGCATTTCCTCCTAACTATCAGCCACAAATGTTGCTCATTCTCCCCTCAAATTTAATTTAATTTAATGTAAATCAATCCCAAGTACTGTTTTTCTGCTTTGCATGCTGTTACATTAGCAAACTGTTCACTTTTTTTTTTGAATGATCCAAATGATATCTGCACTGATTGACAATCATCTCCAAATGTTAATACCTTTGTGCACAGTAGTTGTTCAGTTTTCACCCTCCAAATTGAGAACAGATTTAATGCATTCATTTAAGATCTGGATGTTCCTGTCCTCCTGCTCCTCTGAACTGTTTTAAGGCCCATTTTGTCAGTACTGTGAGCACAAATACTTCCTGCAATGTTTTAAAGTTTTCCATTGTTAGCTTTATTGACCTATTTATTCACCGTAACATTCGATTTTCCTTATAAAAGCTCTGTCATACATGATAATGCTTTCAACATTTAATTAACAACTGTATCGAAACCTTCCCCGCTGCAGTTTAATATACCTTCATTGTGTAATCTTTAGCTATTTCTTTTACATATCTGTATTATCCAAATATTAACAGGATTGATCACAGACATTATGAATTACGTTTTCATATATTATTTAGTGCAAAAAAACTTTGAAAAGATTCCATTTTTGACACTAATCTGCCCACTTGCTAACTTTCTGTTGATCTAAAAACAAAAGCTACTGATCTCCTTGGAAAATGTAACTTTGCTGCACAATGCTTTCCATGAGAATAGACAACCAAAGTAATAAGACACCCTTACTAATAAGAATCTGGACAGGTACTGATCAGACCATTTTTCAGCCATTACTAATTATTACTATCCTATTTCCAATTATTAAGACTTGATTTTGTGTTGAACAAACATTTAGCACCATGTGATATGAAAATTTCATTCACAATGTTTGTATTCACTACCTTTCCACAAAATAATCCTCTCCTGTTAACAATGCAAAATGCAATTTATTGTCCAAAAAATTGTGGTCAGAGGCATACCTCCAACTCATGAAACAATTACAAAAGGTACTTCCTGGCACCCAGGCTGCGAAGAGTTGCGGTCGCAGGCCTCGAGGCAGAGGGCAGCGTAATGGCCCACGGATTCCAGGGACACAGGCGGTTCAAAAGCATATCTGGGATCACGTAGGCCTGGTCCTCAAATGACAAAGGAGAATTCCATTCACAAAGGGACTCCCCTAATGATATGCAATGGAATCCACAAATCTAATAATTATACAATATACAGAAGTGCAATTTTATTCGTAAGTTCCTTCACTGCACCATCCTCAATAAAATTTTCTATTTTTTGTTCATTTTAACCACAACTAAGAATGTAATCTGTGCGGCGGCCCGGCCCGGAAATCGGCGCGGTCCCGGCCTGCAAGACCATTAGCAGGCCGGGGCCATTGGAGGGAGCAGCATGCGGCGGTCCGACCCAGGCCCAGCCTGCAAGACCATCAGCAGGCCGGGGCCATTGGAGGGAGCAGCGTGCGACGGTATACCACTGCAGCACAGCGACGGCTACAAAGCCAGGTCGCTGAGAGCAGTGCGGGCGGCACAGCAGGAGGGGCGAAGTGACCGGGGCCCAGGAGAGACGAGGGCCCAGGGGCAGGACGGGCCAGCCCACACTGCGATGTGTGCGTGCGCTCGGTCTGTGCAGCAGAGCTGGTCTCCAGTTAGTCTTGGGTAATCCTTGCCACTGGACCAAGACCTAGCTCTGTCAAGACCGTGTGGTGGCTGGTGTGCAACGGTCACCACACGTTGAAAAAAATCCAAGCACTGGCATCTTCCACCCTTCACGATGTAGTTTGGGATCTGGAATATTAGGTCCTTCATTGAAACACCTGTGAAATCATCCCTTTTTGGCATGGAAGCAAGTCATCCTCGCTTTGAGGGACTGTCTATGATGATGAAAAATGATGATGATGATGAATCCAAGCTAATATTTGCATAAACTCGTTTAATAAAGTGTATGTGCATAATATAGAATATAAAAATGTTTAAGTTAAGACTTAGAAATCCCCTTACACTGATGCAAACAGGCCCTACGCTGATTTGCATCAACCGCAAGATTTACATGGGCAATTACTGGCCGGTCGTTGGGCAAATAGCCCAACTCTGCGCCAGTGATTGTTTTTTGGGAGCCCCCGCGGATGGCTTGTTAATGCGTACGTTGACAGGCCGCAAGTTTCAGATTTCGCAAGCGCGTACAGAAATCCAGAACTTCCGGGGCATTTCAAAGGGATTAGACACTGCAATTTCAGGGCCTTAACTTTATCTCGGATCCCACGAGCTTTCACTTTAGCCACAGCTGCCCCGTGAAGGACCTCGGGACATCCTGGAGCACTCCACAGCCAGCGAAGTACTTTAAAAAACAATTTAAGTGTAGTACTGTTGTGGCGTGGGGAGGTGAGGCAGTGCAATTTGTGCACAGCAGGAACCCACAACAACAATGAGATAAATGATCAGGTCAGGAGAAACAAGACAAGTACGGGAGGAAGAAATAGAAGGATATGATGGTAGGGTGAGATGAAGTAATATGCGAGAAGGCTCGTTTAGAGCATAAAGACCAGCAAAGACCAGTTGGGCCAAATGGCCTGTTTCCGTGCTGTAAATGTAACTCCATGAAATCATATCCAATATTTTCTGAAAGTCTCGGTTACAAAGTCAGATCTGTCTTAAATATCTTTTTGTGTTCAGTAACATCAGTTGTTCTCTCAAGGAATCTGAGAACTTAGTTTAATGGGAGTTGACTCACATTATACTATAACTACTTGTACAATAGCATAATCTGGAGGGAGTACCCCTTTGTGACCTGAACTGGACATTCATGCATTTTTCACGTGTACTTCTTCAATCTCTCCAAAGGTGGACTGAGCAAATACTTGGAGACAAATGTTTATACTGCTTTCTTTCACAGCAAGGCGAACATACAGAGCAGTCCCCATGATCAGATTCAATTCATACAACTTATTTTTGCGTAATATAAAATGTTAAAAATGTGCCCGCTACCCTATCAGTGTGCCACCTTACTTAACAAACAAGATGGCTTCCAACCACCCTCCAGTAAACAGAGAGGCACCAGTGTCTTTGCAGAAAGAGTAAATAGGGCAGTGGAGTAAGATTTAAACTAGTTAATGGGATGGAAGAGGAAAATCCACACAGTAAGTAAACAAGTATAAGAAAAAGGCCAGCGGGATATATGGGCTGTACAAGATAGTAAACAGTACAGAAAAGGTCAATTTGGAACACAAGTCCAAACTAAACCAGCAGAGTATAATAAGGTGACAGATTAAAGCTAGTAAAAGACACAATCAAAGAATATGAACCAAAGGTGGGTAAATACATATGTTTTTATGTTATATAAAGATCAGCCATGATCTAACTGAATAGCAGAACAGACTCGGGGCTGAATGATCTATTCCGGTTCCTATTTCTATTCTCAGAATCAGTTTGAGTGGAGATAAGAAACAATAAGGGGAAGGAGTCACTGGTGGGCGTAGTCTATAAGCCTCCCTAATAGTAGCTACGCTGTTGGATGAAGTATAAATCAAGAAATAATGGAGGCTTGTAAAAAAGAAATGGCAATAATCATAGGTGATTTTAATCATTATATTGATTGGAGAAATCAAATTGGCCAAGGTAACATTGAGGAAGAGTTCCTCGAGTGTATCCAGGATAGTTTCCTTGAATAGTACATTGTGGAACCAACCAGGGAGCAGGCTATCTTAGATCTGGTACTGTGTAATGAAACAGGATTAATAAATGATCTCCTAGTAAAGAATCCTCTTGGAAAGAGTGATCATAGCATGGTTGAATTTCAAATTCAGTTGGAGGGTGAGAAAGTTGGATCTCAAACCAGTGTCCTAAGCTTAAATAAAGTGGATTACAACCGTATGAAGGCAGAGTTGACTAAAGTGAACTGGGAAAATAGATTAAAGTGCAAGATGGTTGATAAGCAGTGACAGACCTTTAAGGAGATATTTCATAACTCTCAACAAAAATATATTCCAGTGAGAAGGAAAGATTTTAAGGGAAGGGAGAACCATTCGTGGCTAACTAAGGAAATAAAGGATGGTATCAAATTGAAAACAATGGCATACAAAGTAGCCAAGATTAGTGGGAGGCCAGAGGATTGGGAAACTTGTAAAAAACAGCAAAGGACGACTTAAAAAAATAATTGAGGGGAGATAGATTATGAGAATAAACTAGCAAAAACATAAGGATAGCAAGAGTTTCTACAGGTATATAAAAAGGAAGAGAGTGGCTAAAGTAAATGTTGGTCCCTTAGAGGATGAGACTGGGGAATTAATAACAGAGAACAGGGAAATGGCAGAGACTTTGAACAAATATTTAGTGTCGGTCTTCACGGTAGAAGACACTAAAAACATCCCAATAATGGATAATCAAGGGGCTATAGGGAGAGAAGAACTTAAAACAATCGCTATCAAAGAAAAAGTACTCGGTAAAATAATGGGACTAAAGGTGGACAAGTCCCCTGAACCTGATGGCTGCAGAGATAATGGATGCATTTATTGTAATCTACCAAAATTCCCTGAACTCTGGGGAGGTCCCAGTGGACTGGAAAACCGCAAATTTAACGCCCCTATTTAAAAAAGGAAGCAGACAGAAAGTAGGAAACTATAGACCAGTTAGCCGAACATCTGTCATTGGGAAAATGCTGGTGTCCATTATTAAGGAAGCAGTAGCAGGACATTTGGAAAAGCATAATTCAATCAAGCAGAGTTAGCATGGTTTTATGAAAGGGAAATCTTGTTTGACAAATTTGCTGGAGTTCTTTGAGGATGTAATGAGCAGGGTGGATAAGGGGGAACCAGTGGATGTGGTGTATTTGGATTTCCAGAAGGCATTCGATAAGGTGCCACATAAGAGGTTACTGCACAAGATGAAAGCTCACGGGGTTGGGGAATATTAGCAGATAGGCTAACTAACAGAAAACAGAGATTTGGGATAAGTGGGTCAATTTCTGGTTGGCAAACAGTAACTAGTGGGGTGCCACAGGGATCAGTGCTGGGGCCTCAACTGTTTACAATTTATATTAATGACTTGGATGAAGGGACCGAGTGTAATGTAGCCAAGTTTGCTGATGATATAAAGATGGGTCGGAAGGCAAGTTGTGAGGAGGACACAAAAAATAGACAGGCTAAGTGAGTGGGCAAACATATGGCAGATGGAGTATAAAGTGGGAAAATGTGAGGTTATCCACTTTGGCAGGAAAAATAAAAAAGCAAATCATTATTTAAATGGAGAGAAATTACAAAATGCTGCAGTACTGAGGTACCTGGGGGTCCTTGTGCATGAAACACAAAACATTAGTATGCAGGTACAGCAAGTAATCAGGAAGGCAAATGGAATGTTGGCCTATATTGCAAAGGGGATGGAGTATAAAAGCAGAGAAGTCCTGCTACAACTGTACAGGGTTTTGGTGAGGCCACACCTAGAGTACTGCATACAGTTTTGGTCTCCTTATTTAAGGAGGGATATACTTGCATTGGAGGCAATTCAGAGAAGGTTCACTAGGTTGATTCCCGAGATGAAGGGGTTGACTTACCAGGAAAGGTTGAGTAGGTTGGACCTATACTCATTGGAGTTTATAAGAATGAGAGGAGATCTTATTGAAACATATAAGATACTGAAGGGGCTCGACAAGGTAGATGCAGAGAGGATGTTTCCCTCATGGGGGAATCTAGAACTAGGGGGCATTGTTTCAGAATAAGGGGTCGCCCATTTAAAACTGAGATGAGGAGGAATTATTTCTTCTCAGAGTTGTAAATCTGTGGAATTCTCTGCTCGGAGAGCTGTGGCGGCTGGGTTTTTGTATACATAAGGTGGAGATACAGATTTTTGAGCGGTAAGGGAGCGACGGGTTATGGGGAGCGGGCAGGGAAGTGGAGCTGAGCCCAAGATCAGATCAGCCATCATTTTATTGAATGGCGGAACGAGCTCGAGGGGCCAAATAGCCTACTCTTGCTCCTATTTCTTATGTTCTTATGTTCTCTTCACCTCGTCAAATGCCCTCACAGCTTTCTCAAGAAACCCAACTGCCTTCGTAGCCAGTTTCAAAAAGCCTCCCTGCCTTTGTCTGTTTGTGTTTTAGGTGTCAGTCTTGACTCAATGGTAGTACGCCAGAGACTCGAACACATAATCTAGGCGGGTACTTCAGTGCAGTATGGAGGGACTGCTGCTTTGCCGAAGGTGCTGTCTTTTGGATGAGATGTTAAACGGAGACCGTGTGTGCACTCTCAAATAAATATAAAAGATCCCTTGGCATTATTCAATGAAAAGCAGAAGATTTTTCCTGGTGCGCTGGTTAAAATTTATCCCTCAACCAACATCACTTAAAAAGAAACAGATCAACTGCTCATTTATCTCATGGCTGTTTGTCTGACCTTGTAAATCAATGAGTGAAGTTCTCTCGCAGCTGAGACAGTTTCTGATGCAGGATCTAGCAGCATAACTTGCACTGCACAGGTCTGATACAGGTAGCTCAGTCTAACTTATTAGCCATTACACAACCCATTATTTCACAAGAACCTATATCTTGTTTAAACACAGAAAGCACCAGAAATACTTTACCACCTTAACCTAAACTTAAAATCTCAATTGAATGAATTGGTTCTGTGCATGTGGCCATTTTAGCAAGCATCCCTCAGGTGTTTAAGGCTATGTAAAAGCTCAAATTCTACACAGATTTAATTAGAACTGGCTCACCTTGTCCCAAAACTAGTACAAAGGCCTCCCCAGATGGTACAAGATTGTGGCCCCAAGTTTCCACATGATTTACTCCTGATTTTTAGGAGCAACTGGTGTAGAACGGAGTATCTTAGAAATCGGAATTCTCCACATTTAGTTTTCTGCAGTTCTAGTCAGGTAGAACAGTTTCACTTTGGAACTGAATTGTTTTTTCAAAAGGGGGCGTGTCCGGCCACTGACGCCTGATTTGAAAGTTTCCACAGTGAAAACGTACTCCAAACTAACTTAGAATGGAGCAAGTGAAGATTTTTGTACGCTTGAAAAAACCTTGTCTACACTTTAAAAAATCAGGCGCAGGTTACAAATTAGGCGTCGGGAATGAGGGGGGGGGGGGGGGGGGGGGAAAGGGAAGTCATTAAATTCTACAATCAATCCTTAGTTATACTTATACAAATATTATACAAATAAATCCAACCTGAATAAAAATTTATAAGCAAAGAAAAGATTAAATAAACCATGTTCCTACCTGTGTGAAAGTGCTTCAGGCAGGCCTTTCAGGCAGCGGTGTGGCGTCGGTCTCGACGGCAGGGGCAGGCAGCAAGCAGCCTTGGTGCTGAGCTTCAGTGCTTGAGGCAGCGGTGTGGCGTCGGTCTCGGGGGCAGGCAGCAAGCAGCCTTGGTGCTGAGCTTCAGTGCTTGAGGCAGCGGTCTCGACGGCAGAGGCTGGCAGCAAGCAGCCTTGGTGCTGAGCTTCAGTGCTCGAGGCAGCGGTGTGGCGTCGGTCTCGACGACAGGGGCAGGCAGCAAGCAGCCTTGGTGCTGAGCTTCAGTGCTTGAGGCAGCGGTGTGGCGTCGGTCTCGGGGGCAGGCAGCAAGCAGCCTTGGTGCTGAGCTTCAGTGCTTGAGGCAGCGGTCTCGACGGCAGAGGCTGGCAGCAAGCAGCCTTGGTGCTGAGCTTCAGTGCTCGAGGCAGCAGTGTGGCGTCGGTCTCGACGACAGGGGCAGGCAGCAAGCAGCCTTGGTGCTTGAGGCAGGCCTTCATTCCCCGCGAAGATGCAGCACCCGGACGGACTTGAGGCCATTCGGCCATGGGATTGCAGCGGCGTCAGTGGCTGGTCGGGAGCAGCAGCAGCCTTCGAGCTGTGAGGGGGACTGACTGAGGCCATTTGGACAGGGAGTGGCAGCCACATCGACATCTTTATATTTAAATTTGCAGAATGGGTGCACCACATATTATGCAATGGTTTGCTTCCTCATGCAAGAAATTCTTTGTTCTTGGTGGAAGTTGATCCATTGCAAAGTTGAATTGGCACTTTTATTTCTCCAAACACACAGTCCTTAATTTGCAGGCACTGGTTCTGCAAGTTTAGCAGTGAAAAGCTGAACTCACTGATTTCAGCAGGTGATTTATTCAGCAGTGCTGCTAAAAGCACTCCCTCACACACAGAAATATCAAGAAAATTAAAATGCAAGCCTTTGCAGGGGTCCAAGAAACAAATCTTCACTTTTTCTGCAGCACTTTTAAAAATGGTCGAGTGCCAATGTTTACTTCAGACTGCGCATGCGCGAACGCTCCAACACGCACGCGCAGGGTTGCCGGCACCAAGAAGCCTTATTTAAATTGTACCCGCCCCCTCCTACTTACAAAATCGGCGCGAGTGGTAGGCTCCGCCCCCTGTGCGCCGCGCCAAGCAGGCATCGAGCTCACACCGCATTTTTTTTCAGCTGCTGTTTTCGGCGCGAAAAACAGGCGCCCAGCTCTGAGGGGCGCCTTTTTCGCCACGTGTGGAAACTTGGGGCCACTATGTGTAAAAACAAATTTGTTATATACAAGACGACCAAACAGATGTCAATAAAGGCAAACCTTTTTTTAATTGGGGGGGTGGGAAAAAAAAAATAGAAAGAGCTATTTTGAATGTTAAAAGTATTACACCCATGGAAAACAAAATACACACTAGGGTGGGGAGAACATGTGGAATTTCCCATTACTGGCAGCCTGCTCAAGACTTCAAGTGTTTAAGCTGGAAGATTTACTCACTGGTCAAGTACACAATAGGACTTTCATCAGTACTGAGTGTGTTGTTTTAAAATGTCACTTATACTAGGGAACTTACAACCTGATCCACACTATACGCTGCTTGGCTGGCAGCCTCAACACTTATCAACTGGGTGATAGGTATTCAGCAGGTTGCTGGCAAGGAGAAAATAACAATGTTCTCTTTTCATGAATTGGAGAAATATTTGCATGGGGTTGGGGCAGATAGGAAGAGATGCAGAATTTAACACTGAAAGCAGTCACTCTCTGTCACAACCATATGCCCATTTTACGTAAAGGCAGATTTTAAAGCATGGACTGCAGGAAATTGATAATTTTACATTAATTTATAAATGTATCTTGTATTAAGCCAGATTTAAATTCTGGGTGGTCTGCCTTTTCACTGTAGTGATGAATGCCAACTACCAGCTGGGTATCTCTTGACCATATTGGTGCAGTTGTACTATTTCAAAGCAGAGCAAAGTGTTTGGGACATCAGCACAATGCCCAGTATTCTTATGCCCGTCTCAAATTCAGCTGAAGTTCAGAGAAGTATACCCATCCTGATGATAAATCAACTACAAAAGGTACTTCAGCCAATGAAAGTTGGTTTGATGGCTCTAATTTTCCAACCTACTACAGTTGCCAGATTGTTATTAATAGCCGTAATGCAAAATTAAAAGCTAATAATTGTTGTTTATCAACAATACAAAGTTAGCTCTGTAGAGGGATGTGTTTTTAAAACCAGTTAATAAATCTAGGAAATGCTTCATAGACTGCTCACATTACATCTGTGCAAATCTGGTGAATCATGAATAGCCATGGCATCCTGTGGACAACATCATCAAAAATATAACGACTCTTTTTAAGGAAAAAGCAGTTGGGGCAAACACAGAAGGTGCACACAAACAAGTGTTGTCATAAAAGGAATGCTTTAGACTTGGTTGTACAGTCCCTCATGACACAAAGTGGGTTATTTGTTCGATGAGACCATGCATTATTTAACAGTTAAAAGGAGGCTATTCAGCATGGTTTGAAAAAAGTAAAAATTGACATCAAGAGCAGGCTGGGAACAGGGTTCTAAAACTTGGAACAAATCAAATAACTCTGCTCCCCAGTTCTACTAGCATTCATAGGTGTCAATTTTACCAGCCTTGAAGAGTACCAGAATAGTAACTGGCATAGTCGTGGATACCCAATTTTAATTATTTCAGCTCAAACTTGGTAGCTCAAACTAGATTACATTGTGTACAACTCAACCCTAAGTGAAACCAAACAGCTCTTGGTAAAATGGTAAAATTCCAATCTGAATGAAATAATAAATTGGAGGTATTGTTGCATTTACTCGGTTTAGTCAAGTAGAAAAGTAGTGTTTCAGTAACCTGGCCAGGGAAATCTGCTGAATGAATGCGGAATAGCACCTTCTTTGAAAAACAATTATCTTCCTCTTCCCCCCCACATCAAATCTATTGGCCTTCATAACTGATATATTGCAAGGATTTGAAGTCACCAACAGTAATATGAAGCTGGAGAAAGCAAAACACTTCAATCCCATAAATATAGTTTCCTTAAATGCAAAACATCAGGAAAAAGTTTCCACTATGTCCTCCGCGTTGCTTTTGGGAACCTTGAGTACATTGATCCATTTGAGATTGAAGCTCAAAAGGAACTGAACCTATCATAATACTGCCAGCCTCAGGGCACGCTGCTACAGCAGAAACTCAGGCCAAGTCGCAGTCAGGGCAATGGGCCAATCCTGTGGCAAAATTCTTTTTAAATGAACACACAAAACACAAAGTATACCCAGGTAATTCACATACAATAAAAGACACATACAACTGTGTATTGGAGTAAAATCTGCAGCTAATAACTTACAGACTTTATACAAAGCTGTAAGACTGCACTCCACACTGCAGATAATGGAGGAAACCTCAAAATATATACACCACAAATCTGCAAGAAAAAAATTGCATCCCAGTAACTACCTACTTATCTGAACAAACCATACTGACCAAAATTCATTTCACCAATTATTGCTATGAAAGTGAACTGTAGAATGTTCAGGGAATGAACTGATGTCTGAGCAAAATGTTTCCATGAAGCTAGTTACTTTGCTCATGTAATTTTTAGTAAATTATATCCACTACCAAATTGGCCCATTATTCTAAATGCTACAAAGAGAGGTCAGCTGTAATTTTTTTGTTTAAAAAAAAAAAATCCGAGTTTGGAAGGATTTTGATTTTCATGTCATTGGAGGGCAATTCAGGTCACATTCAGGAATTCCACATAAAAAGCAGCAACTAAACATTGCATTATCTTCATGGCTTTCAGATTTGTATAACTTTATTTTGAAATCACTCAGATCCAATAATCTTATGAAATTACAGTTCTTCTAAATTTAACGATGGGCAATATTTTAAGAAAGACTTGCATTTCCACAGTGCCTTTCATGACCATCGGACGTGAAACTTCTTACTTTTTTTTGAAGTGTAAATCACTGTTGTAATGTAGGAAGCCAATTTGCACACAGCAAGCTTCCACAAACAGCAATGTGATAATCTGTTTTAGTGTTGTTGATTGAGGGATAAATATTGGCCAGGACACCGGGAATAACTCCTCTGCTTATCTTCGAATAGTGTCATGGAATATTTTACAAGAAAATTTGAAATCTTGATAAATAGCAGAGACAAGTTTCAGTAAAGTTTGAACATCCACCTAACAAAGGTTACAAACAGATATTTTTGGTCCCTGTTTAATTGAAGTGTAACTATTTTTTCTTTGTGTCAGCTGTGACTCAGTTACTAGCCCCCTCACCTCTGACTCAGAAGGTTGTGAGTTCAAGTCCCACTCCAGAGATTTGAGCACAAAAAAAAATCTAGTCCGACAATGTTTAACATCTCATCTGAAAGATGTCATCTCTGACAGTGGAGTGTCAGACTACATTCCACATATCAACTCATTGGCTTATCAGTTATTCCACAAACTGGCATAAAACTAGATAATGTTGCTGGGTCTCTTCTAAATTCTGGAAATATTTTGGATGCACTGGTACAAAATAAAAAATTAAAAGGTTAACAGTATGCTGGCCTTTATCACAAAAGGGGTTGGAATTAGGATGTGAGTTGTGGAGCCTTGGTCAGACCCCGTCTGGAGTTCTACATTCAGTTTTGGGCACCAAACTGCAGGAAAGATATATTGGCCTTGGTATTGAAACTATTTCCTCGGGTGGTGGAATCCAGAACAGGAGGGCATAATCTTAAAATTAGAGCTAAGCCATTTAGGAGTGAAATCAGGAAGCATTTTTCACAAAAGTTAGTGGAAATCTGGGACTCGCTCCCCAAAAGGCTGTGGGATGTTGGGCCAACTGAAATTTTCATGACTGAGATTGATTTATTTTTGTTAGGTAAGAATATCAAGAGATATAGAACAAAGGCAGGTAAATGAAGTTGGGATACAGATCAGCCATGATCGAAGGCTCGAGGAGCTTAATGGCTTACTCCCATTTCTATGCTCCGATGTAATTTGTCCACAAACTTATCTGGGTCAACCGTGTAGAGCACCCAACATCCACATGTCAAATAGGTCTTGCCTTATATAATGCATCTGGGAAAACAACAAACATTTCCCCTATCTGAGGCACAATATGACGATTCAGATGATCCATAACCACACAGTGGCTGCAGGGTGTACCATCTATAAGATGCACTGCAACAACTCGCCAAAGCTTGTTCAACAGGACCTCCCAAACCTGCAACCTCTACCACCGAGAAGGTCATGGGCAGCAGGCACAGGGGAACACCATCTCCTCCAAGTTATACACCATCCTGACTTGGAACATATCACCATTCCTTTATTGTCGCTGGGTCAAAATCTTGGAACTCCCTACCTAACAGCATTATGGAAGTACCTTCACTACGCAGACTGCAACAGTTCAAGGTGGCGGCTCATCACCACCTTCTCAAGGGCAATTAGGGATGGGCAATAAATGCTGGCCTTGCCAGCGATACCCAAATTCCATGAATGAATAAAAAAAATGTTGAGAAATAAACTTAACCCTTCCGGACGATAACATTTTATATCAAAAAATGTATTCGTTTACAATGTTTTAATTTAGAAATTAAGAAAAACGGACAATAATTCTACTTTCACGCTTAGCACTAAAGTAACATTGATGCTCTGTTGCACCAATGCGATACAGCCAGAATGCAAGATTGCACCTATATTCACTACGTGGTAAATTCTCAACTTCAGCCAAATTGTGAATCTGTAGCACTATGTAAAGCATTTCCACACAGGCAGAGAACATTTGCAAGTAAAGTCACTTTGGGATATTCTTGCGCACCTTGCAGCAACTGGTTAGAGCGAAACACTGGGAACACAACACCTGCAAGTTACAATTTCAAAAATCAATCTGTTGCCCATCCCCCTCCTCCCCTTTTAAAATAGAGACCAAGACTGCATGGAGTAATTTCAGACGTGGTCAGATATAGTTATAGAATTAAGAGGTAAAACTTACAGGGCTGTAATTAAAATAAGACAAGTGAAGGACAAGAAAAGGTTATTTGGTCCATCGAATGTCATCCCACCATACAAGAACTCTCCCATTTTAGCATCTACCTGTATTCAAATGCGCCTGATGTCTTTGTCTCTTGTCTGAAGCATGGCGAGTAGACAGGGAGAACGAAGAGGACAAAATCAAACCGATATGCATGGGAGACGAAAAGATGGAGTGAACACCAAATAAAATAGCTTCCTCAAAACTGTAAAGATCACTCGTGACTGAAAAGGATTCAACTTTACCTTTTTTCCCTCCACCTTTAAAAGGACAGAAACACAGTGGGAAATCTTTAAAAGAATAATCAATAGTTCAAGAGAAATGTATTCCACTAAAAGCCAAAAACAAGCAAAATAATTGAGGGGCACCGTAGATGAATAAAGTACTAAAGGGAAAATTGAATCTAAAGAAAAAGACATAAGTAGTATTTAGATATTAAAGGAGAGGAAAACAAAAGGGAATACGAAGAACTTAGAGCAAAGTTTTAAAAAAATCAGGAAGGCAAAGAGAAATTACAAAATCAAATTATCAAGGAATATAAAAATAAATAAGTGTCTATAGACACATAAATAACAAAAGGAAAATAAATAGAGGCCCTATCCATACAAAGGATGAGGGAGATAAACGCTCAGGTAATAACAGAGAAATGACAGGAGTATTAAAGAACTACATCGCCTCAGTTTTTTTCCCCCCACTAAAGATGATAATGAAATAGGCACTTCATGAGAGGATAAGCTTAAAAAGATTAATACAGTTGGGATAGAAAGGGAAAAATTAATTGACAAACTAGCAAAACTAATAGTGGATAAAATCCCAGGTCTGGATTGTATGCACCCACACATACTCAAATTATATAAATATATTTCCATAGAAGAGGGGATAGTGCCAGAGAATAGCTAATGTTCTTGTATACAAAAAGGGAGATAGAATAAAACCTGGGCACTACAGACCAGTCAACTGAACATCACTGATAGATTCCAATATCTTTCCTATGGGCCCCCTGCTTAGAACGGGACTTTGTAGAAGAAAAACCGCGCCTAAAACTTACCGAGGAATTCTCCCCGCTCCTCAGGACATCTTCAGCCTCGGTGTAGCGCACCACATCCAGTGGGGGTGGGGGGGGCGGAGCCAGGTCCCGGTGCTAAAAACAGTGCCAGGACCTCTGCACATGCACGCTAGAGTGTGCACGCACGTGCAGTGGCTCCTGGCAGCCCGAATCTTTGCGATGCTCTGCAGGCTGTGTGGGAGGGGCCTGAAGCATGCCGCCCCTAGCCCTGGCCGAATGGGCTCCCTCATCGGCAGCCCGCTACATTCCCTAAGGTAGGACTTCTATTTTTTGTGTGTTATTTATTGATTGATTGATTGCTTATTACTTTGGTCTTGGTGCTTTAGATGCAGGGTTCCTTCTATTTTTTATTTGTTAATTAATTGCTTATTACTGTTTAGTGCTTAGTAAGTCTTGGTGCTAGGTGCAGGTCCTCTCAGCTTCCTTGTATTTTTTATTTGTTATTGAATACTTATTTTTGTGCTTTGTTAAGTGTTTTGTGCTTTAAATGTATTTATGTTTCTTTAATGTTCTCATGAAGACGTTTAGTGCTTTGCAAGGTCCTCTCACTTCCTTCCCTCCCCCCCACCCCACATCTCTGGCTACCTGGGCTGATTTCTTAGCTCACCGCAAGGTTTTTCTGTGCAGACACAAGTGGCCACATAAGCTGGCCTACGTTAGTTTGGAGTAACGTTTAGCTGTTTAAACTTGCTTAAATGGCCAAAACAGGCGTAAGTGGCTGGTAACGCCCCCTTTTGTAAAAAAAACAAAACTAAAAAAAACATAACTATCTCACTTAGAATGGAGCAAATTAAATGGGCAGAATTGCGATTTTTAAGATACTCCAAAAAAATCTAGTTGCTCCAAAAAAAAAGGAGCAACTCCTGGGGAAACTTGGGCCCTATACTACAAGAAGTGAGAGAGATACAAAATATCATTTAAAAAAAGTCAGCACAGATTTGGAAAGGCTAAGTCATGCTTAACTAACCTAATGGAATTCTTTGAAGAGGTAATGGAACAAGTAGACAAGGGTAATGTGGTCAATGCCATTTACTTGGATTTTCAAATGGCCTTCGATATGGTACACACAGTAGGCTCATGACAAAGGTTAGGGCATATGGAGTCAAGGGGAAAATAGCTGAATGGACAGCAAATTAGCTTTAAAAAAAATTGAAAGCAGAGAGAAGGGGGTAAAGGGTTCAGATTGGAGGAAGGTATAAAGCAGTGCACCACAAGGATCAGTGCTAGGACCACTGTTATTCATAATTTACATTAACGATTTAGATTTAGGAATAAACTACTCAGATATCCAACTCTGTAGATGATACCAAATTGGGGGGTATAGCCACTGAGCAAGAATGCAACATAATGCAAGAAGACATTAGAAAACTTGCAGATTGGGCAATTAAGTGGCAAATGAACTTTAACATAAATAAATGTGAGGTGATGCACGGCGGGTAAAACAGAAACATCACCTACACCTTAGAAAATAAGAAACTGAATGGGATAGAAGAGCAAAATGATCTGGGGATACAGGTGAACAAGTCATTAAAAAACAGCATCACAGTTCAGCAAAGCAATTAAAAATGCCAACAAAGCACTGGGATTTATTTCTAGGAGAATAAAATTCAAAAGTAGTGAAGTTATGTTAAACTTGTATAGGACCCTGGTCAGGCTGCACATAGAGTACTGTGCACAGTTCTGGTCTTCGTACTATAAAAAAGACATAGCAGCACTGGAGAAAATGCAAGCAAGATTTACAAGGATGGTACCAAAACAGAGATTACAGGTATCAGGAAAGATTGAACAGGTTGAGGTACTTCAGAAAAGAGAAGACGGAGAGGTGGCCTGTTAGATGACTTTAAAATTATGAATATGTTGGACAGTGTAGCTTCATGGTCTACAGGGCTGTAGTAATACCCGCCCTCCTGTATGGCTCAGAGACATGGGCCATGTATAGTAGACACCTCAAGTCGCTGGAGAAATACCACCAACGATGTCTCCGCAAGATCCTACAAATCCCCTGAGAGGACAGATGCACCAACGTTAGCGCCTCGACCAGGCCAACATCCCCAGCATTGAAGCAATGACCACACTTGATCAGCTCCGCTGGGCAGTCCACATTGTTCGCCTGCCAGACACGAGACTCCCAAAGCAAATGCTCTACTCGGAACTCCTTCATGGCAAACGAGCCCAAGGTGGGCAGAGGAAACGTTACAAGGACACCCTCAAAGTCTTCCTGATAAAGTGCAACATTCCCACGGACACCTGGGAGTCCACGGCCAAAGACTGCCCTGTGGAGGAAGAGCATCCGAGAGGGAGCTGAGCACCTCGAGTCTCGTCGCCGAGAACATGCAGAAATCAAGCAAAGGCAGCAGAAAGAGCATGCGACAAACCAGTCCCACCCACCCTTTCCAATCTGTCCCACCTGTGACAGGGACTGTGGTTCTCGTATTGTTTAGCCACCTAAGGACTCATTTTTAAGAGTGGAAGCAAGTCTCCCTCGATTCCGAGGGACTGGCTATGATGATGCGATGCAGAGAGAATGTTTCTACTTGTGGGAGAATCCAAAACTAGGTGCCGTAAATACAAGATAGTTACGAATAAATCCAATAGGGAAATAAGGAGAAATTTATTGTCTCAGAGTGGTTAGAATGTGGAAGAGGTTACGGTAAATAGCTTAGAAGCTTTCAAAAGGAAACTAGACGAGTACTAGAAAAGGGAATAGGAAGATATGCTGAAAGGCTGAGATGAGGTAAGTGCAATGGGAGGAGACGTGTGTGTAGAATTAACACCAGCATAGACTAGTTGGACCGAATGGCTTGCTTCTGTGCAGCATATTCTATGTAATTCTACTGTAAAAATATTATAAACATTAAAGATGACTCATCTTTCTTTTCTAACTTGAAGATGGTTTGATACTCATTATTTTTTTTAAAACTGAAGTGAAATTTTATTCTTAACCTGGTGAAGCATGACAACAATCTACCCAACCCTTCATTGAAAATATTGGTGCTTAAACCAGCACGGCTATCAAATCAGGCCCGCTCCATTCCAGCATCAATGGCCTTGCAGCTTTGAATGCAAGGATGAAGACTGGTGTGTCAGGAAATTCATGCTACAAAAGCTATATATTTCAAAATCAGATTATAATATTTGTAGAGCATAAAATCATTCAAATTAACTCCAGAGCATGTGATCTCGGCTGCACAAACACCAAACTGTTCCAACTCTTATAAACGTTCAAGTTTAAGTAGTTCTTAAGATATCAAGTATTTTATCCTGTATCCATCCTTGGAATAAAGGGGACTCTATTCTATAAGGTTGTACTCTCAGAATAACCACTAATTGTTCACCAACAGGAAAATATATTAAACCAACTGCAACAAATTCATTTTACAGGGACAAATAAAACAAACTCCCCAGATTTTTTTTTAAAAAAGCATAAGCTTTAAAGCTCAGGATTTTCCAGAAGAGGAGATCCTGATCTCCGCTGTGGAGGGAGAGTTACATTTAAAAATATTGGCAAGCCACCTGATAACAAATTCATACAATCTCATGAATAGAATGGAATGGTGTGGGAGAGGGGAAAAAGACGAAGAAGTAGAATTCAATAGCAAAATTACTTTCTGAAAAAAATTCCACTGGACATGCGATTTTATTGTAAATGTATCAGTACACTATAAACGCTTTAGTTTTACGGTCCAAGTAACATTAAAGCTCATTCTACACATATGAATATACAGAAAGAAAGCACAAAAGGAATAAACTGTGCTCAACACCAGTACTGACTTCCAAATAAAATGATGTCAATTAGCTTCAAGTCTCAGGGCTGTCTGTCACTCAAGCCTAATAACCATAGCTTGAGTTTGATAGGTTCTTAGCGGAGTTGCTAAGCAAGATGCAGGGGTTGGGACTGAATGCTCACACTGCCGAAGAATACATCTCTGCAGTTTCACAGACAGGTATAAATAATGCTTTATCACGGTGTGCTTCTCCCCCCCTGTTCCTCCTGTCTCAATTTTTAAAAGTCTCTTTAATGGTGATCCCATATAAATACCAAGTTTGTAGCGTGATATTCTGGGGGTGGGAAAGAAAACACTCTTTGGTTTCTGCTATTAATATGCATGCACAAAGCATTAGCAGCACTCAGTAGCACAAAGTACATTCCACAGCAGAGGATACGGCATGGCTGGTTGTGAATTACAAATCTGTAATATAACAAAGGGGTTCAGATGGTGTTTCTTGTTCATCGGTTAACAGCTGCAACCACTGTATTTATGTCAGCAAATGTGGCAGCCAATTTGTGAACAGCAAGATTCCACAAACAGGCAATTAGATAAATAACCAGTTAATCTTTTTTTGGCAGTATTGTTTGGAAGAATGTTGGGCAGGACACTGGGGGGGGGTGGGGGGGGGGGAAATCTCCCTGCTTCTCTTCAAATAGTGCATGGGATCTTTTATATCCAATTGAAACATCGGAACAAGCAGACATGCCTCTGTTTAATGTCTCATCCAAAAAGTAGCACTTCAACACCATTACAGTGAAGCGCTAGCCTACATTTCATGCTTAAATCTAGGACTGGGGCTTACAACCACCCACTTCCAACGGAGCAAAATGACACTTCACAGTAGGATCAAGTGATATGGAATTCACAGGACACTGGCTTATTTTGTTTTGAAAATTAAATGCAGAAGAATTCATTATCAGTGCCATGCCACAATACTGTCTTCAAACTCAAAGCTGAAAACGTTACTGCACCAACAATATTTTCTCCTTGTAAAATTTTTTATTACCTCTTTGGAACAGAAAGATGTTTTTGCACAGGTCAATTAAGTTCAGACACGCAATATTAAAGGTTTCCATATTACATGACGAAATCAACTCTACAAAATTACATCCCAGGAAACAAAACGTCCATGAGAATTGTAGCCATTCCATGATCTTCCACACAGAGAATAAAAGAATATTGGGTGAACATAACAAAGCAGGAACATAATCAAGGGATTCTGCAAAGCTAAGTTTGAATCCCACTTTCTGAAAATTGCCCTGAATGATCAAAGTGAAAATATAGTAGATCC
Source organism: Pristiophorus japonicus (assembly GCF_044704955.1). NCBI lineage: Eukaryota > Metazoa > Chordata > Chondrichthyes > Pristiophoridae > Pristiophorus > Pristiophorus japonicus. Next base: position 35,296,241 of record NC_091990.1, on the reverse strand, counting down.
AATGAGCTTGCCTGGTAATGTATGCACATCGTCTTAATTAACTTCCCTCCCCGCCAGTTACCCCACTGAGTTTCACTGTGCTTCAGATCATGATGTGAATAAACTGAACAGTCAGGATAATCACTAGGTCAGACACATTTCAAGTATTAAAAAAAAATCATATTTACAAAATTTACTAGTCATTGGGGGGGGGGGGGGGGGGGGGAGGAGAAAAAGGCCAGAGAACATATTCAAAGAAACACTTTGTAAGAGTTCTGATCAATCCAATGCATGAATCATAACTGTACTATCATGCTGAGATCATGCGCAATTGAAGTAAGTTAAGTTCCTGGAATGGATTTCTAGCTCAGTATTGCTAATACAGTTTAGTTGTAGCCTTCATAATTCACCAGTATTGCATTATGTTCTTGTTTCACTCAATTTCCCTTGTATTGTGTATACAGCAGTGGTTCAGTGGCGATCCAACCCCTGAAGCCCATATAACTCAGTCCTACTTCCACACAATTTTGTTGGTTTGTCTTGTTCAAATTGTTTGGTTTAGTTTGAATTTTGTGGGCCCAGAGGTTTGGAAAGAGCTGTTCTTAGCACTGCTACCTCATTGGTGGATAATTCCCGAGGACTTGTTAGATTTGAAATGTGTGGAAATAAATGGGAACATGGATTTGAACTTTATATGTGGGCCCCTGGGATTCCAATGATGCTTCAATGCAGTCCACAAAGACAAAAATTAAGCCACCCCAAAATGTTCACTTTGGATAGGCAGATGATCAGATATGATGTTCAGTGCTTAGACATGTATGAGCTTTCCCAGTAATTTTTAAAACATGGAGAATTCCCTCCTTCTGTTAATTATTGCCAGATGTTTGGAATGGCTGCGGTCCATATTACGAATATAGTTAAAAACACCAAAAAAAACGGAGGTAAATCAAGTCGTGCAGTTGGATGACAAGAGATTTTAGGAAGAAAGGAAACCTGAGGGACAACGGCCATAGGTTTGTGGTCCTAAGAAAGTTTGAGCAAGAGTCAGTCCGATGAGGAGTTTCAACACTATAGTTGCAGAATTGGATTTCAACACTGCAGTTGCAGTATTAGATTTCAACACTGTAGTTGCAGTAAAAAGCATGCGGTATAGCATATCTGGAGCTTGAGAGGGTTCAGAAGAACAATCATCAAAGTTCAAATCGGCTCCCAACATAGCTTTCTTTCACCTCCACAATACTTCCCACCTCCTGCTCCCCACACTACCACTAACAAAACATTAATTCATGCTTTTATCATCTGCTGGTTTGACTCCTCCAGCACTTTCCTTTGGAAGTTGTCGAGCAACATGTCTAAGGATTAATTTGCCACTGTTCAGTTGCAGGCAATGAAACTTAGTTAATCTGCTAAATTCTGGCCTCTTGAACATCACGAACATTGGCAGCCATGCCTTCAGCTACCTAGGCCCCAAGCTCTGGAATTCCCTCCTTAAACCTCCGCCTTTCCACTTATCCACTTAATTTAAGGAGTTAGGAGCCAAATTAAAAAGTAGGACCTCAAAAGTAGTAATCTCAGGATTGCTACCAGTGCCACGTGATAGTCAATCGCAGGATAGCGCAGATGAATACGGGGCTTGAGCAGTGGTGCAGCAGGGAGGGATTCAAATTCCTGGGGCATTGGAACCAGTTCTGGGGGAGGTGGGACCAGTACAAACCAGACGGTCTGCACCTGGGCAGGACCGGAACCAATGTCCTAGGGGGAGTGTTTGCTAGTGCTGTTGGGGCGGAGTTAAACTAATATGGCAGGGGGATGGGAACCAATGCAGGGAGACAGAGGGAAACAAAAAGGAGGCAAAAGCAAAAGACAGAAAGGAGATGAGGAAAAGTGGAGGGCAGAGAAACCCAAGGCAAAGAACAAAAAGGGCCACTGTACAGCAAAATTCTAAAAGGACAAAGGGTGTTAAAAAAACAAGCCTGAAGGCTTTGTGTCTTAATGCAAGGAGTATCCGCAATAAGGTGGATGAATTAACTGTGCAAATAGATGTTAACAAATATGATGTGATTGGGATTACGGAGACGTGGCTCCAGGATGATCAGGGCTGGGAACTCAACATCCAGGGGTATTCAACATTCAGGAAGGATAGAATAAAAGGAAAAGGAGGTGGGGTAGCATTGCTGGTTAAAGAGGAGATTAATGCAATAGTTAGGAAAGACATTAGCTAGGATGATGTGGAATCTATATGGGTAGAGCTGCAGAACACCAAAGGGCAAAAAACGTTAGCGGGAGTTGTGTACAGACCTCCAAACAGTAGTAGTGATGTTGGAGAGGGCATCAAACAGGAAATTAGGGGTGCATGCAATAAAAGTGCAGCAGTTATAATGGGTGACTTTAATATGCACATAGATTGGGCTAACCAAACTGGAAGCAATACGGTGGAGGAGGATTTCCTGGAGTGCATAAGGGATGGCTTTCTAGACCAATATGTCGAAGAACCAACTAGGGGGGAGGCCATCTTAGACTGGGTGTTGTGTAATGAGAGAGGATTAATTAGCAATCTCATTGTGCGAGGCCCCTTGGGGAAGAGTGACCATAATATGGTGGAATTCTGCATTAGGATAGAGAATGAAACAGTTAATTCAGAGACCATGGTCCAGAACTTAAAGAAGGGTAACTTTGAAGGTATGAGGCGTGAATTGGCTAGGATAGATTGGCGAATGATATTTAGGGGGTTGACTGTGGATGGGCAATGGCAGACATTTAGAGACCGCATGGATGAATTACAACAATTGTACATTCCTGTCTGGCGTAAAAATAAAAAAGGGAAGGTGGCTCAACCGTGGCTATCTAGGGAAATCAGGGATAGTATTAAAGCCAAGGAAGTGGCATACAAATTGGCCAGAAATAGCAGCGAACCCGGGGACTGGGAGAAATTTAGAACTCAGCAGAGGAGGACAAAGGGTTTGATTAGGGCAGGGAAAATGGAGTACGAGAAGAAGCTTGCAGGGAACATTAAGGCGGATTGCAAAAGTTTCTATAGGTATGTAAAGAGAAAAAGGTTAGTAAAGACAAACGCAGGTCCCCTGCAGTCAGAATCAGGGGAAGTCATAACGGGGAACAAAGAAATGGCAGACCAATTGAACAAGTACTTTGGTTCGGTATTCACTAAGGAGGATACAAACAACCTTCCGGATATAAAAGGGGTCAGAGGGTCTAGTAAGGAGGGGGAACTGAGGGAAATCTTTATTAGTCGGGAAATTGTGTTGGGGAAATTGATGGGATTGAAGGCCGATAAATCCCCAGGGCCTGATGGACTGCATCCCAGAGTACTTAAGGAGGTGACCTTGGAAATAGCGGATGCATTGACAGCCATTTTCCAACATTCCATTGACTCTGGATAGTTCCTATTGAGTGGAGGGTAGCCAAATGTAACCCCACTTTTTAAAAAAAGGAGGGAGAGAGAAAGCAGGGAATTATAGACCGGTCAGCCTGACCTCAGTGGTGGGTAAAATGATGGAATCAATTATTAAGGATGTCATCGCAGCGCATTTGGAAAAAGGTGACATGATAGGTCCAAGTCAGCATGGATTTGTGAAAGGGAAATCATGCTTGACAAATCTTCTGGAATTTTTTGAGGATGTTTCCAGTAAAGTGGACAAAGGAGAACCAGTTGATGTGGTATATTTGGACTTTCAGAAGGCTTTCGACAAGGTCCCACACAAGAGATTAATGTGCAAAGTTAAAGCACATGGGATTGGGGGTAGTGTGCTGTGGATTGAGAACTGGTTGTCAGACAGGAAGCAAAGAGTAGGAGTAAACGGGTACTTTTCAGAATGGCAGGCAGTGACTAGTGAGGTGCCGCAAGGTTCTGTGCTGGGGCCCCAGCTGTTTACATTGTACATTAATGATTTAGACGAGGGGATTAAATGCAGTATCTCCAAATTTGCAGATGACACCAAGTTGGGTGGCAGTGTGAGCTGCGAGGAGGATGCTATTAGGCTGCAGAGTGAGTTGGATAGGTTAGGTGAGTGGGCAAATGCATGGCAGATGAAGTATAATGTGGATAAATGTGAGGTTATCCACTTTGGTGGTAAAAACAGAGAGACAGACTATTATCTGAATGGTGACAGATTAGGAAAAGGGAAGGTGCAACGAGACCTGGGTGTCATGGTACATCAGTCATTGAAGGTTGGCATGCAGGTACAGCAGGCGGTTAAGAAAGCAAATGGCATGTTGGCCTTCATAGCGAGGGGATTTGAGTACAGGGGCAGGGAGGTGTTGCTACAGTTGTACAGGGCCTTGGTGAGGCCACACCTGGAGTATTGTGTACAGTTTTGGTCTCCTAACTTGAGGAAGGACATTCTTGCTATTGAGGGAGTGCAGCGAAGATTCACCAGACTGATTCCCGGGATGGTGGGACTGACCTATCAAGAAAGACTGGATCAACTGGGCTTGTATTCACTGGAGTTCAGAAGAATGAGAGGGGACCTCATGGAAACGTTTAAAATTCTGACGGGTTTAGACAGGTTAGATGTAGGAAGAATGTTCCCAATGTTGGGGAAGTCCAGAACCAGGGGTCACAGTCTGAGGATAAGGGGTAAGCCATTTAGGACCGAGATGAGGAGAAACTTCTTCACCCAGAGAGTGGTGAACCTGTGGAATTCTCTACCACAGAAAGTAGTTGAGGCCAATTCACTAAATATATTCAAAAGGGAGTTAGATGAAGTCCTTACTACTCGGGGGATCAAGGGTTATGGCGAGAAAGCAGGAAGGGGGTACTGAAGTTTCATGTTCAGCCATGAACTCATTGAATGGCGGTGCAGGCTAGAAGGGCTGAATGGCCTGCTCCTGCACCTATTTTCTATGTTTCTATCTCTTTCCTCCTTTAAGATGATCCTTAAAACCTACCTCTTTGACCAAGCCTGTCCGAATAGCTCCCTATGTGGCTCAGAGTCAAATTTTGATTGATAATACCCGTGTGACATAGCTTCGGATGTTTTACTACATTAAAGCCAGTATATAAATGCAAGTTGTTGTTGTAGTAAATGGAAGTAACCGCAGTTTTGAGTAGGTTGTCTTGACATTACATGTCAACGGCTGCTAATTACTCGTTTTAGTACCAGTATTGCAATATTTGTATGGTAGCACAAACTATTGAAGCGTTGTTTTCAGGTTAATGATTCTATTCCACCACATGTGCTGTTGAAAACTAGTCATGACTAATTGAATAAGCTGAACTCTGGTTTGCTTTGACAGTAATACTACATTGAATGTCACTGCCAAGGCAAAGTTCTTTCTTTCCAGTTGCTCTTTTCACATGAACATCAAATTAGAAGATTCATTAAAAAAATATATTAAAATTCCTCGAATGGCAGCTAGTGGATTTGAACCATGGCAGCTTCTAGTGTGTTGGAGGTTGCCTGCAAAGGAAATCTCCAATTATATCAGAGAGTATAATATTATAGCTATCCACAACTCTATTGATTCTTTGAGCTCGAGTGCTAATGCCACCTATCCTGGTAGAATCCATCTCCCATACCCAATAACTTAAGCAATGCCTGAAATATAGGGCTACTCATGCCCACAGAGCAACTGCAAGTGTAGCTATGGAATCTGGAATCAAGATGGAGGCATGTGACAAAAGAACAGTATAAGGAATCAATTTTATTGCTTCATGTTGAATGTGAATTTTCAATAGAGGATGCCTATACAAACATGACTGAAGATGAATGCTAATTTGCTAAATATTTGACACATTGGCAGATTAAATGTTTAACTTCACAATTGAATTTTGTAATGTTATTCATTTATAAATTAATAAGAATGTTTTTTCTTGCCACCTTGGCAGCACAAGTGGTAAGCTTTAAAATAGAACATCACAAAGGATTATCTGTGGTTCACAAAAAGTATTGGCATAATCTAGCCAATCCTAAACTGAAGTAAAATGTACCATTGTTTAAAAATTAAATACCTATTTCAGGATTGCTCCTGTACATGCCAATAAACTGAAAAGGCTATTTTTTGCCAAATGTGGATATAATACAGTACAATTGTAAATAGAATTCTAAGTACACGACATTATAATTCAAATTGTGGGCATCAGCCAGTAAAACCATGGAACTAGCTGGTGCAAGTAAGCCTTATAATAAAAGCATTCCGAGTTGTAAACAACTGATGCACCAGCTGTCAATCTCCACCTAAATGAACAGGATAGACCTTGTAAGCATGGCTGATTAAGGATGGTGCAAAGGCACAGCAATTTGATGCACTGTGTTGAAACAAGGGGGTCAAGTTTTGGGCCACGCCTAGAACGGCGCAGCCCCGACCTGGACGCCCGTTTTTCGCGCCTAAAAGTGCGACAGGAAAATACCTCTTAATTCTCCGGCTCCTTGCTGGTCCCTGGGAGCTCGGTGCGGCGCGCGCACAGTAGCGGGTGACAGAGCCACAGAGTCCCGCCGATTCTGCAAGTGGAGGGGGGGGGCGGGGCTAAGTTAAATGAGGCAATGTCATTCCGGCAGCCCTGCGCATGCGCATTGGAGCGCGCGCACACGCGCAGTAGTTCAGAAACATCGGCACTCGCCCATTTTTAAAGGGACTTAAAGAAAAGCGTTGATTTGTCTCGTGGACCACTGGAAAGGCTTGGGATTGAATTTTGGTGATTTGTGTGTGTCTGAAGGAGTGCTTTTAGCAGCACTGTTGAATAAGTCACCTGCTGAAATCAGTGAGTGCTGCTTTTCACTGTTAAAACTTCCAGAACAGGTGCTGCATTGGTGCATGCAAATTAAGGACTGTGTGTTTTGAAAAATAAGAGTGTCAATTCAGTACAGCAATGGAACAAGGTCCACCAAGAACAAAGAATTTTTTGCATGAGGAAGTGGAGATATTAGTCAACGTCATTGAGCAGAGATGGCAGGAGCTAGATACCAGCAACAGAGGTCGCATAAAAGTGGCACCTAAAGAAATGAAGAAACGCTGGAACCAAGTTGCAGAATATTACTGCGCAGTGGTGCATACCATGAAATCTGGAAGCCAGTGTAAAAATAAATGGCACGACCGTGGTCAAGTTGTTAGTGTATAATATTTTCCATTTTTAATATAATCGTAATTGTAATGTGACTATCTGTATGTCCCACCCTGCAGAAAGACGCACTCTGTAAAAAGTTATATTTTACTCTTTGCAGAAGAAATTGGCCCACAACAAAAGGGAAGCAACTCGAACAGGAGGTACGCCCAAATCTGCATCCACTGACACCCTTTTAACAGAGGGTAGCTGCTATGATGGAGAAAAGCAATCAGTACAGCACAAGCTGGGCCCGCACGCGAGGAAGAGGGCAAGTCCTGAAAATGCATTGTGGCCCTTCAAAGCAACCTGCTGCCTGGCCTGCTATGTGTGAGAGTACTCATGCCACCCATCCTGCCCCCTCCCTTGCTGTTAAACATTTGACTGTTTTGATGTATTTTGCAGAACATGATAATGATGATGATGCTGCTACCAACCCTGAGGATCCTGAAGATACAGAGCAAGAACCAGTACAACCAGATGCTGACGATCCAGACTGGATGATGGCGGCGATGACTGAAATATCGACAGGGGAGAGCTTCCAAATGAATGTTTATGAGCCCCCATTAAGCGGAATCAGAGTTTCAACCCCTAGCATAGGTTCTGGTTCCACCTTCCACGGTTTTGATTCCAATGTTGTGGGTCCCAGTGGTCCAGTGGTGCTGCTGATGTAATGGACACCCATTCACCCACCACCCCAGCCCACGACTCGCACTCGAGTGCTGTTGTCTGGAACACAGAGCGTCCCGCCATCCCAGCCCGCGCCTCCCTGTGTAATGGTGCCGTTTCGAACACTGAGCGTCCCACCGTCTATGCCCACACCTCCCAGTGTAGTGGTGCCACAAGGCAGACCCAGGCAGAGGAGGAGATTATTGGAGACACGCTCTCCTAAGATGCAGCGTGCAACAGATGCGGCTCAGGTTGTGACATTGGGTATGGAGATCAATGAGCTTACCCGATCACTCATCGGTAGCGTCAGTGCAGTGGGTGAAGAGGCGATGGTCCAGACGGGAGAAATAGCAGTAATGACACGGGAACTTAGGGAGGGAATGTCCGAGGGAGTGCAATCGACGGCACAGGACATCAGGGAGGGCATGCAAGTGGCTGCACAGGCCATCATGGAGGTAGCTACTGCAATAAGGGCACATAGCCCCACCAATCAAATAACACCCCCATGAAGAAGTGAACATTCACTGAGATGTGGATGAGAGATGGTTGCAGCTTTCTTTGCTGCTTTTGTTCTTGTTCTTGATGTAGCTGTAGTAACGTTTTTCAAATTGAAATTGTTTTGTAAGTTTTGTAACTTTACAACTTATAAGTGATCTTAGGGGTTTTAAGTGATCTTATAGTGTAAATGCTCTCACATTTTGTATCTTATTTAATTTTGCACCTAAAAAGTGATCCTGAAGTCTAAGTGATCCTAAGAGTGTAAGATTTTTCACACTGAAATTGTTTTGTAACTTTACAAGTTTATAAGTGATCTTCAAGAGTCATATTAAAAAATAAAGTTTGATACAACAAATATTTTATTACAGTGACGTTAACTTTTCAATAAAATATTTTTTCATTAAAACTGATTCATCTTCCATTAACACAACACAACGTAGGAACAACTGCAAAGAATAAACATGTCCATGCGCAACAGTGGCCGCAGAGCCCTCGGGCATCAGTAATTGAAGCGTTCACGGATGAGCTGCTAGCGCAGGGCTCGAGCAATCGTTAAAGGAGCACGATGGACGGCCCTCCTCCGACCTCGTGCTCCGTCATTCAGTCACTTGCATGCTTTCCTGATCGTCGTCATCATCCACATCCTGCTCTTCCGTAATACTATCGTCATGCACTGGACCCTCACGTGGGTCTTCTGGTTCCACTACCAGCTCCTGCTGCCTCATGATGGCTATGTTATGGAGCATGCAGCACACAACAGTGAAGTGATCGACAATCTGAGGAGAGTATTGCAAGTGGCCTCCAGAATGGTCCAGGCATCGGAAACGCTGTTTCAATATGCCAATGGTCCTCTCAATGATGCTGCGCGTTGCAATGTGCGCCATGTTGTATTGACGGTCAGCTTCTGTCCATGTCACGCGTAGGGGCGTCATGAGCCAGGTGGTCAGGCCGTACCCTTTGTCTCCCAGTAGCCAGCTCTGCCCTTCTGGCTGCTGCTCAAACAAGTCAGATATAACGCTGTTGCATAGGATGAACGCATCATGGGTGCTGCCAGAGTATCTCGCTTCGACTGACATAATGCGCTGCTTGTCGTCACACGCGAGCTGCACGTTGATGGAGTGGAAACCTTTTCTGTTCTTGTACTGCTTGGAATCCTCCACAGGTGCTCGCAAGGCTATGTGGGTACAATCAATGCAGCCCTGTACCTTTGGGAAGCCGGCAATCCTGAAGAAGCCCACAGCCCTCGCATGGATCGCTTGTGCGGTCATTGGGAAATTGATGAAGTCATTCCTCTGCGCATACAGTGCAGCCGTGACCTGGTAAACGCAGGCATGTATTGCACGTTGGCGCACACATCTCCAGTTGTAGCCTGAAACGCTTGCTGTGTCTTCGGCTGCCGTCAGCCATTGCCGCCGCCCCTATCCCGTGGCTGAATGGCCTCAGCTTCCCTCACAGCTCGAAGGCTGCTTGCTGTGTCTTCGGCTGCCGTCAGCCATTGCCGCCGCCCCTATCCCGTGGCCGAATGGCCTCAGCTTCCCTCACAGCTCGAAGGCTGCTTGCTGTTTCTTTGGCTGCTGTCGAGCCACTGACGTCGTCCCTGTCTCCTACATGGAAGGAAGGCCAGCCTGAAGCACCGCAGCTCGAAGGCTGCTTGCTGCCGTTGTTGTTGGGCTGCCGTCGAGTCACTGACGCTGCCCCTGTCTCCAACATGGAAGGCCTGCCTGAAGCACTGCAGCTCGAAGGCTGCTGTTGCTTCACAGGTAGGAATATTCAATATTTTATCTTTGCTTTGTTTATAATTTTTTAGTCAGGATGGCTCTTTATTTGTATAAGTAAGACCATTGAATGCTTGTAGAATGTAATTACTTCCCTCCACCCCCCCCGCCCCCACCACCACCACCCCTCGTTCCCTACGCCTGATTTGTAACCTTCGCCTGATTTGTAAAGTGTAGGCAAGGTTTTTCTGAGCGTACAAAAATCTACACTTACTCCATTCTAAGTTAGTTTGGAGTAAGTTTTCACTGCCTAAACTTTCAAAACAGGCGTAAGTGGCCGGACACGCCTCCTTTTGAAAAAAAAAAATCTGTTCCAAAATGAAACTGTTCTAACTGACTCGAACTGGAGCAAACTAAATGCCGAGAATTGCAATTTCTAAGATACTCCATTCTAAACCAGTTGCTCCAAAAAAATAGGAGCAACTCAGGCCGAAACTTGACCCCATGAAATTATGGAAGAGGCCTTTACCCCTGACTCCCTAGGTCACTGTGATACACCAAGTTTCCACTAGATTTTTTTCTCCCACAACAGAAACATTTAGCAAGTCACCCGAGATTTGCTCAAGAGAGATCTGGCAACCTTCTGCGCCAGGAGAATAGCCAGTCGTACAACAAAAGCAAAAACTATTATTTTTAAAAAGAGGGGAAAAAGAACAAAATAATTTATCGCATTTCTGATCTGAAATCCATAATCATCTACAAAATTATAATCTAATTAAAGAGCTGCTAAATTGAGTTAATAGAGCTATTCAGAGGCAATACTGCATCTGGGAAAATATGGTTCACATTCTGAACAAGTTGCTCTCCATTAGCTTTCCTCCTCACCATCAACTCCATCCCCTTCCTCGGCCACTATCTCAGGCTGCACCAGACTGTGTCAACCTTCCTGTCCTATTTGATCATGAGCTGAACTTCTGACCCTATGTGCTAGAGTTTCCCTAACCTGTTTTGCTGGCGCCCTCACCCGAGGTGTGCCGTTTTTGTCCGCTACCAAGCACGCCAAAAAAAGACGTGGGTATTCTGGCCGTTCCCCAGCCTCTCTTCAGTCGTGGCACAGCGTGGCCCAATGGATTGGGGGCGGAGCCAGGTCCCGGCGCTGAAAACAGTGCCGGGACCTCTGCACATGCCGCTAGAGTCTGTGCGCATGTGCACTAGCTCCTGGCAGGCCGAATCTGTGAGTACGCGCTAGAGGCTGTGTGGGAGGGGCCCGAAGCACGTTGTCCCTAGCCCTGGCTGAATGGGCTCCCTCATCGGCGGCCCACTGCGTTCCCTAAGGTAGGACTTCTATTTTTTAATTAGTTATTTATTGATTGATTTTGATGCTTTAGGTGCAGGGTTCCTTCTATTTTATTTGTTAATTAATTGCTTATTACTTTTTGTGCTTTGTTTGGTGCTTGGAGGTGCTTTAAATGTAGTCACTTGCGCCGATTCCTTAACTCTAGGTAAGGTTTTTCTATGCGGACAGAAGTGGCAACGTATGCTGGCCAAAGTTAGTTTGGAGCATCTATTTGCTGGCCAAACGCCTAAAACAGTGGTAAGTGGCTGGAAACACCCGCTTTTGAAAAAAATCTAAAAAAAAAACTAACTCACTCACTTATACTGGCACAAATTAAAGGGCAGAATTGCAACTAAAAAGATAGTCCAGAAAAATCAAGTTGCTCCAAAAAAAAAAGGATCAACTCCTGGGGAAAGCCCTATATCCTTTCTATCACAAATCTTTCGCCCCTACCACAGCCCATCTGCAAATGAAACACTCATTCATATCTTAGTCACCTCCAGACATGACTAGTCCACTGCTCTCCTGGCCAGCTTCCCACCCTCCACCCTCTGTAAACTTCAACTAGTCCAAATTTCTACTGCCCACATCCTATCCCGCATCATCCAACTCTCTCATCACCCCTGCCGACCTAAATTTTCTTTTGGTCCCTCCAACAACTCAAATGTAAAATTCCAAGAGTTTTATTTAAATACCTTCATAGTCCCACCCCTTCCTATTCCTGTAACCTTCTTAAGTGCCACAAACTCCCACATCCAAATCTTCACTCCTCTCTCTCCAGCCTCTTGTATATCCCTTCCTTCACTCTACTCATGCTGGCTGTGCCTTTGACTGCCAAGCCTCCACATTAAGAAATTCCCTCCTTAAGCTCCTCCACTTCATTCTCACCCAAGATGCTTCATAAAACCCACCTCTCTGACCAAACCTTTGGTCACTCCTCTCGAGTTTGGTGTTCATTGTTTTCCCCTTTATACCTCTGGGAAGCATCATGAGACATGTTTCAGTGTTAAAGGGATTATATAAATGCAAGTTGCAACTAGGTGATCAGAACTGGCCATCTCTACATCATACAGGACAGGTCTATGTGCTTATAATCAATACTAAAATACCAAATCTCTTGCAAGAATGCTCTATAAAACAGTATTTCATATCTTACTACTCAAGATGTTTTGCCTCCCTCCCCTCTACTAAAAGGAAGTGATTCAGACTGGGATACAATCCCATGAGCATCAGCAATCCTTTTGGACCTTTCCCAAGTGCCATCAGGTATAAGCCTTGACAGCAAGTGTCCGACTATGCAATATGGGATTATCACAGACAAGACCAATGCTGCCCACACACACAGAACCTGGTGGATTTTTTCCTCTCTTTCCCAACCCGAGATCAGCAAATTCAGTGCAGATCACAAATTGAACTTAAGAGTTCCTGGTCTGTATGTTCCCTCAGAGAACTCAAGAGTTTCTCCAATCCTGGCCTTTTGTGCAAAACCGATTTCTTTTGCCCCTTCATTGACAGCTATGCCTTTAGTTAGACCCCAAACCCTGGAATTCCCTCCCTAAAAATCTTGCCTCTCTACCACTCTGTCCTCCTTTAAGATGCTCCTTAAAACCTACCTCTTTGACCAAGCTTTTGGTCACCTGTCCTAACAACAATAACAAATTGTGACACTGAGCCACATTAAGGAGCTATTAGGAGAGGTGATAAAAAGTTTGATCAAAGAGGTAAGATTTAAGCAGCGTCTTAAAGGAGGGAGAGGGGTAGAGAGGTTGAAAAGTTTAGGGAGGGAATTCCAGGGGCTAGGCAGCAGAAACAAGAGCTGCCAATAGTGGAGCGATGAAAATCGGGGATGTGAAAGAGGTCAGATGTGGAGGAGTGCAGAGATCAAATGTGACTGACTCAAAATATGCTGAGTACAATCTGCATATAAAATAAATTGTGCACAAACATACATCTCAATCACATTTGCGCACTGCAAGATCCATGAACAACAATGAAATAAATAATCTGTTTTAGTGGTGCGGGAGGAATGTTGGTCATGACCAGAAGAACTTCCTTCCGTAGAATAGTACAATTAATGTTTTACAACCTAGCCGTGGATCGGTTGGTAGCACTGTCACCTCTGAGTCAGAAGGCTGTGGGTTCAAGTCCCACTCTAGATACTCGAGCACAAAAATTTAGGCTGACCCTCCAGTGCAGTGCTGAGGGAGTGCTGCACTGTCTTTCGGATGAGACGTTAAACTGAGACCTCTTACAGGTGGACGTAAAAGATCCCATGGCATTATTTCGAAGAGGAGCAGGAAAGTTATCCCCGGTGTCTTGGCCAATATTTATCCCTCAATTATCACTAAAACAGATCACTGCTTGTAGGCGCTTGCTGTGCATAAACTGGCTGCCGCATTTCCTACAACAGTGATTACATTTCCAAAAAGTACTTAATTGGCTGTGAAGCGTTTGGGATGTTCTGAGGTCATGAAAGGTACTATATAAACGCATGTCTTTCTTTTACATCCACTTAAACAGAGGGTCTCAGTTCAACATCTCCACCAATTATACAGCACTCCCTCAGTGCTACACTTTTGGCAGAATCACTGGAATGGGGGTTGAACCCAGAGTCTACTAGCTCGGATGCTACCACAGAACCAAACTGATACTCAAGATAAAAGTATTTAAGGACTCTGCAACAAGACCTTTTTAGTTATAGAATTACAACAATCCAAACTGGTGTTCATCCACCACAGCAGTAGTAGTTCTCATCACATATGCCTGCATTCCGGTCTCACAACCCTCTGTTTGAAAGGTTTTCCCTGCTCTCGGTTCTACATCTCTTGAATTTAATATATCTGTCCCTTTGTTCTAGGCACCGCAACCATTGGAAACACTCCACTTCAAATCGACTCTGCCCCATCCTTTAAAGTAAATACCTCTATCAAATCCATCTGTAATCTCCTCTGTTTTAACAAAAAATGCCTCCATTTTTCAAGTCTTTCTTCGTATTTATAGCATTTCATTTGCTAGAAAATGACCCAGTTTACTAGAGTGGTTTGCATCCAGCACAGATTTACGTTCCAAGTTTTAGTTTAAAACTGACATCCAATAAGGTTTGGAAGTAGTCAACCATTTTATCTAAAATACAGCTATAACAATCCAAATGTATTAGGGCTGCACTCTCAATATAACTGTTTGCATTTTATGACACAAATACCAGCTATGGCACTAAAGCCAGCCTACGCTACAACACATTTCTATAGATATCTAATCTTTAACTGTTCACATATTATGATGATTTCTGACTCAGACTCTCAATAGCTGATTTGGTCTTCCCTTTCCCAAATCAGTTTCATCCCATAAAATTGCAGAACAAATTCTCTTTTCAGACAATGCTTCCGAGCTATTGGTAATAAATGCTTCAAGCCCTATGGCTGGTTCTTCCTTTATCTGTATCTTGAAACTACCGCTACAGACATGACGTTCATACTTTCTTTTATCACCTCAGAAACTGAAGCAAGAAAACTATCTTCAAGAGAGCTTCTACAAAAGCAAAATACTGTAGATGCTGGAATCTGGAATAAAAACAGAAAATGTCGGTAATCTCAGCAGGTCAGACAGCATCTGTGAAGCAGAGTTAATGTTTCGGGTCACTGAAAATAGTTCCGAGACCTCTGCACATGCGCGCTAGAGTGTGCGCGCATGTGCAGTAGCTCCTGGCAGCCCGAACCTCTGCGACGCTCTGCAGGCTGTGTGGCAGGGACCCGAAGCACGCCGCCCCTAGCCCTGGCCAAATGGGCTCCCTCATCGGCAGCCCGCTGCGTTCCCTAAGGTTGGACTTCTATTTTTTTATTTGTTATTTATTGATTGATTGCTTATTACTTTGGTCTAGGTGCTGTAGGTGCAGGGTTCCTTCTATTTTTTATTTGTTAATTAATTGCTTATTACATTTTGTGCTTTGTAAGTCTTGGTGCTAGATGCAGGTCCTCTCAACTTCCTTGTATTTTTTAATTTGTTATTGAATGCTTATTTTTGTGCTTTGTTTAGTGCTTGGTGCTTTAAATGTATTTGTGCTTCTTTAATGTTGTTGTGAAGGTGTTTAGTGCTTTGCAAGGTCCTCTCACTTCCCTTCCCCCCCCCCCAATCTCTGGCTACCTACGCTGATTTCTTAGCTCACCGCAAGGTTTTTCTGTGCGGACACAAGTGGCTACATATGCTGGCCTAAGTTAGTTTGGAGTAACTTTTAGCTGTCTAAACTTGCTTAATTGGCCAAAACAGGCGTTAGTGGCTGGTATCGCCCCCTTTTGGAAAAAAAACTAAACTAAATAAAAACCTAACTAACTCACTTACACTGGAGCAAATTAAATTGGCAGAATTACGATTTTTAAGATACCCCCAAAAAATCCAGTTGCTCCACAAAAAACGGAGCAACTCCTGGGGAAACTGGGACCCTTGGATTCTACCAATAGTTTAAATTATTTTGAAGCGGAGTAGTGCTCCTGCTACCATGGCAAAGCTTCCATTTTTAAATTCAGGAAGGCTAACCCGATAACAGGTATTTCACAGCAACAGATATGGCAAGCTGTCTAATTATCACAACCTTTTCATGGTGATCTAGAGCAAGCTAGGACCAGATGAGTGCGACCTTTTTCATCGCGTTTGCTATAAGGAGAAGAGTGTGTTTAAATAAACTTTACAAAAGCACACTGGTCCTTTAGTGCTAGCTGGTGACCAAAAAGCTAGTGGATTTACTAATTTTATCAAGTTAACATTGCAACTAGCAGCAACTACCAAATAAAAAAAGTTCACAAACTGACTTTTCAGCACCTCCGGACTCAGTTCATCATTGGAATTGCTTGTGATAACATTTTTATTTTGTAAATTAAATTGAAATTTACCAACAAAGTTAACTGTTGTTGAACAATTGCTGAATGTATCTAATTCAGAAGGCTATTCACAATTTTTTTTTTTTTAAAAAGGAGTGGGTAGAAAAATGTCAGTGATGGGTCAGTAAGGGAGCAACATAATTGAAAATATTCATAGCCTGAATCCTCTCAACCCAACAGGATGTGGAGCAGAACACAAATCAGCAATTTTCACAGAGACCTTGCAACAGATGGAAAAAAAAACGCTACCCAGACCCACTCTTGTGTGCAACCTCACGGCTAATGCAACAAGAGTACATCAGCAAAGAGCTGGGAACTGCTCATAGCTCCTCTACCACAACACTGGGCAGAGAATGGTGCATGACAAGTCTAAAGAAGGGAGACTGTTAATAGATACTGGACTTGAAGACAAACAGTCAGGTTTGAAGATTAACAGGCAAATAGTCGAACATTTTAATTAGATTAACCGTATGAAAATATACTGTGGCATAGGATCAGTATTATCTATTCACCTGTTGCTGGAACCTAGAGTGATGCAGAGGTTCCTATTTCTATTTCCACGGCTGCTTTTAATTGTTACAATTATTATACTTGGGGGGGTACATTCAAGGATTATTTTCGTCATAGAATCAATTCTTTAAACAATCGAATGTTACTTTGGAGCCAGGACTCTAAACACGATGTCAGCATGTTATTGTTGCAAGCTACTACATAGTCATACAGAAGTGATCTTCCATCTTATTTAGACAAAGTGTTCGAGGTAATACATAAAATAAAAACAATACACAGATTTGAGTGTTAATTTTAGAAAAGCAGTATCAGCCAACTTCAGTCAAATATCTTAAAAGATGTGTCTGTACAGAGCTCTATTGTGTCCATGCTGCCAATATGGCCATTAGTCAATTACTGTAAATGCCTCCAAACATTTGTGAGAATTAATCATACGCGATTACTCAGTAGTTTCCCTGTATTACAGCGCTATTGCACCAGTTTCCAAAAACCCTAAGTTTTTAAGCTCATTTTTAACATAAGGAGCATTAATCCGTCACTTCCTACACAAGTTATTATTTTAAATGACTACAAATATTAATTGAAAGGGGACATGATTAAAAAGAGGGGATTTAAAAAAATATGTTGGTGCAATCAATTCCTTCTGCATCAATCAGTATCACAGCTATCATTTCGTACAGGATAATAACGTGTACTAGTTCCCTCAGATTTTCCATCATCAGGGCAGTAAATAGTGTTTATCTTACAAATGTAGAAGTACCTTTTCCTGCCACGTTTTTGCATCTTTTAGCTTACAATCAAACTAGACAAAGCACAAAGTTGGCATATCAGAAATTATTCTGCAGTTAAAATATAAGAATCTAAGTAACAGCACCAATTCATACAGCCAGTCACGTTACTGTCATCTCAGTCAATCTTTCAAAGTAAATTACTTTGTCATTGTACTGCACTCTACATTTCAGCATTATTTCCTTCACTATTAACTGTTTATAAATATAGGCAAGCTATATAATCTTGTGTTTAAATCCCATCATGGCCTTGTCCTACCCTCTCTTTATAACCTCTTCCATCCCGACAAACCTCTCACCTGAACTATGTTCTTGACCCTGACATTTTATGCAAGCCATTCCTCGTGCCTTCAAGCATCCTGGCCGCACACTCTGGGATTCCCCTCTGCTTCTCCATCTCCAAAATCCTCCTTAAAATCCATTTCTTTGACCAAGCTTTTGATCACCCTCCCTCTCGCTAATATCTTCTTTGTCTCAATGTCCATTTTTGTCTGATTACGCTTCTAAAGTACCTTAGGACGTTATTCTAGATCAAAATCGCTATATAAAAGTGTATGTTCTTGTAAAACAGAAAATGCTGGAAACACTCAAAGTCAGTCAGCATCTGTGGAGAGAATAAATGAGTTAATGTTTCAGGTGTAGACTTGAAACGTTAACTTGGCTGACCTCTTGACGTGCTGAGTGTTTACAGCATTTTCAGCTTTTGTTTCAGAGTTCCAGTATCTGCAGATTTTTCTTCTTTTGGGGTACCTTTTTGTTGTTGAATTAGTCTTCCTCTCTAGACTCTATATATTTGAGCCCCCTCCCTCTCGCTCCATATTTCGGTTTCAATTACGAACCGCAGACTTAACAAAATGATCAGTAGCAGGATCAGTGTGACAGGTGGGACCAATGCATTCCAACGGCCAGTGTCAGCCTCCAGGTGCTGCTACCCGCAGGGAATTTACTGAGCAGGTTGATCAGATTCCTTCCTCCACACCCCCAGAACACTGCAAGCAGCCACAAACAAATAGTCCGTGTAGAGAAGGTACGGAAAGTACAATTTCTAAAAGGTTAGCAGGGACGAGGAGACTTTTGACTGATTGATGGGATTCCCTCTAGTTAAATTCGGACTTTCCAGCAGCCCGTTTATAAATCTCTCTCTCCCCGCTCGGCTATTTCCTCGCTCTGTGGTAGTTTGAGATCCCCCCCTCTCTCTCCATCCCGCGTTTCAGGGCAAATTCAAGCAGCGGCCCCTCATACCTGGGGTTCCGATTTCCATTCATGGAGCCCCTTCCTACACACGGTCCTCAGCTTGGTTTCCAGCGGCCTCTGACGGACGGAACCAGCCGGCGCTCGAAACCGGCGGGCGGGTGACCCGGTTCGCTGTGTCCCGCCTCACTTGGATCCCGGCTGCTGGGGGAGCTGTCTCTCTCTCTCGCTCGCTCTCTTTCTCCCCGGCTGGCGCAGCTCTGGAGTGGCGGGGGCCGCAGCGCTCGCTCTCCTCCCGGCAAAGGATGGAATACCGGCGGGGGTTGGCTCTCGCTAACTGGGCCGGAGACGATCCCCGAGCTCGGCAGGCGGTTTCGGTGGAGAAGGATGCGCGGTGTCTCGATCACTCGTTCTGCCCTCGCGCGCTCTCCGCTTCTTTTTTTCTCCGCCGCTTTCGTCTCTTTTTTCTGATCGACTACGGCGTCTTCCCCAACCGGAAAAACCGTCACCCAACCGCCGGAAACGACGATTGGCGGCCTCGGCTTAATTATTCATAAATTCTGGGGCGACGGATTATACGTCACCACGCATATTAATTATTCATAGTCGGTGCGGTGCGTCTGATTGCCCCGTTTATCCTTCCGCTCCTCTGCAAATTGGTTTCTAAGGAGACGCGGCCTGGTTTCGAAGGATGATTTTCCAAGGTACAATTTTTGATTTTCTGTCACCCGAGAGAATTGTTTACCCCCGCCCCCCTCTCAATTTTTTTTTTACTGACACCGGGGATTTATTCGGCATGGGTTTCGTTACCAAATCCTATTGAACAAGGCTCAAAATAAGCAAAGCTCCAGACTAAAATTTGCAATTTTAGTTTTGGTGATAAGTTTTACTTCCAGCAAAGCCGCCGACCCTTCCTTCTCTTCGGGGCAGCTTCTGGCTTGAAATGGCTGTGTTGAAGGGCCCGCTGTCATCAGTCTTATCATCTGTCTTCTTGCAGGTTTAGTAAAAGGGGAGTACAAATCAAAGTGTTAAACTCTCTCCCCTCCATGTGTAGAGGCTTCTGTTGCAGGGAAAAGGTTTTTTGTGAGTTAAACAGTTCTAGTTGTTCAGCAACCTGCTCGAAATATCCCGTTAGGTGCGATGATAACGCTTCTATTTTTAATTATTTTTTATCAGATGCTTATAAGATCTCCACTCAAATAAAATAGAAACACCAGAAGTATTTTAATTCTGTCAATAATTACAGGCCACCGTCCTTATTTATTTCCCCGGCAATTGAAGTGAGTAGGATGAATGTCGAGGGGGGGTATGTGGGCGATGTCCGAACCAGCTTGTGATTTTTTTTTAAACATCTGCACATCTCAGGACGATAAGAAATTACTGAATTCTTGTCATGTGCATCCCAGCCCTTCTGAAGTTCTCGGACCATGTACAATGGCGAAAGCTTCTGCAGATTATTATTTCTATATTTAATTAGTATTGTTTAAAAAAAAACTCTATGTGGACGAATTGCAGATCGGGGTGCAGAGTATGTATCTGCTCGTGAATGGATGAGGATCTGCTTTGAATTGTTAGAACTTTTGAAGGCACACAAAAAAGCCATCAGAAGAGCAACAGTAAACACTTTTGGCTACATTGCAAAAGCTATTGGGTAAGTTACGTTTGAGTTTGTTACAACAACACGGTGGAGCACAATTTTCTGTGCTCCGTTTTAGTTATTTGTTGTGTTTTCTGTGAAAGTGCAGTTAATCATATGCTTTACTTCTGCTAAGATTACTACATGCAGCTGTGAATATGGGTGATGCAAGACCACTGCACTTGCATGCATAGAACAAATCTCTGATTCAGTGTAGAGGTCTTAACTTTGCTTTTCTTGTATTACATCATTCAGTAACTAAATTGTACAATCTAGATTTCTGTTGATATTTGAAGGAAAATGTTTGATTTCTGTAATGATGTATAGAAATGGGATTGAAATTTCTCATACTGTTTGACCATGATTTGCCAGCTCAATAAATGTCACCTTTCAGATGGGATCTCAACTTGCTTTTTAACTTTCTTTCAGTCCACATGATGTTCTGGCCACTCTATTGAATAACTTGAAAGTTCAAGAACGTCAGAACAGAGTCTGTACCACAGTAGCTATATTGCGGCAGAAACATGCTCTCCATTCACTGTGCTACCTGTTTTGATGAATGAGTACAGAGTTCCTGAACTGAATGTGCAGAATGGTGTGCTTAAATCTCTCTCATTCTTATTTGAGTACATTGGAGAAATGGGAAAGGATTATATATATGCAGTTACACCATTGCTTGAAGATGCTTTAATGGACAGGTGAGTTCCATCTTGAATGCTGATAATGAGAGATATCCTAGTAGTGAATGACCACTGTTACTTTTAGGCATAGAGCAAATCTTTTAATTCAATATGGAGGTCTAGAGTTTGTTTTCCTCTGTTTCCTATAGTGTAATACATATCTCAAATTCAACTTCAAGCACAAAATGTGTAAAAGCTTTCAAAACCAAAAGTTATCATTTAAATAGGCAATTTATTGATTTTATATTCAGGTGTTATCCATGAATACCAAGAAGTCATCTCAATAGCTTGTTAGTGGATTTTTGACAAACTTCTTGTGATAATCATCTAAAATACTGCTTTTCCTCTGAAAGCAAACATGCTATATTGTTGATAAGTCATCTCATACTTAAAAAAAAATTCTTGTGGTGGACCAGAATGCTGGGATATCATTTCACACAGGTGATGGCAGCCCTCTGATGTTTCAGGCAACTGTCCATTCTTTATTGTGACTGGATAGTGTGTATTGGCCTATTAAACCATAGTGACCGTAGA
This sequence comes from Pristiophorus japonicus, assembly GCF_044704955.1. NCBI lineage: Eukaryota > Metazoa > Chordata > Chondrichthyes > Pristiophoridae > Pristiophorus > Pristiophorus japonicus. The sequence goes on along the minus strand of NC_091990.1, from coordinate 35,274,777 downwards.
GCCTGATTCTATTCTCACCTGATCTAGACATTAACTTATACTTCAATTATTGTCAGAGCCCTGATAGTTTTATTCTCTCACTCCCTAACCTGGAGATGCTGAAACCTGTTGAAGTTCTCACACCACCGTCCCAGCCGAGACTGACCAACTCAGCAGGAGACTAAAATTGAACCTCGCTGATATCTCACTTAGTCCAACCTAACATTTATGCGCTTAGCTAACTTTATTGGCCTTGGAAGCCAGACTTGTTACGTGTCATTTCCCTAAAAGAAAACAGGCATCCTATCTGATTATGCAGCATTGACCTTGAATAGGTATCTCTGTCATACTCAATAATTTAATGGCACATTTGATAGCAAAAATATCACTGAAGCACTGACCACACTTGATCAGCTCCCCTGGGCAGGCCATGTTGTCCTCATGTCAGACACAAGACTCCCAAAGCAAGCACTCTACTCGGAACTCCTTCATGGCAAACGAACCAAAGGTGAAAAAAGGAAACGTTACAAGGACACTCTCAAAGCCTCCCTGATAAAGTGCAACATTCCCACCGACACCTGGGAGTTCCTGGCCAAAGACCGCCCTAAGTGGAGAAAGTGCATCCGGGAGGGCGCTGAACACCTAGAGTCTCATCGCCAAGACCGGTCAACCTGACATCAGTAGTGGGTAAAATGATGAAATCAATTATTAAGGATGTCATAGCAGCGCATTTGGAAAGAGGTGACATGATAGGTCCAAGTCAGCATGGATTTGTGAAAGGGAAATCATGCTTGACAAATCTTCTGGAATTTTTTGAGGATGTTTCCAGTAGAGTGGACAAGGGAGAACCAGTTGATGTGGTATATTTGGACTTTCAGAAGGCTTTCGACAAGGTCCCACACAAGAGATTAATGTGCAAAGTTAAAGCACATGGGATTGAGGGTAGTGTGCTGACATGGATTGAGAACTGGTTGTCAGACAGGAAGCAAAGACTATGAGTAAATGGGTACTTTTCAGAATGGCAGGCAGTGACTAGTGGGGTACCGCAAGGTTCTGTGCTGGGGCCCCAGCTGTTTACATTGTACATTAATGATTTAGACGCGGCAATTAAATGTAGTATCTCCAAATTTGCGGATGACACTAAGTTGGGTGGCAGTGTGAGCTGCGAGGAGGATGCTATGAGGCTGCAGAGTGACTTGGATAGGTTAGGTGAGTGGGCAAATGCATGGCAGATGAAGTATAATGTGGATAAATGTGAGGTTATCCACTTTGGGGGCAAAAACAGCGAATGGTGACAGATTAGGAAAAGGGGAGGTGCAACGAGACCTGGGTGTCATGGTACATCAGTCATTGAAGGTTGGCATGCAGGTACAGCAGGCGGTTAAGAAAGCAAATGGCATGTTGGCCTTCATAGCGAGGGGATTTGAGTACAGGGGCAGGGAGGTGTTGCTACAGTTGTACAGGGCCTTGGTGAGGCCACACCTGGAGTATTGTGTACAGTTTTGGTCTCCTAACTTAAGGAAGGACATTCTTGCTATTGAGGGAGTGCAGCGATGGTTCACCAGACTGATTCCTGGGATGGCGGGACTGACCTATCAAGAAAGACTGGATCAACTGGGCTTGTATTCACTGGAGTTCAGAAGAACGAGAGGTGATCTCATAGAAACGTTTAAAATTCTGACGGGTTTAGACAGGTTAGATGCAGGAAAAATTTTCCCAATGTTGGGGAAGTCCAGAACCAGGGGTCACAGTCTAAGGATAATGGGTAAGCCATTTAGGACCGAGATGAGGAGAAACTTCTTCACCCAGAGAATGGTGAACCTGTGGAATTCTCTACCACAGAGAGTTGTTGAGGCCAATTCACTAAATATATTCAAAAAGGAGTTAGATGTAGTCCTTACTACTAGGGGGATCAAGGGGTATGGCGAGAAAGCAGGAATGGGGTACTGAAGTTGCATGTTCAGCCATGAACTCATTGAATGGCGGTGCAGGCTCGAAGGGCCGCATGGCCTACTCCTGCACCTATTTTCTATGTTTCTATGTAAACATATTTTGTTCTCTGCGCCATCCTCATGGTTAAGACCCAGACGTTTCTCAGTGCTCCTCTGAAAACTGCCACTAGGTGGTGTGGAAGAATGCTCTGCTTTGACTCGTCCGTCAATTTTCCCTGACTTTTGGTACCTGCACCTCACAGTAGGTTAAAATTAGAAACACAAGAGTATCGGGATTGAGAGTGGGAACCCACTCCAAACTAAGTCTTGACCGAACACTTTGGTGCTACTAATTGCTTCTATTTTTAATTATCAGATGTTTGTAACAGTGGTACAGCTTGTTTGTTGCTGATGATTCTGATATTCCCATTTACACCTCGTCTAGGCCTATCTTTTATTTCTTTACTTGCCCCATTACCATCTCCTTTTGCCTTGCACTGTCACCCCTTTTGTCATTTAATCTCTCATGCCTTTGACTCTATCACAGATCTTCCCTTTTGTTCTCCTCTCTCGCCCCCCCCCCTTTCCTACCTCTGTACTTGCTTAAAACCTCTTGCATCTCTAGTTTTGTCAAAAGGTCATCGACCTGAAACGTTTAACTTTATTTTCCTCTCTCCACAGATGATGCTGTTAATACGGATTCTTTTTCCCTCAATCTGTTTCAGCGAATACACTGACACATGAACACCTTGCTGACTTTTCTGTAAAAGACCTTTATTGAAGATTCTCCGGCCGGGACTTGTCAAGACAAAGGGACACTCTCAATCAGAGCCTGTTTACCTTCCCCTGGACAAGCCCCTTTTTAGCGTGACACAACAACAGTTATACATTTTCAAAACAGAACACATTTGATTAGCACTTGGTCTATTCAATCCCTTTCTGCCTCCCTTTCCCCTCTCTCTTTTCCCTTTCCCCGCCCCCCCCCCCCGATGTCCAATGGCAGGCAAAAAAGTCTCCCAATTAGGGCTGGTGTCAGGGTCAGGTTAGTTATAGCTTTGCTACACTGTCTTCCCTTATCAGTAAAGAACCCAATTAGTTTCCCTTCCTCCTTATCAGTAAAAGCCATTACTTTTTCCCCTCCTATCTAGGATTGCTTACTTTCTTTGTGCCGCCTTGCGTCTTTCTCATGACCCGTGTTTAACCTCAACTTCAACTCTTGGTAACCCCTTTTTTTCTGTCGATTCTGCAGTTGTCTGCATCTTGACATTTCTTTAGCTATTTTCCCATGATTCCCTATCTCCATCCTTTTGCCACATTCTCTATCCATCTACCACATTCGCATTGCCTGGCCGGCTGAGTATTTCCAGCCTTTTCTGTTTTTATTTCAGCTTTTTTGTTGCTAGTTTATTCCCTCTCCTGAAGGTATTGGCTTCTGTAGGCACCTGACTCCACAGGCACTGATTGCCCTTCAGTGTTTCACCCAAGCAGCCATTCTTCATGTGCGAGTGAAGAGACTGACTAGGCTATTCAGCTGTTGGGGAACAACCATACACATGCAATTTGCAGCATGTTAGCAGTTAGGAGCAGAAATTATGGCTGATTTTCCCCTTTGTAATCTAACTTCACTGAGACCAAATGTCATGCCTGACTGCCATACAGACTGAAATGAGCTAACTCAGGACAGACTAAGAATTGAATCTGGACCTTCTGGTTCTGCTTTACCTTTACTTTGAGCAAGGATAGTTTTTTTTCTAAATCACACTCTTAGAAAGGGAATTTCCTTTAAAACAAAACAATAAATTTATGAATTTTATAGCATTTCTTATGGAAGTTGAAGAGTGAATTCTCAGCTTTTTCAAATGCTAACTATGCCTTGGAATCTGGCACGTGAGGGAGTCTGAAGTCTAATTTTAAAAACACAGTTTAGATAAAACTTTGCATTATTTCCCATGGAATGAGAGTTCTACTCTGATTTATATTAATATAAAAGAGAAGTTTACACTGCTTACAGTCTGATAGGGTTACCATCCATCTAGTTTTGTATTGGATATTCCAGTTTGAGTGAATTGTCCACAAATTGTTTATGTAGCAGAAACATTGGTTATTAAGGTCTTCAGGGATTTCTTTCAAAGAAAATATCAGAACTCAAGCCATGATCACACTTCTTAATCTGTTTCATCCTGCCCAAGGTGATAACCTTATTACTTGGTTACTCTGTTTTCTCTATTTATTTGCCAAGTTGATCTTCTCAGTCTACTGGGCATGCTTGTTGTAAAAAATTAATTTGTTCATGTCTTTTCTGGTTTTTTGCCTAGTTTTTAAATAGCAGTTTTAAACTTTCACATCAAGCACCATTGTTTCTATGGACCTGGGAAGGCATTGGAAAAGCCGGGTTTCAGCGCGCAATGCGCATGCACTGAAAACCAGCTTTCTGATCTGTCAAGTTTCTGGCTTGATAGATCATCCGCAGATCGGGAGCGAGGACATTTGCAGGGCAAGATTTCCGATATTTACGAATATCTTGCCCTGCAAATGTCCTTTAAAATCTTGCGCCTGAAAAAGCAGGCATATAGCCTACTTTTACAGGCGCAAGTGTTTAAAAACACACAAACATTTAAAAATAAAGTTATAAAAACCCATTTTATTTTTAAAAACCCTCCCCACTACGGTAAATTTATTTTAAGGCTTAATAAAAAAAAAAACTTAAAAAAAATATTTTCCTGACTTTTCAAAAAGAACTTTAATTTAAACGAATGTTAAATATGTAGTTTATTTTCTATTTTTTTATTGTGATTTGGGTGTTTGGGGAGGGGGGGGGTTCTCATTCATAGTAATAGGAGTTCCGGACTTATGGAACTCCAATTACTATGAATGAGAATCTATACTTCACCTGATTGGCTGCTGTCTCCAGATCACGGCCTGCGCACGTCCCCACGTGCACGCACTGCGACGCACAGTCATGGGAGGCCTCAGGCTCGGAAGTTCCAACGGGCGCAGCAGCAACAGGTATGTGCGCATCTTTTTTCTCTTTTTTTGTCGTTTGCCCGTGAGAAGAGCTCGAACGGAATTTCAGGGCCAATATATGCTCATGCAGCGCTCCCAGCTCCATTTTTAATGAGATTGTGACATTAAACTAATGTAGAAATGCTTCAAGGCTGGTTATACGAGACATACCCTTCTGAACAAATATTTTCCAGTGGCACCCCTATGATATGTTTTACATTCGTGCACTTTGGGTCAGTGTCCTCTCTAAATGTCTCATGAGGCACTGATATTTTTGATATATATAATGAGAGAGAGAAAATTTCATTGCACAGTTAATTAATATGAAACATGCAAATTAATTTAGTACGAGTCACTAATCTGTTGCAGTACTTAGAAAAAATATAAAACTGAATAGTGGCTGTACAGACATGTGCCAATTTCTAATGGATTGCTGTCTAGTTTTATTCTCAAATATTAAACTAACATGTAATATTTTCATTTTTTTCTGAAATTTGGCAGTGTTTGGGTCTAGCAACATATACCCCTGGTTTAATTAAGAAATCCACTATAGTGTTGAATGAGTGAAGAATACAGAAACATTCCACATCAGCACTGATCCAGACTCCATGTAGATTTAGGGAGAAAGTCACTGCCACAGTAAATTGGAAATGTTTGCAGGTTTAAATTGTCTGTACATCAATGCTTTTTTCTTACCATTACATGGGGAGCTTTTATTTTTAACTGCTTGAGAATTATTAATTGCTTTTGTATTTCAGTTGTTTCATTTAAAATGGAAAATACATTTTTAAGAAATACAAAAGGTGGTTAAAAAGGTGAAAATCAATTTGTTAATCTGTGAAGATCCTTGGGATGTTAAAGGTGCTCTATAAATGCAAGTTATTGTTTCTTGTTCTTGAATTACTTTTAAAGTGTAGTCACTGTTGTCACATAGGTAATCACAACAGTCAAATTGTAGTACCTTGCTGTGCCCAAAGAGAAATTAGATAAATTAGTAATTAATCTGTTGTTGGGGATGTTGGTTCAACGTTAAATATTGGTCAGGACACTGGGAGAACACCCCCACTCTATCAAATAGTGCCACAGGATATCATGTGGTCTACAAGATGCAGTGTAGCAACTCACCAAGGTATTCACAGCATCTTCCTCCCCACAGCCTCTACCTCTCTCTCTCTTAGGCAGTCCCTCGGAGTCGAGGATGACTTGCTTCCACACTAATAGGAGTTCTCATGTAACTGATGAGTCCAACGCGGTACCTGCATTCTCTGTCACAGTGGGGCAGACGGTGGTTGGAGGGACGGGTGCTTGCGTTGTCGTGCGCTCCTTCCGCTGTTTGCGCTTGGCTTCTGCATGCTCCCAGCAAAGAGATTCGAGGTGTTTGGCGCCTTCCCGGATGCTTCTCCTCCATTTTGAGTGGTCTTGGACCAGTTATTCCCAGGTATCGGTGGGGATGTTGTACTTTTTCAAGGAGACTTTGAGGGTGTCCCTGAAGTGTTTCCTCTGCCCACCTGTGGCTCGCTTGCCGTGTTGGAGCTCTGAGTAGAGCGTTTATTTTGGGAGTCTAGTATCGGGCATGCGACCGATGCAGCCTGTCCATCGGAACAGATCAAGCGTGGTTAATGTATCGATGCTGGGGATGTTGGTCTGAGTGGGAACACAGACATTGGTGCGCCTATCCAGCCAATGGATTTGCAGGATCTTGCGGAGGCAGCATTGATGGTACTTCTCTAGTGCTTTGTACATTGTCCATGTCTCTGAAACATACAAGAGGGTGGGTATCACTACTGCTCTGTAGACTGTGAGCTTGGTGCCGGGTTTGAGGTCCTGGTCTTCAAACACCCTCTTCCTCAGGTGACCGAAGGCTGCACTGGCACACTGAAGGCTGTGTTGGATTTCGTCATCGACGTCTGCCCTTATTGACAGTAGGCTCCCAAGGTATGGAAAATGGTCCACATTGTCTCTACCATCAAAAAAGACAGCAGCCATGTTGTGGGAACAGCACCGCCTTCAAGTTCCCCTCCAAGTCACACGCCACCCTGACTTGGACATATATTGCTGTTCCTTCATAGTTATTGGGATAGAATTCTGGAATTCCCTACATATCACACCATCCTCACAAGAACTACAGCATTTCAAAGAGAAGGCTCATCACTACCTTCTCAAGGCACTTAGGGATTGGCTTTGTCAATGCTGCCTATGTCACGAGAACAAATATTTAAAAATTGCTATTTTACTATGCCTTTAATAGTGAAGTCTGAACTAAATGCACCGCTAAGCTTTTCTTCCAAAAATAACTTGGTGACTGTGTGTTATATGTCATTTAGCATTACTGTCTGTCAGCTTACATCATCGCCATCAAGGTACATGAACTGTCAAAACTGCTCATGATTTAAGAACAGTAACACATAACTACAGTCATACTATGTGATAATGCATTTTGTCTGAGACAGAATAGAATGGTAATGTCATCAGCAAATGTCCATAAATAATACCCTTTAAACTTTACTGGAATTGTCAGCTGTTCAGAAGGAACAGTATGTCTGACACATCACAAATCAATGATCTACTTTTACAAGGTATGGTGCAATACTTTAAGCCTTGAATTAATAATCATATATTGTGCTCACTGTATAGAGCACCTCTGTATTCAGTGTGATAAGAGTTAGTGCTTAGCACTCAAGGCAGCTACTTAGTGTTCAACTCTTACAAGATCACTGCTACTTTAGTAAAGGATTTATCCAAATAAAAACTATGAGAAAATAACATAACTAATCAGATGGTAGAAAGCGTGGGCAATTGTTTGAGACATAATTTTCAAACCTATTTTATTCCTCCCTGTCGCCAGCATTCTCTGGCTGAGAGAAAGCTGAGCTTGGAGGTCCATGTGTAACTGCTGTCAATATAACTCCATAATGAACAGGCAGCAACGGGTTGTTATTAATGACAATGTTTCTGCATAGGGATTGGTTACTAGTGGAGTCCGGCAGGGATCGGTGTAAGGTCTGTTGCTCATCATCTTTTTTTACAGTACAACAGTGACTACGCTTCAAAAAGTGCTTCATTGGCTGTAAAGTGCTTTGGGACATCCTAAGTTCACGAAAGGTGCTATATAATTGCAAGTCTTTAATTTTTATTAAATCTGAACCAAGCATAAGGCCCAGTCAGCTTCTTGGGGCACCAGTGGAAATGTGCACCCATTAACCAGAGGAAATTGAGGTGGGTTGGTCAGCAATGCCCTCTTGTGCTGCATCATGCAAGCACTGGACCTGCTCCTATTACAGGTGCAGGCTCTGCGCTCTGCTACTTGGGGGATGCCTGGAGAATCATACGGTAATGTAAATGAGACAAAGACCATTATGATCAGGGAAATCAACCCCTAGATGTCAAAAATCAACATGCACTGTCAACATTTCCATTATAAATTCCTATGTCTACATTTATGAATGTAAACTTGTCATGCTGTAAGTACACTCTCCTGCCAGTGGTGGCGATGTAGCACAGTTTGCATCTCCCAGCTCCTCAGCCCATCCTCTGCAGAGAAACTCGTATGCTACAACCAACTCTACTGCTCTGCTTCCCAAATTGACCTAGATTTTGCTAGTTAACTATAAATATATAAAATCAAAGTATTATAAGGACAGAATGTATGATCTTAAATTAGGGTCTGAATTACTGTGTGCTCTAGTCAATTATCCCCCATGCTTTAACCCTATTTCTCTTAAAAATGATACTTGGCCCGACTCCCATGTGCAATGCCATGGAAGATTGACAAGTAGAAAATAATTCTCATGCCTTCAGATCCTCCTCAATAATTTCTAAATCACCAATGCTGCTAACTGCACCTTTCTTTACTTCAATAAGGTGATGGAATATTAGGTAGACTTGTAGCTTAAGATATGACAAGCCCACATCCCACTGAACGCTCAATATAAATCAATGGGAGGGGGAAATTGCCCCCTTTAAGGCCCGTTACCGCCCGGTAATGGGGCAGTAAGGTCTTTCCACCTGGGGGCAGGCAGCGGTACTCACCTATCTGCAATTGCACCCAGGACGGGGGCGGCAGGAATGGGTTTCCGCTGTGCTCCGTGTTTCCGCCCCGTCTGGCGTGCCAACCCCTTACCGCCCCATGGGGTAATTACTCCGTGGGAGCGCAGCTGCCGCCGGTCAGTGCCCCCTTCAGCTTCGCACGACAGGAAGCTGCCAGTGGCTGGGCGGTGTGGCCGCCCTTAAAGGGGAGGGCACACCACCGTGGCCGCCATTTGGTTTTAGTTACCGGCTGACTCGGGTGCCGCTGACCAGGCCGAAACCCTCCCTGGTGGCCCAGTGGGCTCCACGTAGTCCTCGCAGCGTCCCTCCCCTTTGAGAGCGGGAGGGACATTGCGACATCAGTGCGAGGCAGCACATCCACCTCGCGCTGACGTCATCACCGGCGCACTACACTGTCCTGACCCCATCTCCCCCAATGGTGCCCCAAAGCGCCAGGAGGCCATGTCGGAGTTAAAGAGCCGAATTTTCCGGCTCTTCCCCGACTTACACGGGCGGTGATAATCCAAATAATCCGGGACGGAGGGCAATTTCCAACCCAATGTCTTTACACGTTATTGTTCTATATTCAGAGTTGTTAATTTTTGTGCAGCGAGGTAAACTTTAAAAATAAATTTGTTAGTCAGCTTTTGCTGGATTTCTAGGTTGGCATGTATGGTATGGAAGGAATTGTCAACAGTGTTATTAAGCAGTACTCACTCACCAATAACCTACTCCTCAATGCTCAGGTGGGTTCTGCCAGGACTACAAGTCATCAGCATGCAATACAGCATTGGTCAAAACATGGATACAAGAACTGAATTCCAAAGGTGGGGCGAGAGTGGCTGCCCTGGACATCAAGGTTCCCGAGTAAAAATTAAGTAATTGGGGATCAGGAAGGAATATTCTCCAGTGGCTGCAGTCATATCTGACATAAAGGAAGGTGGTTGTTGGAAGCCAATCATTTCAGCTCCAGGACATTGCTGTAGGAGTTCCTCAGGGCAGAATTCTAGGTCCAACTACAGCTGCTTCGTCAATGGCATTGCCTCCATCACAAGGTCAGAAGTGGGGTCTGTTTATTGATGTGTGCAGTATTCAGTTCCATTCACAATTCTTCAGATAATGAAGCAGCCCACGCCCACGTGCAGCAAGATCTGGACAACATCCAGGCTTGGGTTGATAAGTGCCAGGAAATTACCATCTCCAACAGGAGAGCCCACCCACTTCCCTTTGACATGCAATGGTATTAGCGTGGACAAGTCCCCCAACATCAATATCCTAGTTGAGGGGTGTGGGGCGGTCACCATTGACCAGAAACTGACCTGGACCAGACACATAAATGCTGTGGCTACTAGAGCAGGTCAGAGGCTGGATATTTTGCTGTGAGTAGCTCAGCTTCTGACTCCCAAAGCCTCTTCGCCACCTGCAAGGCACAGGTCAAGAGTGTGATGGAATATTCTCTACTTGCCTGGATGGGTGAAGCTGCAGGAAAAGATGAAAAGGTTTAAACCATCCAGGACAAAGCAGTCTGCTTGATCTGCAGCTCTTCCACCAACCTAAAAATCACCCTCTCCACCACCAGTGTACTGTGGCTGCAGTGTGTATTGCAGCAACTTGCCAAAGTTTCTTCGGCAGCACCTCCCAAGCCTGGACAAAGGCAGCAAGCGTATGTGACCGCCATCATCTCCAAGTTCCTCTTCAAGTCACACACCATCCTGACTTGCACGTATATTACCATTCCTTCATCATCGAATGGCCACATCTTGGAACTTCATACCCAACAGTATCGTGAGAGCACTTTCACCATACGGAATGCAGCAATTCAAGAGAAAAGCCTACCGCCACCTTCTCAGGCCAACTAGGCAATAAAGTCTGCCCTTGCAGCGACATCCACATCCCAAATTACAACACAAACAGGCATTGGGCCCCAACAGGTCCATGCCAGTGTTTATGCACCATGTAAACCTCTTTCTACCCCACCCTTCTTCATCTAACCCAGTCAACGAATCCTTTTATTCCTTTCATGTATTTATCTAGCTTCCCGTTAAATCATCAATGCTAGTCACCTCAACTACTCCTTATGATAGCAAGTTCCACATTCTAATCACTCTCTGGTAAAGAAGTTTCTGCTGAATGTCCTATTGGATTTATTAGTGACTATCTTATATTTATGGCCCCAAGTTCTGGTTTCCCCCATAAGTGGAAGCATCTTCTCTATGGCTACCCTATCAAACACTTTAATAATCTTAAAGACCACCATTAGGCCACCCCTCAGTCTTTTTTCTAGCTAAAAGAACCCCAGTCTGTTCATCTTTCCCAACAGGTATAACCTCACAGTTCTGCTATCATTCTAATAAATCTCTTTTGCACCTGCTCCAGTTTTATAATATGGAGACCAGAACTATTCTAAGGTTCTATATATGTTTAACATAACTTATCTGCTTTTCAATACTAGCCCTCTAGATATGAACCCCAGTCTTTGTTAGCTTTTTTGAAAAAATGGCCTTATTAACCTGCGTCACTCCTTTCAGTGATTGGTGTATCTGTACCCCCTCTGCGACGCTGCCCCATTTAGACACTTATTTCCCAAGGATTATGTGGCCTCCTTATTCTTCCTATCAAAATGTACCACCTCACACATCTATATTGAAGTTCATTTGCCAATCACATGCCCATTCTGCAAGTTTACTAATGTCTTCCTGTATTTTATCGCCACCTCCCTTCTATTAACTTTCCCCCCCAATTTGGTGTCATCCACAAATTTTGAATTTGTACTTCAGATTCCCAAGTCCAAATTGTTTATGTAAATGGTGAAGAGTGATCCTTGTGGAACACCACTTCCCACCCTTTGCCAGTCTGAGCAACTACAACTTGTTAACTACAGTGATTGCCACTGATTTAAAAACACAAGGTGTAAATAGATTAAAATGCAACCTGTGATTGGAGTAAGCAGGCAACCTTATGCAGCTTTTATAATGCCAATACCAGTTATACTACTTCAAAGCACTGGAAAAGTACCACCAGCGCTGCTTCCGCAAGACCCTGCAAATCCATTGGGAGGATAGACGCACCGACGTCACTGTTCTCAATCAGGCCAACATCGAAGCACTGACCACACTTGACCAGCTCCGTTGGACAGGCCACATCGTCAGCATGCTCAACACGAGACTCCCAAAACAAGTGCTCTACTCGGAACTCGTACACGGCAGGCGAGCTCAGGTGGGCAGAGGAAACGTTTCAAGGACAGCATCAAAGCCTCCTTGATAACATCCCCACCGGCACCTGGGAATCCCTGGGCCAAGACTGCCCTGTGGAGGAAGAGCATCCGGGAGGGCGCTGAGCACCTTGAGTCTGGTCGCCGAGAGCATGCAGAAACCAAACTCAAGACAGCGGAAGGAGCGTGCAGAAAACCAGACTACCTACGCACCATTTCCTTCAATCACTGCCCCACCTGTGACAGAGCCTGCAATTCCCGTATTGGACTGCACAGCCACCTGAGAACTCACTTTTAGAGTGAAAGCAAATCTTCCTCAATTTCAAGGGACTGCCTGTGATGATTAACTGCTTCAGAGTGATGTTAGCAGTAATACCATTATACTACCAGCTATGCAGTGCTGTGTACTCGGGGCAGGGGAAGCTACACCCCTATTAAAATGTATGAACAGAGCTCTGTGCAGCAGCCTCATAATGAGTTACATTTTTATGTTAGGAACAGATGAATAGTTGTCTATAACAGCAGCAAAATACAAAAGCAGTCCACAAAGAATCAGGAAAAGTTTAAACACGTACCTTGGCATCAATTTTGGTTATACGGCTGTTGGTGTGAAGCCCCAGGGGTGTCAAGACTTCCACTTGTCAAAATTCTGAATGGCTTCAAACTCAAGTTTTGTATTGATGCACTGTAGCATCCTATCTCAACACAAAAATGGAAGTATAACTAGCCTATTCCAGATAGTCATAATTACCATATGGATAAGTTTAAGATACTATTTTAGTAATTAAGTTCAGCTATCAAATAGCCAGCCTGGTTAAATCCTTCGTTCTTACAGATGAAATCCCGCTCTGCCATTTGATCTTGTATACTATACATTGCATACCTATTGGGCAGTATGCAGATGTAATATGTAATTGAATAGTTACAGAAAGCAGCATTTTTTTGTCATGATCTAATGAATAAAAACATTGTCCAGCAAAAATATTGCAATTGATAGTTTCATCAGTTTCACTTCAGTCATGCTGTGGCTGCTTTATGCTTTTAAGCACATGTGAAAGGGGTTACCCTCTAAAAGCCTTAACCTGTGACTTTGTGGGTGAATGGTCAGACTCCTGGAGAAGAGAAATATAAAAAAGATTTGCATTTATATAGTACCTTTCATGACCACCGGAAGTCCCAAAGTGCTTTACAGTCAATTATGTACTTTTTGAAGTGTAGTCATTGTTGTAATGTAGGAAAATATAAGCAGACATTGCCATTCAATTGGTCTAGATTTTCTGATCATATTACTGACAGTAATCCATTAAAATGAATGGGTCACCATCAATGTTACAATTGGAAAAACAAGACCATTAAGTGCATTTTTGGAGTCTTGGAGAAGCATTTTCATGGTGTAAATTTCACTGGGGAATGTTACAGCATAGCTCTGATAAGGGCACATCTTTGCTATATATTGTATTCAGCATAAGGTTTGAAACTGCTGCAAGATTTTGGTAGGCATTTCTTAGTGGTGATATAATTGAGCAGGAAATTTATGCCAATGCTATCCTGAATTATTTCATGTTGAGAGGTACGAGCCACCTTTGGCACATTCATCATAGTATATTTCAGATCAAGTGAGATTGTGTGTGGGTAGCCAAACTAGTGAGAAAATCTCTCTTCAGTGCAGTTTCTGAAAACTGGAAGATTTCAAAAGTTTAAATTGTTTTCCAAGTTCTTATATAATTGGTTTTACAGATGGTTTTCAAGTTGCCCTTTTCCATTTGGGTGAGCTGATGCATCTTATTGTAACTTCTAGTTCTGTCCTTTTCAGTGAAAATTGACAATAGGAGGCATTTACTCTGGGATGCTCTGAATAAAATTACTTTGAGAAGTTGCTTCAAATCACTTTTTATTTCTTAAAAAAACACTTGTGCGGCAAGGAAGAGGAACATAGAAAATTATAAATAGAGTTAACTTCAGTATATTGGTTCAGTGTAAGAAAATAAACCACTCTGCCTCAGTAAATACTTGAGCATAACTCTCAGCACTAAGACAATTGCCTTAGCTGACTACAATTTTTTTTGAAACACGACTAGCCACAGACATGGCCTGGGGTTCAGCCTCTACTTTCACAGGAAGTAAAGTCAGATGGTAGGATTGATGAATTATCAGTTTACTGAGGGGTGAGGATTTGATGTACTCATCACCTCATCCCCTCTCAGCCGATGCTGCCAAATTGTAGATGTTTCTAAGCTTCCTTTTGAATGTCAGTTAACTCCTGCTCAAAACAAATTCCTAGATTATCTTTCTCTCTTGCCAATTTTGTACCCCTCCCCCTGAAGGCACTGATTTCAGTTCTACAAGCCCAAGTTCAGCCTTTAGGCTATTTGACTGTGAAGGACACCACGGCCAAGCTTGATCTTGTTATCCACACCCCTGCATTTCTCGCAAGGATTAGTGGATAGTGACCAGAAGCAGGAATCCTGGCCAATTTTCCCCTCCCTGACTCAATGGCATTGACTTAATTATAGTACCCAATCAGAACTGGCTAACAACATAGACCAGGGACTGAATCTGGGATTCAGCAATTCACTGGATAAATATGTTGAGTCATTAGCGATGCCCTATGTCATTTTCAAAAGACATACAAAAGAGGGAAGAACTTCAGGAAGGTGTGTCCAGCCAGTAACCCTTTGTAAACTCTTGTTCATTAAATCCCTTCTTGTTAGAATTCCACAATTTATGGCAACAGGGAGAATGAATGTTGTGCACTTTTAAAGTTAATTTGTTGCTTTTCTTTTTGCACATCATTGCTTAGCTGAGAGGGTAAACAGCGAGCAGCTCCCAGGCTTCTGCAAGTGCCAATCTCCAATAGGTAACTGGGAAAAAACACAATAGTAGTCCAGGTTGATTCTCTCCAATTTTCACCTTCCTACGTGGCCAAGCTAAAATCAGGTAGGCACATAACCTCCCCGCCCCCCCCGTGACTCCAGCAGGCAATGCATTCCAGTAGCAACACATTACACCCGGGCCACCTTTTACATGTTACATTTTGTACATTTACACAAAAATGGTTGTAAACAAACAGCGTACAGAATTATTATTTTTAAGCACATTAGACATCATTGAGTGGTACAAAATAGGCTTCCACTGCATCAGGAGGTTGATGATCTCTATCTTCTCTAATTTTCCTCTCAGGTTAAAAACCAAGTTCGTCCCACATCAATCTTGTTAGCCCTTCTTCTGCTGGCTCACATTGTGAGGAGTCAACTTTTAGGGGCTTCCCATCTGTGTATGTATTGGCTGCCATCTAGTTCCTGCACTACCAGAATGGACTGTGCTGGAGTTCATTAGTGGAAGATTTTGCTCGGTCTGGGAGCTGCCATACAAAAAGGTGGAGAAAACAGACCCACTTTGGATAGCATGCAGAGCGGAGATATGAAGGTCACTAATATACAGCTCTGTTATGTCCAGGCATAAGAGACTGAGAGCAAGTTGAGGTGGTATGGCTGCTGGTCTTCCTCCAGTGGATGCCAATTTAAATTTTGCACCAATTTTTAAGACAAAACAGTTGGTACAGTTGTTTCAAACGGGCTTTAAAAACATAAAAGGTGCAAAAAGCTCCCTTGACGGCTGTTGGCAAAGGCAATTGAACCACACAGACTGGATGATCCTATGTTCAATTTTGAGATTGTGCTGAGTTACTGGATTTCAGCCAGGGCAGCAGTTGGAGGTGGCGTGGTGTAAAGTTTATCTTGGCTAGGATAGGGCAGATCAGCCAAGGTCTCGTTCTTAATTGTTATGCAGTGACTTCTGCTGCAAAGTGAGTTTGTACATACTGAGTGAGGATGAGATTGGGCATGGCTCTCATGCCCCCGACATTTGAATAGTTTGTCAACAACTCACTTTCTTCATTCAGATATAAACAAAGGCACTTTGTGTGAGATACCAAAGGGCAGCCAGCAACTTTGGAGTATATTCCACCAAGTCAGCACCTTAAGAGGAGGGGTCAAAATTGATGGGGGGAGAAGTCAAAAAAATTACAAGCCAAGTAAAAATCCTGGGCTATGAAATGCTCCTCTATGCCTTTCTAGTGGTTTCCTCCCGCTGATCACATTTGCATCATATTTTGATGACAGAAGTATTTACATTGTCTATTTGTAGTTCTCCAGGTATTTCATGATATTTAGTGTTATTTACTGTTTTTTTTAGACTGGATTGTGCTCTGTTTTGGATTGTTTTGCTCCAGTGCAAATGGTGAATATAAAATTGTGGCCTATATGCAGACTGAATCTTAAAGCAAGTATCTTGGGAGAACCAGGTTACTTACCCAGGTATACAAACATCCCATTTATATTAAAATCTATATCTAGGACTGGGATGTGCAGCAAGTTAGAACATTATGCTTGTATTTTTGGGACCTGGGTTCACATTAGTCCAGCTGTAAGGGCATGACCTTAAGTTTGGGCCAGTCTCAGCATAGTGGCAAGTGGATATGAGTCATAGCACAAAGCTGCCCACAATTCTATTTGGTGGTTTCATGGTGTGGTTGGCGTAAGAAATGGAAATGTAATACCTATGGAGGCGGGGAACTCTTCTGAGGTTGAGTTTCATTCACACCATCAGACAACAGTGCAGGAGGCTTTTACAGTGCATCTTCATATGATTGCTGCCAGTCGGAGTGTTTTATGCTGACACTGGGTGGTTGCAAAAAATCTTCAATTTACTAGCACTGACATCTCTCATCTTGAGCACAAAACCACCTTTTTTTCCTTTTTGATAAGTAGTGGGTATGTAAGAGGAAGTAAGGAGGCTACAAATCCAATTAAGGACAAAAATAAAACATTTAAAATAAACTATAACGAGCATAGCACTAGTTAAATTTACAGGAAAATTAGATTTAAAATATCTCAATCGTAAATGCCCTTCAGTAAGATTCAAGCTAAGCTTTTTGTTCATCCACATCTATTTCCAAAATAATTAGCAGCTTCAGAAGGGAATTACAGTGGGAGTTCAGCTAGTGTGCAATTCTTTTGCTGGATAGTTAAAGATCATTCAAAGAACAGCAACTCTTAAAAGACCCCAGCTCTGCTTTATTCATTCAGCTGCGAAAACTGATCATCTACAAACTACTTGTTTCCTTGCTGCCATGTTCATTCCCTTCTGTATGGCGAGGGCTGAGCAGGAGTGGCTCATGATATCAGTAAAAATGAAGTGCAGCCATCACGACG
Source organism: Pristiophorus japonicus (assembly GCF_044704955.1). Classification (NCBI taxonomy): domain Eukaryota; kingdom Metazoa; phylum Chordata; class Chondrichthyes; family Pristiophoridae; genus Pristiophorus; species Pristiophorus japonicus. The sequence goes on along the minus strand of NC_091990.1, from coordinate 35,257,414 downwards.
TTTTAAGGTCCTTAACGCGACATTTTAAAAAAATAATTTACAAGAGATTCCATCTTTTATCTGCCTCAAGTCCAGGACTTACTACGTTTCCATAAATTCATAATAACTTTCAAAAGTCCAGACTTTGGAAAGTGACCACATGATAACATTAAAATTCCTTTAGATTGTGTAAATACAACATTTCTACACTTGTCAAAATTAAACTGAAAAGCACAAAGAATGAGACATCACAAAGAACATACAGATCGAAAACTATTGATGTGTTTTGGTGCCAATTCAGGCATATGTATGAAAAAGAATTCTGACAAGTCTAACAGACTTAGAGATTCAAATAATCACAAGTCCAGGCACTAAATTGAGCAGTTCAGCTTTTGGACCTATGGGATTTTTCAACCCCTGAATGATGTCCATTGAAGTAGTTGCTTATCGACCACTCTCTTTTATCCATGTGTCTCTAAAAATTAACAGGAGTTTGGCAGTGGTGAACATTTGCATTTTACATTAAAAAGTTATCAATATATTGCATAAATACGTGTAAAAAATAAAACTTGAATGTGAAACCTGTTTTCTTCATGTAGAAGTGTTTGACCTCTTTTCTATAATCTGTTTGGTCAGTCTTTCCCCTCACATTAGTAGTTCATTGAAAGCTACTCCTTGTAAAATACATGTTGACCCCTTCCAACCTCCAAGACATATTCAGTGAAAGATGCTTGAATGTTCTTGTATGGCTGCTTTTGGTCCAGAAGGCTGGCAGGTTGAGGTGACTGAACTATCTCACAGTTAAGCGAAGTACATTGTGCGTAAGGTGTCCTGGTGAACCTGCACGGCTTTAGCAAGTGCCTGGGGATCCCGTCCATTACTCTGTCCAGAGATATGGCTGCCTTCTCCACTGTAAACAAAAGAAGAAAAATAAACAAAATTCTCATTTCATTTGCCCACTGAGAAGTTGTTGTAGATTAGGATCTCAGCAAGTATTTCTTTACACAGGTGATCAACAGTTGGAACAGGTTAAAAGAAAGGCTTGTTGAGGCCAGGGCACTTGACTAAGAAACAGATAGATTTAGGGATAGGCCAAGAAATTACAAGCCTATCAGCCTAACCTCAGTTGTGGGAAAATTATTGGAAAAAATCCTGAAAGACAGGATAAATCTGCATTTGGAAAGGCAAGGATTAATTAGGGTTAGTCAGCATGGATTTGTTAAGGGAAGATAGTGTCTGACTAACCTGATTGAATTTTTTGAGCAGGTAACCAAGAGGGTCGATGAGGGTAATGCGTACGAGGTAGTATATCTGGACTTTAGCAAAGCTTTTGATAAGGTCCCACATGGTAGACTGGTCATGAAGGTTAAAACCAATGGAATACAGGGCGAAGTGTCAAGTTGGATCCAAAATTGGCTTGGAGGTAGGAAGCAAAGGATAATGATTGATGGATGTTTTTGTGGTTGGAAGGATGTTTCCAGTGGGGTTCCGCAGACCTCCGTACTGGGACCCTTGCTTTTTGTGGTATATATCAACGATTTAGATTTGAATATAGGGAGTATGATTAAGAAGTTTGCAGACAACACTAAAATTGACTGTGTGGTTAATAATGAAGAGGAAAGTCATGGGCTGCAGGAGGATATCAATCTACTAGTCAGGTGGGCAGAGCAGTGGCAGATGGAGAAGTATGAGGTGATGTACTTTGGGAGAGCTAATAAGGAAAGGGTATAAACATTAAGCGGTAGGCCACTTAATAGTGTAGATGAACAAAGGGACCTTGGAGTGCTTGTCCACAGATCCCTGAACGTAGCAGGCCAGGTGGATAAGGTGGTTAAGGCAGCATACAGAATGCTTGCCTTTATTGGCCGAGGCATAGAATATAAGAGCAGGGAGGTTATGCTTAAATTACTTTGGTTAGGCAATAGCTAGAGTATTGCGTACAGTTCTGGTCGCCTTATTATAGGAAGGACGTGATTGCACTAGAGAGGGTGCAGAGAAGATTTACTAGGATGCTGCTTGGAATGAAGAATCTTAGGAGGACAGATTGGATAGGCTGTATTTGTTCTCATTGGAACAGAGGAGGTTGAGAGGAGACCTCATTGAATATTGAGGGGCCTGGACATAGTGGATAGTAAGGGTCTATTTCCATTGGTGGAGGGGTCTATTAGGAGGGGGCATAGTTTTAAGGTGGTTGGTGGAAGGTTTAGAGGGGATTTGAGGGGGAGCCTTCTTTACGCAGAGGGTTGTGGGAATCTGGAACTCGCTGCCTGGAAGAGTGGTGGATGCAGAAACCCTCACCACTTTTAAGAGATGGGCACTTAAAGTGCAGCAGCCTGCAGGGTTACAGACCTAGAGCTAGTAATTGGGATTAGACTGGATGACCTTTTGTTGGACGGAGCAGATATAATGGTAGGTATTGCAGGGAATAGAATACGGCCAGGGTGATCTCCTGGACTAGTTTTGATCGCCTGGATGGGTGAGAGAGGAATTTTCTCAGATTTCTTTCCTCCCTAAATTGGCCTGGGTTTTTAAATCTGGTTTTTGCCTCTCCCAGGAGATCACATGGCTCCGGTTGGGGTGGAATGTAGAATGTTTTAGTATAAGGGGTGTCGCAGTTGTGGTGAGGCGGACTGGTTGGGCTGGGTGCTCTTTGCCTTTCCGTCATTGTTCATAGGTTTATATGTAACCTTTAGGGCTGCTGATCAAAGGCTGTGTGGCTCTTTGTTGGCTGGCGGGGTATGTTTCTATGCTGTGATAGGAAGATGGTATTTTGAAAGAAGATGATCAAATGGGCCAAAGGGCACCTTCAACAGAACCTATCTTATCAAGACCCCTGGAATATCTTCCCCCAAGATGCTTACCAGTGCACTCAAACTTCCAAATGCCTAGCCTTCGAGCTCTATTTGCCATAAATGATTGCTCAACTACGCCCTCGTCAGCTTTGATGCCCTCATCCCCAGCAATACTATCCCTGTTGTTTCCCTGGAAACATGCCCCATCTTGGTTTCCTCCAATCTAGTCCCAAACTCAAGGAGGACAAAGCACACAACTAGCTTATCTATCCATTGCCAGATCTGACTGGACCAAAACCATGCATCACTATCGTGTCAAAGTCATCCACCCACTGCTCCGGAGGGCAAAGATAACTTCCAGGGTCTTTTCCTCCATCACCAACTGCCTCCTTAAATCACTCTCCCCTGTCCCCTCCACCCTCACTTCCAACAAAAAGTGTGACGACCGAGAGATTCCTTCAACACCATTCCAGATATTATCTCCCTCTGCTGCTTCCTTCCCTTCCCACCACGCTAAACATTCCCCAAGATAATCCATACCCTCGCCCTGAACTCCCAACTCACTCTCTCTGGTTTCACTCACACCTAGCCCAGGCCCTCTCCAAGCTCATCTTGTTTATGAGACCCACATCCTGCTCTTACAATCCCCTTTCCAATAAACTGCTGACGACCCAACTTCCCATCTGGCCCTCGTGCTAGTTGACATGTAAATACTTAATGTCCTCAGGCACTTTCATACCTTTCAAAACCACCAACATTGGCCACCTCTTCAAAAAACCCACCCTTGACCCATCTGTCCTAGAAAAGTACCACCTCTTTTCTAACCATAGAAACCTAGAAAATAGGTGCAGGAGTAGGCCATTCGGCCCTTTGAGCCTGCACCACCATTCAATATGATCATGGCTGATCATTCATTTCAGTACCCCATTCCTGCTTTTCTCTATACCCCTTGATCCCTTTAGCCGTGAGGGCCACATCGAACTCCCTTTTGAATATATCTAACGAACTGGCCCCAACAACTTTCCGTGGTAGAGAATTCCACATGCCCACAACTCAGTGAAGAATTTTCTCCTCATCTCGGTCCTAAATGGCTTACCCCTTATCCTTAGACTGTGACCCCTGGTTCTGGACTTCCCCAACATCGGGAACATTCTAACCTGTCCAATCCTGTCAGAATTTTATATGTTTTTATGAGATCCCCTCTCTTTCTTCTAAATTCCATTGAATACAAGCCTAGTCGATCCAGTCTTTCTTCATATGTCAGTTCTGTCATCCCGGGAATTAGTCTGGTGAACCTTCGCTGCACTCCCTCAATAGCAAGAATGTCCTTCCTCAGATTAGGAGACCAAAACTGTACACAATATTCAAGGTGTAGTCTCACTAAGGCCCTGTACAACTGCAGTAAGACCTCCCTGCTCCTATACACAAATCCTCTTGCTATGAAGGCTAATATGCCACTTGCCTTCTTCACCACCTGCTGCACCTGTATGCCAATCTTCAATGACTGATGTACCATGATACCCAGGTCTCGTTGCACCTCCCCCTTTATCAATCTGTCACCATTCAGATAATAATCAGCCCTCCTGTTTTTACCACCAAATTGGATAACCTCACATTTATTCACATTATACCGCATCTGCCATGTATTTGCCCACTCACCTAACCTGTCCAAGTCACCCTGCAGCCTCTAAGCATCCTCCTTACAGCTCACACTGCCACCCAGCTTAGTGTCATCTGAAAACTTGGGAGATATTACATTCAATTCCTTTGTAAATAGCTGGGATCCTTGCGGTACTATACTAGTCACTGCCTGCCATTCTGAAAAGGATCCGTTTATTCCTACTCCCTGTTCTTCCAAAGTCCTTGAATCTATTGTCGGTGTCTCAGATCCGTTCTCATATTTCTTGCAATCCCCGTCTGACTTTCTCTAAGTTACTGCGCCTCCCTAGCGCCGAATCAGCCTTAACCAAAGTCATGTTCTCTGCGACTATGTCACAGCAATATTTGGCTTATCCGAACATGCAAGAGATTTTTTTTCTAACGTTAAATTTGTCACGTTTACATTGATGTAGTACTCAATGTAGTACTTCCTTTATATTTTGACTTTCCGAAGCTTGAGCGCTTTAGGGCTTTATAATGAATCTGTATACTCATTAAAAATCCATGGGCTGGAAAAATCGTCACCACCAGTTTGCTGCCCTAAAACCCGCTGCGACTCCACTATGAATTCTCGCGCAAAATTCATGAAAAAATGGAAAAAAAACTGCCCGGCGGGAAAAATCGGCATTGCATGAGGATTCGCGGCAGAACTTTAGTCTGAGGCCTATTACCGCTGCGATTTGGGCCTAGGGAGGGGGGGGGAAACACAAATAATATTTTTCCAAAAAATAAAAAAATATCTCAAAACATTCACAAGACCCTTTACTTGTGAATCGCTGCAAAATCATTTAAAAATAAACTTGAACTTACTTTTTTTGCAGGGTTTCATACCTACCGCCGTTCCAAGGGCTGCTCTGACACGTTTCTCCTTGGCGTTTTTAATCCCCCTCTCTAAGGGTCACCGCTGTGACCAAACTCGGGCGGAAGAGGTTTTGAGTGTTGCATGCCGCCGGTCCGCTCCCCAGCGGTATTTCAAAACCGCCAGCGGAAGACTATGATGAATTTCCCGCCACACCGTTTTCCACCCAAAATGAATACCGCTGACAAAGGCTGATGAATTTCCAGCCCTTAGAATTAGTGATGGAAGAGAAGAAATATCTCCAACAGCTGATGGATTGAAGTAATGAATCAGTAGGCAATGAAAATATGTTCTAAGAGAAAAGTTTTAACGGCCTGATAACAAATATTTCTATATTCAATTGACATTTTTATAGGAAGCTGCAGATGACCATATGGATGCTGGAAGAAGGCAGCTGTGTTTGTGTGTGGAGAAAGCCGAGTCATAGCTTACTGACAGGAGGAGAGTACAAACTCCCAAGACAGAGAGTGACACAAACAATGTCTGTGGAAATTATTGCAGATCAACAATTCAAACCTGACAAGTCAGCTGCAACACCCACAAATCCTCTCTCCTGTTCTCTTTTGTTGGAATTTCATATAATTTGCCTTAATTACTTTGACATCAGCAAAGATAACTTCCAACACCTGTTTCTATCTATAGGAGAGGGAAAGTAAAACTCAAACTGCCCTATGGTACAGTTGATCAATGGTATAGACCATGGAATTGTAGGATATGCACCCATGACTCCACACATGCTAAGCTGCTTATCTCAGTGACAAATACTATCTTTTTGGGGAGAAGTGCATAACAAAGTGCATAATTTGCTTAGAAAATTACCAGAGAAAATCACCCATGGCTCATTTTCTTGTGAGACTGTGACCCATGCAGAGGCCTAAGATAATCATAAATATATCACGGCACCATCACCAACCAGTCCCAAGCTGGCTCTTAACAAAAGAGGCAACGCTGTAGCAGGAGGCATTATTACATGTTTTTATATTACAGTAAATATATGAAACCTGGTGAAATAAATTTACAGCAATTATTCAGACCATTTCCCTTACCTGTCATGTTCTTTGTCCACCAGGTGGTATCTTGCCCTGAATGCCACCAATCTAGCATAATAGGCTGGTGCTGGAATGGAGACAGAGCGTGTGCAGCGCACGTAAGTATGACACAGCTGATAGGTCAAGATCTGAAGCTCATCTGCAGTGAATCGATTGTCGTCCCACAAGACGTAATAATGTGAGGGTCTGCTGGTGCCCTGCGGTGGTAAGGGATGAAACTATGAATTTCCATTCAGAGAATAGCACTGAAAAAACATACTGAAATCTGCCACTTCACTGCTGTACTGTATTTAATGTACATATCTTTAGGGATCAATAAGCTTAACTCCAGAAGTCAGCTGCCTCTGTTTCATACCTACACTGACCAAAACATTTTCAGACCGCCACATCCTAAGGAAACACAAACTCAAACCTCTTGCCACATTTGGAAAGTTTTTACATGTCCGCTCTTCTACAAAGTAAATTATAAAATTGAAAACAGCTTTCATTCCAACACCAGCACAGTATGCCAGAGTAGTAGCATTCAAAGATAGCTCCTGATGGACAAAAAACTAGTATAAATCTACCTCACTAATACTTTCCACTGTCAGGACTAACACATGAAAAATGACTGCTGAGATAAGATATTGGAGTCATGCGGCCTTGGGAGGATGATCTGTTAACATGACTTATCAGCTTCAGGAGCAGAGGGAAGGAAAGAAAATAATTACCCTTTTCTCTTTCCAAAATTGGCAGTTTATCATTTTGGAAACAGTTCTCAAACAGTATGTTTGCCCATTGTGCATGCAGTGCAGCACCATTCCACTTTAATTTAAAAGCTGAATGTCAGTTTCCCTAATGTCAGTGAGTAAATACAGTGCACAGTGTTGAACTGAGCCCTACAGTCCAGTAAAGGCCCAGGTCAAATCTTAGAAGAATGAGAGAATCTTTGGCTAATACTGAATTCAATGATCAGTCAGGTCGACAGTGCTCACATTATAACTGGAGATAAAACTATGATTAACAAAGCCTGTAATAATTGGAAAGATACCTTAATATTTGTTTAAGAAGCTAAATGCTGTAACTCAGGACACACATGACTGAAGAAATAAAGAAAATTCCAAAGCTATCTGTATCATCAGTTAATCAACTGACTTTGATGTTCTATAAGTGAACTGAAATATTAAATTTACACTGCAATCTCCAAGATCACTTACTGAAACACCAAAATCAGGCAGGGAGAGAGATAGTATCTTCATAATGTAATTACTTCTTCACAACATTTCATATCCCCGTTTCTTTAGCAATATCCTGTAGCCATCATCATCATCATAGGCAGTACCTCAGAATCGAGGAAGACTTGCTTCCACTCTTAGCATGAGTTCTTAGGTAGCTGTACAGTCCAATACGAGAGCCACAGTCTCTGTCACAGGTGGGACAGACAGTGGTTGAGGGGAAGGGTGGGCGGGGAGCCTGGTTTGTCGCACGCTCCTTCCGCTGCCTGCGCTTGATTTCTGCATGCTCTCGGCGACGAGACTCGAGGAGCTCAGCGCCCTCACGGATGCACTTCCTCCACTTAGGGCGGTCTTTGGCCAGGGACTCTCAGGTGTCAGTGGGGATGTCGCACTTTATCAGGGAGGCTTTGAAGGTGTCCTTGTAACGTTTCCTCTGCCCACTTTTGGCTCGTTTGCCGTGAACGAGTTCCGAGTAGAGCGCTTGCTTTGGGAGTCTCGTGTCTGACATGCGAACTATGTGGCCTGCCCAGCGGAGTTGATCAAGTGTGGTCAGTGCTTCAATGCTGAGGATGGGGATCAAGAGGTATGGCGAGAAAGCAGGAAGGGGGTACTGAAGTGCATGTTCAGCCATGAACTCATTGAATGGCGGTGCAGGCTAGAAGGGCTGAATGGCCTACTCCTGCACCTATTTTCTATGTTTCTATGTTGGCCTGGACGAGGACGCGAATGTTGGTGCATTTGTCCTCCCAGGGGATTTGTTGGATCTTGCGGAGACATCGCTGGTAGTATTTCTCCAACGGCTTGAGGTGTCTACTGTACATGGTCCATGTCTCTGAGCCATAAAGGAGGGCGGGTAATACTACGGCCCTGTAGACCATGAGCTTGCTGACAGTTTTGAGAGTCTGATCTTCAAAAACACTTTTCCTCAGGTGGCTGAAGGCTGCACTGGCGCACTGGAGGCGGTGTTGGATCTCGTCGTCAATGCTTGCTGTTGTTGATAGGAGGCTCCCGAGACAAGGGAAATAAATGGTCTATGTTGTCCAGGGCCGCGCCGTGAATCTTGATGTCTGCGGGGGACAGTACTGTGCGGCGAGGACAGGCTGGTGGAGGACCTTTGTCTTACTGATGTTTAGCGTAAGTCCCATGCTTTCATACGCATACGTAAATACGTCGACTATGTCCTGGAGTTAACCCACCCTGCTGTACAATTACCATTTTTATCTCTCTCTACCATTTTTCTTTGTTATGAAGTACTTAACCAAATGTGTTGTTTTTCCAACTGGGGAAATCTCAATCTGTCAGAACAGCAGCAATTTTTTCACGTAGCATTCAAACTAGGAATCCTTAAATTGGCATAAAGGAAAAGTGGAAAAAAACAAGCTTGTCACCTGATTGGCACCTCTTGCCCTGTTGTAATCTTAAGTCTATTTCTCTCTTATCGTTGTTACTAACACCATTATGGTCATTACTCCTCTACTTACATTCATTAGTCCTTTTAAACTGCAAATACTCTATCCCACATGATCTTGCTGCTTCCTAAATCTTCACTGCGTTGACATCAAGGGCTCAATTTTGCCCAAGCCCATTTTCTGGCGTATTGCCAGAGTTACACCCGTTTTCTAGGAAAGAAATATTTTGCCAAAGTTCCCCCAATCTATAATTCAAATTTGGCGCCACACAGAGTGTCCAGGTGCCTCGGGGGGCGGGGCCTGCTGTCCCCACCGAAAAAAACAACGGCACACTTTCTGCGTAAGCGCGACAAAAAAAGTGAAGTTTTTGACGTTATTTCAATGGATGCGCAGTACAGCTCCGGGTTGGCAATTGGCCATTTTTAAAGAGCCAGTTGTGTGTGTGTGAAGGAGTGCTGTGCAAGAGCATTGGAAAAATCAGATCTGCAACAATACAAGATGCAATGCAATTCAAGGACCAAGAATTTCTTACAGGATGAAATGGAGGCACTAGTTACTGTGATTGAGGCCAGATGGCACGAGCTGGACAACAGCAGAGGTCACATAAAAGTTCCACCCAAAGAAATGAAGAAACGCTGGAACCAAGTTGCAGAAGATTACTGCACAATGGTGACCACCACGAGATCTGGAGGCCAATGTAACAAGAAGTGGCAGGTCCTTGGTCAAGTAGTTAATGTAAGTAATATTTTCATTTATTCAATGGAATTGCAATTGTAAATGTGACCAGCTGTATATGTCCCACTCAGCAGAAATACACCCTCTCTAAAAAGTTGCATTTTCATCTTTGTAGAGGAAGGTGACACATAATAAAAGGGAAAGAACTTGAACAGAAGGCGGCCCGGCAAATCTGCAGCCACCGACACCCTTGGAAGAGATGGTCACTGTTTTGATGGGTCCTGCCAGAGAAAAGCAACTACCACTGCACAAGCTGGGCCTACACTCGAGGGAGAGGGCAAGTCCTGCAAATTCCAGAGTCTGGCTTTGCCAAATGTTAAGTATTGCGCGGGCTAGCCATGTTTTGGTTCCTGGGGATGTCTCCGTCAGCTACGCTTCGGTTGATGCAATTCATCGTGGTCCTTCAAATCAGCCTGCTGCCTGCGCTGTGTGAGCCTACTCATGCCACCCACCCTGTCCTCTCTTCTGCTGCTAACCATTTGTCTGTGTTCAGTTATATTTTGAAGAACTTGAGGCCAACCCTGACAATGCAGATGATGATTCAGACAAGGATGAGCCTGAAGAGGACATCTTCCAATCCCACCCTCCAGAGCAAGAGCATAGGGGTGAGGGGGATGAAGCCCCCACTGTTTTACTGACTTTGGTGGAGGTGTAGGTGCCACCCATTGAGGTGGCAGCCCCTTCCGTGACTAGTGGTTTGAGTGTCGGTGGGACATTCCATGGTTTCCTAACATCCGAGGCTGCGGCTCCCAGTGGTGGGATGCGAGCCACACCCGTGGGAAGGAGGGGAAGGAGAGCTCGACCGCGCTCTCCTGAGGTGCAGTATCTAACCTCAGGATGGTTCAGATAATGGCAATGAATGCGGAGAGCACTGACCTTACGCGATCACTCCTGGACGCCAGTAGGGTGGGTGATGAGGTAGTGGGACTGTCGGGAGAAGTAACAGCAATCTCACGAGAAATGGGAACGATGTCAATGACCATGAGGAAGGGAATGTCACAGGTACGTGATGCGCTGTCAGTGAATATTGGAGGGGAGTGGGGGAATGTCAGAGATGGTGCAAATACCATCACTGAACATGAGAGGGAAGGTCACAGGTAGTTTTGCTCAACATGAGGGAGGGAACGTTGCAGGTCGTTGAGACACTGTCAGGGTGCATGAGGGATGGCATGTTGAAGTTAGCTGCTGCAATAAGGGAACTCGCCCAGACCCAGCGCCCATTGACAGAATCAACTGCCACTCCCACTCCAATCCCCACACCAGCCTCTGAAGAGCCCCAAGCCGGACCCTCCACATTGCCGCCTGGGCCCTCCACATTGCCACCCCCACCCCCTCTACAGGTGCGCAGTACCCGAGATCTTAGAAAGAATAAGCTTGGTACCAACCCCAGAAACACTGTGCCACCGCCTGTGGGCAGGGGTGGTGGAGACACCAAGAACAAGCACAGAGGGCGGTCTTAGAATAAGGTGGAGGAGAGATGGCTGCAGCCTTTCTATGCTGCTGCTGTTATTATTGTTACTGTTGTAAATGTTGTTCTCAAATTAAAATATTTCTGTAAGTTATGAAATTTACAAGTTTGAAAGTTAGTAAGTGATCTTAAAGTTTTTAAGTGATCGTAACTGAAAACTTTAAAGTTTGATACAAGAATAATTTTATTAGTTAAGTACAAACTGGTTATTAAACTTTTGAATAAAATATATTTTACATTAAATCTGAATCATTTTCATTATTTGTTCCATTAACACAGCAGGCAGGACAGGTTCTTTGTTCTCTCTCCCCAAGATCTGTATGGATGGACTTCTCTTCCATCCCCCCTCCCCCCACCAAAACTCATTGTAGTTGTGTGACTCCTCCCCTTCCCCCGCCACCACACTTCAGAAATCCAAGAACGTTCCGTGTACTCCGTTGAAAGGTAAACAAAGTTGAACTTTATTATGGACATTTCAAGTGTTAGAGACTCCCTCCAAAAACTTCGCTGAAAAACAATAGCGTCTTTCAGCGCCGATTTTTCAATCTATGCTGCTTTCTGTCCACTCACCAGTAGGTTTATCAGGAGTGGCCAGATACACCGAACTAAGATAAAATTATTTGGGGCAAACTGCGAAAACTGGTACCCCTCCTCCATGATGTCAAAGAAACCTAACCTAGAAAAATCGTAACTAAAGCAGTTACGCCGGCGCAGATTCCAGGGGGAAACTTTGAATTAAATAATTACGGCAGAAAAAAGCGGCGCAAATGACCTGGGAAAATTGAGCCCCAAGTCTTGTTGTAGAAACTCAAACTAGAATTTCTCATCACCCCCACCTCCTACAATTGTCAGGTTTTTAAAGCCACAATTCATCCACATCTAATCATTATTTCCTGTGTACTTTACCTTCTATTTTCAGCCTTGGTATTGTTCTGCAATGTAGGCCTACACCCATCACAAATTTCTCAATAAATGGACTGCACGTATCTGCCATGTCACAAGCTCCATCCTTAGTAATTCACACCCACCCCTGTGTGTATCCTATTTTTGTAGTGATAAGTGGCACCATGACAGGATCTGAATGGGGAAGAACAATGCAGGAAAGAAGGAAGCAGCAAATAGAAATCAAGCAAGTTGGGAGAGGCATGTGAGCACTGGTAGCCTAGGGGTGGGTAGATACATATGCATTTAGATTCAAAAAGTAGTTCCGGCAGTACCACCTATGTCCTGGAAACTCCTCTCCTAGCTTGCCGATTTCAATTGTTGCTTCCTTTTTTTCTTATATCCATCTAAAAAACAAAGGCAGTTATTTCATGCCGAGGCTATTTACGTTAGTTTCTGTTGGTGATGGACATTTCCAAATTGACCTGGATCTGGCAATCTGCAAAGCTCCCCACCATCTCTTAACCTGTACCAGACCTTAGAACCTATTTAGACCAGTTCTCCTATGTACCTGGGAAGTTCCCTTAATGGGGAAAAAAAGTCAAGCTAGCAGCTAAACATGCTCTAGACTCTAAAATGCTTTTCAACAGTGCCACAAGAGATCAGCTACTGAGTGTACATTCCCCTGAGCTCTCCGATTGTGTAATGGTCACATGGACAAAAGTACCCAACTAACCTGAATCCCAGCATGGCTGCACAGGTAGAAATCAAACTCAAATGGGTGGGTGATATTGGTATCAACCGTTGTTCCTGCTGGTATGTTCCCACTTTTACCAATCTGGCAAAAGAGAAAAAAAACTGCAGTTAATATTTTGAACAGGAAAGAAGAACAAAAAGGAACATTTTGCCATATTTAAAGATTGATCATTCCATATTGGCTCATATTGTGTATTAGTCCGAAGCACATAGTCAGGTTTTGTGGACATTCAAACCAGACTATAAGTTCAGGTGATACTGGTATGCTTGAGAGTAGCACACCGTACAACTGCAACACTGGCATCTGGATACCAGCAGAGACACAGATCCAGTAATATTAGCACTGATATTATCAGGTTTGAAATATTATACCCTTATTACTGGTATGGGTGCAGATCCTTTACTTCTCACCTCAGTCCTGGCACGTCATATATAGTATTTATGCCAGCAGACCTCTCAAGTCAGTAGTTAGATGAAAATGATCAGTAAAATGATCTCTGTTCACATATAGGCTGATTTTAATATAAGTCAGTGTGACCATCAAATTATCATATACTTTGCAGTATTCTCTGAATAACCCTAAAATGTACCCTAATCTGATTTATGCAGTGGAAGCCAATTTAGTGGATGTCCTGATGGAAATTTCACTAAGAAAAATCCATTCGTAAAATGGGTGAAAACTGCTGCCCCAGAAAAGTCCTATAAGGGACTTCCATCCCAATAGGTATTCCCCATTAACGTGGGTCAAATTACTTATATTTTAATTTGGTTTGTTACAGATTTAAGGGTTTCTCTCAATAAAAGCACCCCTATAATGAGCCATACAGATCAAGAAGGCTCCATGTTCCATCAATGAGCTATCCTGAATTTAGCTGATCTTAGCAAGGGTGGCAGTGGGAACAGAGAATCTCAATGTTACTCAGGTCAGTCGGGAGGCAAATTCAGCTTGGTTACTAATTCCGTTAGCCATCCAGAAACTTCTGCTACAGTTTGTATCCATGGATGGGATCATTCCTGCCCTTAGCACCTCCATAGTCAAATATCCTGCTGGCACTCACTGTCTGAGCTTACACATGAAGCATAGCTACTTTAGTGAAGCACTTTAGTTTCCTACATTACAATAGTGACTACACTCCAAAAGTACTTCATTGGCTGTAAAGCACTTTGAGACGTCCGGTGGATGTGAAAGGCGCTATATAAATCCAAGTCTTTCTTTTCTTTCACTGGAGAGCTGCAGCACCCATGGGATATACTAAGCAAGAGCCAGCGCCCTCAGGAAGGGAGAAAAGAGGGAAAGAAAAAAAAACCCATACAAATGAAAAAAATAATCCCTGCTTCCATCAATAGATTAATTGAAGTTATTTCATGACTCTTACCCTCTCGCTCTTATCTGCACAGAAGAGTCGTGTGTGGTGCCGTTTCTGGACAACTATATAGGTAATTCCAGGCTGATAATCTTTTTCCAGTTTGATACATGCATCACGGATAGCCAGGAGCTCATAGTGTAAGATCTGGAAAAGAAGGTTTCAGGTGGTTTGTTAATTTAAAGAAGTATTTAAAACAGTTTAGATGAGGAGCAGAGGAGATTGCTGCAGGACTAGTAATGTAGCTGTTTGTCAATAGGAAATCTTTGGGTTTTCAAGCCAAAGTAATAAACAATCTGATCTCAGATACAAGGACAAACATATTCCTTTAGAGGAGTGAGTTTACCAACGGGACAGAGCTGTTTTAGGAAGGATGTGAAAATCCTATTGAGACATTCTCTGCCGAGTGTATAAAAAAGGTGCAGGGAATGGCAAATTTAACAAGTACAGCCTGAATTGTCCAAGTTACCACATTTGAACTATAGTTCCTGGCTACTAATCATAATATAGCATTGATAACAGCTGTCCATATAGTCCAGACTATCCTTCCTCCCACTGATAGGAGGAAATGCTAAGCAGGATATCAAGGGTTAATACAAAAATGAAAATCTGGTTTAATTTTTTTTGTTGATATTCTTCACTTCTGCCTCTTATCGAAATTCATCAAGGTAACCCCTGCAAATCTGAACTCTACTTCAGTTGACTTGTATAATTTCAGGTGTTTACTTCAGTGAGTGAATGGAACTTTGAGCTACCTGCGGCAATTGTCCCTCAGGGACACCATCCCTATAGAAGATAATCCTTGTTGGCTTGAAGCGGGTAGATTTGTAAAACTGGATCAGAAGTTCTCGAACCATGTAGGAAAGGTCTTCAATTATCTCCTGACGGGGTCGCTGCACACGGACTGTGGCACAGTAACGGCTTGGATGGGCATCCATGCTGCCAACCACCTGGTATGAAAAAAATAGAACTCTCAGGAGAACTAATGATATTGCATAAGCAACTGTAATATCAAAACTGAAAGTTCTGAATGCGCTTGTATAATCTGAAACCAGATTCTACTGGATAATAAACTGCCATAAAATTCCTCAGTCTATAACACTGGCTTAGCAGTTGTACTCAAAAATGGTTGCAGAATAATGTGTAGAAAATGGAAGTGGCTCCTCCTGATGGCTCAGTCAGTACACTCTCTCTGCCCCTCTCCCAGTACTGAATCATACAGACCAAGACGGTTCCAGGCTCAATCAGTTGAATGTGTTGAGTTAACTGAGCTCATTTGAAGCCATAGTGGGACATTTCTAATGAACTCAGCAACACTGGTCTAAAAGAAAAATGGAAAATTCCACCAGTGCTCTGCTCATTCTCAACATGCAGACTCCAGCTGTAAAATTTGTGTGTGTTCCCTAGTGAAGGTCTAGCCTGGCTGTGATATCCCTTGACCTCCAACAATAGTTGCACAGCTTCACAATCCTTACTGCACCCTCGGCTCAGACGAAGTACACAAACTTCTTAAGGAGTCATATAAAAGTTTAGGCACTTTTTCTCTGTCTCCTTACAATTCCCCATTCCCTTCTTTGGATGACTTTGCTTTAACAGTGGTATGAAACGTTAGCGTCCTCATCCAGGCCAACATTCCCAGCTTTGAAGCACTGACCACACTTGATTATCTCCACTGGGCAGGCCACATAATTTGCATGCCAGACACGAGACTCCCAAAGCAAGCGCTCTACTCGGAACTCCTTCACGGCAAACGAGCCAAAGGAGGACAGCGGAAACGTTACAAGGACACCCTCAAAGCCTCCCTGATAAAGTGCAACATCCCTACTGACAACTGGGAGTCCCTGGCCAAAGACTGCCCAAAGTGGAGGAAGTGCATCCGGGAGGGCGCCGAGCACCTCGAGTCTCATCGCTGAGAGCATGCAGAAATCAAGCGCAGGCAGTGGAAAGAGCGTGCAGCAAACCAGTCCCACCCACCCCTTCCCTCGACAACTGTTTGTCGCACCTGTTAGAGACTGTGGTTCTCGTATTGGACTGTACAGCCATCTAAGAACTCATGCTAAGAGTGGAAGCAAGTCTTCCTCGATTCTGAGGGACTGCCTATGATGATGATGATGGCTACAGGATATTGCTAAAGAAACAGGGATATGGAATGTTGTGAAGAAGTAATTACATTATGAAGATACTACTGAGGGACACAACACTGGCGTAAATGGCCCTGTGGAATTTCAGAGCCAGTGAGGGAGTTCCAGATAGGGAGTATGCATAGAAGGTCAGAGTTGAAGGATCGGAGCGTGCAGGAGACACAAGCTGGAGGAGTAGAAATAGGTATTAAAGAACATCTTAAAGGAGGAGAGGTAGAGAATTCCAGAGCTTAAGGCCTAGGTAGCTGAAGGCACGGCCACCAATGATGGAGCACTGAAAATCAGGGGTACGCAAGAGGCTGGAATTGGAGTGGCGCAGAGATCTGAGGCTGGAAGAGGTTACCGAGATAGGGAGGAACGAGGCCATGGGGAATTTGAAAACTAGGATGAGAAATATAAAGGGAGCAAATGTAGGTCAGCGAGCAGAGGTGATGTGTGAAAGGGACTTGGTGCAAGTTAAGATACAGGCAACAGAGTTTTGGATGAGCTCAAACTTAGAGGGTGGGAGGCCAGCCAGGAGAGCATTGGAATAGTTGAGTCTAGAGGCAACAAAGGCATGGATGAGGGTATCAACAGCTGAGGCAGGGTTGCAGATGGGCGATGATGGGTGGAAGGAGACAGTCTTGGTAATGGAGAAGATATGGGTTCGGAAGATCAGCTCAGGGTTAAATATGCCAAGTTGGCAAACTGTCTGGTTCAGTCCCAGACAGTGGCCAGGGAAAGGGATGGAATCAGTGGCTAGGGAACGGAGTTATGGCAGGGACCGAAGACAATGGCCTCAATTTTCCCAATACTCTTGAAGAAGTTGGTATATCAAAATATAAAAGGCTGACATCTGCGACTGGTGGTGAACCTTCAAACCTTCAGCCTTTTACTGGTTGCAAGGAGGAAGCTCTGGCTGGCATACATGGAAAGCAGAGGGAAATAGGAAAATGAGGTGTTGGCTCTAGGTTGGTCATCTTTTCATGACTCTGAATATATACAGCAGAAAATGAAATCAGTCATCGCAATGCTTAATACAATGTGAATGCTTAACTCACACTGGGGTTGCATTCTAAAGGCTTTCAAACTCTCTGCTTTTTATATGTTCCAAATTCTTCAAAAAAAATAGAAATCTGCTACAGGTGGTGAAACCACAAGCCCATAGTTCTGAAAGTACAATGCCCATTGTACAGCTCATCTATCCTTGCAAAACTCTTCTTTCTCTGTCCTCCTAGGTGTGCTACAGCAAACCAAGGAAGCGCTTCCAGAGGATCCTGACCCCTGTGCTTCTGGACCAACGAACTCCTCTTCACCCACACCACCACCCATAGTGCTCAAAAAAAATATGTTCCAGTGAAAAAGAAGGGCGGTAAGAGAAGGGATAACCAGCCGTGGATAACCAAGGAAATTCAAATGAGTGGTTATGCACAGATTGTTGTACGGAGCACAAATATCCAGGAGGAGCTAGAGGTGGAAGACGAGGAGACAATCTTTGCTGGGCAGAAGGAAATGTCATCCTCTTCCAGAGGACCCAGATCTCAGGGGTCCAGTATTTAAAAATATTCTTCGAGAGCATCACACTATGCGGCATTATGATGGATGTGCCTAAACAATGCAGTCAACCCTGGAGATGAGACAGCTCCAAAATGATTTGCAATTTCCCAAGGAGAGAACTAAGGACTGTCTTGACTTCTGGCATGGCAGTTACAACTGCTGCCATATATGCCTTGGGAACCAGAGTGGAATGGAGAGGGTTCTCTATTCCAGTCTCCAAACATGTAGGACTGGAATGCAAACAAATGTCTATGGGCATCTATTGACCTGATGGGTACCATTTAGTCTGCTTTCCCACTAATCAGTGCCCAAGCAGGGACAAAACCTAGTACTATTGTCCTGGCAGGTGTGCATATGCATGAAGATGCTGTCTCAGGACAGTATCGTGTGTGCCCTTCTGCCAGCCCCCTCAGATGTCTGCACACGTGGCCATCATAGCCAGGGCCAGATTGACCTTCAGTTAGTCAAGATCCAGCTTAAAGCAGATCTCTCTGGTGCCTCATCTGTCAGACACAAGGGCCACACCAAGTCCCAATGGTTTCTGCTGCCGAGCACTCAGTTATCCTTCTCAAGCACTGCTGAGTGTGAGGTTCAGATAAGACCACCTCAGTCTGTTTGCACAGAGGCATGGGTACCAGATCAGCATGGCCTCCCTGCGTAGCTTCTCCTGATCCTCCTCCTCCTCCTCTTCTCTTCGTAACAGAGGAAAAGGAAAATCAGTAAGATAAACATCATTGTCTCCTGTGATGAAACAATAATGGTGGGGGAAAAAAAAAAAGGACCACAGCATTAGGAGCAATACTGGACCTATTAATAAGGGTGAGATGGTAAAATCAAAAGATAAATGAGTCTTCAGCTTAAAACAAACTTCTGAAGATGACCTTTAACGCCACTTCTGTCTGACAGTGGCTGCCTCGAAATCACCAAACCTCTTTTATACAGGCTTCATCTCAGGAAGTGAACCACGGGTGAACAGGGATTGAAATTCAATGTGTGGGCACCTTAGTGTTCTGGTTAATGCAATGGACTAGCAACCCTACGTCATGAGTTCAAACACCACCATGACAAGTTGTAAACCTAAATTCAATAAATCTAGCAGGCAGGCATCAGGAAAACTGATGATTATTGTAAAAATCCAATTGGTTCATTAAGGTCTGCCCTACATTATACGGTTGACTCTAAATGTCTTCTGAAGTGGCCTATCAAGCCTATCGCTATGGAATAACAGTAGTTCAACAGTAGGAGAACATTCACCACCACCTTCACATGGCAACGAGCAGTAAATGTGACCATGACACATCTTGAGATCAAACAATTTAAAAAGTTCCTTCCAAATCTCATTTGCATCTGGCAGTCGGTATTTAACGACAGGATGCCCACACTCCCAGGAGAATAGCAACAAAATATATTTTCACACAGATGCCTCCATCCAGCTATCCCAACCTCACCCAGAAATGGATGGTAAACATGAGGGAAATCTTGGCCTATCCAGCACTTCTCACTTGGGGTTGTATAGAAGGCTCCATTCTATTGCTCGATTTACTTTGTTCTTTTGGAAACCAACGTTTACATAATACATAAATATAATTTATGTATACACACACATACATTTTTAAAGTCCGATAAGAAACTGCAAGCCAACAAACAAAAAGCATCATTTGTTTGAGAGCTTCCATAAAAAGGCTTTTGTTTAAATCAAGTTGCAGTTCCACTGATGGAAAGAGTGACATCACTTTGTATTGGTCTATTAGTCAGCTGGCAGTTGCTGTTACCAGGCAACAGTTCTGTTAGCGTGATTTAACTGATGACTCACAAAGATACTGCTTTGAAAGCAAATATGTGCAGTGAGAAAGCGTGGTACAATGTGTAGGACTTCAAGATATCAGATCTGATAAGAATATTGCTATGAAGCACAGCATGTGTTCAGAAAGCTTAGGGAAAATCTTAAATTATCAAATGTCCCAAACCTGCAGTGCCCCCGACTCTTCATTATTTAAAGTCTATCTTTATTTAAAGTCTATCTTATGTTGAACCATAACACAAATAATAAAAAAAATAAATAAAGCCAAGGTAGCAAATTATATTTTCAGGATATCTTTGGTGTCCAGATATGAACATGTGCACATTCTGACAAGCACACACTAATTCTCCACATTCAGAATTGACATACATACTGAGAGAAAATGTTGCTCACTCGTGCTGCAATCAGGACTCCGTTCAGTACTGAGGGGGGACTGGATTGTCTCATTGACTCAATTAGTTCCTAGCAATGGGGAACATTATACATACAGATTGAACTTGGAACAAACTAGTCTAGCAGACTCGAAAGGGAATTCAAAGTTTATCAAAAAAAAGTCTTTCTAAAATGGAATCACATGCCTTTGATCAGGAAAGTCTACTGTAGAACTGGCATAATGGTCCAATATTTCGTGCCATTGAGTGACAGGACAAGGATCTGTGGCTGGCAAGAACCAAAACTCACCCGATCTACAGGGTAATCAATAACTGTAAATCAGGTGCTTCCTCCAGAGGAAACTACTCTTCAGTCTGCTCTAGACTACTGCCTGGTGGCTAAATTAGGAATTACAACAGCAGTGACCTGTGTGGAGAAGAGAATGGGACAGTCAAAGTTTAAATCCCAGCAACAGTGATGCCCAGTATCATCTGTACTTGTTGGACACATTTTGTTTTTCAAAAAAAAAAGTTGAATTCTGATAGCTGTCAATCTCAGCGAATGTGGAAACAAAATTCTCCTGCACAGTAGTGCATTTTTTGTCTGATCATGCAGGAAAATAATTTCTCCCCTAAATTCAGATAAGAACCAGATTGCAACACATTGGCTGCCCTCCCAGATTTCCTTAGAAGAATGGAATTACCAAATCAAATAACTGAATATAAATTCAAAACAAAGTGAGTTTGATAAACTAATAGTATTGTTTCGCCATTCTATTCTGTGTGGAGTCATCATAAACTATCTTCTGGAATGGATCCCATAGATCTTGCATACATAATGATCTCCACTCTTCAATACTGACAGGAATTGTAAGGGAACCAGCTGAACTGCAGGCTTTGCTTTGCACATGACTTGTATTTACTCATATATATCTTACATATGCAAAGCTTTTATTTAATTCCTGCACACAGGATTGGATTTGGATTCTGTCAACTAATTCAAAGCAAGCAGCAGAAGAATTTCTTTTTTCTTGAGAATGTTGCTAAAAGTTCAATGTTTTTACTTCCTGGTTTCAGAAAAATGTGCTATTTGTAAGTCCTCCAAGTTGGATTTCCTACTGGCTCTCCTGCTATTTAACCTCAAATTTACTACTTCAAAATTAAACAAAATGTCAAGCTCCAAACACAGAATATGTTATCACAATTTAAGACAGTACTGATTTTGAACTTTCCTTGATGAATTATCCAGCAAGTACGTCCCAAGTTCTATCTTTGGCTTACTTTGGGCTTGTTCTGGGCGAGCTATAGCTGTCCTAACATTGGCCACAGTGCCTGTTAGCAAAGCAAAAATGTTGAACTACATAGCCAAAACAAGTCAAAGGAAGGTGTGATCAAACTGTACAGCAGTCTGGTCAGACATACCTGGATTACTGTGGCCAGTTCTGGAGAGAAATAAAAGAGAGTCAAGTGCTGGGAACAGTGCAGAGAAGAGCCATAATGCTGACCCTAGTGTCAAATGGAGGTGCCAGAGAGGTGATATGAGAGTTATGCAATATAGTAAATGGTATAGAAAAGGTTCATCTGGAATATTACTTTAACCTAAACTGTGGCAGTAGGGTAAAGGGGGGGGGGCACAGGTTGAAATTAGTATACGGTGATTTTGGGACTGATATCAGAAAACTTTTCTTCATAGAGTGATCACCACTTGGCATGGACTTCTGGGCAGAGTGGTGAAAGTGAAAACACTGGAACCATTTAAGAAATAATAAGATGCAGCAATAGAGAAAAGCGTAGGCATATTCTAGACAGATGAATTTAGATGGACAAAATTGCCTTCCTCATCTGTAAATCAGCCAAGCTCCCACTCTTGATTGTTATCTCATGACCCCTGCAAGAAACAAGCATGTGCATGTATGGAGGGCACAAAGTCAGCTTTGGGCTTGGCTCCGATGCTTCCATGTCAAGCTGCCTACCAGTACTCCCTGTCTAAGCTCACACTTCAACAGCCACTAGGAGTGCTTTCAATATATAAAAACATAAGAAATAGGAGCAGGAGTAGGCCATATGGCCCCTCGAGCCTGCTCCGCCACTTAATATGATCATGGCTGATCCGATCATGGACTCAGGTCCACTTCCCTGCCCGCTCCCCATAACCTCTTAATCGTTAATAAACTGTCTATCTCGGTCGTAAATTTATTCAACGTCCCGACTTCCACAGCTCTCTGAGGCAGTGAATTCCACAGATTTACAACCCTCAGAATAAATTCCTCCTCATCTCAGTTTTAAATTTGCGGCCCCTTATTCTAAGATTATGTCTCCTAGTTCTCGTCTCCCCCATCAGTGGACACATCCACCTTGTCAAGCCCCCTATAATCTTATACGTTTCGATAAGATCACCTCTCATTCTTCTGAATTCCAATGAGTAGACGCCCAACCTACTCAATCTTTCCTCATAGTCAACCCCCTCATTTCCGGAATCAACCTAGTGAACCTTCTCTGAACTCCAAAACAAGTATATCCTTTCGTAAATATGGAAACCAAAACTGTACTCAGTATTCCAGGTGTGACCTCACCAACACTCTGCATAACTGTAGCAAGACTTCCCTGCTTTTATACTCCATCCCCTTTGCAATAAAGGCTAAGATTCCATTGGCCTTCCTGATCACTTGCTGTACCTACATACTAACCTTTTGTGTTTCATGCACAAGTACCCCCAGGTCCTGCTGTACTGCGGCACTTTGCAATTTTCCTCCATTTAAATAATAACTTGCTCTTTGATTTTTTTCTGCCAAAGTTCATGACCTCCCACTTTCCAACATTATACTCCATCTGCCAAATTTTTGCCCACTCACTTAACCTGTCTATGTCCTTCTGCAGATTTTTTGTGTCCTCACACATTGCTTTTCCTCCCATCTTTGTAGTTAACAAACTTGGCTATGTTACAGTCGGTCCTTTCTTCCAAGTCGTTAATATAGATTGTAAATAGTTGGGGTCTCAGCACTAATCCCTGCGGCACCCCACTAGTTACTGATTGCCAACCCGAGAATTAACCATTTATCCCGACTCTGTTTGTTAGTCAATCCTCTATCCATGCTAATATATTACCCCCAACCTCGTAAATTTTTATTTTTGTGCAGTAACCTTTTATGTGGCACCTTATCAAATGCCTTCTGGAAGTCCAAATACACCACATCCACTGGTTCCCCTTTATCCACCCTGTGCGTTACATCTTCAAAGAATTCCAGCGAATTTGTCAAACATGACTTCCCCTTCATAAATCCATGCTGACTCTGCCTGACCAAATTATGCTTTTCCAAATGTCCTGCTACTTTAATAATGGACTCCAACATTTTTCCCACCACAGATGTTAGGCTAACTGGTCTATAGTTTCCTGCTTTTTGTCTGCCTCCTTTTTTTAAAATCGGGGCGTTACATGTGCAGTTTTCCAATTTGCTGGGACCTCCCCAGAATCGAGGGAATTTTGGTAAACTACAACCAATGCATCCACTATTCCTGCCACTACTTCTTTTAAGACCCTAGGATGCAAGCCATCAGGTACAGGGGACTTATCTGCCTTTAGTCCCATTATCTTACTGACTTCCACTTCCTTAGTGATTGTGATTGTGTTAAGTTCCTCCCCCCCTTGACTATCCACTGTTGGGACATTGTTTGTGTCCTCTATCGTAAAGACTGATACAAAATATTTGTTCAGAGTTTCTGCCATCTCCATGTTCCCCATTACTAATTTCTCAGTCTTTTCCTTTGAGGGACCAACATTTACTTTAGCCACTCTTTGCCTTTCTATATACCGATAGAAACTCTTGATATCTGTTT
Source organism: Pristiophorus japonicus (assembly GCF_044704955.1). Taxonomy (NCBI): domain Eukaryota; kingdom Metazoa; phylum Chordata; class Chondrichthyes; family Pristiophoridae; genus Pristiophorus; species Pristiophorus japonicus. Next base: position 35,233,565 of record NC_091990.1, on the reverse strand, counting down.
TTATATTTTGTGCTAGTTTACTTTCATAGTCTATCTTCCCTTTCTTAATAATTTTTGAGTCATTCTTTGCTGTCTTTTAAAAGCTTCCCAATCTTCTGTCCTCCCATGAGTTTTGGCCACTTTGTATGCCCTGGTTTTTAATTGGATACCGTCCTTTATTTCTTTAGTTAGCCACGGATGGCTATCTTTTCTTTTACACCCTTTTCTCATTGGAATATATTTTTCTTGAGAGTTGTGAAATATCTTCTTAAATGTACGCCACTGTTCATCAACCGTCCTACACTTTAATCTATTTTCCCAGTCCACTTTAGCCAACTCTGCCCTCATACCTTAATAGTCTCCTTTATTTAAGCTTAGTATGCTGGTTTGAGATCCAACTTTCTCACCCTCCATCTGAATTTGAAATTCAACCATGCTATGATCACTCATTCCAAGGGGATCCTTTACTAGGAGATTGTTTATTAATCCTGTCTCATTACACAGGACCAGATCCAAGATAGCCCACCCCTTGGTTGGTTCCATAACATACTGCTCAAGAAACCCGTCCTTTATGCACTCTATGAACTCATCCTCAAAGCAATCCTGACCAATACGTGCAAAACTGTACTCCAACAAGGAGTCAGGAGAAGGAGGAGGGTGAAAATATTGGGGGAGAAAATTAGTTAGAAAAATTATTTAAATTCAGAAATAGATTTAACTTTTTAAGTTTGTAGCAGTCTGTCATTACTCTGGTGACAGCAGTACACAGACGCTCCCTGCTGGTAAAAGCTAGAGTAGTTATACATAACAAATACCTGGTAGTCTTTTCCTCTTCTGTTTCAGATGCAGTTAAGTGGTTTTAATAGCGTTGACGTTGGGACTCATTTTATTTGGTGTTGCTCCCCCAAGACTTTTTTTACATTATATCAGTGTCGTTAATGGAGGAACACTTGGCTGCACTCCATAGTGTAACCAAGCATGGCTCCTCTATCCTGACAGCATCGTGGACTCATAAAATTATGAACCCATTACCTTCGGGCGAAGAAAGAATGAATTTGTATTTATATAGACCCCAGGATGTCCCAAAGGGAGCCGGTGTTGCAATGCATGGACACCACCCTACTGTGACCCGAACTAAAGATGCACCAAATATAAAAGTGCCTTTAAACATAGAAAATAGGTGCAGGATTAGGCCATTCGGCCCTTTGAGCCTGCACCGCCATTCAATGAGTTCATGGCTGAACATGCAACTTCTGTACCCCATTCCTGCTTTCTCGCCATACCCCTTGATCCCCCTAGTAGTAAGGACTACATCTAACTCCTTTTTGAATATATTTAGTGAATTGGCCTCAACAACTTTCTGTGGTAGAGAATTCCACAGCTTCACCACTCTCTGGGTGAAGAAGTTTCTCCTCATCTCGGTCATAAATGGCTTACCCCTAAATGGCTCGGTCCTAAATAGCAGCTACCGAAGGCATGTGTCAACATACTGACATTTGGTTAGGACTTCTTTTTAAAATAAAACCCTCATTTGAGCTGCACTGAATGTAGTGAGGTCCTGTTGAACCTCTCGTATCCGGTACTCTTTTATCTGGCAACCTCCCTTGTCCGGCATCATTCCCGGCCCCGTTTTGCATGCTCACTGTTTACTTCCTGAGCATGAGAGCAGGGGCGACGCCAGCGAAGCAGCGACACTCCCACTGCTGTAAACGGAAACTTCCTTCTCCACGGTACGAATGTGGCGTGTGCTGCCCGCAGAGGATACGGGAGAGAGGGAGGAAACGGGCCGAGGAAACTGCACCCGGGAAACAATACATCAACACATCCACATTTGGAAAATCGTCTGGAAGGGAGACAGATTTCCAAGAACACAGGCTTAACATTTATTTAACCGTGCCATTTTACATTTTGCATGAGCTGATTTGCCAAAAGCTGAGAATGAGCCGGAGCGTGGCGGAGGCGGTCAGGTTCCGGGGCACAAGCGCTGTCATCAGGACCGGGTAAGTTGAGGGTCAGCGTGACCTCCCGTCGTCCGGCAAATCCACGTATCCGGCACAGGCCAGGTCCCGAGCATGCCGGATAAGAGAAGTTCAACCTGTACTGGAATATTGGGTTGAATCTTGCTAATAGTTGTTAATGCAATGCCAATCAACTTCTGAGGCTCAGAAAGGGAGCAATTTACACTGTTGTATCTCATTCTTACATGTAGTAAACTGTTAGAAATTTTAAAAATGTAAATGTTTTTACCTTTCCTTTATCTCTTTGTCCAATCTTTCTTTCCCTCTCTTTATTTCTCTTTCTTTACCAGATTTGACGCCATTCACCCTCCTTCTCAGGCGTTCCTTTTTCTCTCAATCCTTAAATCTAATTGGTTAAGGAGATACACTGTTGGTCCCGCCGTTCATTGAGGTCTGAAATGCCCTCTTGCCCTCGCTATGCCCTTATCAGCTCGCACTTCCAGCAAGTTACGCCGCAACATTTTTTTTGACCTGAACAGTGCAGGAAAAAGTCTAACTAACAGCGAACACCATGAGATGCTCTGCTGCAGCAAGATCTGGCCAATTGTGAAGCACCAAAGCACAGCAAACTGCTCAAGACTTCCTCCTAGCTCACCAGCATGATTGAACCTTGACAAGAGTCACACAGCCAGCCTGACACTACCTCCACCCTCTCAGCATCAGCAGCCACTGGAACCCCATTATGAATCCATTTTTATTAAACAAAGATATTAAATACAAACTGCAATATAAACATTTTTCCCAATAAGACAACTAGTTTTGAGCACCAAAATCAAAGTTAAAAATAAATGTTAAAATGTTTCGCATTAAATTACTTTTGAAATATAGTCACTGTTGTTATGTAGGAAAATGTGGCCGCCATTCTGTGCCAGTATTGTCACACAAGCAGCAAGGAGATGAATGACCAGTTAATCTGGTATCTGTTGAGGGAGAAATATTGCCCAGAAGAATAAAAGAACTGCTGCTGTTCTTTAACAAAGTACTCTGGTTCTTTAACGTCCATCTAAACAGGTAGAAAGATAATTATTAAATATTATTCTCTTGTTTGAATTAGTGCTCGCTAACAAAATATCAGTACAAGTTTCTGATTAATATGTGGGGGTATCAAATATTACAGTGTGTATACATAAAAATGAATGTATTCAAAACTGTAGAGTACTGTACATAGATCTCGCACAATTGTTACAGATACAAAGCAATATTAAAATGCTTGAAGCTCTAAGCTATTAAATAAAACTGACAAGCACATTCCAATCTGCAAAATTCCCTGGCCAAAGAACAATTAAATTCTGAGTGACCTCAAGCTGGGGGTGAAATTCAACTTCGGCAGGAGCACAAAATGGGCAGTAGCGGATCAACCGGCCATGGGACACCCTGCCGGATTTTTCTTTCCATTGCGCAAAAGATAATTGGGTGGGTGTATAACAGATGGCCGATCTGCTAACGTCCGTTTCGCCCGACACAAGTTGAATTTCACCCCCGCTGTGTTCACTTATAGTAATTAAACTTTGTGGTCTTAAAGGGGTAGGCCATTTAAACATAGCCCCACCATAGCAGCAGAATAATATATTGCGCATTACATGTTATAATTCAGTCATAATAAACCAGGCCATTTAATTTGCCATAAATATATGTACACAAAAAATCACACACAAGCACACAGACTAGATTTCTCTCACTATTAGAGGAAAGTCCTTCAATTATGTTTCACTGCCAACAATCGTTACAGTAAGTAATTTTTTTTACATCCTAAAGTACAAACTTACTGCTGTTATTGAGGGTTTCTTGCCATCTCCAGCTGGTGGGTGTGTGACATCTGCTCCCAGGAAGATCACAGGCTGCTGGAATACAGCCGAACTGGAAGGAAACAGGTGGAAATCCTTTTCTAAACTTGGCTTGCATAAAGTGAGTAAAGTATTGAAAGCACTAAATGGCGCCAAAGCATTAATACAACATGGAAGTGAGTCTTTTGTAAAAATGAACTGGTGAATTATTCCCCTTTTTACGGGTCTTTCCTAAATTCCAAACAGACAAAAATTCCAGATTTCTGAACTGCACAGGTCATGCTAATTATTCAATACGGCCATTTAGATTTCCAGACAGAAAATGAATAAATGATTCAGTGAATGTTTCAAATAATTTTATATCAAAAGTTTGAATGCCATACTTTGTCAAATCATCTACTGTATTTTGCACAGAAATCAAAATTCTTACTGTCGACACATGAAGGTGGGAGATCCTGGTTTTGATTTGGTTTTCAAGATTTCATCGACCCCAACAGCAAGTTCGCTGCTGGAGACAACCCTCCAGAGTAAACATAGCGGAGAGTTTTAGTTGGCATCAACAAATACAAACAACTCACTCTATTACTATTTCTGGCCTGTAGAAATCGCACCCCAGATCACCCTGTTGTAATTGGGCTCACAACGCAAGTGGGTTTGTTGTTGCTGAATTGACCCAAGTATGAATGAGCATGTATAAATGGAAGAATTCAGTGATATAAATGGAGTATCAAACACTGAAAGTTATGGTACGCCCAACTTGTTCGAACCTTAAATTTCACTGTTTGCTTGTCCACTGTTGAAAATTGGTCTGTAGCTTAGCACAGAAATGTGAAGAACAATTATGCAGTTTGCAGTCAATGGATTTAACTTGTAAATTTGATTTCATTTGTAAATTTGGTTGTACCTTTGTAAAACAAAGCAACTTGCACCAAGTCAGCATTTTAGAAAACCCTAATCTTTTCTCAAAACACAATCATCTGATGTTTTACATTTCTATTTTACATTTTTATTTATTTATAAAAGTTTCATATAGTTCAATGGCAGACCAGAAAGGATGTGAACGGGGTTATCCTTTGCGATAAAGCACCAATCGATCTGTGTACATCTGGGATAGGGGGAGGCAGAGAGGAGCAAGTGAAGGGGTAAGGCAATTCCCCAGTAGGGGGAAGGGAAACATCGGAGGGTGAGCCTACCTGTAGCACTGTCAGCCAATTTGAGTGGCATTTGAAGACTTGAGGAAATGGTAGATGGCACAGATCACTAAAAAGATTTAGGTAGAGAGAATAGAATGCTCTTATGGAATTGCTATATTACAATTCGAAGGGCACCTGAGTTATGCGTTTTTATTTAGTATGATTTGAAGATGTTTACCTGTGTTTTGTGAATCAAATTCTGGGAGATCTTACTACGAAAACTGTGAATCAGTTGCCTTCACTATGGATCATTCAATTGATTCGCCTCAGGTACTGACCCATTCCCTTTCGAATCGGCTGCCATCAATCCCTCCTCAAAATACCCAACTCTGACCGTGTGTCCTTGCAATCTAGCCCCCACCCCACCATCTCAGACCTCCCATTCCTCTCCAAATTTCTTGAAAGTGTTATTGCCTCTGAAATCCATGCACATCCTTCTCGCAACTCCATTAATGAACCTCTCCAATCAGGTTTCCACATCTTCCACAGCACTGAAACAGTCCTACTCAAAGTCACAAATGATTTTCCAGTGAGACTTTGGGGCAATATCCCTCATGGTTGACCAGACTACCCTCCTCCAATGCCTCTCCATTGTCCAGCTGACTGGAACTTCCCTTGCCTGGTTCCACTCTGCTATCCAGTTACAGCCAGAGAATCTCCTGCAAAGGCTTCTCTTCCCACCCATGTACCATTACCTCTGGAGTAGCCCAATGATCTAACCTTGACCCCCTCTCCTATATCTCATTTACATGTTGCCCCTCGGCAACATCATCTGAAGACGTGTCAGACTCCACAGATTTCTCCGTCCCGGGTCCCCGTCTCAGGATAAACGAAACGGTTTGCAACCTTGGCATCCTATTTGAACCCTTGATGAGCTACCGACCGCATATCCTCGCCATCACAAAGTCCGTCTACTTCCACTTCTGTAAAATCGCACATCTTCGCCCGCCTCAGCTTATTTGCAGCTAAAAATCATAAATGCTTTTGTTTCCCCCAGACTCGCACTATTCCAATGCTCTCTTGGCTTGCCTCCCATCCTGCAGCCTCCATAAACTTGAGCTCATCCAAAACTCTGTGGCCCGCATTCGAACCTGCACCAAGTCCCGCTCACCCATCAATCCTGTGCTCACTGACCTACACTGGCTTCCGGTCCACCAATGCCTTGATTGTAAAATTCTCATCCTCGTGTTCAATCCCTCCACGGCCTCGTCCTTCCCTATGTCTGTAACCTCCAATAACTCTACGTTCCTCCAACTCTGTCCTCTTGTACATCCTCCACTCACTTTGCCCCAATATTGGTGCCCATGCCTTCAGCTGCATAGGCCCCTCTGCTCTGGAATTCCATCCTTAAACCTCTTTCTCCATCTCCTTTAAGACCCTCCTTAAAAACTACTTCTATAACCAAGATTTTAGTCACCCATCCTAATATTTCCTTTTTTGGCTTGGTGTCAATTTTTGTCTGATTATGCTTCTGTGAAAGTGTTTTCATACATTAAAAAGTGCTATATAAATGCAAGTTGTTGCTGATTCCTTATGTAAGGTGTAGCAGTACTGCAATTTTACATAAAAGTGAGATATCCTAATCTTAACAGGGACTTAGTGACACAGAAATTATCAAGAATTCTTGTATATGGAACACACTAGGTCACAAGTTGGACTTGCTATTTATCAGATTTGCCATACAGTGGAGTAGCTTGCATTTTTAAAAAAAGCTGAAATAGTGACTGTACATAATGAGGCCCATCTCTGTAGCCCTTTCCTTGCCCAGCTCTGTTCAATGATGTTATGGGTCAGCTGACTAACATGTTATTGGAACATCCCAGAAGTGCTTATTTTTACTTGGGGACGATTTTCATGTCAGCTTTTATTTAATATGAGTTATCTGAAACTATCACAGACACATAAGACAGGGCAGCTCAGTTATGATTTTCCTCATGCTCATCTTGCAGAAATCCCTTTTGAGCAGTCTCATTGGTCTAGTGATCATGCAACTTTTCAGATGTTCGTGACACACTTAAGAATCTAATTGGCCATTAACAATCATGATCATTCTGTTGGTGATATTTAATAGAAATCAGAGTGCTGGTAAGTATGTGACCAACCTGATTGTTCCATGTTCCATTGACAGGGCTCTGGACTTGTGCCAGTAAAGCAAGGTCACATGGAGGATCATCATATAATATTGCTCCAAGGTAGCCATAGTTTATGGACAAATATATTTGCTAGAATATATTATATATTGTATGAAAATTAGCATTATATATGGCCATACTACATTTCTATTAATTGTAAATAAATCTAAATTAAATTTGGAACGTGGGGCTAGCATTACATTGAAAACTCCTCTGTAAACTACCTTAGATGAAAAATCCTGTTATAAAAGTGTACATGTTTTGCAATTACCAACGAAGCTTGTAGGATTTTGAGAGGTGTCACAACCTGCTTGTCACCTCACACGTACCATTTGTATTGATCTATATTACTGTCATATAGCTGCCATGTTGCCTAGCCTCTGCTGAAAATACTCTAGGTCTCCCTTTTCAGACTCTGCTTTACCTCACTCTCTAATACCACATAGGAGCGGTGCAAAAATTCCCATTCTCTTTCTGCTGTATGTTTTAAAATCTTACATTTTCCTTGGAAAAAAACGTCCAGCAGACCCCTTCTACGGCTGCCCGATGTTGGCCTCACGCGAGTCTACACCTACTCGAACTTCAAATCTCATGGTATGGTAGAGCTTTGGGAAAACAACTTTCCATAGCCACTAAGTATGAAATATATTGTTATATTTCCAAAATATTTCCAAGATTAATTCTCGTGTCACGTCTGCCACTCTCGCTGTGTTTTGGTACAGCCCTCAGCCCCATGTGCACTCACCCCTGCTCAGTCCCCCGGTTTCTTCAATCTACACTTCTAATAAAATTTCCACCACCCCCTTCCTGATAATTTAAATGTTTCCTTCCACCAAACTCATATTTAATGATTTGTGTCAGTCAATTCCCACTCGCACCATTTTCAGTACTTTTACCCAACTTTTAAAAGATAACATCTATTTTTGTTTTCCTCAACTGGTATCTTTCCTTTAAAAGTAACGTGGGGAAGACAGAGAGAGATAACAATTAGTGTTATAAAATCCTCCGGTTCACTGTGAGCAATGCCACATGGCATTTTGTAACCGGAAGAAAATGTTGATTTATAGTTTATAATAGAAAATTTATATTTGAAAACCTCCTAAATTTATATTCAAGTTATGACTTTGGCAACACATTTTATTGAGACCCAAAATAGATCAGTTGAAGTTAAGTTGTGATATCTTTTTCATCGATTACCAGTGACAGTAAGTAGCTGTTACCAGACATCAGTTTTCAGTTACACTGTTTCAACAGACCAACTGTGATGCTCAAAACCACAAAACAAAAGCGTCCACGGAAACAATTATGTTACAGGGACCAATAAGCCATTACTGTATAAAGAGAATCTTGCTTAATCTTCATCTGCCCTGCCTGCCATAGAATTCTCAATCCAACAGGCCAGTCAAGTGATTACTGCATTTAAAGAGATTGCCAGAAAATAACAGGAAATAGAAATGTCACATGATCAATACTGGCCAACAAGATTGCTTAAAAGTGCCATCAAGATTTTAACGGTCAAATTAATCACTGCTGGTAATTATTGTCCAAATGGTACACCAATTTTTGTTTTTTTTAAATACAGAATAAAATATACATAATATTTTTGTCCATAAGCAATATCAATTAATCTTTTGACAACAAATCATATACTGCAGCATGTGTGCTCCATTAAGATAATAAATTATCTCTTATGTGAACATTTGATTCCCTAAAACATTTAATAAACATTGTGCAAGACACAAAAAATAAAAACATCAAATCTAACTGTATGGGGTTTCAGTTAGTGAGAGGTGAGGAACAGCCAGAACTGGACAGTTTCAGAAAGTAGGTGAAAGCTAACATGCTCTCAAAATTAGGACTTGCTCTTTTGGACCCTGGAATAGCTTAGTGGATTCAAACTAACATTAGTTAACATTCTTGTATAACCAAAGGCTTAAGGCATATACCTGAGAGCACAAAGAAAATTGTGCCACTTAAAATAATCAGAGCTTAAGAGGACAAGCAAACACCATAATTCCCCAGTATTACCTTTTCACGAATACCAACATTCCTATTGCTTTTCTGACTTTCTTGCTTAATTATTAAATCACTCTACTTGTCGGAAAAACACATCACACAGCTCCTTATAATGCACTATATCATACACCCGATAGGTGAAAATCAGTATTTATTTTGTGCCTAATGATATGAATCTTAGCAATACAACAAACTTCTTTCACAAAACTGTTGTCAGTCCTCAATGAGAATGTCACTGACACGGAGGGTAAATTATTTCATCCAGATATTTTTGCATTAAACTATTTCACTGTACTAAGTTTCTGACAAAATCAATAAGAGGTGGAGTTGAATGAAATAATAATTTTATAATAATGATTACAGAGGAACCTTCCCTCATGATTTCATACATATTTTACAGATGGTGCTGAACTTGTACCCAGGCTGCTGGATAGTGAGAAGCAAATTAATTTCCTAATACAGTGTGGGCTCTGGAGCTGACAACTGAATCATTTTTCCTTCTTGATTTGATGTACATTTAATGGCTAAACAAGCATAATTAATTCCATGTCACATTAGCATGACATTCTCCTAAATTTGAAGAGTTGATTGAAAAAAAATTCAGTATTTAATTCCAAAACGTGTGTGTGTTCCAGGCCACTTGGGTCCTTCGGGTCAGACTGTCAAGTTGGAGACATTACCTTGATGTTCTTATTACTATTTCAGAAATGTTCTAAGCAATCAAAATACGTAAGATTGTAAAATACAAGTGTTTGACACCAAATTGATTTTTATGCTAAAGATGAAATACTGCATAAAAAATTTGCTTCCCATACAACCTTTAATTAACTGGAGGAAGTCTCGCTGTCAGTTTGGTTAAATTGAATGGGAGAAATTATGTGGATTCTAGACATCGCCACAGCTAGAACTAGCACCAAGAGGTGTTCTTATAGGTGTGGGAAATGTCCCATTGGGTTTCCTTCTTCTCTTCCTTCCCAAAAGAATCCCATTAAATTAAAGGCAGTCCCATACAATTCCCAAGTGAAGAATGAAAAAGCAATGGCAGTTATACCATGCTTCCTGAGATAAATGCATGATAGTTGCTATTAACAGATAAATAAAATCTGCCTTTTTGTGAGCTTCCAAAAGTCAAGAAGAGATAACCCACTTTTGAATTTGCTGTACCACCAGTATTCGTAGCCATTGCCGGCTGCACTGTGTCCTACTCCTCTTCATATCAGACACATGCAGTTTGGAAAAAACAAATTTTTATTCCATAAGTGCTGGTGCAATCATGTTTGTCATCTGCTACTTTCTGTTTCCGGCTGGTAAAGTTGCCCCACACAATCCAGAGGGAGCTTGGAAGAACAATGAGTGACTCTTTCCAAGGCTCCGCGCTGTCAATGGGACCTTGGACACACCAAGGTTTATCGGAAAATCACAGGTGTATTGGTCACAATTTTTGCCCATAATGTCAATGAACAGAAAATCACAGGCAAAGCGCCCATGACTTTCTGCTAAGTTGCCCAGTGCCATCAGAGGTAGGGCCTTGGAAAGTTCCGCTCAATAATTTAAAACAGCTTTTGTACCATAACTGCAATCTTGGAGGCACATGCTGTCTAATACCACTTAGTCCAATCCTCATTTATTTATATGAAATATGGTTCTTACCGTTGATGAGGTACCAGGATGTTGTTGATGCCACCCAATTTCACGTTAATTTTCAGGCAGAGGTTCGACAGCGTTTGAGGAGAAGTCCTCACGACATTTTTCACCTGAACACATTGCGTAGCCATCCCAAGGAGGGTATCACCTACTCGCTTCACCTCAGCTAATTGGGAAAAAGTAGTAGTCATTGTCACAAAGCGGTACTTAAAGATTTGTTAGCGCTCATAAGGAATATTTTAAGTTAAAAGGGCAATCTGCCCAGGAGTTATGAAAATTCAAGTTCCAAGATCTTTGATAATTATATAAAGACCTTCTTGGATAAACTGGCTCAGCTATTAAGTTTGAGAGTTTAAAAGCACACACTTATCAGCGGATTGCCATTAGCCAGGGTGCTTCAGTGATATATACGCCTTTATAAATAGAGGCAGAGAGTACAAAAGCCAGGAAGTTGTGCTAAACCTATTAAAAAGAAAAGGACTAGTTTGGCCCCAACTGGAGTAATATGTCCAATTCTGGGCACCACACTTTAAGGAGGACATAAAGGTTTTAGGAGGATAGAGAGAGATTTACTAGAATTGTTCCAGGAATTGCAATTATATGGCTAGACGGAGAAGCTGGGGTTGCTCCCCTTGGAGCAGAGAAGGCGAAGAGGAGTTTTGATAGAGGTTTTTTAAATCATGAAGGGTTTAGATACAGTAAATAACGAGAAACTGTTTCCAGTGGCTGAAGGGTCGAAAACCAGAGGGCACAGATTTAAGTTTGGCAAAAGAACCAGAGGCGACATGAGGAAAAACTTTTTTACGCAACGGGCAGTTAGGATCTGTAATGCATTGCCTGATAGGGTGCTGGAAACAGATTCAACAATAGCCTTCAAAAGGGAATTGGATAAATAAGTGAAGGAGATAAAATTGCAGCGATATGGGGAACGAGAGGGGGATAGGACTAACTGGATTGCTCTTTGAAAGAGCCGGCGCAGACTTGATGGGCCAAATAGCCATCTTCTGTGCTGTACTATTCTATGATTCTATAAGCTGAATTGTTTGGATGTTGAAGTTAACTATAATTCTAAATAAGTGTTTCACTTTTCTAATAAGTTATGTTAGTGAGCACCTCTTTCAGAAAATTATTAATAAGCTCTATACAAACCACTTGTTAAAGGAGTTCAATTTTCAATAAAAAAATATTCCTCCTCGACATTAAAGTAACTCAATCACCAGTTTTTTTTATTCTCAAGCAAAATGTGACACTCAAATCCCATCCTTACCGAGTATGTATATTCAGCTGCCTACCGATAAATAGTCTCAGTAATTTTCAATAAATGGAAGACCGTGTAACAGCACAGCTTGGAAATATTATTCCTAACTTTCTTCCATCTCTTTTCCACTCCTGAAAGCATCAAATCCTTGCCAGGGGATGGCTTCACAGGCAACAGTCCTCCTTCGGTACTTTGCCCAAATGGCCTTTCTTAATGTGTAAGCCACGAAGTGAGCGTTACCAAAATTATGACTGTGAGGGAGAATCAGAGCTGAGCCCGATTCTGTCCTCAGCCAGTGTCTACACATGCATTTCCAGCAGGTGTTACTGGATGGTGCTTAGGAATGGGAACCCTACCCAATGTTCCTCTTCCTAACCCAGGGCTTTGTGTTCAATTGTAATACTACTATTGCTTCTCCTGTGAGTTCAACTAACTCAGCAAAGACCAGGGGCTGAACTTTAGACCTTCCTGGTCTGTAAGGCTTAGCTATTCACAGAGGCTGCACTGCAGTGTAGAATCAACTGAACACTTTTTTTTAGAATCAGGCCCATAGAATATAATTGCTGGGAACAGATATCAGTTACTGGGTGCAAATTTATTAGAAAGAGAGAGAAGAATACTTCGCGTTTGCCACCAGGTGGCGCTCGAGAGCCAAACTAATCTTTGACAACTCTTACCGTAGACAGGTGTTTTCCCAGGTAGTATGACTATGACAAGCTGGAGTCCTGAATAGGTGTTCTTCAGATGCCTGAACATCGGCTCTACACTGTCAGCTCCCTGTGCATATTTACAGAAACATGGCTGGCCCTGGATAGGCATCCCTGCATCCTTAGATATCTTCCGCAGTTGGTCGGTAAAACTCCTGTTTATTGAAAGCCAGAACTTTCAATGTTGTTTTAAACAGTACAATTTTCAAGAAAACCTGCTATGTAAAAATAATTTGATTGCCTGGAACATTAAGCTGAAATATAGAACTTCATGAGCAACTATGTGTGTTGTGCGCTGTGAAAACTATTGAGTGCTCTTTTGGGATTTGCCATGCAAGCAGGAAAATCAGTTATTTTCCTCCTTACATTTATGGCTCACTGCGTGGAAACGAGAAATAAAAAGTAAAGATTATCACTAGAAACAAATACTCCTAACTATATGGCCGAGGATAAAGTACAAAGAGATTGACTAGAATAGTACCAGGGATGAGGGACTGCAGTTATATGGAGAGACTGGATAAGCTGGGGTTGTTCTCCTTAGAGCAGAGAAGTTTCGGAGGAGATTTGATAGAGATGTCCAAAATCATGAATGGTTTTGATTGAGTAAATAAGCAGAATCTGTCTCGGGTAATCAAAGGACACAGATTTAAGGTGATTGAAAGAAGAAAAGGTGACATGAGGAACGATTTATTTTACACAGCAAGCTGGAATGCACTGCCTGAAGGGGTAGTGGAAGCAGATTCAATAGTAACTTTCTAAAGAGAATTGGATAAATACTTAAAGGGTAAAAATTTACAGGGCTATGGAGAAAGCAGGGAAGTGGGGTTAATTCGATAGCTCTTTCAAAGAGCTGGCACAGGCACGAAGAGCCAAATGGCCTCCTTCTGTGCTGTATAATTCTATGATACTACGATACTTTGGTACATTACTAATGCTGCATTGTTGGAGGGGCTTTTTTTTTTGGATAGGATGTTAAACCAATATGCTTGCTCAGATGGATGTAAAAGATCCCATCAAGGACATCTGTGTGTCCTGGCCAACATTCATCCCTCAACCAACATCACCAAAACCAGACTAACTGGTTACTTATCTCATTGTTGTTAGTGGTACAGTGCCTACATAACAGTGACTACATTTAAAAAATACCGGGAATGCTTTGGGATGTCCCTTGGATGATAAAAGGCGCTATATAAATGCAAGTTTGTTTTTATATATATATACACACACACACACACACACACACACACACAGGATGAAAACCACCATACTTCAGCACCTCCTCCCGGCATTGCTTCTGTGGTGCAAAGCAGGCAATGGCCCAGACTTTGATCTCAATCCCATTGTAGAATTGTTTGCCACGCATATCCCACACTCCTTGATTTGGAGTTGCAATTGCTCGGTTCTGTGAAACACAAAAAAAGAGAAACAATTTAAGAGGAACTTTTGTCGCTTTGTATCTTAATTCCAAGGTCACTGCTATATTTTGACGGCCCGCACCATCCTGTGAAAGACTGTAATGTTTATTGGACTGTACAGCCACCTAAGAACTCATGCTAAGAGTGGAAGCAAGTCTTCCTCGATTCCGAGGGACTGCCTAGGATGATGATGATATAGGCATCTACAAAATGTTTCCGTCTCTTTGCTCTTCCATATTAGTCCATGGACTGGTTTAAAAGGTGTGATGCAGAGTGGAGGCAACTAATTATTCAACAATTCACTCTGAATCGACTGCTAAATTGGCTTAATCATTAGGCGACACTTCAGCTATCACTCTCTTCCATCTTCACATTTCTCTCCTGGCTACTTGGTTGCTGGCCAAACACCACCTGCAACCAAGTGAATACTCCAATTCCAGTTTTCCCCTGGTCATGGCTCAGTGCCTCTCCACCCCACTACTCCATGATGCTGTGTTTGATGCTCCAACGTGTTGCACTGTGTTATTCCAACATACGCTTGGTACTTGTACATTTGAGCTTGATAAATGTCTTAATAGTTAGGAAATGGATGATACCTACAGCAAAAAAGCTAATTAATATTAAATTACCAAATGTAAAGTACATCTTTCTTCAAAAACAACTCTCCATATCTGTGATTAGAAATAGTATATCCATATATTGGCTTCTTGGCAGTAAGCAGTATCTTGGCAGTATTTGTGCTGGCCCCTTAATAGAGGGTGGTGCATGTGCCTATATTGTCTAGCTTAGCTCTCTGATGCCCCCCCCCTCTGCAAACCCAGCTGTTATATTTACACCTTCCCTCCGCCCCCGCCCCGAGTTCTTCCCTACTGAGCTTTGGCTCCATCATGTTTTGAATGTGACATTAACATAAGCAGGAAATTGGTTTGCTGGGAGTTGAAATGATCTGTGTACGTTTTTCTGAGATGATCCAGTTCTAACGGGGGTCCCATTTAGCAACGTGTAGAGAGACTGATGCTGCAAAGCACAATTTCGTCTGACATCCCAGAATGGTTGGACAGTACCAGACCCATACACAATCGAAGAATGCCAAACAGGCTTGAGGCAATTTCTGCCGCAGTGCAGCAGCATCAACAATTTGCACTCTTCACACGTAGGAAAAACTCGAGTGTTTTACAAATAAAGATGAAATGGATACAATGGACACCAAGCATGGGGAAAGGTGATAGGAATAGAGCGGTTAGAATGGGGAAACCGAAAACAGGGGTGAAGAGAAGGTTTTTGAAAGCAGGGAGGGAGGAGGCAAGGCAGAGGGATTGGCAAGAGAACTGCAGAGGGCAGCGAGTGAAGGAGTGGGCATTGTGGGGCAGAGGGAGCGACAAGTTAAGAGTAGCGAGGGTGCCACGGGGATGGAAGGCAGGAGATCTTTTGAGTTAGTGTGCAGCAAAGGTTATGTTGAGATGCAAAAATAAGGATCAGGATTTTGAAATCCATATGCTGGTGAATGAGGAGCCAAATTAGCCTAGATTTATTTAAAAGTAAAGAGATGCATTCTCTAGGCCTTTCCTAATGCCCATTTAAAATTCAATTTTCTCATTTTGGCATAGAGTGATGGATGGGATTGTCAATATAACCTCACTTCTCCTGTATAGAAAAATAACGTACGACGATAGATCAGGAAAATAATCAATGTTTTTCTCTTGCGAATTCTCTGAAGTGGAAGTGATGATGGGAACATCTATCTATCTTTACATGAAGAATTGGGCACAGTTGTTACTTACCCGGCCACCATACTGTAAAATTGGTGCTGGCAAAACTCGGCCTGTAACCTCAGTCATGTCGTCTTTCACCTTTATCCCAAATTCCTGAATGTAAGGATCAAGGTTGTAGCTGGCGTTCTTCATCTGCAGATAAAAATGTCAATTAGCATAAAAGCTCATGTCCGCAAAGCTTGCAAAAATTTAGATTTTTAAGTTTTACTTTCAATTTGTTCTCTTATTTTCTCTACGGAAAGAAGCTTTATAAAAATGAACCTGGACACTCAGCTGGAGTTTGAGGGGAGGGTTATGGAAGCTGACCAAAGCCATAGTTGGAAAGAAGTGGAAGCTTTCAAAAATGGGAAGAGATGTGGTGAGGGAGTTTCAGAGTGCTAGGTCACAATTACTAAAGGCTCCATCACCACTTGGAGTGGAAGGACGCACAGTAAGCCAGAGTGGAGAGTGTTAGCTAGAGGCTGGAGAGGTAGGGTGAGGTGAGGTAAGGTCAGGTCATGGAGTGAGGAAGACAGGAATTTTGAACATCAGTATGCTGGGAGATGAAGACCCAGTGGAGGTTTGGCGAGAGCAGGAAGCAGTGTGGGGCGTTCTGGATAAATTGGAATTTCTGCAGGGTGGTACTTTGGGAAGCTGGCAAGGAAATCAATAAAGGTGTTGAGCCCGGAGATGACAAAGGAGCAGATGATGGTCTCCATAGTGTTGGGATTGAGGCAGGGCTGAAGGTGAATAATATTGCAGAAATGAAAACGATCTTGGCGATAGAACAGATGCAAGGCTGGAAGCTCAGCTTAGGCTCAAGTAGGACCAAAGTTTTGTACACCATTGGTTTGGTCTGAGTAAGCAGTGCATAAGTGGGATGGAATCAGGCATTACATTTGTGACGAGGCGGAAAAGAACAACTTCTGTCTTGCCAGTGTTGAGCTGGACAAAATACCATCGCATCCTTTTTAAAAAAAATTAATTCCTTGGATCTGGATGTCACTGGCATCCTGGCATTTATTGCCCATCCCTAATTGCCCTTGAGAAGGTGGTGATGGTGATTCGCCTTCTTGAACCGCTGAAATCCATGTGGTGAAGGTCCTCCCACAGTGCTGTTATGGAGGGAGTTCCAGGATTTTCACCCAGTGATGATGAAGGCACAGCGATATATTTCCAAGTCAGGATGTTGTGTAACCTGGAGGGGAACTTGGAGATGATGGTGTTCCCATCCGCCTGCTGGCCTTGTCCTTCTAAGTGGTAGAGGTCACGGGTTTGGAAGGTGCTGACGAAGGCGACTCGGCGAGTTGCTGCAGTGCATCTTGTAAATGGTGCACACTGCAGCCACGGTGGAGGGAGTGAATGTTTAAGGTGGTGGATGGGGTGCCAATCAATCAATCCACAACTCGATGTCAAATGGGCAGTCGGATGGCATAACAAAAGTCCTATTGAGTGGAAGTAATGCTGGGTACCAAGAGGCAGCATGTATATTCGGAGTTGGAGGGCATCAGGGGATGGAGTGGAAAGCAGGCGAAGGTTTTTAGAAGCCTTCCGAAAACAAAGAGGGTAGTAACAAGACTGCGGGAGTGGGGCATTTCGGGAGCAGGGGTGTAATGGCTGAAAGAGCAAGTGTCGATGGCAGGGCAGAGACAATTAGAGATGAGAAGTGGACTGGTGTTGGAGTGAGAATGAGCATATGGAGGTTATTGTAGGGTTTTTTTTGGGGAGTGTAGTCACTGCGGCAGCCAATTTGCGCACAGCAAGCTCCCACAAACAGCAATGGAATAATGGTGCTCTGGTGGCAAATCAGTAACAAAGGTAATAGACTCAGGATTGTTATGAGGAGGATAAGGAAGTTAGAAGAAATATTTTCATGCAGGTGATTCGTGGAACATGGAATGCAGTACAAGTGACTATTGAATTGAGACTACAACCTAATTTACATGAGAACTGGAAAAGTGTTTGAAAAGGAAGCGTATGAAATGATACAGGGAAATGGAATTAAAGCAGTTAGCTTCAGTTGAAGAGCCGCACCAGCTCGATGGGCTGAATAGCCTCCCACTGTGCCTTAAATTCTATGATTATATGAAATAAATTAACTTCTCACAGACAATCTAGTTTTAAAGAGCTAAACTGCAAGAACAAAGTGAAAACTATTGACTATTCTCCAAGTAAAACATGCAGTGGCCACCCAAGTAACACCGACATATGAATTAAACATGAGATGCAAATGAATTGCGCAACAGGAATCAACCGTATGTTATGGCTTTCCACCACTCACCAGTCGACTGATCTCCTCCTGCCTGTCTGGCGCTGACCGTGCTGTGGCTTTAATCATCGTTGACGTTTGATTGTCCGTAAGTTTCTTGATGCACCGCTGCCCGGGTACTATGTTACACACCTACAAAAAGAAAGAAGTCAACTCAATTCTGTGCAAGACATTCTTGACAAGCAAGATCAGAAATTTTATGGCTTTTTTTTTGTTTCTGATGCTCCACTGCAGTGAATCCAATGAAACAAGTATTCTGGTGGTTGAGAGAAAAAAGGTGCTGTACACTGCAAAATATCAGGATAGAGCAAGGAATTTTGTTGCCAGCGACAAGTTATTCAGAAACTTCTTTTTTATTTTTATTCAGCTGCCACGTTCCATACGTAGTCTTGCACAGGCTGCTGCAACATGACAACGAGCCGACTGCCATGATTTATGAGCCACCCTTTTTATAATGGGAAGATCCAGCGTAAACATTTTAGAATGAGAGAAACCTATGTCAACATTTGCTCATCACACTGTAACTGCAGGCCACCTGCCACCAGATGGTGCTATTGCACCTTCCTTCCCATCATCCTTCAGCACCTTAGCCTTTGCTGTCCACACAATGCAAACATGCTCTGTGCTGTGCCTTGTTGCATCAACGGTAACCACTAATTTAAAGCTGTTAAAATAAATCTCGCCATTAATTTATTAAAAAAACAAGGCGTTTTGCCGCCAATTTTAGAGGGATAGCATTGAAAATTAGGGAAGTTATGCTAATCCTGTATTGAACCTTGGTTAGACCACATTTGGAGTAGTGTACACAATTCTGGTCGGCATATTATAAAACGGATATAGAGGTGCTGGAGAGGGTGCAGAGAAGATTTACAAGGGTGACACCAGAAATGCGAGGTTATACACATCAGGAAAGGATGAACAGGCTGGGTCTCTATTCTCTTAAAAAGAGAAGGCTGAGGGGTGACCTAATAGAAGTCTTTAAAATTATGAAATGTTTTGATAGAGTAGATACAGAGAGATTGTCGCCACTTGTGGGGAAGAGCAAAACTAGAAGCCATCTATATAAGATAGTCACCAAGAAATCAAATAGGATATTCAAAAGAAACTTCTTTACCCAGAGTGTGATAAGAATGTGGAACTCGCTACCACAGGGAGTGGTTGAAGCGAATAGTATAGACGCATTTAATGGACAAGCATATAGATGAATAGTATAGATCCATTTACAGGACGGTTAGATAAGCATATGAGGGAGAAGGGAAGAGAGGGTTATGATAGATTTAGAAGAAAGGAGGCTTGAGTGGAGCATGGACTGGTTGAGCCAAATGGCCTGTTTCTGTGCTGTATGTTCTATGTAATCCTGCTCCCGGGTTTGCATCAATCCCCACTCTTTCCCTCCAGCTCACTCTCCAGCCCCGTTGGAGTTCAGTCAGCTGCTGTCATTACATTTTTGTTAAATTAGCTCCTGGTGCTTCCTCTCCTTTGGAGGCTCTTGCCTTTGGCCTCTCTAAAATGTAACTCTGCTCTTGCTGGCCCGTTCCTGCTGTAGAGACTCTCCCTTTGGCCGCACTGCAGTCACATCTCACCTCGAGTGGCAGGTAGGTGTGCTTTTGTTCCTGTCCCACCTGTAGACAGGGTAGGTGCGGGTACTTTAGCTGAAGGTTGTATTTCTGTTTGAAGTATTGTGCTACCGTGCATTCCACAGTCTGCCCGCTTTCCAGCTGCAAGGGGAACCTGGGAGAAAACATAACCATGTTGTGATTATCAATCACATTTTACCAGATATTCACAAATACTGAAGCCCTTGCCTATGCTTCCTCTAACTTATCAACAAGGCCGAGCACATCCTGTTTAACTTCCACCAAACCTTTACACCTCAGCCCCCAATTTATTTCTCCCTGCTGATTGCCCACTCAGTTGACAGCGTGCAACCTCAGCAACCTGTTGAACCCTGAAATGAACTTCAAATCTTGTGTCTTATCAATCATCAAGACTATTTATTTTCACCTCTAACAATGCTCGTCTCTGCTCTTACCTAAACCCCACTGCGCTGAAATCTCCATTCACGATATCTCCAGGCTTGACTTCTCCAGTGCTCTCTTTGCTGGCCTACTGTGCTCCACTTTACATAGACTCCCAATATTCTGCTGTCTCCAGCTTATCCTGCTTTAAGTTGTGCTCCTTGTTACTGCCAACCTCTACTGGCTCCCAGTTCCCTACTAAAAAAGATAATTTATCACTAATAAATCCAATAAGGAATTCAAGAGAAATGTCTTTACTCAGAGTGGTGAGAATGTGGAACTGTCAACCACATAGAGTGGTTGAGGCGAATGGCATAGATGTATTTAAGAGAAACTAATTAAGTAAATGAGGGAGAAAGGAATAGAAGGGTGTGCTGATAGGGTTAGATGAAGTAGAGCAGGAGGAGGCTCATGTAGAACAAACACCGGCATAGACCTGTTGGGCTGAATGGTCCGTTTCTGTGCTATAAAATTTTATGTAATGACAACTGTTCTCATTTAGAAATCCCATAACAGCCTTGCCCCACCGCTTAACCTCGGATTCCTACATGTCAGAGTGTATCTGCCATTCTGACTCTGACCTCCTTTGCATCACACCCTCCCTACACCAGAGCCGTGCACCCTGGAAACGTCTCCCCAAATCTTTCCACCTTTCTCCCAAAAGTCGTCGCAAAACCTACTGCCTTGACAGGGTTTCTGACACCTCTTCTGATTATTCTAAAATTGTTCAGTATCTGTCCCACCTCTGAAGTGTCTTAGGATGCTCACTATGTTAAATGCGTTAAATAAATGCAAGTGGTTATTGCAGTTGTATTTCAGGAATTTCAAGCAGCTTTTCTAAACTTCTCTGGGCTTTGAAACGTTCAGAAAAAAGAAATGGCATACAATGAGTGTAGTTATAGTCACTGGTCATATTTTATATTATTGATCTTCAGATCTTTATAGATTTTAATTTATGCTGTATGAAAAACAAGGGAAAATCCACTTCCCATTATACTCCTAAACTATGTGCACCAGTATATACTTAGTGTATTCAGAGCTTTCACCTTCGCAAAGATGACTGAGCTACACAGTAAATGCAAGCCAGTAACTGTATTCTTACAGAATATGTTCACATATCTTTGTGGTTTGTGAAAGGCAGAAGGCACTGTCTGCTAAAATAAAAACAGAAAATGGTGGAAATACACAGCAAGTCCTTCAGCATCTGAAAAAACAAAGGACAGGTTAACGTTGGGAGTAGTCACCCTTCCTCTGTAGACAGGAACAGAGGCACAGTAGCTACCTGCCAGTACCCACAATGTTAGCCTACCTTTTTTCAAATGATGACCCACCTGCTGTGTATATTCTGCATTTTCTGTTTTTATTCCAATTATACAATATTTTCAGAGTTTTTCCACATTATCTCAGAGACTGTCCTCTATTTGTTCTACTTTTTGAATTTAACCTTTGTTTTAGTAAGTGCGCCAATCCACTATTACTCTACACTATAAGTGTGTTGTGAACTGGTTGTGAACAGATACTCTGGAGAAAGATCTTGCACCTGGAAATCACATGATATCAAGCATCAAATTGGATCATGGGGTGATGCACACACCTCAGGTTTCCAACCGACTGTTTTTGTTACATTTTGCAAACCAGGTTGTGAATGCACACCCTTTTTGTGCCTACCAACTGCTTGATCTAACCATGCTTCATCACATATGTACGTAATTACTTGTATACTTGCCTCCAGCCCATTGGTGGTCCGTAACCCTGAAATACATGTGTGCGCTGAAGCCTGATACAAAGTTAATTTAACCTCACTGCTTTTCACAGAAGTGTACAGAACTAATCACAATGAACCACTTTAACTTCACCATATTACAGCAAGAGCGTACTTACGTCTGGTGACTGGCTGGCCGCCGGGTTACATTGCACACTCGATATTTCCTCTTCATCTGGCCGCAGTGAGTCACCTCCACTTTTAAACCTGTGGAGGTCAGAACAGAAAGATTATCAAGAACCGGAATACCAGAGGTCCCCCGATGGCTCATTTGGTTAAACAAGTGAGTAGATGACCATCAAGATTCACGGTTGCTCCCCTTGTTTGGGCTGAGCTAGTTGATTAGAGTTGGGTGCGGAAGGGGAGGAAGTCGGTCAGGGTTCCTGCACGCCAGTCAATGGCCTCTACCAGAGCTGCAGGTGTGGTTGTCCATCGAGGACAGGTCCTGGCTCGCCAATGAATCGTCCATCGGTGAAAAAGCACCTGCTGATACTCACACGTGAAAAATGGGCATTTAGACGAAGTACCAGAAGGCAACTCTGCAGTGTAAATGATCTCTTGCCTCTGGAGACATGAAAATTCTCCTCGAGCAAAGATTCCGCACCTCTCCCCCCATGCCTCTAAGCAAGAGTACAGCTTGCAGAAGAACTAAACAGGTCCCGTGATTGACACTTAGTTCAGGTTCGCAATCTCGGGTCTGGGCAACAATACATTTCATAATTGGTGCGTTCTATACTTTCTGGCAACATCAGGGAATGTCCTGGGCAGATTGTTCAATTGTACAGTTTTCCCATTGTTGTCAAATCTGCCCACAGTATAAATGGGGCAGATTCAGCAGCAAGGGAATGCCACTTTAAGTGGTTTTTAATATAACAGGGCAACAGTGAGCGTTTGTTTGCGGGAGGGGGTGGTGTGGGAGAATATTCCACTTACCTGATAAGTCATTTAACAGCTATTCAGACAAATATGCATGGCCTTTTGTTATTCAGCAATGATATCAGGAGGTTACCTGCTAACAGGAAAGCAATTAACACAAAGAAATCTCCTCTCCAGTTTGAATATTTATGTTACTGTGTTTGTGCTTTTAAAAAACTACTGGCAATTCTATTTTTACAGCATATGAATGGTTGTGTGGCATGGCAGGAATGTTGTTGTACAGAAGCAGCAGATCTGTTGTACTTTGTCCACTGAATAAGGACAGACGCTGGAAGGCAACTTCAATCTGAGATTATTATTCTCTTTGGTAGCTTCACGACTGATTATTTCCTCCTCCCTCCCAACTTCCCACAATACAGTGAACAAAAGAATCTGGAGACCAAGCAGAAGTAGCACTATAGATATGCCAAACTATGCAGAAATGTGCCAAGTTTTTTTTTTTAAAAAGGGTAAGTTTCATGCTGTGTGCACAACCTTTGAAAATAGTCAAACCCTCCCAATCTCTAAATCCCTCATTTGTGTGTGAACGCACAGTGGTATGTTGCAACTGGAATTCATGACTATTTCTTTAAATTGTTAACAACTTTTAGTGCAGATACAATGCCATAAATCAAGTCAACAAATATTGTACTACATAACATCTTAATTTTCTGAGTGGGATGATAGAATTTAGTCCATTCTACTTAACAACCTCTCAGAAATTTATATCTGGAATTTGGCAACTTTACTTGGCTCAGTGATAGTGTCCGAACAGCAGAGTTAAAAGGTACTGAATTCAAGCACCCTCCAGGACTTAAGTACATAATCTAGATTCTGATGAAAGGTCATTGACCTGAAATGTTAAAAATCTGTTTCTCGCTCCACAAATGCTGTCTGACCTGCTGAGTATTTCCAGCATTTCCTGTTTTTATTTTAGGCCATAAATATAAGATAGTCACTGATAAATTCAATAGGGAATTCAGGAGAAACTTCTTTACTCAGAGTGATAAGCATGTGGAACTCGCCATCACCACAAGTAGTAGTTGAGGCAAATTGCATAGATGCTAGATAAACACATATTGGATGGGTACAATTGGGTGCGCCAATATGACACCCAGAATGGCAGCTCCCTATGGAGCTCCGCTGACCATCAGAGACCCTCTCCCCCCAAATCAGGATGTCAGGAAGAAGTTACAGCCGCTCACGGACCTCCTAAGTCTGAGCTCGGCGTTCCTTCAGCCCATCTGAAGCCGACGTCTCTTCTGCCCACCTGGAACTCGTGGCACGTGGTGCGGGTAATCGTGGCGGTGGCCTTCCTGTCCTCTCCAGCGGCTCACCAAGAAGCAAGATGGAGCGAGGTGCAGCCAACAAAAGCGAACAGGGCTCCAGTGGCTCCCACCCTCACCTTGGGTTCCTCAGCTCTCCTGAAGGCGCTGCTCAGTGCCGAGCTTACAGCTCACGTCTCATAATAGGCAACTAAGCCCATACAGTAGAGCCTGGCCTCCAGGCGTCTCGGACCCCCTTGCCACAGGGCCAAGACCTCGCTCTACTAAGCCCGTGTGGTAGTCGATGTGCAACAGCCACCCCACATTAAAAGAAGTCATGCTCAGGCATCTTCCACCATTCAAAATTAAGTTTGGGACCTGGAGCGTCAGGACCCTCATGGACAACCCCAACAGCAACAGACCGGAACGTCGCATTGCTATCGTTGCCCAGGAACTCAGATGATTCAATGTCGACATCGCCGCCCTAATTGAGACCCGGCGGGCAGGGGCAGGCCAGCACAAGGAACAAGGTGGCAGTTACACCTTCTTCTGGAAAGATAAGCCAGAAGAATGCCGCCTCCATGGAGTTGGCTTCACCATCAGCTAGTGGGCCATCTCAGAGACTCCCTCTGCAGGATAAGCAAACGTCTCATGACTCTCCAGCTCACCCTAGCCCAGAACCAGTGCGCCATAGTCATCAGCGCGTACTTTCCAACACTCGACGCAACAGATGAAACCAAAGCAGAATTCTACTCCAGCCTCGAACAATCCCTGTCCCAAGTCCCTACGGACGACAAACTGATCCTCCTTGGTGACTTCAACGCCAGAGTCGGAAAGGACACAGACCTCTGGAGAGGCGTGATCGGCAGAGAGTGGGTCGGGAAAACCAATTCCAGCAGTACCCTGCTCCTGACAAAATGCCTAGAACATGACCTTGTCATCACCAACATCGTGTTCCGTCAGAGGGACAAGTACAAGTCATCATGTCAATACCCTCGCTCCAAGCACTGGCACCTGCTCGACTACATCATCTTTTGAGTGAGGGACCGCAAGGACGTGTGCATCACCCGCGCCATGATAGGAGCTGACGACTGCTGGACGGACCACCGCCTAATCCATTTTGTCATTATCAATATAGCCCCAAAGCAGCGACGGCAACAGAAACAATGCCACAGAAAAATCAACACTGGGGCACTCAAAGACCCAGTAAAGATACAGCCAGCGCCTCATTACAAACCTGGCGACCCTCGATGACCCCGAGAAGCAGAGTGCCCATGATGCTTGGTCTGCCCCGAAGGCCTCCATAACCAGCGCCTGCGAAGAGACGCTTGGTCACTCAACTAGGAAACACCAAGACTGGTTTGACGAGAACGACCAGGAGATCCAAGAGCTAATAAAATAAGCCGCAAGCGCAAGGCATTTCTGAACTTAAAGCAGCAACCCAACTCGGCAGCAAAGAAGCTCTACAGGCAGCTGAAGGCCGAGGTCCAACAAAAAACCCGCGATCTAAAGAATAGATTGTGGGTGGAGAAAGCACAGGAGATCCAGTAGCTGGCCGACAACCATGATGTGCGAGGATTGTTCCGCACAGTCAAGGCCACCTACAGCCCAAGCACCCAATTCCCCACGCCACTGCTGGCTAAGAATGGAGAGGCACTCATTAAGGACACCGAGGCAGTCAGGGCCCACTGGAAGGAGCACTTCGAAGATCTCCTCAACCGAGATTGTGCCTTCAACACAAGTTTTAAGCTTATATTCCAGTGCAGTACTGAGGGGGTGCTGCATTGTTGGAGATGCCACTATTCAGAGGAGACATTCATCCAAAGCCCTACCTGCCTGCTCAAGTGAACATGTAAGATCCCATGACACTATTCAAAGTAGAGCAGGGAGTCCTCTCAGTGTCCTGGCCGACATTCATCCCTCAACCAAACAACACTAACACAGATTATGTATGTTCATTTGCTGTCTGTCGGACCTTTCATTGTGCACACTCGCCTCGCTGAGTCAGAAAGTTGTGGGTTCAAGTCCCACTCTAGTGCAGTGGTGATGGAGTGCTGCACCGTTGGAGGTGTCGTCTTTCGAATGAGACGATAACCCATCTGCTCTCTCAGGTGGACATAAAAGATCCCGCGACACTATTTCGAAGAAAAACAGGGGAGTTATCGCCGGTGTCCTGGCCAATATTTATCCCTCAATCAACATAACAAAAACAGATTTTCTAGTCATTATCACATTGCTGTTTGAGGGAGCTTGCTGTGCACAAATTGGCTGCCACGTTGGCTATAAAGCGCTTTGAGACGTCCAGTGGTCGTGAAAGGCGCTATATGTATGCAAGTCTTTCAAGTCTTTCTTTTAAATGCCAATCGGTCACCGTAAAAGTAGCGAAAGAGCAGAGAATTCCTCAGGTTTCAGCATTCTCTCCCAACCAACACCTCCATAAACAGACTATCTGGTCATTCATTGCTGTTTGTGGGACTTGCTGCATGCAAAATAGCTGCTGCGTTCACTTACACAATCATGACTAAACTTCAAAGCAACCATAATAAAAACAACAACCGATGAAACCTACCTTTTATTTCTTTCGTAAAACGCACTCTTTGCGAGTCAGTAAGAGGTTTTGGCTGCTCATCAATATTCCGGATGTCTAAGACTTCACACATAAACTCAATCACTGGCTGAGCTTTGTAGAAAGCTGTTGCTGACACTAAAATAGGAAAAAGTGACTTTGGTCAGTGACTAATACCAGTGTTGCCATAACTGACCCAGTGCAACATGTGAGATTAAAATCAGCTGTACAGGAGTGACTGGTGAAAACTAGTAACACAGATGGGAAAAGAAGAAACTTAAGAAAAAATATCACAGCACCATAAGCAATTTTTACAATTTGCACTTAGCACCTTTAATGTACTGAAACTTCCCAAACCACTTCACAAAAGATGGTAAATAAATGCAAGTTGTCGCTGATATGCCATCATCTCGTAACGTGACGGTCCACACAGTTAGGGACACCATCAAAAGCGAGACGACCAGTCGCCAATGACAGCAGACACCCAGTTTTTTGTGCTTGTACTTGCAGCTTTTATGACTGACTTCCAACCATTCTGTGCTAATTCAGAACGTTAGTGTGCTTGCTTCATGACAAATTGTAACATGACTCAGACACAATGTATTAGGCCAACACTTGCATCATTCTGGAGGATTTCGTTTTTTTTTAAATGGAAGAATGGTGTACTGTCATGTGTCTTCACTCTCCTCTAGGGCCACTGAAGGAGGAAAACAGCATACAAGTCTAAGATCACAGCTCCATGTTCCAAATCGGCCTCCAACAGGCGATAGCAGAGTGGAAGCACAGGACAAGAAGTAAACGTGGGACAGTGACACACACAGGTTGGTTTGGCGTTGCCATCCCAAAATCCTGGGACAAAGTGCTGCAAAATGAAAGCACTTTCAGATATTCTCACTTTGTCATCTACAAAACCACCAGCTTCAGCTGGAATGGCAGTGGAAAGCCATGCTCCCATCCCTCATAATGAGTACAGTCCAAATGGCAGCAATGAATACACCAGGAGACAAATTCAAGGTAGTAACCATGTGTAGAATTACAGGTATAATCCACATCATGGGCACTGGAACACACCCACCAGCACAGGCTCTGGGGGCAGGGTCTCGATCTGAACATTCCCCATTTCAAATGCTGATGGAACTGCTGTCTTTTTGCAAAATGTTTGGTTTTTGTACCAGTACTTCGATCCAGACAAGAAACTAGCACGCAAGGATAGGATTTTGCTCTTTTCTGATGGTTATTAATGATCTGAAGGAAAATTACTTTTGGTAGGCTATGTTAAATTAAATACTGTTTAACAACAGAAGAGCACAGACTCCAATATAGACACTTCCAAAATTCAGCTTCCAATTGCAATTTATATTTTTAACCATCATTTCATGACACAGTAAAAACACAAGCGGTTTAAAAGTGTGTCTGTGGGGGGGGGCGGGCAGATTCTTTACCAAAATAAGGCAATTATCATATTTACAAAGTGAATATATTTGGAGGCTACCTGCTGCTGCCAAACAGGGAAGCCACTGATACAAAGAAAACTCCTGTTAGTAACAAACCCATTTCATTAAATTGCTCAATAAAGAGGGCATCCCCTTCTCTACTAATGAATAGGTCGGTTTCGCATGCAATTAGTGCCCTCCTTATATTACAGAACTGGCCATTGATGTGTCACTAAAGTTTAAGTGCTGCCAATTAACATAAGCTAATAATGGCTGCTTTTACATTTCAGCCCAGACCTCGAGACATTCATTCATTCATAGGCAGTCCCTCGAAACGAGGATGACTTGCTTCTACGCCGAAAAGGGATGAGTTTACAGGTGTTTCAATGAAGGAGCTAATATTTCAGGTCCTGAACTACATCTTGAAGGGTGGAAGATGCCCGTGCGTAAATTATTTTTAACGTGTGGTGACCATTGCACACCAGCCACCACACGGACTTGACAGAGCAAGGGATTAACCAAGACGACTGGAGACCAGTTCTGCTGCACGGACCTCGTGCGCGCACATATCGCAGTGTGGGCCAACTCGTGCTGCCCCTGGACCCTCGCCTCTTCTGGGCCCCGATCACATCCCTCTATGAACTCTTGCCGCTCCTTCGCCCCGATCTCGAGACAGCCAGCTAACTGAGTCACTCGCTGGGTATAGCTGACCTTCCTGTAAACTGGTTGCACTGCTGGGGAGTCCAATGCTGCAGGCATGCAGTGGGCTGGATGTGACATCATCACCAATTAGCCCCCACCACCACCAGCCCGACCAGTCAAACAGCTTTTATTACCCATCTCCAATATTGTGATTGCTAATAAAAGAAAGTGTTCAAAGAAAATGAAAAACATACTATTTTGTTTTAATGCTCCTATGATTTTTCTCCCGTGCTGTTGCAGCAGTATCCAGGAGATTAATCCTGAATTTCTGGAGACTACAGAACAATCCTAGAAGGTTGGCACAGAACAATGATGCCACGACGATACGACAAAGGCTGTGCTGGTGCAACCCTATAATGCGAACATCAAGAAGCACTGCTGTTGCCACCACAACACATTTACTGATCCCAGTAAGACTGTAGGTAACCAGCAAGACCCAGCGCAAAACCATTCTTTAAAAAATCCAGCAGATTTATGTTGATGTGATCACTGTGCAGAACTAATGCTACAGGAGTCAGCAGCCGAAAAGTAACATAAAAGTGACTAAAAGGGAATGAACTGGACCAGATAAGGACTACAGTAGCCTACGCTGGCCAGTTACTTCCTTACTTCCTGCATTGTCATCGGTTAGCAAAAGCATCCCTCCCTCCACAAAAATAAACCTCTTGCTAGGGTTCCACAGATGCTGTTCATTCTCATGTGGCCATGTGTAAGCCTGGGTAAGTTATTCAACCAGAGTGTGCATAGCATTTTCTTTTAAAGACAAGCTGATCTTCAGTAACTAGTTAAAGATCAATCAATTTAACTGTTCCAACAGAAAAAGAAAATACATTACCATCGATGTTCAACATCATTTTCCACATGGCAGGTCGGACAGACTGATGGAAACCAAACCAGACTTCTCTACCTCCACCCAGTGGGTGATAGTAACCCTCAGGTGGAGAAAAGAATGAGCGACCAACGGGAGTATACCTGAAATTAAAGAAAGGGGTTATTGATCTGATTAATATTATTTCTGTTATATTGTACAACGAGGGGTGTCCAAACGGGAGTCTTGGGGCCATGTGACCCTTCTCAAATCCTGCCTAATCTGACTGTCGAAGCCAAGGCAACTCATTCCTAGTTGTGCTTCTTATTCACTGTTTCATGCTGTTTGAATTTTGTAAGACGTGAATGATTGAATCCTGTTCTTAGCACTGTTGGGCTCATGAAACTTTAAGTCAGAATGCCAAGATCCACTAGTATCAGAAACTGGAAATAACTGCAAATTAATGGGAAATGGATAATTCAGCTTCGCCTCGATCAAAACAAAGTAGTGGACCTAACATGAGCAACAGCGGCTATCTGGCATTCAATTGCACTTAACATTGTTGGATCCTGAATAACTAAAACGTTACTTTTTTGCCCTGCTACACAAAGAAGCAGAATAAGTTCCTTGCTAGATTAGCGCCCCCATTATCCCAATCAATGGGTCTCCCTAAATCTTGCACGCCAAATCTCAACTGTAGAAGTTATTCGACAGTGAAGCAAAATTTGATATGGTTCTTTGACAAAAGTTGGCTGAATTCAGTTCATGAACGCTTATTCAGGAAGAACCAGAGCGCTGCAACACTTTGCTCAAACCATCCGCAAAATACTTTGTCGATAATTGTGGGAAAACATTGGAAAATGCATATAAAAATGAATACAAACATTAATGTAGGGCTGGAGTCAGAAGGGCACCCTCACTCTATTCAGGTCTCCACATCCAGCCATACTGGGTCAGTCTGGAAGACCAATAGAAATATTAACAGCCTTACAATCCCAGAGGCCCCAGCACAGTGCTTGCTGGGCATGCCCACTGGAGAGGAAATGAACAGGCTTGCCCAACTCTTGTTACTAGCTACAAGAAAATGCAACCCATTCTGTGATGAGAGTGCAGTCTTTCCACATGACAAATGTAGCCGACACACAGGGTGGACACCTGCCGATCACAAGTGATGCTTTGCCTTTGTCTGGAACTGGGGAGAAAACAGGCCCCTTCTCAGAGGTTTATTCAGCACAAACAAGCTGCCCCAACCCCCCCAAACTGCCTTGTTCTCAATGCAAGCACACTTGCGGCAAGATGCCTGGATGTGTCAATGCATTCTTCTTGCAGGCACCAGGTAGTCAGTTGTACAGTGACTTGATAAAATATCTGGGAAAATGTATAATTTCATAAAATCTCTGAATGTACCACTAAATATACAATGTCCTCAAAACATGTGTGAATGTACACCTATAGGTAAAATGGCTTCATAAAATATGAATATACTTTAACAAACCATAAAAGCAACATTAATGTAAACTCCAGGAGGAACGAATGAACAATTTCCTTTGCTTCACTTAACTCTAATAGTTACATTTCAATATCTGTAAAAAATTATAGACCATAAGCACCAGTATGAGAGAAAACAAATGTTTATTTTAAATGCAGTGAAGTGTACAGTGTTTCTTTTCTAACTGTGTTTTAAATTACTTGCCTTAACGAGCATAAAATCAATACAACAAAAATTCAAAACTAAACATTCAAACCTTTGGCTATTACATATATTCCTTCTGATACATCAACAACAGAATGTTAGATTACCTCATTGATGCCAGGTGCCTCATAGCTACATCCAGAGCTTGAACGGAGTCTAATGGAACCTGGATTCGACCACTAACGAGGGCTTCATGCAGCAGCCTCCAGCTCACCACTGCCAGCCATTTAATAGAAACCTTAAAAATACGATCTTTTCCTTCACCAGGGATGGTCACCTCAAAGTCAACCTTACATTAAAAAAAAACAAAGCAGTTAAACCTCAATGGGAAGCTTCTTTACTCTAGAGCCAATTACACAGTGCAACCTAAAAACTGACTGACCAGCCAGACCCACTGCAGCAAATGAGCAACATTGGGAGACCTGCACGCAAACAACCTCCCTGTGCCATCCTCCCTGTCTGGCATAGATTGGTGAAATGAATGACGCAAACACAGCAGCTCTGTATCGATGATCCTCTGACTAGCTCCAATTTTAAAGAAAGCACAAAAAAAGAAAAATACGAGATCTAAAACCGCTTCTACACAACTACGTACTTGCGCAATGACAGAAGTATCCAAACGCACCAAACCGACATGCCAATCTTGATGGGCTGGAAGAGGGGGCACCTAATTGGAAACTCTGGGTCTACCGGGATTCTGTCACTTTTTAAAAATTAATTCATGGGATGTGGATGTCATTGGCAAGGCCAGCATTTATTGGCCATACCCAATTGCCTTTGAGAAGTTGGTGGTGAGCTGCCATTTCAGAGGGCAGTTAAGAGTCGACCATGTTGTCATGGGTCTGGAGTCACATAGATTTGGGAAGGTCACTGACAATAGGAGTACCATGTTTGCCATCAATGGCACTCCATAAAAGAGTAAAAATGTTGCTATGCTGAACCTATACATCATCTGCAACAACAACTTGCATTTATATAGCAACTTTCAACATAGGAAAACATCCCATGGCACTTCACAGGAGTGTAATCAGACAAAAATTGACACCGAGCCAAAGAAGGAGTTACTAGCACAAGGTTAAAAGCCTTGTTAAAAAGGGTTAAAAAGGTGGAGAGGCAGAGAAGGTTAGGGTGCTAATTCCAGAGCTTATGACCTAGGCAGCTTTAGGCACGATCGCCTATGGTGGGGCGAAGTTCAAGGAATGCAGAGGTCTTGAAGGGTTGGAGGAGGTTACAGTAATAGTAACTCCATGGAGGGATTTGAACACAAGATTAAGAATTTTAAAGAAGGCATTGGTGGACCGGGAGCCAGTGTAGGTCACCAAGCACAGGGATGATGGGTGAGCGGCACTTGGTGTGGGTTCGGATATGGGCAGCACTGTTTTGGATAAGCTCTACTTTATGGAGGGTGGAATATGGGAGGTTGGCTAGAAAAGCATAATAATAAAGTCTAGAGGTAAAAAAAAGTATGGATGAGGGTTTCAGCAGCAGATAAGTAAAGGAGGGGTGGAGACAGTTGACGATAGGCAAGTAGAAGTTAACAGTCTTTTTAATGGAGAAGATACAAGGTCAGAAGCTTAGCTTAGGTTGTGAACAGTTTGCAAGAGGTATGGAATTGTTTGGAACAGAGTTTGTGGCGCAGGTAGAAGACAACGGCTTCAGTCTTCCCAATGTTTAACTGGAGGAAATATTCGGTTGGAGGAAATTGCAGCTCATCCAGGACTGGATGTGGGACAAGCAGCGTGACAAATCAGAGAAGGTGGAGGGGTTGAGAGAGGTGGTGGTGAGGTAGAGCTGGGTGTTGTCAGCGTACACATGGAACCCGACATGTCTTCAGATGCTGTGACCGAGGGACAGTAATGAGAAATAGGAGGGGCCAAGGAAAGATCCTTGGGGGACTGCAGAGCTAATGGTGCAGTTGTGGGAAGAGAAGCCATTACAGCAGATTCTCTGGTTACAACGGGATAGATAAGAGCGGAACCAGGTAAAGGTAGTCCCACTAATGGTATAAAATCTGTGGTCTGGAATGGCTCAGGTGGGCTACATTGCACTGTGTAGCACTGAACCATGCAGACTAGGTAGGTATTAGGCGCCATCGCCAATCTGTTTTAGGGTTTTTATTTGATTACGTCTCTGTGATGTGCTTTGGGATGTTTTTCTAAGTTAAAGACGTTACATAAATGCAAGCTGTTGTTGAGTTAGTCAGTCCACAGTTCACGTTCACATCTGTGGAGTTGGGAGAGGAAATACAATTATCAGAGTTCCCACTCTTAATCACACTGCAGCGTCCTACTACTGCTGTATATACTGTGAAGACTGGATGCGTGAATGATCAGGCTCTGCTGTGATGATTCTTAATTAGTTGCAGTTCAGGATTACAGAAGAACAGTCAATTGGATGTGATATCACCCTTGTGAAACTGTATCACTGCTAAACCACTTCAGCTAAGGTAAATTTGGTAACTGTATAAAGTCTGAGGGAAGAACGTGCCGAGAAGTACAACAATACTGCCACATGTTTCACAGGAGTGCTCGAAGGATATTGAGCAACAGACCGAACCCAAGCTGATTTTTTCCACAGTTTAGCCTGGAAATGCCAACTGTGTTCTCCCACAATCATCTAACTCAGCACAGACCAGGGACGGAATATGCGATCTTCCTGATTTATATAGCTCAATTCTACACGAGACAATTTTGCTAATTTTTTTTCTCAAATTGAAAATAAATATTGAGTTCCCATTTATATGAAGAGATGAAAGACTTTACCCCTTCCCAACAAGAGATCAGCAGCATTTTCTCATACCCGATCCTGGCCAATTGGTAGTAGTGTTGCTGTATAAATATTCTTTTTCCCATCATACACTGGCTTTCTGTCTCCAAAGATCTGAGGTTTGAAATGTTGAACCATGTACTCCACCACTTCCCTGCAAAACAGACATGGTCAGAAGATAATCCTACTGGAGTCACAAAAGCAGTTTTTTGGGTCAATTTTAATTCCTTTCTATATGATACGTGCTTTTTCCCACCCCAATCTAATCTAAAAGGAACAGTGGTCAATATTTATTAATTGGAGGCATGTTTGGCAATGTGAGATTTTTCTCTTGTTATCAGGCTACAAAAATTAACACAGGATGGATAACAAGTGAGGGGTAGACCTGTGACTTGCACCCACTGTTGCTGGGCTGTGGAACATGTGCTCCTTATGGTACATTATCATTTCTTCCTATGTGTCAGTGGAGTGAGAGAGAACAACACAAGTGAGGAAGTGGAACAATAGCAGTCACTGAATAGCAATGGGGCCCCTGGCTGTCCCTCCTCCCTTGCTTATCTGGGAAGTGTCAGCTTCAAATACACTCACATCAGGCATAGACTGATTCAGATACAATAATGTGCAAAACTCCTTGTATTGTCACCAAAAGAAAAAACACTTCAAAAGAGCATTTCTCCTCCAAAAGTAACCTGACATTATTTTGTTCTGAATTTTCGAACCTCGTGTTTCTTAAGACTAAACTGCCAAGATCTAAATTGGAGATCTGTAACCTCCTCCAGCCCTATGATGTTTTGAGAGCCCTGCACTCCCCCAATTCTGGCCTCGCGAGCATCCCCGATTTTAAGTGCACCACCATTGGCGGCCGTGCCTTCAGCTGCCAAAGCTCTAGAATTCCCTCCCTAAACCTCTCCACCTCTCTCTCCTCCTGTAAGACGTGCGTTAAAACCTACCTCTCGCTCAAGCTTTTGGTAATCTGAACTAATTTTATGTGGCTTGGTGTTAAAATTTTGTTTGATAACATTCCTGTGAAGCTCCTTGGGCTGTTTTACTACGTTAAAGGTGCTATAAAAATGCAAGTTGTGGTTGCTGTTGTAGAGATCAGGTTACTATTGTTGCAATCAGGCAAATCACAAGAGGACAGATCACAATAATCATGACCATTTATATGAATTTTCAAATGCATTTGTACAATTAAATTTTACATTGTTTCTAAATTGAACAGGGAGTTCTAAATAATATATATAATTACTGCCAGTGTTATACTGATATACAAGTGCATTTGGTATTGACCTGAATCTGTAAGGAGCTCAATGAAGGAGAGGCACGGACAACTTTCTGTTTGCTATTAATGCTGCGCATAACTGACCAGCAGAGGGAGTAATTTTAAGTTTGGTCATGGGGCTACTTAGCTTGTGTGTGAATGTTTCATCGAGTAATCATCCGAAAATACAAGACAAGGCGCTGAGTGCAACAAATCCAGGGCTTAAAATTTTTGATTCAATTATCAGGAATGCTGCGTGCACTCGCACTGCTTATACGTGTACATGTGCTAAAATTGTGAACCTCTGGTCAGGAGACAAGCAAACCATTTATTGTGCTAGACAAGATAACAATTCTGCTTGATTTATTAATATAACTGCAATAAAATGTACTTGGGGCTTATATCATGCCATTTTACACTGAAAACTACATTAAACAGATCTGAGAGTATTAGACATGAAGATGACAGGGAGTGTAATCTATATCACCAACAGAAATGCAAGACCTGATCCCCAAGTCTTTATATGGTAGAATTATTCTGGACCGTCAGGCTGACTGGTACCTGTTTACTCTCCGTGGACACTTGTCTGGCTTTATATCCACCTCGTAATGGTAAACATCAATTTTCGGAATATCAACTTCGAAGTAGTTGGCTAGTAGTTTAATCGGCTTGCCTATCGTGCCTATGCCCGGTCGCCGTGGTGCCTGGAATACCTGCTGCAGAGGCGGCACATATGGGCCAACTGCTGCTGAAAAGATACAAGGGGAAAGTTGATAATCCTTCCGGGTTTGCAGACAACACATCTTTTAAATCGCACACAGAAGGTATGTTAACAAGTAAATCACAATTACCCAGGAGAACCAAACAGGTAAATCACAATCAGCTGTTACCCCAGGAGCAGTAATCTGGCCTTTTTCCTTCTGGTGCTGGAGATTTCTTTAATACTGTTACTTCAGGCTAGTATGTGCACTGAAACTAGAAAAGCTCTTTGCTCTTTTAGAATCATCAGCTCGTCATTACAACTCTACATATCTGGTTGTCGAAAAGGATTGATAGCCAAAACAACACTGATAATTGGGGAGAACACACATCAGACAATGAAATTGAAATTTTTTTTTAAACTTAACACATTTGAAACACAAATAAAATTATGGTATAGCTGTTTCAAGGATGGATCAAATTTCCCATGCGTGCAATCACTCGGGATTTGTCACCACTGTATCAGAAAGCTTTTCACACTAATGCTATAGTGCCGACTCCAATTCAAGAACCTCAAAATCCAGTGTATCGCAGCTTTCAACTGAACAGAAAAAACTTCCAGTAATTGGACCAGTCCAATGTATTTTTCATTATAACATTGCAACACTAAACTAGCAAAACTGGAACAACGAAAACAAATGGGCTAATTTGATGATTATAGTGTAAACTGTGAGTTCGATATTTGAGAAATGTGCAACTTCAATGGATCAATTGGGAGAATGCAATATTTAGCAGTCACAAATGTTAAGCTTTTCATAACAATAATTTTGACCATTAGACTTCAATTATTCAAAAAGTGCTGACATATTAAAAAGTTCCAAATAGGAACGATGTCGCTGCCTGGGGCACTGCTGTGGAGTGGATTGGACCAGCTCTTCAGTCCCTGCTGTTCACCTGAGGTCTCCCTAATATATTTAAACCATGTTGTTTTTGGTCAGTCACCAATGGCGCAGTAGTAGCAAAGAGGCACAGAAGAGGCGAGGGCCCAGGGACAGCACGGGCCAGCCCACACTGCAATATGTGTGCACGCTAGGTCCGTGCAGTAGAGCTGGTCTCCAGTTGTCTTGGGTAATCCTTGCTACTGGACCAAGACCTAGCTCTGTCAAACCTGTGTGGTGGCTGGTGTGCAACGGCCACCACACGTTAAAAAAATCCACGCACAGGAATCTTCCACCCTTCAAGATGTATTTCGGGACCTGGAATATTCGGTCCTTCATTGAAACACCTGTGAACGCATCCCTTTTTGGCGTGGAAGCAAGTCATCCTCGCTTCGAGGGACTGCCTATAATGATGACCACACCAAAGTCTGATCATCAACCTAATTGATTTACGGGTTTCATGCAAAATTGCAATCCGATCACACTGGTAAATCCTTTAATCTCATGCAATTAAAAAAATGAACATGGGACTCAATCACCGTAAACTAGTGGCTCAAATTATAAATGGACGGAATAAAATAAAGCAAACACTAAACCGGTTTTTTAAAATGCAGAAACCTTTAGTAATTAAATTTGACACTCAATTATAGTAAACAAGATGCCCCCGCTCCCCAGGAATCCACAAAAGACACTGCCAACAGGGATCACTGAAGGCCAATCAGGAGTGGAACTTCAACCCTAAATGTTTCCCTCTCCAGCCTGGAGATATCGAGGCAAATTGTAGCATCCCCACTGCAGATTCAGGTGAGATTAACTAACTCAGTTCAAACGTAGGATCAAGCCTGGAATCTTCAGAGCGGCCCAGTGAGCAATTAGCATTCACAATTCTATTCCTTACATTTAAAGAATTTTTCCCTTAGTTATTTTGCCAATACTTTATGTTTGTTATTCATTATTTTGACTTTCCATCTTTTTCCAGTTTTCCCTTTATATATGCATCTCAAGTCACCAAGATCATCTGTTTCCACATCTGAAATATCATATGCCACAATCCTTCAGCCACTGAAGCTCTCGGCCCATGCATTTGGCACCTCCAGGGTCTGCCAACTTCACCCTACATAAACTCCAACTCCAAAATTCAATTGCCTCCAATCCAGCTCGTCTCAGAACAAGTCCCGCTCAACTTGACCATCTCCACAGGCCAGTGATTTAAAAATCCATTGCTCACAGATGAGCCACAGCAAGAAACATCTGAAAATCGATGGATGTTTTCAGTACCTCAGTTGTGCGAGATAAATATTACGTAACTGAACCTAATTAAATGGGGCACAGGAGAATAGCTGGAAAACATTGTGCTGAACTTCAAAAACATCTTACACTGAGGATTATGACAAAACTATAATCATCATCATGTGTCAGGATTCCTAGGTAGATAGATCTTGGCGACAGTTTAGTGTGTGAGCTTGTCTCTGTTGGCAACAATGCACTTCTGGGTCAGAAGGTTGGTGGATCAAACCTCACACCAGGACTGTGAGTACAATCTAAGCAGACAGTCCACCACATTACTGTGCTGTATTATCAGGGGCATTGTCCTTCAGATAAGATGTTAAACCAAGGCTCTGCTTACTTGTTCAGATGAACATTAAGGAGCCTTTCACACGATTCAAAGACAGGAATTCTCCCAGTTCAGGCCACTTTCTTCTCTCAACCAAAGACATTAAAAAGATTAACTAGTTATTTAATTCATTGTACATGAAGTGGGATGAGTCTTTTGCTCTGAAGAATAACAAAAATCCTGTACCAGGCACCATCTGCAAGTTAGCTGCAAAAAAGGTCCCAGGAAGGTTAACATCCATATTCACCCACTTGAGCAACCAGTTCACCTCTGGGCAGCACAGGCAAGTGAGCTAATCGCTGATACAAGGGTGCAGATGTGCAGCGATCACAAGCACTTGAAGACATTGAGCCAAAAGACCGAGTTGAAAGGTGGCTGATACCATCACCCAGTGCCTTAGCTGAATGGTAATTGTGAGCAGGTTGATCATCTGAAACTTCTTACTATGTTCGTTCAGCCTTTGAGAAAATGGGACTGGAACACTCATCTTTTTAGAGTGACTGGGCAGCAGGAGAAATAAAACCCACTTCCCTCTACTAGCCCCCAGCCCTTCCTCAGTAGTGAGATCACAAAAAAACAGTGGGATTGATGACAAAATGCCGAGAAGTATCAACAGGATGCCGTTTTATTTTTTTAATTTCTTTAAATGGTATCGAGAGATGACTTCTTTGTGTTTTAGTAGTGATTGTCTCCAAATCAACCGGTCAAACAGGTGAATGCACAGTTTTTCAAGCTGGATGTTCCCTGGCCTCCCGAAGCTTTCTATGGAGCAGCACCATAGTGTTCCCATAGCTCAGATCAGCAAATTGGCTCCCAGCAGAGACCCAAATTACCTGGTCTTCATGTAAAGGAATAAAAACAAAATTGGAACATCTTCTGCGCCATCAATACGGACTCATTCCTTCTCTCAACAGTATGCTTGTAGTGATATGCTGATCAAGCGGATGACAGAATACAACTCAAATACCCAACTATTTGTTTCAAAAAAAAATCTGTTTAAAACCTCGTAATACTTTAACTGCCCCAAACTAAAAACCACTTAGTGTAATTTTAAAGTAAATCTCAAATACAGTTCAGCGGTGCTAACATGGTATAAATATTGTAATATAAAATATCAATTCCAACTTTTAAAGTGCATTATAAACCCCCATAATCTGCAACTAACATTCTAGTTTTAAAAAGTTTTATAGTTTTATTTTACACAAGAAGGTTACGTGTTCTAAGAACATAGTTTCATGAAGTGCTTGATGGAGTACACATTTTATAATACTTATAGGCAAGTGTAGTGAGGGTCGAACAGTTATACAATTTTATACTTAAGGGCAAGGGCTGGAAATACAACACTACAGATACTTGCTGGCAGTGCGGAACCTATCTCCTTTGTGGGTTGCTCAGAGAGTTGCCCAGTTGTGGGAGAATCTTTCTCCTGCTCCATACAAACTCAAGTATTACTCTCTCTGACTGACAGATGACCCACATGATTACATCATGTTTGCTGTATGGGTGTTGGAATCTTTATGCTTTAGGTGGTCATATATACATGGGCTTGGGGTAAGAGGGATGATTCAGCTGGTCATTATTTCAGCAGCCTCCAAGACCTTTGTCCAAAAGAAGTGGAAAGTAAGGCAGGACCAGAATGTGTGGAATGTGCCTGCCATTCTGCCAGCACTCATTTGTCTGTGTTGGGTAGAATTTTCAAAGTTTGTATGAGTGGAGGATTCGGAGTTATCCCTCTTATTCTGTTACACGTGGAGGTTGTGAAGCTCAATCTTAGTGCCTCCTTCCAGTCTTTTGAGAGTAGATGTCCCAGGAACCATGTGGGTCTTCCATGCTGCGAAGGTGCACAGTATAGAGTATTTGCAGAGTCACTTCTAATGGGAATGGTTTGCACTAGAATTTACAGAGCACAATGCTGTCCTTGTTGAAGCAGATCTCAATATAGTTGAAAGCAGTAATGTTGGGCAGCATTAAATTTATTGGTCAGCTGTTGGAAGGACATGCTGCAGCCCTGGCGGAGCCAGACCTTGAAACCACTGTGCATAGAGATCATCTGGTTGGAAGCTGTTGAGGTTGCTGCTGCACTACAGTGGATCAGTGTGCAGGTTAGCTAGATGGGGCTCAATTT
This sequence comes from Pristiophorus japonicus, assembly GCF_044704955.1. Lineage (NCBI taxonomy): Eukaryota > Metazoa > Chordata > Chondrichthyes > Pristiophoridae > Pristiophorus > Pristiophorus japonicus. The sequence goes on along the minus strand of NC_091990.1, from coordinate 35,192,833 downwards.
TGGCCAGGAGTTGCTCTGTTTTTTTTTTGGAGTAACTTGTTTTTTCTGGTGCAACTTAAAAATCCCCATTTTGCACATTCAATTTACACCAGTGTAAGTGAGTTAGTTATGATTTTTTTTAGTTTAGTTTTTTTTTCTCAAAAGGGGGCATTACCAGCCACCTTCACCAGTTCTGCCCATTTAGGAACTTTGGCCAGCTATTAGTTACTCCAGCCTATGTGGCCACTTCAGAAAACCCTTGTTTAAGAGTTAAAGAAATCAGCGCAGGTAGGTACATTGGAAGCCATTCGGCCTGAGATAGGGGCGGGAGGCCAGCAGAACTGATAGAAATCATCCAAGCAGAAGCTCTATCAGTTCTGCTGGCTTCCCGCCCCTATCCCAGGCCAAGTGAGTTTCAAAAGGCTAAAATTTAATTTGGTTACTAATAAAGAAACTTAATGACTAAATAATGTGAATAGAATCAAATAGCTACACAGGACATATATGACAAACTTCACAAAGTTAGTTTACTATACAACAGAAGCATTCATGGAAGCTTAAACTACAAAAATATAAGTAAAAGATAGTGGAATTAAATTGCCCTCATTTCACAACTAATTTAAACAACTAGTTGTTTGCAATGATTATACTGGATCAATCGCACCGGGAGGCCACTCGGCCAGGGCTAGGGGCGGGCAGGAGAACTGATAGAAATCATCCAGCCAGGAGCACTATCAGTTCTCCTGCCCGCACCTTGCTCTGGCCTATTGGCCTCCCGATGCAATTTCTAAGAGTTGGATGTTGGAGGAGATGGAATCTCACGTCTCAGTTCCCACTGCCTTGGTGGGTCTGGTGGGTGCAACTGAACAAGGGGTGGGTGGGGTGGGGGGGAACTACAGGAACAGGAAAAAAAAGCGGCTTGTTATAGCAGTGTCAGGTGCAGAGATATGGTTATCTACATACTGAACATCAACTCAAGTGCAGAAACTGTACGGCACAGCTAACTCAACCAAAGACAGGAGAATGCGTTAATAAAATTTTTTGAATCCGTCACTCACAGATTGTGAGGCAAGGACCAGGATATAGAACGGCGTTCTCAGCTGCTCCGAACAGTAGCACCGTTTAGAGAGATTAAAAGGGGGCGGGGGGGGGGGGGGGGGGAAGAGAAAGAGGACGGGGACTTAAGTTTATTAGAATCGTCGCTGGTTGAGCGAGTGCAGGGGCTGTTCTGCGGGTCCACGGCGAGTTGAGACCGAGCGGCCTGGCCCCGATTGCTCTTGTTAATCGCTGGTGGCGAGACCCAACACTTACCGCGTTATCGATCGCACCGGGAGGCCACTCGGCCCAGGCAGAACTGATAGAAATCATCCAAGCAGGAGCACTATCAGTGCTCCTGCTTGCCTGGCCCGTCCCTAGCCTTGGCCGAGTGGCCTCCTGGTGCGATTTCTCGATGATTAAAGCTTCAAATCAACTACCCTTACTCATAGCAACATTTGGCTGTCATTGGGTCCCTCCCACACAGCGGCTGCAGCAAGACACGGAGAGGCTGAGGGCGAGGAGCTACTGCGCATGCGCGGACACTCCACTGCGCATGTGCACACGTCCCGGCAGTGTTTTCAGCACAGGACGCTGGCTCCACCCCCGACTTGACTGGTCACGCTGCACGACCACAGGGAGGAGGTCGGACAGTGGCCAAAGTGGGGAGGAATATTTTCATCGCACTTCTGAATGGCGAAAAGCCGCGCGTCTCCAGTAAGTGGGCCCAAAAAAGGGGTGGGCCAAAATTAAACCCATGATGAAGTGCTTCTGTGCATCTATTTGCTTGCTTGTGCGCAATTTGGCTGCTGCGTTTCCCACATTACAACAGCAGCTACACTCCAAAAGTACTTCATTAACTGTAAAGCGTTTTGAGACATCCAGTGGCCGTGAAAGGCGCTATATAAATCTAAGTCTTTCTTTCTTTAATGAAAGAGGGCTTCTTAGGGGTCAAGTGTGGCGTGGAGCTGGTATGGTGGCCTTACGCTAAACATCCGTAGGACAAAGGTCCTCCACCAACCTGACCCCGCCATGTAGCACTGTCCCCTCAGGCATCAAAATCCATGGCTCAGCCTTGCACAACATGGACCATTTTCCATACCTCGGGAGCCTACTATCAGCAAGGGCAGACATTGATGACAAGGTCCAACACCACCTCCAGTGTGCCAGCGCAGCCTTCGGTCGCCTGAGGAAGTGTTTGAAGACCAGAACCTCAAATCTGACACCAAGCTTATGGTCTACAGTGATACTTGTCCTCCTATATGGCTCAGAGACGTGGACGATATACAGCAGACACCTCAAAGCGCTGGAGAAGTACCACCAGTGCTGCCTCCGCAAGATCCTGCAAATCCACTGGGTGGATAGACACTCCAACGTCAGTGCTCTCAGGCCAACATCCCCAGCATCGAAGCACTGACCACACGCGACCACATCGTCCGCTTGCCCAACACGAGACTCCCTAACCATGTGCTCTACTCAGAACTCCTACACAGCAAGCGCGCCCCAGGTGGGCAGAGGAAATGCTTCAAGGACACCCTCAAAGCCTCCTTGATAAAGTGTAACATCGCCACTGGGACCTGGGAGTCCCTGGCCAAAGACCACCCTAAGTGGAGGAAGAGTCCGGGAGGGCGTTGAGCACCTCGAGTCTCATCGCCGAGTGCATGCAAAAATCAAGCGTAGACAGTGAAGGAGCGTGCGGCAAACCCGGCTCCCCGCCCACCCTTTCCTTCAACCACTGTCTGCCCCACCCGTTAGAGACTGTAATTCCCGCATTGGACTGTACAGCCACCTGAGAACTCACTTTTAGAGTGGAAGCAAGTCTTCCTCGATTTTGAGGGACTGCCTATGATGGAGCTGGTAGGGTGGTATAGCCTCCATGCCAAACAAAAGCTTTTGTGGGGAGGCTTTATTCCAGGTAATGATGCCCTGAAGTTCAGCTTAAAAATATGGACCGACAAGCCCACCTATTTGGGGAGTTGACACTGTCTCTGATGCATTCTTAGCCACCTTTCTGCCTGAGAAACATGGTGACATGCTGGAAAAGCTATGCCATAATGCAGATGGGCAGCATCTGAAACATGCCCTCCATCTTCGAATAGTCGAGCGTGTAGCCCAATAGCTGGCCAAATTTTGTGATGATCTCAAAGATACTGGGGAACAGAAGAATATTTTATGCTCCGCTCCACTCTACTGGCCTGAAGTCCATATCTGCAGGGATTCATTCTTATGATCGCAGTAACGAGTCTGATGGACAGGTCAACCTGCTTGGGCTGTTGTTGGAGGGGGACTGTTGACGATGCATAGTAATTAGTACAGAGGCTGAGGGGTGCAATAAAGAATTTAGATCCATCTTCTAAATGCAAATTCCCTTCCTAAATCCCTGACCCTCCACCTCTCTCTTCTCCTTTAAGACCCACCTTAAAACCCACCTCAAAACCCACCTCTTTCGACCAAAATGTTGCTCAATCTCCTCCTTGGCTCGGCCTTCATTTTTTTCTCCTTATGCCCCTGAAGTACTTCAGAACTTTGTTTTCTACATTAAAGGCACCATATAAAATCAAGTTGTTGTTTATTGTAGTCAATGAATCTCCTGCAATGGCTTCTCCTTGCATACTTGCAAGGTCCCTTCTAGCATGCCCTGGGGTCTACCCTCCTGTTGTTCAAATACATACTGCGTCTCAGCAACATTATCTTCAAGCAGGAGGTAAGCTTCCATACACATGCCAACAAGACCAAGCTTTATCTCTCTGCTGCCACCTTGGAGTTCAAAACTGTAGCTATGCTAGCTGGCTATCATTTTGATTTAGTCATAGGAGAGCCAGAACTTCCTGCAGACAAATAACTGGCAAGATAGCCAGTTTTGTTTGCCAGAAACACAACATCTTCTTCCCGAATCAATGGCTTTCCTTGGCTGCTCACACTCAGGCTGAAACTATTAATGCACAGACTTAGGACTTAGGACCGTACACTCATTCCAAAGTGAATCTTAAAAACCCTTATCCAATCCACCACCACAATCACACAAGATCCAAAATATCATCTGACTTCATTTGATGTTCTTTGAATAGTCGTAAATGAACTTGATTTTTTTGCACTTCTGATGGAGTGAGGAAGGAACGCTCCTTTAAAAATTCAAGAATAATGGTACTCATCAAAAGTTTGAACAAAATATCTCCAGAATTGCTGCAAAATATATTTAGTTATTCACTGTTCAATTTCCTATTTGGCATCAGTTTACTGCATGGTGTTTTGTGAAGATGACATGTACAGGTTATAAATAAGTTAACAAAACTGCAAATAAAAATGAACTAAACGACACAACAGTCAGAGCAGTCGTGAGTTTTTTTTTCCAATAAACATAATGAGCTAGCATAGGGAGCCCCTGAAGAAGTGGCTTCTCTTTACAACTTCAGACTGCCATGGGGCTGGCTTTCCCTCTCGGTTTCTGGATACAGAGGTCACACATACTTCACCTCTCCATGGCAGAGGCAGCTCAACTCACACTTTGTTATGGAGATTCGAATAGTGGGACAGGGGCTGTGTGTCCCTCAGACACAATGCGCTCACTCAACAGTGCAAAATCTGCTCTTCATTAGAAATGCAGCAGCTTGGGACACCAAGCAGTTGTTCACACGCTGCACTGGCCTCCGAACATTAAAATCCTTGTGTTCTTCGCAACCGCTGACAATGTTTTTAAGAAACCCTTTTGCGCTCACCCCTTGGAAAAGAATTTCTACATTTTATTGCTCTTCAGACTAGGAGAGAGAGTGAGAGAGAGAGAGAGAGAGAGAGAGAGAGAGAGAGAGCACAGAAGAGAAAACATATCTTCACGTTTCAAAAGGCAAAAAAAATCCATAGGCAGAAAAATTAAAAATCATAAGCATTTGTTTCAAAAACACATTTTTATCTTTTTACTACATCTTACAATGCCACCTTTAAATTAGAAAATGTTCCACGGCACTTTCCAAAAGGGCAGAAAAAATAAAATAGATAAAAAGGATAAAGTAACAGACATCACGTGAAGGTAGGAGAGGTGATCAAAAACTTGCTCCAAAAATTGGACTTTAAGGGGTTGTTAAAGCTGTAAAGTGAAGCAGATAGATACAGAGAGGTTTAGAGATGGGGCTTCAGAGCATGTGACCAATACAGCTGAAGGCTGTCTACAAGGAAAGCAAGTACGCACAAAAAGCCAGTCGGAGGACACAAAGCTGGAGGAATTTGCAGAGATAGGGTGGGGTGAGACTGTGGCAGGATTTCACGACTAGAATGAGTATTTTAAATTTAATGTGGTGGGGGACAAGGAGCCAATACAAGTCCGCAAGGACCAGGCGATGAGAAAGCAAGATTTAGTAGAGGGCAGAATATTGGCAGCTCAGTTTTCGTTGGAGTTAATGGGGGGTGGAGGACTGGATGCTAACACAGAGATGCTAACAACCTGGTGGGTGCCAACTCTGTACGCCTTCAAGAGCGAGCTGGACCAGTTCTTGACTGGGGCAGAGGTCACATCATATAGATGGCAAGCGTCTTTATAAATAATACCTGGTCCACGTGATCACCTGGACTGGTTTTGTTCACCTGAGGTTGGATAATAATTTTCCAGATTTTTTTCCCCTCATTAGCCCTGGGTTTTTTTCACTTAAAAAAAAAAACTTCTCCCAGAAGATGACATGGCTGTAGAGTGGGAATGGGTGGGGTAGGAAGTGTCTACTCAATGATGCTCCAGCTATCATGAACGTGGGACAGGTTCCATGGACCAGCTGGTCTTTTCCAGCATGTCAATTCCATATGTTCATATATCCATATAGTAAATAGATCTCTCAGGACATTGAGCCAATGACTGTCTGCTAACAAAAACACCAGTGGGATGTTATGTGCATAAAAAGAATGAGTCAAACAAATGAGTCTTGCCATTGTACAGACCATTGGTCAGGCCCTGGCTCGAGAACCGAGTGGAGTTCTGGAACCCATAAGTCAGAAATGATGTAGCAGCGCTGGAAAACGCAAGATCAAAGGCCTGGAGAATAAAACATAGGAGGAGGAGGATGGGGTCAAAGAATTAGGGCTTTTATCATTGGAGAGGTGACAACTGAGGGGTATATGATTGAGTTCAGTCCAATCTCTTTTACCGGCCATTAATTTTAAATCTCGTCACTCACCAACCCACGTGGCTCTCATTTGAATAATGTCAGCAAAGAGATTGAAAATATAACACAGAGGAGAAGTTGGAAAGCCTTGAGCTGATTGTGGTGAGCAGAGGGAAATCCAGCATTGGGGACACAGTATCAGCCAGAGAGCAGGCCCGGACAGGCCATGCAGTTGCCCCGGCAACAAGGCCTCAGACTGACCCCCGGACCCGGAGCCACTGGGAACTAATTAGATAAAATATACCCTGGGGATCTGGGACTCCGGCAGGAGGTGGGAGATGCGCAGGGGGTGTTAACACGGGGTGCGGCAGGCTCCGGTATCCACAGTAACACGGGGAGCCAGAACACGGAGCGTGGCGCCCCCGACCTACAAGAGACCATCAGCGGCAGGTCGGGGGCGAGGGAGCGGCGAGATAGTAGAATGATGCCACCGGGGCCCAGGAAAGGCAAGGCCCAGGGGCAGTATGGGCCAGCCCACATTGCGATAAGTGTGCGCACTAGGTCCGTGCAGGGAGATGGTCTCCAGTTGTCTTGGTTAACCCTTACCACTGGACCAAGACCTAGCTCTGTCAAGCCTGTGTGGTGGCTGGTGTGCAACGGTCAACCCATGTTAAAAAAATCCACACACAGGCAGCCTCCACCCTTCAACATGTAGCTCGGGACCTGGAATATCGGTTCCTTCATTGAAACACCTGTGAACTCATGTGGAAGTAATTCATCCTCGTTCAAGGGACCGACGATGATGATGATACGATTGAGGTCTTCAAATGAATAAAGCTCAGAAGTGGAGGATCAGTCAGGGCATTTCATATCAGCATTGAGAAAGTAGAATGAGAAGACATGACCATAAAGTGAGAAGAGATGGATTGAAGGAGGATGCAAGGAAACATTACTGCACAGAGAATGGTTGGTTTTTGGAAGAGCTTTCTGAGGGAAGGTGCAAGGGCAAGTAGCTTCAATCTCAAAAAGTAAAACTGAAGAAATGTCTTGGAGAAATAAATGATTGGATACAACTGCAACAACAGCAGGAAGGCAGACTGGCTGGATCTATTATCTCTTCCAGTCTTGAGATTTTCTATAGCAATTTATATAAAACAAGGCATCAAATGCTTCTAGCATATATCACTGGGACTATAGATGTGAGATATCAAAGTGACACAAGAATTGGTTGTTTTGCATAAATCCCTCGGCACTGCACGAGATTAATTTATACATTCGAATTTTTAATAGTTAAAGTTTTACTTTATTACTCACCATTTTGAGGCAAGGTGTGTGCGCAGCAGTCAGTTATTGTGGATCAAAAAATGTATTCAAAGAGTCATATTTGAGCGGTAGATACAATAAGTATAAGTACAATAAGCACAATACTGCCGATGCTGAGAATCAAATAAAAACAGAAAATGCTGGAAATACCCAGATCAGGCAGCATCTGTGGAGAGAGCAACAGAGTTAACGTTACAGGTCATCGAACTGAAACGCGAACTCTGTTTCTCTCCCCACAGATGCTGCCTGACCTGCTGAGATAGAAGCACTTTGATTTATACAGCGAGTTAACTGGTTGAAATGTTTAACAAGCATTTCACGCATTTCTGAAGCACAGTGATCGACATAGACAGACTTCTTAACGAAAGAAAGTTAAACTACTTTATAACAATGGTTTAAAAAAATCCTCCGTAGCATAAACCAATTTGAACAGACGCATTTTAAACTGTCGACAGGTCTGCTTTGTATTAAAAGACATACCAAATAATTTGCACCATTAGGGTAATTCACCCATAGCCAAATTGCTGCTTCCACCATCCAGATATCTTGGATCAAATACAACGGTTACATGTCTATTCAATACCTCTGTACCACACATTAGCCAAAAATTGCGGTCAGAGACTTCCCACAGGCGGATGCCTACGACAAAATTTTTCTTTACGAAAGCACCTGGTGGTCCCAGAGGAATGAACACTTCGGATCCCAGGCCTAGATGCGCAGCACAGAGGCCTACGCGTCCCAGGACGTAAACGTTTCCTGGGATCACGTGGGCGTAGACCACCAATCACAATGTAGTACAGGTGCGACGTCCAAAATCTGGAGTCCTGGAATCCGAACACCAACCCCCCCATCCCCCAGCAGCTCGACTGACCTCTCAGCCCAGGCAAAGACGTTCGGAAATCTGGAAATACCTGGAATCCGAAACGGCCTCGGTCCAGAGTTTTCCGGATTTCGGGTGTCACACCTGTATTCTCATTGATCGCAATGGGAGCTCCGAGCTTCCATTACTATCAATGAGAATGCTTCTAAAAACAAAAAAAAAAATGCACACAAATAAAAACACAACTTTCTTTTAAATAAAGTAATAGAAAGTAAATAAATTCAATGTTTTATAAAAATAATAAATTTTTTTGAAGTTTAAAAAAATGTTTTAATAATGTTGAACAAACTTATCTTCATGGGCAGGGTTTTTAAGATAAAAATACGAATATTTATATTTTTATTTCTTTTAAAACATGCTGGTAAAATCAGGCTTTTACCACGCACAAGAGTTCGAAGGACATTCGCTGGGCAAGTGTTGGGCAAATTTACAATGTAGGAAACATTACAAAGAAAGACTTGCATTTATATAGCGCCTTTCACGACCACTGGACGCCTCAAAACATTTTATAGCCAATGAAGTACTTTTGGAGTGTAGTCACTGTTATAATGTGGGAAGTGCAAATGAATATTGAAGCTGGAGTTAATCACAGGATCTCAGAGGGAACTAGATAAACACTTGAGAAAAAAAAATGTTTATGGGTGAAAGAGTGCAGAAATGTGATTTTAGATAGCTTTGATGTCGAGCTAGCACAGGTACAATGGGTTCAAATCCCAACACGCCAGCTAGGGAATTTAAATTCAATTCATTAAATAAATCTGGATATAAAAAAAACTAGCTTAGTAATGGTGACCATGGAACTACTGGACTGATGTAAAAACCCATGTGGTTCATTAATGTCCTTTAGGGAAGGAAATCTTCCCTCCTTTCCCAGTCTGGCCTCCAGACCCACAGCAATGAGGTTGACTCGTAACTGCCAGAAATGGTCTAGCAAGCCACTCAGTTGTGCCAAACCGCTACAAAAAACTAAGAATACAACCGAAAGGACCACTTGGCATCAATCTAGGCACATGACAAAGGCACCCACAACCCAGTCAGCCCTGTGAGGTCCTCTTCAATCTGCCAATATTACACAGACTGGTCAAGCAACAGTCTGATATAGTCATACTCTCAGAATCATACCTTTCAGCCAATGTCCCAGACTCCTCCATCATCATCATCACCATCCCTGGGTATGCCCTGTATATAGTTGGGAGGGAGTGGCCCTTGGAATTAAGTCTCATGGTATCAGGTCAAAAATGGGCAAGGAAACCTCCTGCTCACCCTCCCTCAATTTTCCAAGTGATGTTCAACATGGAGTACTCCTCCATGTTGAACATCACTTGGAAAAAGCACTGAGGGCAGCAAGAATATATTCTGGGTGGGGGACTTAACTATCCATCACCAAGAGCATCACTACTGACCAAAACGGACAAGTTTTGAAAGACATAGCTGCCAGACTGGGCCCATAACAAGAACCAACAATGAAAAAATCTCGACATTCTACCTGTCGCAGATGCATCTGCCCATGACAGTATTGGTCGGAGTCCTGTTTTCACAGAGGACATCCTCCATCATTTTGTGTGGCACTACCACTGTGCTAAATAGGATAGATTCAGAACAGATCTAGCAGCTCAAAACTGGGCATCCATGAGGCACTGTGGGCTAACAGGAGCAGCAGAATTGTATTCCACCTCAATCTGAGACCTCATGGCCCGGCATATCCCTCACTCTACCATTACCATCAAGCCAGGGGACCTACCCTGATTCAATGAGGAGTGCAGAAGAGCATGCCAGGAGCAGCACCAAAAATGATGTGCCAACCTGTGAAGCTACAACACAGGACTACATGCATGCTAATCAGTGGAAGCAGCATGCTATAAACAGAGAGTTAAGCGATCCCAAAATCAACGGATCAAATCAAAGCTATGTAGACCTGCCACACCCAGTCATGAATGGTGGTGGACAGTTAAAGAACTAACAGGAAGATGAGGCTCCATGAACATCCCCATCCTCAATGATGGCGGAGCCCAGCAAGTGCCAAGTGGATGATCTATATCGGTCTCCTCCCGAGGTCCACACCATCACAGAAGCCAGTCTTTAGTCAATTCAATTCATTCCACGCGATATCAAGAAACGGCTGTGTACACTGGATCGAGCAAAGGCTATGGGCCCCGACAACATCCCAGCTGTTGTGCTGAAGACTTGCACTCACCTCTAGTCAAGCTGTTCCAGTAGCTACAACTCTGGCACCTACCCGACAAAGTGGATGTCCTGTCCACAAAAAGCAGAACAATTCCAATTCTGTCAATTACCACCCCATCAGTCTACTCTCAATCATCAGCAAAGTGATCGAAGGAGTCGTCGACAGTGCTATTAAGCAGCACTTAGTCAGTAATAACCTGCTCACCTATGCTCATTTGGGTTCCCAGGACCACTCGGCTCCAGACCTCATTACAGCTTTGGTCCAAACATGGACAAAAGAGCTGAATTCCAGAGGTGAGATGAGAGTGACTGCCCTTGACTTCAAGGCAGCACTTGACTGAGTGTGGCATCAAGGAGCCCTAGTAAAATTGAAGTCAATGGGAATCGGGGGGAAAACTCCTCACTGGCTGGAGCCATACCTAGCACAAAGGGAGATGGTTGTGGTTGTTGGAGGCCAATCATCTCAGCCCCAGGACATCGCTGCAGGAGTTCCTCAGGGCAGTGCCCTAGGCCTTCAGTTGCCTCATCAATGACCTTCCCTCCATCATAAAGGTCAGCAGTGGGGATGATCGCTGATGACTGGGCAGTGTTCAGTTCTATTCGCAACTTCGCATGCAGCAAGACCTAGACGACATTAAGGCTTGGGTTGATAAGTGGCAAATAATATCCTCGGCACTCAAGTGCCAGGCAAAGACCATCTCCTACAAGAGAAAGTTTAACCACCTCCCCTTAACATCCAACAGCATTACTGACGCCAAATCCCCCACTATCAACATCCTGGGGTTTTGACCAGAAACTTAACTGGATCAGCCACATAAATACTGTGACTATAAGAGCAGATCAGAGGCTGGGTATTCGGCAGCAAGTGACTCACCTCCTGACTCCCCAAAGCCTTTCCACTATCTTTTCTGCACCTTCTCAAAGACCTTAACATCCTTCCGAAAGTGCTGTGCCCAGAATTGGACACAATACTCCAGTTGAGGCTGAACCAGTGTTTTATACAGGTTCATCATAATTTCCACGCTTTGGTACTCCATACCTCTTTCATGAAGCCCAGGATCCTGTAAGCCTTTTTAACTGCTTTCTCAATCTGCCCTACCACCTTCAACGATTGTGCACACATATCTCCAGGTCTCTCTGTTCGTGAACCCCGTTTAGGATTGTACCATTTAGTTTATATGTCCTCTTCTCATTCTTTCTGCCAAAATATATCACTTCACACTTTCCTGCATTACATTTCATCTGCCACGATCTACAAGCTTAGATCACAATACAAGAAACCAGTCATCATTATCTATCCACAGCATAAGCAGCTTGTGGCAAGATCCAGTGCCATAAACATACACAGCCCAAGTATCCATGCCGATAGATTGAGCCTTATAGCTTCACCATCAAATGTCCATGCAACAACTTGTATTTATATAGCACCTCTAACGTAGTGAAACATTCCAAGGCGCTTTCACAGGAGTACTATGAGATTAAAATTTGACACCGAGCCGCACAAGTAGAAATTAGCGCAGGTGAGGTCACAGAGGTAGGTTTTAAGGAGCGTCTTGAAGGAGGAAAGAGAGGTAGCGAGGTTTAGGCAGGGAGTTCCAGAGCTTGGGGCCTAGGCAACAGAAGGCACGGCCACCAATGGTTAAGCGATTATAATCCGGATGCTCAAGAGAGCAGAATTAGAAAAGCGCAGACATCTCAGGTGGGGGGGGGAGGAAAGAGGCTGGAGGAGATTACAGAGATAGGGACGGGTGAGGCCATGGAGGGATTTGAAAATAAAGATGAGAATTTTGAAATCAAGACATTGCTTAACCGGAAGCCAATGTAGGTCAGCAAGCATAGGGGTGATGGGTGAGCAGGGCGGTGCGAGTTAGGTAAAAATAATTATCTATTTTTAGTTGGTACACGGCAGTGCTGAAATCAGGCAATGCGAACAGATGTTAGATAAGGTGGCTGGAAGGAATGCATCAGTCTGTACTTTAGGGGATGGTGGAAAAGGAAGGACATTTTATTGCAAATCTGCCAAGTTCATAGTGGCACATGCCTGAATCAGTATGGTGACAAGAATTCCCCAAATGAACACCAATTCCGAAAGAGTAACCTCTCCAATTTATAGTGGCAATTCACTGTGAACTGAGCCGGTTTGTGGTTAGAACTAGAAAGAGAACCACAGAATGCAAGCTCAATGAATAAAATCAAATTGAAACACAAAATAGAACCTAAGCTACCCAGAGGTAAAGTTACAACAGGGTTTAAATACGTGAGCTACACAAATTTTGCCAAAATTGTTACAGTAAGTATGACCGCCTCCCTCCCAGGTTACTTGCATCGCTATATAATTCAAATTAGAGTGCAGGAACAATGGTGGACGGCAGTAGCAATTCTGCACCAGTACACCAGATTTGTTTATTCCACAAACATTAAAAGTTCTGCACACACCAGGAATTATTTCAATCTGCCAGAACTTAAAACCCGAGAGTTGGTGCTAAACATTTTTTATATCGGTCCCTCACACTGCATGGCATTTCTCATTCTGCAATTAATTTAATATGCTTTGTCCCTTTATGTTCGCCTTCCATTCTGGTTTGTCCATTAAGACCCTTTGTCCATTTTCTCTATACTGCCATCTGTCACACCGAGCCCGTGTCCATCCGCACACACCAGGGCAGGCGAATTGTCACACGCAAGCTTTCTGTTCAGAAGCATCTGTGGGTTTAAACATCTGACCTTTTAAGAAAGCAGCAAAAGAAATACACACATGGGTTTAAGGTACCTGCGACCTTCAGAATAACAAAACTGTAAATGAAGACTTGCTGGGGTCTGCTATCTTGTTTTAAAATCAACTTTGTTGAATTTTCTGTTTGAAGAATGAATTGAAAGAAAGAGCGACCGACAGCAAGGGAGAGGAAAATATCTCATGCTTTGGATTTGAACTAACGTGCCAGAGGTGAAATTAATTATATTGTAACTCCAATGCTACAGCAGCCCCCTCCTATTATTAGTCTACTTGTGATTTTTTTTTTATGCGACTTCAATGTTTGTTTTACTTTATGTACAGGTCCTTCCCTCTAGGTCTGCATTGTGTTTCCTAAGTCATACAAATGTCAGCAATGATGGTAACAGCACAAATCATCATGGCTGCACAACAGAAAAATGAATGGAGTGGTTCTCTGGACCGTTTACCCTCACCCAGCACACCATGGAAAGAATTAAGGACCATACCTGCAGAACTCCCTCCCCCACCCCATTTCAGATTTAGATATTTTAAGCCTCCACACCAATTCCAAGTCAAAGCAGCATGGTCCTAAGTACGTCCCTACCTACCTACGTGTGACGTGGGCAAGTGTCTTGGCAACTGCTCCTGAGAGAAAATGTACAAACTGTTACTGTGAAGATACATGTGTTAGTGAGAGAAGGTGGGATTTATCATCATCATCATCATCATAGGCAGTCTCTCGGAGTTGAGGATGACTTGCTTCCACACTAAAAATGAGCTCCCAGGTGACTGAAGAGTCCAATGCGAGACCTACAGTCTCTGTCACAGGTGGGGCAAACATTTATTGAAGGAACAGGTGGGTGGGGGGCCTGGGTTGCCACGTGCTCCTTCCACTGTCGACGCTTGACTTCAGCTTGCTCTCGGCAAAGAGACTCTAGGTATTTAGTGCCTTTCCCGAATGTTTTTCCTCCACTTTGGGCAGTCGTGGACCAGGGATTCCCAGGTGAGGATGTTACATTTTTTCCAAAGAGGCTTTGAGAGTATCCTTGAACCGTTTCCTCTGCCCACCTGTGGCTCGCTTGTTGTGTCGGAGCTCCGAGTAAAGCGCTTGTTTTGGGAGTCTCGTATCAGGCATGCGGGCGATGTGGCCCGTCCAGCGGAGCTGATCGAGTGTGGTCAGTGCTTTGATGCTGGGGATATTGGCCTGAGCGAGGACACTGATGTTAATACACATTTAACTGGTGTTAAATCAGACAGCAATTCATTTAGGAACCCGACACATTGTACGTTCATTAGAAATTTACATAAAGAAAAACATGAGAAATAGTAGGCCATTTGGCCCCTCGAGCCTGCTCCGCCATTTAATAAGATCATGACTGCTTAGCTCCAATTCCCTGCCCGCTCCCCATTAACCCTTTACTCCCCTATCGCTCAATGATCTGTCTATCTCCGCCTTAAATATATTCAATGACCCAGCATCCACAGCTCTCTGGGGTAGAGAATTCCAGAGATTTACAACCCTCAGAGAAGAAATTCCTCCTCATCTCAGTTTTATTCTGAGACTATGTCCCCTAGTTTTAGTTTCTCCTATGAGTGGAATAACCTCTCCGTATCCACCCTGTCAAGCCTCATTATCTTATATGTTTCGATAAGATCACCTCTCATTCTTCTGAACTCCAATGAGTGTAGATCCAATCTATCTTCGTAAGTCAACCCCCTCATCTCCAGAATCAACCTAGTGAACCTTCTCTGAACAGCATCCAATGCAAGTCTTTCCTTCCTTAAATGTGGAGACCAAAACTGTACGCAGTACACCGGGTGTAGCCTCACCAATACCCTGTACAGTTGTAGCAGGACTTCTCTGCTTTTATACTCTATACCCCTTGCAATAAAGGCCAACATTCCATTTGCCTTCCTGATTACTTGCTGTACCTGCATACTAACTTTTTGTGTTTCAGGCACAAGGACCCCCAGGTCCTTCTGTACTGCAGCACTTTGCAATTTTTCTCCAATTAAATTATAATTTGCTTTTCTATTTTTTCTGCCGAAGTGGATAACTTCACATTTTCCCACATTATACTCCATCACCCAAATTTTTGCCCACTCACTTCGCCTGTCTATATCCCTTTGCAGATTTTTGTGTCCTCCTCACAATTTGCTTTCCCACCCATCTTTGTGTCATCAGCAAACTTGGCTACATTACACTCGGTCCCTTCATCGAAGTCATTAATATAGATTGTAAATAGTTGAGGACCCAGCACCAATCCTTGCCAACTGGAAAATGATGCATTTATCCCAACTATCTGTTTTCTGTTAGTTAGCCAATCCTCTATCCATGCCAATATATTACCCCCAACCTTGTGAACTTTTATCTCGTGCAGTAACCTTTAATGCGGCACCTTATCGAATGCCTTCTGGAAATCCAAATACATCACATTCACTGGTTCCCCCTTAGCCACCCTGCTCGTTACATCCTCAAAGAACTCCAGCAAATTTGTCAAACAAGATTTCTCTTTCATAAAACCATGCCAACTCTGCTGGATTGAATTATGCTTTTCCAAATGTCCTGCTACTGCTTCCTTAATAATGGATTCCAGCATTTTCCGAACGACACGTTAGGCTAACTGGTCTAGAGTTTCCTGCTTTATGTCTGCCTCCTTTTTTAAAAAAAAATGGGGCTTTACATTTGCGGTTTTCCAATCCACTGGAACCTCCCCAGAATCCAGGGAATTTTGGTAGATTACAACCAATGCATCCACTATCTCTGCAGCCACTTCTTTTAAGACCCTAAGATGTAAGCCATCAGGTCCAGGGGACGTCTGTCTTTAATCCCATTATTTTAGCGAGTACTACTTCTTTAGTGATAGTGATTGTATTGGATAAGTTTCTCCCTTCCTATTAGCACCAATTACACAAAATATTCCTCAATTATACAAAAAAAACACATCTTGAAAACAAAACTTTGAATTTAGAGTTCGCAGGAGCAGCCCAAAGTATTTCAGATACAACAAGTCACTCGCAGGTCCAGTCAGTAATATAGGTGAACACAGCTGCCATTTTGCACAAAGTAACATCCCACAAAAAGCCACATGACAAAACACTAGTTACGTGTATTTTTGACAGCATTAATTGAGGGAAGAAGAAGAGAATTCTTGCCACTTCTTGAATAATGTTATGGTCTTTAATGTGTAGCACCCATCTAAATCTCAAATATACAGACAGCTTATATTTTGTGTTCAAGTCCTAAACTGGACTTGAATCCACAACTTTCAGATTCGGGTGAGAGAGTTACCAACTGAGCGAAGCTGACAAAACTGAAAGGTGAATGAGACGATTCCAAACTCAGCAGATCAGTTTTAGTCAACCTGCCAGAAAAAGTTTCTCTCCAATTTTGTGTTCCACCCTCCTATATATGACATCGCTTGTATTTAAACAACCTACTAACATGTACTGTTGAACTCCTACATGAGTAACAACCATCCGGAAGGTCGTAGAGGATACCAGTGGCCATGGAACCACACACCAGCAAAGAGTTAACACGTTCAGAAGTGAGAAGAAACGTGACAAAAAAAAACTTCTGTTACTAAAATATCAGCCTGGTCCTTTGGTAGCATTCTCACCTCTCGAGTCAGAAAGTTGTGGATTCAAATCCCATTAGACTTGTGTACATAATCTAGGCTAACATTTCAATGCTACATTGTCGCAGGTGCCACTAAAGAATGCCTCATCTACCCATTCAGTAAACGTAAAAGATCCTAAACCACTAATTGAAGAAAAGCAGCGAGTTCTCCTAGTGCCCTGGACAACATTCCTCCCTCCACCGACAGCCTCAAAAAAGAGATTTCTCTCATCATTTATCACATTTGCTGCTTGTGGGACTTTGCTGTGCATAAAATGGCTGCCACTTTGCCTACCTAACAGTGACTTTAAAAAAAAGTAATGCAATGCCTGTGAAGCAGTTTGAGATGTCCTGATGTGAAAGATACTAAATAAATGCACGTTACTTCTTTAAAGCACATTAAAAACACAGAACCAGTTAAGTTCTGGAAAAAACCCTTCAAACCTGGTGAAGAACGAGGAGACAGTCAGACAGCTGTTGGTAAAATTGCTTTGAAGCATCAAGCAATGTAGTTTCAACACTCAGTATTGACGTTTCAATGATTACAGCCGCTGTCCAATGTAGCTGTGTAGCATGAGGTACACAGATAGATTCTACAGCTCCATAAACAATGTTTATTGTACCCAAACATACACGTTTTTTTTTAATGGCGACTCTTGTGTGTACTTGTAAAAATATTTTATTTGGAAATCAAGTTTCCAAACAAGACCGACATTTGCAGTTCGATACTTAAAGCCGTCACTTGTAATGTCTTTGCCAGTCCATAAACAGCTGCAACAGCTCTGTGGCATTTGTACGGCAATCCAGTTTGAGCAGAGTGAAAACAAAGCCCGCAAGTTTGCATACACATGCACACAAGTGGAGAAAGACCACAAGATACTTACAGATGAGGAAGGACATCTGAATTTATTCATCCAGAACAACTCTACGCTGCCCCTTCCCCCATTGCTGCATCGCGGCATTTCTAGTTGATTCCAGACCTTTCGCCTTCAGCCCTCAGCCCGCAAATCAACTGTTGATCACTCGGAGTATAGCGCCTCCTCCTGACATCAGTACTAAAGGTACCTTTTACTAGTTTGAACTTGCACCCATAGATTAATTTATTAGTATCCCAGATTAACCTTTACATAACATCTACTATTTTATCTGCAAGGTCACCTTTCAGATGCCTTCTCTCCAGTCTTGCCCCAGAACTCAGACCCGACAGTAGGCATCAACCAAGTGGCTCTTTCTCAGCGCTTCCTCCAGTGTTCGAATGTCTCCCTCCTTTCTTAGCAAGTAGAATTGGGTGCAGTCATCAAGGTGTGATTATCTGTTTGGTGGATTGCACAATACTCTTGTTGGCACACAGTTTGGCCCAAGTGGGCAGAAAAACATCAGAAAAGTGAAGAATGTGAAAAGGCCACTCAGCCCTAACACTGCTTTTATACATAAGAACATAAGACCATGTCATAGCATCCAACTGCATTTTGAACATAGCTATTTTTGTCTCTACCATCTTGTCTGCTAGATTCAAACATTTATTAAATTGCTGGGCTATGGTCATAAAACCACAGCAGAATGTACATCACTTTCAAATGTTTTATATGGGCTAGTTGCTGAAGGATGGGCCCACTAGGCTGACAACTCAGTGCAGTATTGAGGAAGTGCTGTCTTTCAGATAAAATGTTAAGCTGAGGCACTGCCCTCTCAGATGGACATGGCACTATTTGAAGAGCAGGAGAATCCTGGACAACATTTATCCCTTAACCAATAGAACATATACAGAGTATCTAGTCTTTTATCTCTTCACTGTTGATGGTACTTTGCTGTGCACAAATTGGCTGCCATATTTTCCTACATTACAAAAAAGTTACAACACTTCTAAAGTAATCATTGGTTGCTTTGCACTTTGGAATGGGATGTCCCAAGGATGTGAAAGTGCTATGTAGATGCACTCTCTTTTTCCTTTACTAATGCTATGAATATTGGATCTCTCGACTTCTCTTACACTGATATTCAAGCAGTCATTTAGCACAGATATACAAAAGACTGCATATTTTCCCAATACCTCATCTTTTACTTAAAGAAAAAGAAAGCAGGACTTCTCATCTCAGTGAAGGGCTCTGCAGCAAACGTTGATGCTAAAATTGGGAAAATCTTTTTCAGCATACATGATTTCCACAACGCGCATTTTAGAACCTTTGAACCAGGAGGCTGGCCATTTGTGTCTGTGCCAGCTTGTCGCTGAAGCAATCCAAAACCAATCCCACGGCACGGCTTGCTCCCATCGCCCTGTATCTTCCCCGCTCCAGAACTTTGCTAAGGGACGATTTGCGCGCAAACGTGGCCAATAGGTATACATTATAAATTCCACATACCACCGTACATCTGGTGTAAATCAGCCTCTGCAGCTATGTCAAAAACAGGTTTATGGGCAATCCGTGGCATCGCTGAGGAGCTTCATGATATCGCTGGAGAGGTGGTGCTACATAAAATATCTCTGACAAGTAGTTTGGAACCATAAAGCTAAATAAAAGGAGACCTGGCCAGCAATAGTATACAGGTATCCCCTTTTACAACTGTATGTGAATTGATACAATACTCTTCAAATCAGGTGGGGGGGGGGGGGGGGGGGGGAGAAAGAGAGTATCCCAAGCACTGACAATTGTCTATTTAAACCTCACTACTCACATTGCCTTTTAGACAAAACATGCACTTCTACATTTGAAACCATTTCTTTCCTTCCAAAAGTGTGCAGAGCTTCTCTCAAGGAAGTCAGTGAAGTTATCCAGGACCTTACAGGACAGAAAAGTCCCATGCTCAATCCATGTTCTGTGCCAGGTTAGGTGCACTACAATTGGCCTCAGTGCCCTGACTAAGAGAAGTAAAAATTAGCTAGGTTCTTGCCCCTGATCGTTATCCAGTGACCTTTGCTGGAACCCGGGACTGCCCAGTCATGCATGCTGACCTTGGATGAGGCCAGGATTGGGTGCGTGTGTTGATAGCCTGCTGACAGTCACACCAAAACGCTCACATGAAAAGCGGCCACAATAATGCCAATGTGTCAGAGGCATCCATGCCTGTGGAACCTGATTTTAATACAGTATCATTACCTTCAGAGAAAACTGGCAGAAGTGTTCTTCTTCCCAGGCTCTGCACTATTCCCTAGAAAAATGCTCTTTTCCATACCGTAGTTAGTTACAGTCCATAGTGACGCACTCATCTTCACTCCCTGGTCTGCCTTTCGTCTGACTTGGTGTGGCCAGGAAATCGCTATCCTGGAAATCGCATCTGTAAACTTACATCATACTACACGCATCATCATCATAGGCAGTCTCTCGGAATCGAGGAAGACTTGCTTCCACCCCTGAAGTGAGTTCTTTGGTGGCTGAACAGTCCAATACGAGAGCCACAGTCTCGGTCACAGGTGGGACAGATAGTCACTGAGGGAAGGGATGGGTGGGACTGGTTTGCCGCACAGTCTTTCCGCTGCCTGCACTTGATTTCTGCATGCTCTCGGCGTTGAGACTCGAGGTGTTCAGCGCCCCCTCGGGTGCACTTCCTCCACTTAGGGCGGTCTTGGGCCAGGGACTCCCAGGTGCCAATGGGGATTACGCACTTTATCAGGGAGGCTTTGAGGGTGTCCTTGTAGCGTTTCCGCTGCCCACCTTTGGCTCGTTTGCCGTGAAGGAGCTCAGAGTAGAGCACTTGCTTTTGGAGTCTCGTATCTGGAACGTGAACTATGTGGCCTGCCCAGCGGAGCTGATTGAATGTGGTCAGTGCTTCAATGCTGGGGATGTTAGCCTGAATGAGGACACTGATGTTGGTGCGCCTGTCCTCCCAGGGTAGGATCTTGCGGAACATCGTTGGTGATATTTCTCCAGCAACTAGGTGTCTACTGTACATGGTCCATGTCTCTGAGCCATACAGGAGGACAGGTATTACTACAGCCCTTTAGACCACGCGACCTCCAACAACCTCTGACGTATCCAACGACCCCTGAAAACCTCCAGCAACGTTCCCCTACGACCTCCGGAGGCGGCACCCTCGACCTGGCTCTCGGGCCTCCACTACACGCAACATCAATAGTGTGCTACTAAGTTGATGATGAAAGCATACAAAACATTTTGGTATAGAATGTGCTGCAACTCACAACATGCTTTTGCCATAAACACAAATAAATAAGAATTACTGCAATTAAAATAAATTTATAGGCACTCAGAAAATTGCGGTCTCCAGTTAGTAAATTTTGTAATGCCAGGTGAACAAGTCTCCCAGTCTGCCATTATTTATCATCCAGATTGTAATTTCATGTAGTCATAACATTGCACATTTTCCCCAAAGAGGTTGAACTCAATGGCAAACGAGCGAAGTGAACAACTAGCATTTATATCGCACCCATAACAGAATAACATCCCAAGACACCTTACAGAGAGTCACAACCAAAAACAATGCCGAGCCAAAAAAGGCAAGATTACGCGTCGTGATCAAAAGCACACTCAAAAAGTTGGGTTATAAGGAGCGTCATAAAAGAGGAGAAAGAGATGGAAAGACAGAAGGGATTAGAAGAATGATTCCAGAGTTTGGGGTCTAAATTTGAGGCATAGTGGGACCAACAGCGACAGTGAGGACAGGGACAATGGCAAGTGGGACTTGATGTGGGCAAATTTCTGGATAAACGGAAGTTTCTGAAAGGTGCCGATGGGAGGCTGGCCAAAGGAACAACCGAGTAATTGAGTCTTTGAGGTGACAAAGACATGGATGAGGGTTCCAGTGCACGATGGGCATATGTAGGGACAGAGGGAGGCAATGTAATGGAGGTGGAAGTAGACAGTCTTTGTGCTGGAGAGTATATGGGGTCGGAGGTTGATCAGGTTAGTGGCAAGAGTATGGATTTTGTGATGGTTAGCTGGTGGAAATTACAGCACATCCAGGGCTGAACTAGCAATCCAGAAGTCTGGACTAATAATTCAGTGAACGTTAGTTCAAACTTAGGCAGTTTGAGAATTTGACTTCAGTTATTCTCATCAGCAAAAGTGCCGATGATGCTATTTGATTCTTGTTAAAACTCCAACTGGTTTACTCGTGCCCTTTAGGGAAAGAAACCTGCTATCCTTACCCGATCTGCCCTATACGTGACTCCAGACCTACACCAATATGGTTGACTCTTAACTACCCTCTGAAGTGGCATTAAAAGCCACAGTTGTATCAAACTGCTATAAAGAATATGCAGCACATAGAAGAGGAGGAGGAGCTGGTCAAGGATGGATTCTTGTGGGGGCCATTTGTAGAGATGCTACAAACAGATAGGCAAGAGTGGAACCAGAGCAGTACCACTGGGCTGGACATCAGAGCAGAGGTGTTGGAAGAGGATGGTACAATTAACAGCATCGAAGGAGGCAGAGGCTCTCAGACAATGCACCACAGACAAGGAGATTTTAAGAACATAAACAACAATAGAGATAAGAGCAGTAGGCGGCCATTTGGCCCCTCGAGCCTGCTCTGCCATTCAATAAGATCATGGCTGATCTGAAAGAGGAGTGGAGAATTTAGTTTGATTTATTGCAGTGTTGTGCGAGGGGCGGAAATCTGATCGGAGAGATTCAAACAAACAGGGAGCTGTGCGAGAGATAAGCACATATTTCAGAGACATGTTCAAGAGCCTTAGTTAAATATTATAAGTCTAATAGGCATCCAGTAGGTTTTTTCCCTATACATACACAACTTCCAGTGTGAATACAGATCAGTTCTTCTGTTAACGCTGGGTATATCTCATGAGTTCTATTGAACAATGTCTCTTTGATAATAATTGACAATTTAAAAAACACTAAAATTGGCACGGCTGTCCAGATTCCTCAGTGGGCAAATGCACTGTGCAATGTAGCAGAGCCAAGACTTGAGGGCTGATCCTAGATCTATGCAGAGTTACAGTCCTTATGATATTACAGCTGCCATTTTGATTCTAGCCACAGTTAGCTGAAGCACATCAGGGAAGCTCTGTTGCCAGAATGATAAAGTTGTGAACTTTGTGATCTGTTTCAGTGTCACAGGATAAAGAGCAAACATAAAACAGGTCAGTAATGATCAACCGAAATGGCAGTGAAGGTCCTACTATTAGCCTCCAAATCCCCAGGCTGCAGGGTTGGAGAGACAGGAGTTAACCTACTCCTGATCACTGGCGAGCACCTCCTGCTGGAAGTGAGCACGTGTGGCCACCTGCTGAGGACAGGAGCACTCTGTCAGCTTCCTGGAGTCATACCTAGCACAAAGGAAGATGGTTGCGATTGTTGGACGTCAATCATCTCAGTTCCAGGACGTCACTGCAGGAGTTCCTCAGGGCAGTGTCCTCAGCACAACCATCAATGACCTTCCTTCCATCACCAAGTCAAAAGTGGGGATGTCTGCTGATGATTGCAGTGTTCAGTTCCATGCGCAACTCCTCAGAAAATGAAGCAATCCATGCCCGTATGCAGCAAGACCTTGACAACATTCAAGCTTGAGCTGATAAGTGGCAAGTTACATTCGCGCCACACAAATAACAGGCAATGACTATCTCCAACAAGCGAGATTCTAACCACCGCCTCTTGACATTCAATGGCATTATCATCGCCGAATCTCCCACCATCAACATCCTGCAGGTCACCATTGGCCAGAAACTGAACTGGACCAGCCACATTAACAGGAGCGGGTCAGAGGCTGGGTATTCTCCCCAAAGCCTTTCCACCATCTACAAGGCACAAGTCAGGAAGGAGTGTGATAGAGGACTCTCTATTTTCTTGGATCAGTGCAGCTCCAACAACACTCAAGCTCAACACCATCCAGGACAAAGCAGCCCGCTTAATTGGTACCCCATTCACCTTAAACTTCACTCCTTCCTCCACCGGCGCACCATGGCTACAGTGTGTACCATCTACTAGACGCATTGCAGCAACTCGCCAAGGCTTCTTTAGCAGCACCTCCAAAACCCGCGACCTCTACCACCTAGAAGGACAAGGGCAGCAGGCGCATGGAACACCATCACCTGCAAGTTCCCCTCCCAAGTCACACACCATCCGGACTTGGAAATATATCGCTGTTCCTTCACAGTCGCCGGGTCAAAATCCAGGAACGCCTTCCCAAACAGCACTGTAGAAATACATTCATCACAAGGACTGCAGCGGTTCAAGAAGGCACCTTCTTAAGGGCAATAAATGCTGGCCTTGCCAGCGACGACCATCCTCTTCCAACACCTCTGCTCTGATGTGCTCATCTCTCCCACATACCACTACTACTTCCAGCGCGAGCCGTTGCAACTATGCAACAACTTCAAGGTGGGCGACTGCGTGACATCATCAAGGCCCAGTTCGCCATTTGGAGCTTGGGCAGGAATATCGGCAGGACCGAGACACAGCGGAGGAGAAGAGGTTGGGGCGGAGGAGCGGCGAGAGAGCGGGGCGGAGGAGCGGCGAGAGAGCGGGGCGGAGGAGCGGCGAGAGAGCGGGGCGGAGGAGCGGCGAGAGAGCGGGGCGGAGGAGCGGCGAGAGAGCGGGGCGGAGGAGCGGCGAGAGAGCGGGGCGGAGAGATCAGTGCGAGAGATCGTGGCGGAGGTGCAGCAAATGAGGGTGCGGGGCCCAGAAGAGCCGAGAGCCCAGGGGGAGCACGGGACAACCCAGCCGTCCTGGTTAACCCTTGCCACTGGATAGAGGCCTAGCTCTGTCAAGCCCGTGTGGTGGCTGATGTGCAACGGCCACCACGCACAGGCATCTTCCACTTCTAGAGTTCAGGACTGGAATATCCATTGAAACATCAGTGAACTCATCCCTTCTGGTGTGGAAGCAAGTCATCCTCGTTCGAGGGACCGCCTATGATGATGATGACATCCAGGAACAAATTTTAAAAAAAGGATTTTAAACAGCACATAAAACAACCACAAAATCCTTGCTGGGCTACATACAGTCCACATTTGCCCATGAAATCCTAGAGACTTTAGAAAATTAGACAGAATTTCTCAGACACTGAGAATTACAGCAGAAACCTTTAATTCATCAGTGCTGATTTAGACAGGTCAAGCTGAACTTGCGTATGGCAGGGGCAGTAATTTTAGATAAGTTAAATTTATGAAAAATTAGACAAGGGAGCTTAACAGGGCACTACCACTAGTCCTCTGGGATCTCAAAAGTTATTAAATGGCAAATTTCCAACACATATTATCTTATAGAAGTGATATTTGATTAGATACCATATTTTGAGTATCCACTAATATTCACCCAGATTTTTTATACAAAAAAAGGAAGTTTTGGGTCCACTAAAAATAATATAATCTATTCCAATGACAAATAAATTAATACACAAAAAAAGGACAAATGGTGAATTTTGACAAGACCATACCTTTACAAATGGTTGGGTGAAGAAATATTGAAACCAGCTGGATTTGAGAAAACACATTCTAGTTTACAAACTAAAAGAGAGTTCTAATAGAAAAAACTTATGAAACATTTGACGGCATTTAGCATTCATTCGAAGGGGTAATTAAAGTTTACATCAAGCTGTTTGCAATATAGATTTGTCAACGCAGTGGTTTAAATTTTGAAGTAAGATTTGGGGAGGACAACGCTGCCAAGTGATGCAATTCCCATAAACTTCCCACCAATTAATTGGAGAATCTACATAAGAATCGCTGCTTAAATTCTAGTTAAGAACTTCTAATGAAAGTTCATTCCGTAGCATTTATTTGTGACTTTACGTGCGAAAAGTTCAAAAACCAAAAAACTAAAGATGCTGAAAATCTGAAACAGAAATAGAAACTTCTGGAGACACTCAGCAATAAAGTTCAGTTTAATGCAATCCTGTATATACATAAAATATGTTTCCACTCTTAGTGTCAGCTGGTAGCACTCACGCCTCAGAGCACAAAAATCTAGGCTGACACTCTGAGGCAAAACTGAGTGAGTGTTGGACTGTCAGAGGTGCCATCTTTCGGATGAGATGTTAAACTGAGGCCCCGTCTGCCCTCTCAGGTAGATGTAAAAGATTCTATGGCACTATTTCAAAGAAGAGCAGGAGTTATCCTCAGTATCCTAGCCAATGTTTACTCCTCAATCAACAGATTGGCTGCCGCATTTCCTACCTTACAACAGTGACTACACTTCAAAAGTGCTTCATTGGCTTTGGGAATTAGAGGTTGTGAAAGACACTAAATAAATATGTCTTTATTTTTCTGCTTTTCTTTTCTCTTGTCAACATCAAGCCCTCTCAAGTCAAGATCATCAACATACAGGTCCAGCTACTGTCCCGACAATGAGTCTTAACCAAACCTCACATACCACCAATGGAGCATACATCCCTGTGGGCATCAATGAAAGACTAATTTTCGATAAATTATGGACGTTTTGTGCTGTGGACTTGCATGAAGTAGGATTTGAAGCAAAACAATTCAAACCCATTTCAATTAGGGCTGCTGCAATCAGCAAATAGACTGCAGTTCCATTTATGGTACACACATGTTGCAGTCCGTGGGACTCATCAGAATTACACTGAAGTAAACTCACGTCTCCTCAAAAGTAGGTTTTATAGCCAACTTCAGATTGATGTTAAATTCAACTAATAAAATATCCACATGATCTGTAAAATTAGTTAATTGAAGATTGAATATATGCATGTGCATTTACTACAGAAAGTACAAAAGACAGAAAAATGCACAAACTTGCATTTATATATAGTCTTTTACATCCTCAGGACATGTCCAAGCATTTCACCAGCAGAATAGCACAGCACAGAAGGAGGCTATTCGGCCCATCGAGTCTGCGCTGGATCTTTCGAAGAGCAATCCAGTTATTCTCACTCCCCCGATCTTCCCCTTTCAGATGAGACATTAAACCAACATCTGCTCTCTCAAGTGGACGTAAAATATCCCATGGTGCTGTTTTGAAGAAGAGCAGGGGAGTTATCCCCGGTGTCCTGGCCAATATTTATCCCTCAATCATCATCACTAAAACAGAATATCTGGTCATTATCACATTGCTGCTTGCAAATTGGCTGCTGCGTTTCCTACATTACAACAGTGACGACACTTCAAAAGTACTTCATTGGCTGTAGAGTGCTTTGGGACATTGTGAAAGGTGCTATATAAATGCAACTCTTTCTTTCCTATAGCAATTTTTTCTCCTTCAAGTACTAATCCAATTCTCTTTTGAATGCTACAATTGAATCTGAAACCACCATCC
Source organism: Pristiophorus japonicus (assembly GCF_044704955.1). NCBI lineage: Eukaryota > Metazoa > Chordata > Chondrichthyes > Pristiophoridae > Pristiophorus > Pristiophorus japonicus. Next base: position 35,165,832 of record NC_091990.1, on the reverse strand, counting down.
TTTCAGACAGTGTATTCCAAATTCTAACCACTCGTTGCGTAAAAAAGTGTTTCCTCATGTCGCCTCTGGTCCTCCTGCCAATCACCTTAAATCTGTGCCCTCTGGTTATTGATCCTTCAGCCATTGGAAACAGTTTCTCTTTATTTACTCTACCTAAATCTTACATGATTTTAACCACCTCCTTCAAATCTCCGCTTAACCTTCTCTGTTCAAAGAAGAAGCCCAGCTTCTCCAGTCTATCCACTTAACTGCAATCCCTCATGCCTGGTACCATTCTAGTAAATATCTCTGTACCCTCTCCAAAGCCTTCATGTCCTTCCTAAAGTGTGGTGCCCAGAACTGGACACAATACTCCAGCTGTGGTCGAACTAGCTAATTAAAAACTTTTGATGTTTAGTCACAGTTGTATCACAGTTACAATTTGTGCATTAAGAGCAATATGACCAAATAATCTGTTTTAGTGGTGTTGGTTGAGGGACGGTGGCCAGGATACCAGAATTCACCTGCTCCTCTTCAAATAGTTCCACGGGATCTTTTATGTCTTCGTGAGAGGGCAGACAGAGCTTCAATTTAATGTCTCATTCGAAAGACAGCAGTTTTGACGGTGCAGCGCTCCTTCAGTATGCACCAAAGTGTCAGCCTGGATTACGCACACTGAAGTGGGTTGAACCCACAACCTTCTGACGCAGATGCAAAAGCACTACTGCTGAGCCAAGGATGTCCCAAAGTACTTCACAGCTAATTAGTGTGTTTTTCAGTGTAATCACTGTTGCTATCTTGACGAACACAGCAGCCAATTTGCACACATCAAGGTCCTACAAACAACAGCAATGGGGTTAGTCTGTTTTGGTGATGCTGTTTGAGGGACAAATGTTGGCCAGGACATGATGTCAAGCAGGAGAATTCGAGAGAGTATTTATATATATGCTTGACATGAAATACTCATCAGTACCCTGTACCTACAGGGTAACTGTTCATTATCCATACTCATACAATCACAAGATAAATACACATAAGAAAGGCATTCTTCCTCTCTTGCTCCCCCCCGCCAATTAGAACAATTATCTGACTCTTTAATGACCAAGATATTTGTGTCCACTACCCTACCCAAAAGTATTCATTACTCTTTGAAAAAATTCTTCCAGCCACAAGTCCATTTTAGCAGACCACTGCCCTGTCATGCCTAACCATAAAGTTCTCCTCTAGATGAAGGTGTTCTCTATTGTTTAATATATGTACTTCCACAAAGGATCCCTTTTCAATCACTTTCTGTCAAGGCTTAAGCATCCCACTTCCTCTAGTCTTACCTATACCGCAACCCTCTGATACTGGGGACCAACATCTTGGCTCTTCTCTGCCTCAACCTGAAGGGCCAAAACTGGTCACAGCACTCAACATGCAGCCTGATCGGAGTGTCAGACATAGTGTCAGCCGGTTACATCCTGTGACTTGCAGCAATATAGAAGAGTGTGCTGTTTCTTTTTGACGACAGCTTCGTCCAAGGTTCATATCCTGGATTATATTGCACTGTACTTTTATTTTCCAACATGCCAACTTTCTCAATGACTGAATAAAAGGTAGAAGCTTGGTGGAATATAGTGTGCAAAGAAAAAAAACCTCCCAAGAGCAATTTCTCCATCAAATTTCGCCCTTGCAGTGATGCATCAGCTGGAGCTCGGCGCAAAGTTTGAACCGGAGCCGATTCTGGGGTCTCTATTGCAGCAAGGTGGGGTTTTGCCCCCCTCCTCCTGCATTGTGCTCACTGAGCCTTGCACTCTGCTGCTGCCTGCTCCTGCGGTGTGGCCCACTGCGCATGCCTGCCCCACAGACCCTCACCCGGAGCCCCTCAGCTCAGCGCTGAGGATGAAGCGGGGGCGGGGGGGGGGGGTAAGGTGGAGGCGGAGAAATAAATCAAACTAAAAATGGTCAATTCTCGCTCCCTGGCGGCTTACCTGCTGCCGCGGGCCCCGCTTCCATCCCACAGACCGCGTGTGAGAGCGGATTTTCCCCCCGGAGTTAAAAGGCTCAAGTCGCGCGCGCGTCCTCCCCGCGGAGCAGCTCGGCTCCCCAACACACACACTGGCACTGAGCATGCGCCAGCCGGAGGGGGTGGGGGTGAGGGGAGACGGTTCGGCCGCCATTGCGCACGCGCCGTGCCAGGACCGCCTCCACGTAACCCAGCGCTCCCCAATGCGCATATGCCAAACGGCGCGCCGCCTCCTCCTCCTCCCCCTCCTCAGCGTTATTCCGTGACGTCATTACGCAATTTGGAGACGACAACCAAGGAAAGAAACCTGGAAGGCGCACAAGCAGCGCCGCATGGTGGCCACTGCAGAAACTGCAGCGACTGACAAACTGCAGGACCCCTGCGGGCTCCTTAAACTTGTGGGTCTAAAAATACAGAGTGCAAATATGAAGTGGATATTTATCATCACGGCTTGCATGTCGTCGTGGAGCAGACGGAGGATGGTGACGAACTTTTGGGGGCAACCAACGCTCCATAGTCCCTCATGGTTGGCAGTGTCAAAGGCCTTTGTGAGGTCAAAGATGCCTATGTACAAGGGTTGGTGCTGTTCCCTGCATTTCTCTTGTAGTTGTCGCACGGTGAAGACCATATCCGTTGTACACCTGAGTGGACGGAATCCGCATTGTGACTCTGGAAGGAGCTCTTCACCCACAGGGAGAAGATGGTTGAGGAGGATTCTTACGATGACTTTCCCAGTAGCGGACAACAGGGAGATTCCCTGTAGTTGCCACAGGCGGACTTATCCCCTTTTTTTTTTGAAGATGGTCACGATTAAGGCATACGGCATCCCCTCAGCACTGCACTGGAGTATCAGCCTAGATTCCTGGTTGAGGCCATTCACGTGGGGGAGCAAAAAGGAACGTGGGAGTGGTAGAGGGTAGTATAGTCAGGGGGATAAATACTGTTCTCTGCAGCCATGACCTAGATTGATGCTCAAGTTCCTGGAGTAGGATTTGAACCCACAACCTTCTGACTCAGAGGCGAGTATTGATATGTCCTTACTATAAGAGTATAAATACACACGAGGCCCATACTTGAGAGAAGGTCACTCTGTGACCTTTTACCTTTATTACCAAGACCTCAAGTGATGAAGGTGGGTGGAGCTTCCCCTTTTATACCTGAAAGTTCAGGTTAGGAGTTCACTCCCTTGTGATCAATGTTCTCAAGGTGTACCACTTAGGTCAGCTTCTCCATGGGTTACAATGATAGTTGAATACATGACATCACCTTTTTTCTCTTTTCCCTCCCCTCCCACCCCCCCAAAAGTCTTATTGGGATCACAGGGTAAGTCTCTCTGGTGGTTTACGCTCCCTTGTAGAGCGCCTGAGTTGGGGCTCCGGCCTGAGTGTCTGCTGTTTGCGGTGCCTCAGGGCTGGCCGGACTGCCCACAGTGACCGGGGCTCTCCTCCACTTGGTTCCGGTTTTCGGTGGTGGAGTAAACGCTACGTCGTGTTCTTCCTCTGCTTCTTCTATGGGGTTGCTGAACCTCCTTAGTTTGATCCACGTGTTGCGGCAGATTTATCCAATGGTAAGTTTAACTACCAACACCCTATTCCCCTCTTTGGCAATCACAGTGCCTGCTAGCCATTTGGGCCCTACAGCGTAATTAAGGACAAAAACAGGGTCATTGACATCGATACATCACACCCTCGCATTCGTGTCATGGTAGTCACATTGTGACAGACGCTTGCTCTCAACAATTTCTTTCATAGTAGGATGTATAAGGGATAACCTGGCTTTGAGCGTCCTTTTCATTAGCAGCTCTGCGGGTGGAACCCCTGTGAGCGAGTGCTGTCGGAATCTATTAGCCAACAGGAGGTGTGATAAGCAGCTTTATAGGGAACTCCCTTGGATTCTGAGCATCTCCTGTTTGATTATCTGCACTGCTCGTTCTACCTGGCCAGTTGAGGCCGGGTTGAACGGTGCCATTCTGACATGGTTGATTCCATTGCCTGCCATGAAATCCTGGAATTCAGTGCTTGTGAAGCACGGGCCATTGTCGCTGACCAAGACATCCGGTAGACCATGGGCAGCTAACATTACCCGTAGACTTTTTACCGTGGCAGAGGATGTGCTTGAATTTAAAATGGCACACTCAATCTGTTTGGAGTAGGCGTCTACTACAACCAACACCTATGTAGTGCCACGTACAATGCAAGGTCTGTTTCGTAATGCACGTTGAAAAGAAAAAAAATGTAAATGTACCGTCACCCATTCTGTGTACTGTATAGTGATACATGTAATGTAATTTGTCAAATGTACTACAATGTATCCCGTATTGGACCGAATTGTACTTGAACTGAAAAGCAAGGAAATGTATCGAATGGAACTGCCGTCAGCACCCAAATGTAGTGTATGGGATTGCTAACCGCAGCTAAATGTACTGAATTGCTTTTGAATGTACTGTACAAATTTTTATATGAATAAAGTATATTTTGAAATAAAAAAAAGTCTACTACAACCAAAAACATTTTTCCCCATGAAAGGACCTGTGTGGTCCACATGGATGCGTGACCATAGCTTGGCAGGCCAGAACCAGGGGCTAAGGGGGGCTTCCCTGGGTGCGTTGCCCAGCTGAGCACACGTGTTGCACCTACGAACACACAGTTCCAGGTCTGCATCTATCCCTGACCACCAAACGTGTGACCTGGCAATTGCCTTCATCATGACAATGCCCGGGTGCTCATTGTGAAGTTCTCTGATAAACACCTCTCTGCCCATCTGGGGCATGACTACTCAGTTTCCCCACAGTAGGCAATTGGCCTGAATCGAGAGTTCATCCTTGCACCTATGAAATGGTTTAAATTCCTCAGGGCATGCCCTGTACGTGGCTGCCCAGTCCCCATTCAGGACACATTTCTTAGCTAAAGATAGTAGCAGGTCTTTATTTGTCCAGAGTTTAATCTGATGGGCTATCACAGGTGAGCCTTCGCTTTCGAAAGCTTCAACAGCCATGACCATCTCAGCAGCATGCTCGGTTGCCCCCTCAGTGGTGGCTAGTGGGAGCCTGCTGAGTGCATCGGCGCAGTTTTCAGTGCCCGGTCTGTGCCAAATTGTGTAGTCATAGGCGGCTAACGCGAGTGCCCACCTCTGTATGCGGGCCGATGCATTCGCATTTATGGCCTTGTTGTCAGCCAAAAGAGACGTTAGGGGTTTGTGATCTGTCTCCAGCTCAAATTTCCTGCCATACAGGTACTGGTGCATTTTTTTTTACTGCATATACACATGCTAGCGCTTCCTTTTCTACCATCCTAGAGCCCCTTTCTGCCTGGGACAGACTTCTGGAGGCATAAGCTACCGGCTGTAACTGACCATTGGCATTCACACGCTACAACACACACCCGACCCCATAGGACGAGGCATCGCACGTTATAACGTTAACAGTTTGTTAGAGCACGCAACTTGTTATGCTCCATCAATAGCCCTTTCCTGGTTGTCCCCCCAGATCCAATCGCGACCTTTGTGTAGGAGCACGTGTAGCGGCTCTAACAGCGTGCTCAATTTGGGAAGAAAGTTACCAAAATAGTTCAGGAGCCCCAGGAACGAACGCAGCTCCGTCGTGTTACAGGGTCTGGGTGCTCTGTGGATCGCTTCCGTTTTGGGCGCAGTGGGTCTGATCCCATCTGCTGCTACCCTCCTCCCCAGGAACTATCTCTGGAGCCAAGACGACACACTTCGCCTTTTTCAGTTGCAGCCCTACACGATCCAGTCTGCGTAGCACCTCCTCCAGGTTGTGGACGCGTTCTTCAGTATCGCAACCCGTGATGAGGATGTCTTCTTGAAAAACCACCGTCCTTGGAATCGACTTTAGGCGGCTTTCCATATTTCATTGAAGGATCACGGCGGCCGAACGAATCCCGAACGGACATCAGTTATACTCAAACAACCCCTTGTGTGTCGTGATGGTGGTCAGCTTCTTCGACTCACTCGCCAGCTCCTGGGTCATGTAAGCCGAGGTCAGGTCCAACTTTGAAAAAAGTTGGCCACCGGATAGCGTCGCAAAGAGGTCCTCCGCACTTGGTAGCGGGTCTTGGAGTGACACCAGATTGATGGTGGCCTTGTAATCGCCACATATCCTGACCGACCCATCCGCCTTGAGCACCGGCACGATCGGGCTTGCCCAGTCACTGAATTCGACTGGCGAGATGATGCTTTCCCTCAGCAGGCGGTCCAATTCACATTCTATCTTTTCCCGCATCACGTACGGCACCGCTCTGGCCTTGTGGTGTACTGGCCTGGCATTCGGGTTTGTGAGAATCACTACCTTGGCCCCCATGAAAGTGCCGATGCCGGGTTGAAATAATGAGTCAAATTTGTCCAGGACCTGTGAGCATGATACTTGCTCCACAGAAGAAATTGCATTGACATCGCTCCATTTCCAGTTCATGACAGCAAGCCAACTCCTCCCCAGTAGTGCGGGACCGTCCCCCGGGACAATCCAGAGTGGCAACCTATTCTCCGAACCTTTGTGGGTCACGACCACCTCCGTAGCTGTGCGTCAATCGGCAATAATTTTGGCCTCCTGGCCTTGGACACCCACAACCTTTCAAACTGTTTGATACTCATCAGGGACTGGCTGGCCCCCGTGTCCAACTCCATTAATACTGGGATGCCATTGAGGAGCACTTTCATCATTATCGGTGGCGCCTAGTATATGAACTGTATATGTGCTCTACATGAACTCGCTGAACTTCAGCTTCCAACGATTTCCCAGTATTCATTTGGCCTCGTAGGGCTTACATCGGGCCCGTCCTCCTCGTACATCAACTTGGCTGCCGGCTTCCTGCACATACGTGCCAAGTGACCGCTGACGTTGCAGTTTCTGCAGTTATATTGCTGATACCTGCAAGCTCTGGCTGGGTGTTTGCCTCCACACCTCCAGCATGAGCTAGAGCCCCCATTGTTGGAAACAAAAGATCCATTACCAGTCGATCGTCTCTGACTATCTCTGTAACTGTCCTTAAGCACACCATTAACAGGTGTTGATGGCCCCATTACTGGCCGCATTGTCCATTGCGATGGCATGAATCGCCGTTCAGCTCGCCATCGTCTCTGTTGAATTCCCCCTTTGGGTTCGACTACATGCTGGGGCATGTCCGATTGCCCTTGTCTGCCTAGAGAATTGTGCGCCGCGTTAACAATGTTGACTCCCTGGTCGTTTGCCGCATTTGAGCCAAGATTTTTGTCATACATCATTCTGGTCTCTTCCTCCCCTGAGATAAATGTCTGGGCTATCAGAGCCGCCGCTTCCAAGGTCAAGTCTGGTCTCAATCAGTTTCCTGAAAACCCCAGCGTGCCCGATGTCCTCAATAAGAAAGTCTCGCAGCATCTCCACTCTGCATGCATCTGGGAACTTACACAGGCTTGCCAGTCGCCGGAAATCTGCCACGAAGTCTGGAACGCTTTGCCCTTCTCGCCGCCGTTGCATGTAAAACCGGTGTCTCGCCATGTGCATGCTGTTTGTTGGTTTAAGGTGTTCCCCAATCAACTTACTGAGCTCTTTGAATGTCTTGTCCGCCGGCTTCTCTGGCGCTAGAAGATCCTTCATCAGGGAGTACGTTCTGGATCCACAAACAGTCAGATGAGATGAGCCCTGCATTTGTCGGCCGAACCCTGTTCCAACCATTCCTTAGTGACAAAACTTTGCTGTAGTCTCAATAAAGTCGTCCCAATCATCACCAACACAGTACCTCTCTTCTGTGCTGCTAGTGGCCATGCTCACATGGTTTAAATCCCAGTTTCTCGTCGCCAATGATATGTCCTTACTATACAGTTAAAATGCACACGAGGCCCATACTTGAAAGGAGGTCACTCTGTGACCGGTTACCTTTATTACCAAGACCTCAAGTGATGAAGGTGGGTGGAGCTTCCCCTTTTATACCTGAAAGTCCAGGTTAGGAGTGTCTCCCACAAGTTCACCCGCTTGTGGTCAATGTTCTCAAGGTGTACAACTTAGGTCAGCTTATACATGGGTTACAATGATAGTTGAATACATGACAAGTGTACTACACACTGAGCCACAGCTGACACTGCGCTCAGTTTCTTTCGCATGATTTTAAAATGGAGCACGTGAGAGATTGTGGATAGCTGCATGATCCCGGGCAACCACATCTGCAGTAGGTCTGCAACTCAAGGAACTTCAGTTCAGAGTTTTGAGCTGGAAATCGAGGTACAGACATTGTGATGCATCAGAGAGGGGGAGAGTTATCCAAGAGCTAGCCACACCTCTTAGGTTAGGAAGCAATTTATATTTGGTTAGTGGCCAGTGATAGGAGAATGTAACTGCAAGTCAGGCAAGCAAAGGGACCTCAGATGCAATGGTGGAGGAGCCTCAACCTTTGCCATTGTCCAACAGGTATGAGGTAGGATAAGAACAAACACTGCTGGGAAGATGGGCAAATTTACCATGGCACCAAGGTACAGGAGGCCATTCAAATGGGGGATCGGTAGAATAGATATTGTTCTCTGCAGCCACGACCAGGAGTCCTGAAATGTGTTGCCTGCCAGGGTTAAGGGGCACCTCCTCGCGTTGGAGAAGAACTTGAAGTAGGAGTGGGAGAGTTCCGTTGCTGTGGTTCACATAGGAACCAATGACAGAGGTAGAACTAGGAATGAGGGAGCCTGAAGGAGCCAGGATCCAAATTAAGAAACAGAACCTCAAAAAGGTAATAATCACTGGCCTGAGCCATGCGCAAATTGACATAAGGATAAACAGATCAGAGTGTTAAATGTGTGGCTGAAAGAGTGGTGTGGGAGGCAGGAATTTCAATTCATGGGGCACTGGTACCAGCACTGGGGAGAGAGGGACCTGTTCCATTGGGACAGACTCTACTTAAAGTGGGCTGCGACCAGTGTCCAGGCGAATCAAATAACTAGAGTGGTAGATAGGATTTTAGACTAATAAGAAGGGTGGGGGGTGGGGGGGAAGGGCCCATGTAAGGGTACATTTAGAAGTCTAAAGAGAAAAGTCAAGGCTGTAGAGCCAAGTAGCGATTTGGGTATAATCAAGCAGAGTGCATCAGGAAGGGACAGAGAGTTTAACAAAGGTAATAGAGTATTAGTGACTAAGATCACATCAGGAAAAAAATAGTAAAATGCTAAAATTAAAGGCACTATATCTGAATGCATGAAGCATTCTTAACAAGATAGATGATTAATGACACAGAGATACATGATTAAAAGAAAAAGCTTACAATATTGGCAACAAGAGTAGTAAGCCTGAGGATTGGGAAGATTTTTGAAAACAGCAATGGATAACCAAGAAATTGATAGGAAGAAAAGAGAGAGTAAACTAGCAAGAAATATATAAACGTATTTGTAAAAGCTCTTACAAATATAAGTATGTAAAAAGGAAGAGCTTGGCAAAAGTAAATGTGGGTCCCCTAGAGGCAGAGGCAGGAGAAATTATAATGGGGAATGATGAAATGGCAGAGATGTTAAACAAATATTTTGTATTTGTCCTCACAGTAGAAGACACAAAAAACATACTGGAAATAATGGTGAACCAAGGGTCTAATGAGAGTGAGGAAGTAATTAATATTGGTAATGAAAAAGTATTGGAGAAATTAGTGGGACGAAAAGCTGATAATTTCCCTGGACCTGATGGCCGACACCCTAGGTTTTAAAAGAGGTGGCTGCAGAGATAATGGATGTATTGGTTGTAATTCCCTAGATTCTAGAATGGTCCTTGTTGATTGGAAGGTAGCAAATGTAACCCTGCTGGTCAAGAAACGAGGGAGAGAGAAAACAGGGAACTACAGTCATCGGGAAAATGCTAGAAGCTATTATTATTAAGGACATGGTAATAGGGCACTTAGAAAATCATAATATGATTGGGCAGAATCAGTATGATTTATAAAAGGGAAATCATGTTTGACAAATCTATTGGAGTTTTGTGAGGGTGTAATTAGCTAGGTAGATAAGGGGGAACCAGTGGATGTAGTATATTTGGATTTTCAAAAGGCATTCAATACGGTGCCACACAAGAGGGTGTTACACGGGATTCCTGGTCTGACTGGTTTTTCAGCTACAGTCTGTTTCCTGGCCAGAGATTCACTCTCCTGGGCCCAAGTACATTTTTCCACCGCTTCTGGATCTTATGGTGACCTCCCTCCTACTTTGTCACCATTTTTCTGCCCCGCAACTGATTCTGCACACCTCCTGGACCTTCATTCCCATGGAAACACTTCCAGCTGTGTCCTCCAATTAGCTTCTGGACTCACTCGCCCACCACACCTGTCTCCAAACCTGGGCATCAGTTTGTCGATGCTTCAAGCTGACTCCACCTTATCCATGTCAACTATCCCACCATCTAGACTCCCTTCTATTGTCTGTCTCTATTCTCCGTTTACTACCAGGTAATATGTATTCGAATCTTGCTACATAACCAGGCCTATGTAACTTGAGTTTTCCGTGTCCTTCACCTGCACATTTTGGCCGCCGCTCTGGATCCAAGCCTATCATTGCTATTTCCACTTTTTTTTCCTTTTCTTCTCTTCACCCCTCTTAGACCCCTCTCTTGTGACATGCCTCCCTCATTTCTCCTCTCAGGTACTCTGCCCTCCCAAATCCCTACCACAACATAGTGGTGAGAACCAGAGGACACAGATTTAAGATGATTGGCAAAAGAACCAAAGGCAACATAAGAAAAAACTTTTTTACGCAGCGAGTGGTTCGGATCTGGAATGCACGGCCTGAAAAGAGCGGTGGAGGCAGATTCAATCGTGGCTTTCAAAAGGGAATTGGATAAGTGCCTGAAAGAAAATCATTTGCAGGGCTATGGGGAAAGGGCGGGGAAGTGGGACTGGATGAGGTGCACTTACAGGGAGTCGGTAGGGGCTAGACAGGCTGAATAGCTTTCCTCCATGCTGTAACCATTCTATGAACCCTTCAACATTCCTCCATTTTACTATAACAAAACAACTTGTATTTATATAGCGCCTTTAACATAGTAAAACATCCCAAGGTGCTTCACAGGAGCGTTATCAGAAACAAATTTGACACCGAGCCACACAAGATGAAATTAGGGCAGATGACCAAAAGCTTGGTCAAAAACGTAGATTTTAAAGAGCATCTTAAAAGGAGGAAAGAGAGGTGAAGAGATTTAGGGTGGGAGTTCTAGAGCTTAGGTCCTAGGCAGCTGAAGGCACGGCCACCAATGGTTGAGTGATTATAATCAGGGATGCGCAAGAGGGCAAAATTTCAGGAGCACAGATGTCTTGGGTGGGTGGGGGGGTTGCCAGGGGTTCTGAACAAGGCCCTTGCCATCCATAAGCTTGTTGTGGATGATTTCATCATCATCATCATCATCATGTCCTTGTTGGAAACCTGGGGTGGTGACACCTTCCCCCTAAATGAAGCCCCCCACCTGGCTATATCTTCTCTCCTGCCACCGTCCCAGGTTTGACTCCCTTTTAGATAAACCTACAAATGGCCATCTGGGCCTATTGGAGGATGCCAAGAGAGGCACTCATCACCGCCTCCTTACGAGCAGCAACCCAAACTTCCCCATCGCCCGCTCAGGGCTAATCTTTCCTATCTTCTTCCCATCCCACTCATCCTTCTCAACGCTGACCCTGTGGATTCTGCTATTGGATCAGCTATCACTACCCATCTCCGCAACTCCTTCCAGAATGTCTATTCACTGTTGAACAAGGCCCTTGCCATTCACGAGCTTGTTGTGGATGATTGAATCAACATCATGAAAACCTGGCTGAGGGGTGATGACACCTTCCACCTAAATGAAGCCTCCCCACCTGGCTATACCTTCCACCACTTGTCCCGCCCAAACCGCCACAGTGCTCGTGTGGCTCTTATCACCAAATCATCATCATCATCATCAAAGGCAGTCCCCTGGAATCAAGGAAGACTTGCTTCCACTCTAAAAGAGAGTTCTCAGGTGGCTGTACAGTCCAATGCAGGAATTACAGTCTCTGAAATGTTGGGGCAGACGGTGGTTGAAGGAAAGGGTGGGTAGGGTGTCTGGTTTGCCACACGCACCTTCCGCTGTCTGAGTTTGATTTCTGCAGCGCCCTCTAGGATGCTCTTCCTCCACTTAGGGCAGTCTTGGGCCAGGTGTCGGTGGGGATGTTGCACTTTATCAAGGCGGCTTTGAGGATGTCCTTGAAATGTTTCCTCTGCCCACCTGGGGCTCGTTTGCCGTGTAAGAGTTCAGAGTAGAGCACTTGCTTCGGGAGTCTCATGTTGGGCATGCGGATGATGTGGCCCACCCAATGGAGCTAGTTGCTTGTGGTCAGTGCTTCGATGCTGGGGATGTTGGCCTGTCCCCATATTCCTCTGGCACTTTCTCCTCCTTTAAACATCTCACCTTGTTCTACCCTCTCACCTCATTCAAAATTCTCATTCTCTACGGCCCACCCAAGTACCATGACAATTTTCTCCCCGAACTATCTTCAGTGCTTTCCTCCCTCAGCCTCTGCACCGAGCAACTTCTCATCTTCGGTGATTTCAATCTCCAGCTCAACTCATCATGCTCTCTTTCTGACTTGGGTGCCCTGTACATGAAACACAAAGTTTACACGCAGATACAGCAAGCAATTAGGATGACAAATGGTATGGTGCCCTTTATTGCAAGGGAGTTGGAGTACAGGAGTAAGGCAGTCTTGCTGCAATTGGACTGGGCTTTGGTGAGACCGCACATGGAGTACTATATACAGTTTTAGTCTCTGTACTTCAGGAAGGATATACTTACCCTTTGAGGGGGTGCAAAGACTCACTAGATTGATTCCTGGGATGAGGAGAGATTGTGTAGAATAGGCCTATACTCTTTGGCGTTTAGAAGAAAGATGTGTGATCTCATTGAAACATACAAGATTCTGAGAGGGCTTGACAGGATAGATGATGAGAGGCTGTTTTCCCTGGCAGGAGTGTATAGAACTAGAGGGCATAGTGTCAGGGTACATGGTCAGCCATTTAGAACTAAGATGAGGAGACATTTCTTCAAAGGGTTGGGAATCTTTGGAATTTTCTACCCAAAGGGCTGAGGATGTGCAGTTGTTGAGTATATTCAAGGCTGAGATAGATTTTTGGACCCTAGGGGAATCAAGCGATATGGGGATTGGGTGGGAAAGTCGAGTTGAGGTTGAAGATCAGCCATGATCTTATTGAATGACAGGGCTGTATGTCCTACTCCTGCTTATGTTATGATTTGTTGCCACTAGTTTGAAACTCTCAATAGTCAGAATTTTCATTGAATCAATTACCCAGGATACTAGAAATTGCTTGTTTTTGAGCTGTCAGATTAGAGGAATATTAGATTATACTTTCAAAACCTGAAAGCCTACTTATCAATGTTATGTTTAATTTTTGAGGCCATCTGTTTTTATAACCTATAGATTTTAATGTGTATAGGAATGAAATTTGACTTAGTTTTGCCTTGTCTGATGTGTTGAGTTATGGAATATAATGAATAACTAAAGGTGATTATGACCATCTTTTTAAGTCCATATACTGGATTCACTCAGATTATTTTCATGACTTGACTCCAAGCCTGTATCTCATTGAATAACAATCAATTTTTGAATATTCAGCAGACTTTTCAATCACTGCTTGGCACAAGTCTGCTGTAAATTAACTCTGGTATGAGGATAATTAAATGAGAAAAATCTGGAAATTTGAAAGAAGAAACAGAACATGTTGGATATATGCAGGTCAGTCAGCAACAAGAAAGAAAAAAAGACAGGTTCTGGGTGTGTATAGATTGGGGATGTCTGAGGCCATGTTGAATTGTGATTCTTTGTCCATACCTGGAGCATCAGAACCTATCTTTTCACTTTGGAGATGTTGACAAGCTGCTGTATCTTTTCAACATTTTGAACTAATACTTCATAAAACCCAGTTTATTTTTAAGCTTAGAGGTTCCTTAGCTCATGATGTTCTGTAATTTAGCACAAAGATCATTTACAAATGCACCTGAATGGTTCCCTCCATTGTGATGTGCTTCCCCCACCCCCTCTTCCTCTCCATTCCATTCTTGTCTCCTCCCTTCCACTCCTTTTCCCACCAGGTGGAGGCCTGTGGATGGAGCATTCCAAAGTGGCTGGTTAGACTTGAGATACGAAAGAACTGGCTTCACAGTATTGAAAGAAAAATGCTTTTTATGGCTCATTTGAAAATGCAAATGTACTGGTTCAACCACTGAACTTGATAGTTAAATAGTAGTGACAAAATAAGATGGTAAAAAGGTTTGATCATATAGGGAATGGGGATGGGGGGGAAAACAAGATCTGGGGAACCCCTGAATTGATGGAAAACAGGTGGAAAACAGCACACAATAAAAGAAGTTAGATAGCCATGAAGAAAGCCCTGGTGGATATCCATAAAATAGTAACTTTAGAAGTGTATAGTACCAGACTCTTTAAAATATCCATTATAACACCACATGAAGCACCAAAATGTGTAGCAGATTTCCAGAGCTGTTCTGATAAAAGATCACCAACAGAATAGCTGCACCAAAACTCAAGTGGGGAAAAAAATGCTGGTGATTCCAAGAACTGAGGTGAGTAGCAGGGATGTCAGAACAAATGCGAACACATGCATCTTATTTGGATTACAAGTTGGAGTACAAAGAAAGAAAAATTAAACAGGAGTTGGAAAAAGATGAAGCTCTTAATGCAAAATAAAATGACTGGAGATGGAACCAATGGGACTGAGATCACGAGAGATGCCACAAGCTCGACCAATGAGAGGAGAACTTAGAAAATGTTAGTATAGATTGGGGATGTCTGAGGCCATGTTGAATTGTGATTCTTTGTCCATCATGTTGTAGAGAGAATTGGGACTAGAAAGGACTGTCATTGCTATTACGCAAGAGAAAGCTGACCAATTCCACACCTATGCAACACCTATTTTTTCAGTGTTGTCTCCAGCCATAACGAGTTGTGAATTTGTTCATTCAGATACCAAGCGTTTGATTTACTTCATGGTACACTCTCTTAGCAGTTCTGTTAATGCATCCAGCAGTGGTTTTTTTTTTCCCAGCCAGGTATCTGACTAGCATGTAAATTCATCACTTGTGTTTGAGTCTCAGACTGTTAAGAAACCTACAACCATCTGTAAGGTTTCTGTTTGCCCAATGTGGAATGTGCACAAATTTCCTAGAGGGGTTAATCCCAGTTACCCAAAGCCAAAGAACTTGTGTGCAGGTTGGCAGAACCAAGGCTTGGAGACCTCCAAGTGCGTGCAGGAATTCTGCGGGAGTTTAACCAACTGAAACCTTGCAGCTTATTACAACAGATGGCTTCAAACTTCACAGTTCAGCTATGACCACGCTATTCATTACAGTTTTTCCCTGTAGAGTTATATGGAGCCAAGTGGGAACAAATCCCAGTCCCGGTGACTGGTCTATCTTTTTCCAGCATGGTGAAAGGACCAACACAGGGCATCTTGCATCATGCCAGCCACCTTGACATTCCATTTGTTTTAAATCCAAGGCTGCATGCCAAGCTTACTTATTGCCAACTGCCTAATCCAGTACCTCAAGGGATTTTAGCACAGAGGTGTGCCTACTTGGTGGATGACTTTCCCCTCCAGTGTACTTTGTTACAGGTTAGTGTAGGGATGAGAAACCGTACTTGTGATGAGAGACTTTGAAATAATAGGATTATTTTCTATTGGACCAGAGCAGGCCAAGTAGTTTTAATTAGAGATTTTTTTTTAAATCATGAAAAGGTTTTGACAGGGTCAACAGAGAAGGCTATTGCCAATGGATGGAGAATCAATAATGAAGGCTCAAAATTTAAAATTGCCACTCAGTGAGAAGACAGATGAGACAACATTTCTTTATGTATTGAAGTGTAGAATGTGTACATGGGAAATAGTTGATGAGACCATTGCATCTTTTAAGGGAAAATTGCATACACATTTGAAGCCAAGAAAGATACAGGGCTATGGGGAATTGGCATTGCAGTGGAAATAGTTTTAGATTGCCCTAGTAAGGAACCAGCAAAGAAATGATCTGCCTCCTGTGTTGTAAATGTCAATGTTTCCATGTGGGCTGCAACCCTCCTTCCTTGCACCTGCTTCCCTTTTGTGTCACAATCAACCTCAGAGTCAGTTTGGATTTCACACGAGCCAGAGGAAATCCTTCTGGTACATACCTTGGATGCTAGGTCATGAGGAAAACTGTTTGGATACATGTCTTGTACAACCAGCATCAGGACTTTGCTGTTGTGTCCCAAAGCACCCTTCGCCTATTCTCAGTGCAGTCTTCATCTTGGATACAGTCCTTGAAATTGGCATCCATCAGACCGATATCAAATCAACAATTAGGACACATGTCCCATGAATCTAAAAAAAATCTTTTTTGAGGTCCCCTTGAGCATATTTCACTACTTGGTCTATTGAAGTGCTTGAGTAGAACACACTCGAGCCCCATGCAAGTCTTCCATCAAAAAGGAGCACAACGCTATTTCCAGAAATGACTTGAAGCCGATTCCTACCTACATCCATCCAGAATCTGCTGTACATATCCAGCAGTGCTGGAGCAGAGAGAGAATTATTAAGTGTAGAAAGAATACAAGAACTGGCCAATGTGGTAAAAATGGCAAATAGCTGGATAACTAAAGCAAACCAGGAAAAGTATAAGAATGAGGCAGATGTAGAGAGAAAGATGGGACTGGTAACTTAACCATAGAGAAATTATGAGCAGCTTTAAGAGATGCCTCAGGCAGTCCAAGCTCAGCTGTGATCTATCAGTAAATATTGCATGGTAAAATCTTTTTTTGAACTACATAAGAAATAGGAGGAGTAGGCCATAGAGGCCCTTGAGCCTGCTCCACACTTCAGTATCATGGCTGATCTTATCCCTTGATAACCAAAAATCTATTAATCTCACGTCTTGAATATACTCAATAACTCAGTTTGCACAGCCTTCTGTAGTAGAGAATTCCATCTAATCGTAGCCAGAAAACTTGCAATAGCTTCTCTTCCCACTCCTGCATCGTTACCTCTGGTGTCTCCCAAGGATCTGTCCTTGGCCCTCTCTTATTTCTCATCTGCATGCTGCCCCTTGACGATATAATCTGAAAGCACGAAGTCAGTTTCCACGTGTATGCTGACGACACTCTACCTCTCCACCAATTCTCTCGACCCCCGCTTGGTATCTAAATTGTCAGACTGCTTGTCTGACATCCAGTACTGGATGAGCAGAAATTTTCTCCAATTAAATATTGGGAAGACTGAAGCCATTATCTTTGGTCTCCGCCACAAACTGAGTTCCCTAACCACTGACTCCATTGCTCCTCCTATCATCAATCTGAGGGTGAACAAGACTGTTCGCAACCTGTCATATTTGACCCTGAACTGAGTTTCTAGCCATATATCCGCAGCATAACTAAAACCGCCTTTTTCCACCTCTAATATTGCCCGTCTCCACCCCTGGTGCTGAAACCCTCATTTATGCCCGTTACCTCTAGACTTGATTACTCCAACTCACCCCTGTTGGCCTTCCACATTCTACACTACGTAAACTTGAGGTCATCCAAAACTCAGCAGCCCATGTCCTAACTCTCACCAAGTCACGATCACCCATCACCCCTGTGCTTTCTGACCTACATTGGCTCCCGGTTAAACAATGCCTCAATTTCAAAATTCTCATCCGTGGCCTCGCCCCTCCCTATCTCTAATGTTTTTCAGCCTTACAACACCCAAATATGTCTGCGCTCCTCAAATTCTGCCCTCTTCAGCCTCCCTCATTATAACTGCTCAACCATCGATGGCCGTACCTTCAGCTGTTTGGGCTCTGAGCTCTGGAACTCCCTTCCTAAACCTCTCCACCTCTCCTCCTTTAAGACGCTCCGTAAAACCTACCTCTTACCAAGCTTTTGGTTATCTACCTTAATTTCTTCTTTTGTGTCTCAGTGTCAATTTATCAGTTTTGTGAAGTGCTTTGGGACATTTTACTACGTTAAAGGCACTATATAAATAAAAATTATTAATTCCAAAGATTCACAACTCTCGAGTGAAGAAATTTCTCCTCATCTCAGTCCTAAATGGCCAACCCCTTATCCTGAGACTATGACCCCTAATTCTAGGCTCAGCATCTACTCAGTCAAGTCTTGTAAGAATTTTATACGTTTCAATGAGATCTACCTCTTGCTCTTAATTTAATATAGGCTCATTCTACTCAATCATTCCTCACAGGACAACCCTCTCATCCCAGGAATCCATCTAGTGAACCTTCATTGCAAGTATATCCTTCCTAAGGTACAAAGACCAACTGTACACAGTACTCCAGGTGTGATCTCACCAAAGCCCTATATAATTGGAACAATACTTCTTTTCTTAAACTCCAGCCACGTTGCAATAAAGGCCAACATATCATTTGCCTTCCTAATTGCTTGCTGTAGCTGCATATTAAGTTTCTGTGATTAGTGTACAAGGACTCGCAAATCCCTCTGCATACCAACATTTACCAGTCTCTCAACTTTAAAAACAAAATTCTGCTTTTCTATTCTTCCTACCAAAGTGGATAAGTTCACATTTCCCCACATTATATTCCATCTGCCACTTTCGTGCCCCCTCACTTAACCTGTCTACATCACTGCAGACTCTTTAGCCGGAATTGTGCCTACCTCAGCAGGTCCGGTGCAGGCAGTGGCCACGGCAGGTCGCTCATCATCATAGGCGGTCCCTCGAACGAGGATCACTTGCTTCCACAAGAGTTCACAGATGTTTCAATGAAGAACCGATGTTCCAGTCCTGAACTCCAATTGAGGGGGTGGAATATGGCTTTGCATGGATTTAAAAAAAGTGGTGACCGTTGTACATTAGCCACCACACAGGCTCGACAGAGCTAGGCCTTTGTCCAGTGGCAAGGGTTGAACCGGACAACTGGAGACCTGCTCTGCTGCACGGACCTAGTGCGCACACATCAGTGTGCCCCTGGGCCCTAACCCTTCGCCCGTGATGTTCCAGGGCCCGGTGCTCCATATAGCCCTGACCTGAGGTGGTGTTCTCAGAGGTCAGGTCGCAACCCCACTGCTGGCTCCATCCTGCTGCTGAAAACGAACCTATAGGTTCTATTAAGCCCACCCAGCGTGTTACTCAGTCCAATTAAATGGAGCCAGTCAGGTGACATGATGCGTTTTCAGCCAGGATCTTTAAACAGACAGTGGCCACATTATATTTGACATTTGAAGGTTGTGGGTTCAAGTCCCACTTCAGGGACTTAAACCCATACATCTAGGCTGACACTCTAGTGCAGTGCTGAGGGAATGCTACACTGTCGGAGGTGCCATCTTTCGGATGAAATGTTAAACCGAGGCCCTGTCTGCTCTCTCAGGTGGAAGTAAAAGATCCCATGGCACTGTTTCGAAGAAGAGCAGAGGAATTATCCCCAGTGACCTGGGCAATATTTATTTCTCAATCAACATAAGAAAAACAGATTATCTGGTCATTATCACATTACTGTTTGTCAGAGCTTGCTGTGCGCATGTTGGCTGCTGCGTTTCCCACATTACAAGTGACTACACTTTAAAAGTACTTCATTGGCTGTAAAGCGCTGAGCTGTCCGGTGGACATGAAAGGTGCTGTATAAATGCAAGTCTTTCTTTCTTGATCTAACATAGTGCTATTGGAGTGCTGCAAACACATATGCAGAGGGCTGCACCCAGGTTTTCCGATGGCTCTCTGCATATGCTTATGGTGGGAGTCAGAGCACACAGGGCGGAAGAGACCTACCCAGGAGACCAAAACAGCCTGGTTGCAGATGGTCATAATCAGGAATGTGTTCAGGAGGACCTGGGTGCAGTGCCGCAAACATTCCAATGATCTATGGCCACCATGCCTCGAAAACTGTTTAACTGTGCATGTAGGATCTTTGTTCATTGAAGGTTGATTCCTAGGCGGCTAGGTTTGGAGCGCTTCCCCTGCATACGCTTGAATAAAGATCGGAGTATCAAACCAAGGTTTTGTCTGAGTGATTCCGTGGTCACTATACAGGCTGCTGTCGATTCCTTATTTCAGGGAATCCACTTTGAAGAGAAGTCTTTTTACCCCAACAATAAGCCTCTTTAGTTATCCATGCATGTAGCATTTTTCCCCATGGAGTTTAAAAATTTCTCAATGGAATGTATATTCATTGAGAATTATGAAATACTTCTTTAAATGTTTAAACCATGGACTTAAATTTATTGGAATCAGGAAAGGAGATACATTTTTTTTAAAAAGCCCGGCTGGATTCCAAAGTGGGGTAATTAATATTCAGTGGATATCAATTCAAATAGCAGAAAGTTCATTATTTTTCTTAATGAAAATAGCATTGAAAAAGTTTTGAAAAGTACTCAACATGCAGTTGAACAATTTTATTAGTGATAAATCAATTTCCAAACAAAAAAATGGGAGCCACAGGGTCGATTTGAATACAATCCATCCCACAGAAACAGGCTGGTTGAGGAATTAAGAATTGCTGTGCACCACTAACTACCCCATTCCTGCTCGGCTGCCATATTTACTGGGACCTTCCACTGGCCTGCCTAGGTGCCCAGCTAAATCGGGTGGGAGCATACATTTACAGGGTCTGATCACACAGATAAAATAGTGAGGGAATTTTGAGGGACAACTAAACGGAGTGGGTACTGTACACACTTCACCCAGTTGAACCAAGCGTGAAGAGGAAAGTGGCCTTAAAAATGCATGCAAATTAATTGTAGGGCCAGGAAGAGCCATCACCATGGGCTTCTTTCTCTTTCCCCTCCACCACTGACCTACCTTCCTGTCGGCTGGGTCTGCCTCTGGGCCACCCAAAATCTACTCCCACATGCTTATGCTTTGTAGATCCTTTTCCAAGTCATTTCTTAAATCTCTTATCCAAAACTTAATGAAATTCTTCTACAATTTCAGCATTTAGGAAGTACAGCTATTTCCCTTAGTGAAAATACCACTTACATCTTACCTGAAACCAAAACATGTTCTTGAACCAAACTGAAGTTGTGAAATTAAAAGTTCTAAATAGGGTAGTGCCATATTATTTATTTTGCCACCCAAACTAAATTCCAACTGCATCACATTCCAGTACTTGAATGGAACACTATGCAACTAACCAGACCAACTGGACCATTTCCCCCATGACCAGTGTCCTATGTACTTCTCAAAGATTAATTTCAACAGGATATAGAATTTTCTGCCAAATGATCAGAAAATACCAACAGGGCCTGGAAGAGATCTGGAGCAAATCTTTTCTGATGAAAGTTCCATGTGTGAAGAAATAAGTCCAAACCTTGTAAAAAGGGAAAAATCAAGATTAACCGGGAGGCATACCATAGCTCGTTGAATCTGCATAGGTGCAATCCATATCAGAGTGCTGGATAGGCTGCGGAGAGGAGAGCACAATCCTGCACAAAAGATCCAGCCCAACTGGCAAAATGACGGTGTGACATTTCGAAAAAGTTACCAAGCGCTCATTTGAACCAGACTTGGCATATTCTATCCTGGCCCTCTGCAGGGTGATCCGTGGGCTCCCACATGGGAAAGATCTTTGGTTCTTTCCCACCTGTAGCAAAGCAGTGATCTGCTGTACCTCACCTAGCCCACGTGGATTCAGCAGCCACAGAAAATAGCCCAGTCCAAGAACATCACACATTCCTACTGCTGAGCTAGGAGACCACCTTTGAAACGTGGTCCCCGTGCCTCAGCCAGTAGCTGGTCAGCACATCAACAATTGCCATATTGATCATTTACTGCACCCCACCGAACTGGGTAAATGCTGAGTTTCTGGTGGGATCAACAATACCTAAAGAACAACACTGCAGACAAGTACAGCAATGCAAACCTTCCACACTCCCTGGAATTAGTCTCCAGCATTGTCCAGAGCCCAAGTCATTCACAGTGTACACTCTATTATGTAACGTGCGCAACCAAAAAAATCAACTGGGGAGAAAAATGCCAAAAAAAGAGAAAGTTGATAGACTTTGGAAGTTCTGGCATAAAAATACCATTTTATTTTGTCACGTGAACACAAATTGTCCCTGCAGGCTAAAAATTATATTGCAATACAGCTATGCAATTCAATCAGCCAACATCTTTTAGCAATGTAGGGAAGGTTATCACACGTTATCCATACCTACAGCTCAAGAGAGTACCTCGTATTGGTAGACACATCCACAATCAAATCAATAAAATAATCAAAACAGCACTTATCTAAACATCTGTATGGGAACCAAAAAAAACAGTTTTTCCAATTTCACTGAAGAATGCATACATCATACCAACAGCTTTGCCAATGAACTACACAAAATAAATGCTTACAGCAGAACTATGCAGTATAAAATGCTTTCAATGCAGTTTTGTACAGCAAAGGTTGGGGCCCTGAACCCATGATTACCAGGCTAATTTACAGTACTGCTACTTACAAATGCCACATTCTCCACTTCCTCTTTCCTGCACCCCCCCCGCCCCCCCAACAAAAATAAATCCAATTACCTAGAAACCTTTAATGAATGAGAAAGTGACAGTATTTAACATTAGGAATGAGCAAACTGCATTCTGAATTGGATGAATAATGTATGTTTTGTGATGTACAGTTTTAAACTGGTAATGCAGATGAATGTTATGGTGGCACATCAGATCAGATACTCAGTATTGTTAGCTGACAAGAGAAGAGCTGATTCAGAAAGGAAAAAACCTTGCACAAGTGACAAGTGCTCCGAGTGACACTCCCTAAAGACAATTTGATTAAAAACCATTACAACCAATTATACCATTATTGGTCTCCCACTCGTGACTTTTTTTTCCAGATCTTACCTGTTCTCGGTGACACTTTTAGCAAATGGAGATTTATACTAGCATATGTATACGGCAAGACAACAAAGTCTTTAAAAATGACAATAGAAAAATTAAGATAAATCTACCTAAATATAAAATAGTTCCATACCAATCTCTCTAAATTCATAGAAAAATTAATATCTGAACATTCCTTATTGGTCAACATAAGGGACACAGCTACCTTGAGTCATTAGTCTGTGCTGAATCAGCTCATCTCTGCCAGTCAGCAGAGGCGATACTCTGTTCGAAAGAAAAGAAAAACTAGCCAAGATTCCCAGTCCTGATTGCTGTCCAGTGATCCCTCCTGGAAGATGTGCATGTGGACAGGGTGGGCTTGGCTTTCTTCTCTCCACATGGGTCAAATAATCTGCCAATACCATCGCAGCTTCCAATTAAAATTAGCCACTTAAGTGAAGTATTAGAGGGATGTTGTGGTTGTGGAAGCATGGGAGATAATTAGGGAAAAATATACACTAAATGATGGTTTGTGTATTTCATAATGTACATTTTGCACAGATGTTTTTGGACAGATTAAATATAATTACCAAGTTTCTGCACAGAACGAAGGTCTAGGGCTCGTAAGATACTTGTGCAAAATCCAGTGCAAAGATCAATACTCACTGACGCACAAAATTTAGATCAGTAGTTACGGTCTTGTGGGAGAGCTGGGGTGGGGGTGGGGGTGGGGGTGGGAAAAGAAGAGTAGAGAAGAACCAAAGCTTTAAAAACATCATTCCACGGATGGCGAGTGACCTGCAATTTTAAGAAATTGTATTTTTGACCAACTCCTAATATTGTGTGTCTTCATAAGGTGAAAATGTTTGCCTAAAAATACCCCCAAAATTGCACGATTTGCATTTGTTCAAATCTTTGGACAGCCTAGCAGCTCTGGTCATAGAGCAAGTCAAGTATTGATCCAAATCACAATTTTGAATCTGGTATTTAACAGCATTTGAACTGTAGTATTTCTATTTTTTTTGGTCATTCCTTTAGCTAAGCAAGCCAGATGCAACACTACATTGCCAAGACAGAGGAAAGTTACAAAATACACTTACAGTAGCTAAGCTCCTATCAATAGGTCACAGAGCTACAGTGATGAAATCCACTGCACTATTCGTCCTGTTCTCAGTTATAAATCAGTTTAAAAAAAACTTTAGGGGTGGGGAGGAGAGAAGAGAATCTAGAAAAATAATCTGATTGGGTGAGTGCACATGATAGATGTTAATCAGAATGGAATAAATGTTACTATTGCCATGGTTACACATGACTGAGTAAACAAAGTCTGGCCAATCGCCAGAGTGAGTGAGTCAGTAAGGGCATAAATTTATTACAAAATGGAGGGGGTTAGGATAATTTAAAAAAAATGTTTTGTAGAAATGCAGAAAGACATGAAAGGCCCTACCAGTAAATGGTGGAAGCAGATAATCCACAACTGGTTTAAAAAGAAAAATGAATACATATTTGTCAAAAAAAAGATATGAGAAAGTGCAGACGAATTGGGTAATTCTTGAAGAACCGGTGCAAGCATAATGGGTTGAATCGCATTCTTCTGCGCTGCAAAATTCTATGATCCAACGGACACCAGATATAATCTATGTAAATATGGTCATTGCAAATGTCACACCCACATCTCATCAGCTATTTGTTACTAGGAGAACTGTTGAATTTTTGTTCATCTGCACTATTACAAATTAGCACACCACCCTTCACAACATGCACATCTTCAGTTAGCTTTAGTAAAATTATTCACAACATTCTAAAGTTTCATGATCAGGTTTGGAGTTTTAGTACATAATGGATCACTAAAGTGACATACTGTCCCAGAAATCCCTGGTGCATACATTTAAAAACTTGCATTTCAATCAACTTGGTTTCTTTGAACTTGAAACTATCCTCCTATTCTTTGCACTATTGCATACTAAACTCTCAGCATTAACTCCTATGCAGGCACTTATGCTTCCTGGCTGAGAGTGGACGCACACAATGTTTTCACTCCCATGTTCAGTGAGGTAATCATTATTTCATGGCGAGGTGGAAATCCAGCCAGTTTGTTTCAGTTGCAGTAAATTTAGCTGGTGAGAAGTATCACACTAAGTAAAATGATGGATAGTTTACCCATAACATTATGAATTACAACCTCAAGACACATTTTCTATTGGTTCTGGGCATAAGCAAACAACTGCAATCCCCCCACCCCCACACAGAATATCAAATTGATTTTGCATCCATGGAATTTGCTCCAAACTTTACAATATCACTTTACTGCATCAGGCTATTTAAATTCTGCACATAATCTCTGCTTGTACTTTGCAAATAGCTATTGGCAGAGTGAAAATGCCCCACCCATAATTCGAGCTGCATTTGCCGTATCCATACAAAATCAAAAAGTTGAAAATAATTGGCAATTATTCCCTACCACTCTAATAACGTAGCCTCTACTGACACAGCTACTCTTTAGATAAGTCTCAGAATAATTGCAATTAAAATTTAGTCATATAGCTTATCCAAGGGTAAATCAATAGAAACAGAATATTGTAATGCATCAAAGTCCCAGCTGTTTGCATATTATCTTACATTTGCAAAAGCATTTTGGTGCTCTTGAGAATAGGAATCCAATATCTCACACTTATATTTCTGTTACAATCGATATTAACTCATTAAAGAAAATATAAATACACCCTGTATATGACATGCCTCTCACTGAAAGGTTTGTATACCTCTAAGATCTAAAGACTGTCCACAGTATTTGGGGATAAACTAAAAAAAAAAAACTTAGTCTGGAGAGCCATCTGTTAAACAAGAACTTTGAAAATTGTCCATAAAAACATTAGTTTTAAAGACCTCTTCCTTCAAGCACCCTTGGTAGCATCAAGTTGAAGCAATCTATTCTGGGAGGTACAGGTACCAGTGATCCTATGCTGATGCACAGTAAGAAAGTCACTTATGCTGGTTAGGTGAATTGGCTACAAAAGTACAGAAGACTGAATAGCATGAAGCTATCAGTTTTGCTGGTAAAGTTCACTGCCTTTAAGATTGCAAAGGGTACTTGCAGACAGAAGTCTTATTTCATCTGATAGTTATTTACCTTTAAAAATGTAGGAGTTCTGAAAACTACTTGTTGCAGATATCATTGTTGAAGCCCAGGTAAGTAAAAAAAAACACACCACAATTCATAAAAAGGCGCATTTTTTAAAAAATCAATAAAGAAGTGATGCTAGATCAAAAAACCCAAAATATTGGTCTCTTTACTGATCCATTTACTGCCATGGTAATCCCGTGTTTTTTTTTAAATATACAGCAGCATCACATACCGGAAAGTGTGAATTATAAATGTAAAGCTGACCATGGACAAATTAGCTACCTGTTTTATAGCTTTTAAAAAAGATCTTCAATGTTAGCAGTTTGATTTAACTGCCACCACAAAGACCTAGCTTTGAAAAAAAAACTACCCGTGCCAATTTGCAAATGCCAAGATAAAGGTTAAAAGCAATACCAGGCATGTATGGTAATGAAACACAGGACAGTCACCAAATTGGGGGGGGGGGGGGGGGGGGGGAAGAAGAAAGAAAGGGTATTCCCATATGTGAACAATCTTGGCCGTTCGCCTCAAACATTCATCTGTAAAACAGCCCAAAGCTTGAAAAAGGCATACATAGCCATTTGTTTGAAAGTAGCCAACAATTACACTAGAGGTAGTCTGATGGGAAATTTAAAAAATAACTTTAACAGTAGCTTCATCTATGGAATGTCAAAATGCAATAAGTAGAAAATTGACTTTTGGACAGAAATTTTGTATGGGTGGAAATGCACAAAATAATTGTTGAGGGGAGGGGAAGATTGGCAGAATGAAAGCAATCTGAAGCTGTGACTCCTGAAACAGTCTTAAATATTCAACATTCTCAGTTAACTCTGAAAGAGCATTTTGCTTTGGGTTTCTTTGATTCGCTTACTGGCTAGTCGAGGAAAATAACAAGTTTTGCTTGCTCAGCTGGAAGATGGCACAAACTGCTACCCGGTTTTAAAAAAGGTCACTACACATGGAAAATTGTATTCTAGAATCAGGATACGGAACCACATTAAGATCACTTTCCTTTGCCGAGATTCTTCAGAATTATACTAGGGTATATAAAAGACTGTGTTTCATCACCCACATAATCTGGCCAGCAAAATTCTGTCCTATACAGTTTGCCTGTCCTACATTACAGTTGAAGGTTTTGAACATATATTGCACAAGAAAGCTTCAAACACGAAAAGAAACAAAGTATGCATAACTTTAAATAAAACAAACTATTTCGGCCCGATTATGAATTGAGACGTCTCATATACAAGGATCAAATTTGTACTGTAGCATTATATCCACAGTTTCGGCTCCTTCCCAGTACAGTAAATTGTTGCTTTCTTGCCCAAACTATAAAGTGATCATGGACAGTCCAGCTGGCAAAAGCCCCAATGTAAATACAGTCAAGTATTTTTCAAGCACCATAACAGTTTCTGCAACTTACCAGTTTCCTATCAAGCAGGCACCTGAAGGTTACTGTACTTGAAACTGAATGCAGCAAAATATTGGTACTTAGAAGCTTCAGACATTGAACAAAAAATAAGCCCTGACAATTACAATTAAAAATTCTGCATAAAAAGTTCAAGAATGCTTTTTTCAAAATATGCAAGTACAGTACATTCCACATATAGCATATGTAGTTCTATTGAGTAACTTTTGCTAAATAGCAGTTTTACTCCTGTTATATGCAAGTCTAATTTATGAGGAATTGTATCCATCTACTGCATATGACAGAATTCTACTGCACTCAACTATGATTAAGGTTCAAGGTAAAAATCACAGATTAAAACTTTTAGTGCAAAATCCCTATTTATAAAAAAAAATGAAATTCACTTTAGTTCGAGGAATGGAATTTATCAATGGCAGCTGGGGTAGTTTGCCATACCATCAATCAGGATTGTCATGGCAAAAACATGTCACCAAAGTTAACTGATGACTTGTATTGATAATCTAGAATGTATAAAGTCTCTAATCTTTGACCTGCCATATACCTGCTCATGTCTTAAAATAGCCAATTGTTAGAAACACACATGGTTGGGGTAGCACAGATGGGTGAACTAACTGGGGACGGACAGTCCAGCTGGCCTTCAAAAAAAAAATGGAACAGAACTGTCAGATCACCAAACAGATTAAGACAGTATAAGATGTAGGGCACCCACTATCAGGGTGAACAAACCTGCAGTTAGGCATCTTAGATCACAGGATATTTGTAAATGTTCATAGCAAAACATTCTGGAAACATAGTTCTCTAAAATAGTTTACTTTATGCTAAATGTTGAACTTATTTACAGTCAAACCTCCCTTTAAATTCTACCACAAACCTCAACCATTTTCAAGAAACCTCAATCTCTCTGAAGCTGCAAAGTCACAAGAGGAGCTCAAACTTTGCAAAGATGAACCATTATTAAGAACTACTTTGCAATTATTTGAGTGCATAATAATGGGCTTTGTCTGTACTTGTATAGTTTGGAAACACTTGTCCCTTTATAGCTGTATAATTTCAAGGGTTTCCTTTGAAACTTTTGCACAATTAACACACTGGAACCTAGCTATAAAGTATCCCTAATGCTCATTTCTCACACACGCATACACACAGTCTGTTTGTAAAAGATTAAAAATAGATGGGAGTTTTACAACAGTGTTACCTCGTATAAACAGAGAAAGAAAACACACAATATCAAAACTTGCTACTGAATGTAGTAACAATCAAAGTCATTCATGCAACTTTTCCCTAGGATGTCCGGCCTTGGTGCCTTGAGGTAAAAAATATAAAATCAGTATGGTGGGAAAAAACCCCCACCATTATTGTCCTTATATAGTGCTTCTGATAGACTTTGAAGAACAATGGCTCATTTCTCTCTGTGCATTTGAATCCTAATGAGTTAATGAGTCATTCAGTGCGTTGCATCCTATTCGCTGGTAGACTGTGGTCTGAAACCGGCTTGGCCCTCATGAGTTTGTAAAAAAATTTTTTTTAGCACTAAGTCAGGACGTTTCAGAACAGCACAGTATGCTGGAAATTGCTGGAAACTTCAGCAGGTCTTATGCAAAATACATTGTATGCTGGGTATCGTGGTGGACCTGTACAGCCTTGGCAAGTGCCAGTGGGTCCCGTCCATTGCTCTGTCCAGAGATGTGGCTTCCTTCAGCACTGTAAAGATCAGAAAGTAACACTTTAAATATATGCTGCAACAAAAAGTCTTAGAATGTAGGATCTGGTATATGTATATACAACACGTACATGTTTGGGCAATGCATTAAAATTCTCCATTAAAAAAAATAAAGCACTTCAATTTGTGAAACATTTAACTTTTAACGTGTAGTCATTTTTAAAAAAAAAGTTCCTTCCAGCTTATTTATAAAAGTGCTCTAACAGTGTTAGGTACAGGGATTGCTTTGTGCAGTACATCCAAGGAATCTATTGTTTCCCCCAAAACTGACCCACTGATTTCTCTTGCTTATCACCACAAATTTTGGTGAGCTTCACTAAAACACAGCTGGTCAGTTTATAGCTATATGCAGAGATACCAGAAAACTTTCAACACTTCCCTCCTCTACAAGTGTTTCTCAATTCTACTGTACAACTACAACATTGTTCTATTGCCAATCCAAAAGACTCAGTCAGTACAGGCATCCGAATACTTACCTTTCCATCAAATACTTCAGAGCAAAAAGAACATAAAATGAACACAACGCATGCTGTGTTTAATCGTGGCTCTTGTAGTTAACTCCTAGCAGTTACAGCTTCAGTACTTCAAGAAGATTTACCCAAAATTAGAGCTGGTTTGACTGAAAAGGCCCTCAACTCAAACACAGAAACTAATAAGGAATAATGTGGTTCCTCTTTCCTACAATTACCATAGCATGTCCAACAATCTCAGGGGAGTTCTGTGAATCCTGTTCTATTTTGTGCCAGTGAGATATGCACAAGGAAAAGAATGCCATTTCAGACATGTGGACTGTTTTTCACTTTCACGTGTATGAACTATTGTTTTAGGTCTGCTGCTAAAATTCACGTGGGCCAAAGATTAAAAACAAAAACATTTACATTTTTGAAATAAAATGGTCACAATCTAGCCATTATAGTCCTTTCAGCAACCATAAATTTTCATAACATCTTGTAATTCATTTGTCTCTCCCATCTCTACAACATTTAGTCCATTGATGGGAGGGGGAGAGGGGGGAGAACAAGTGTCCCCGTCACCAGCTGCTGTCTCTGCTGGTATTATTTCTGAGCTGGATGCTTAGTAGAAGTGTGTATTTGCAGACTTTTCCTATTGGTGGGAACTGGCCAACCTCAGCTTATTTCAAGCCAAAGATATAGCCAAAATGGAGAATATGCTGGATGGGGAAAAGGCAAATGCCCATCATTCCACAGCAAAACTCAAAAGTTAAAAAAAAATCTAAGTAAAGAAGTCAATGATTTGAAATCATGAAGGGTTTGATTTCTTAAGGCCCTTTTATATTGGATGTGCTTATTTGTATTGCAAAAATGGTCAACATGCTCCACTCTTGGAGGATAAATCAGAACCAAAGAGGACCAGTCACATCCTGAAGTTTCACAGGAGTATGTAACTGGAACCGCCCATTCCAAGATCCCACTGACTTTGCAACTTGTAAGTCGATCCACTTTGACTTCCTGAAGCAAGAGGACAGAGCTCCCCAGAAGACAGCAAGAGCCAGCCAAAGTGCCTTACCCAGACCAACTGCACCCCTCCCCCAGCTGAAGTGCCTTACCCCAGTGCAAGTGCATCCTTCCCCCCTTCCCCACCATGGATGGGGCATTGTGTACGGATTGTTAACAGGTTCATTGGGTATGAAGTGAATCATGACAGTGTCGTGACTTCTGGATATCATCCATTCCAACGATGTCCCTTGTAGGAGGTTGGAAGAACTTGATAGTCTTCCCAGAGTTCCTGCTCTCCCCTCCAGGTGCTCGCTCTCTCTCTCTCTCTTCACCACCCTCCCCCCCCAAATCATCATCGGGCCCAGGACGGCCGCTCTCAGGCCTCCCCACGTCAGCTGCTCTCAAGTCAAAGCCTCAGGCCCTGCTTCTCGGCACCACGTGCATGGAATGATTCGGGCAGGGGGGGTGGGGGCGCGGAGCGTGACGGGACGGGACGGGGCTTGTCGCCGGTGTCAAAAAAGTGCAGTACAAATAGTTACATCGTTTATATTAGTGTCAGTGGTGTGTCACTGGTTTTTAAAATACAAGTTTCACTCACTTGGCAGCAACGCATAAAGAAAATTGCCAGATCCGATGACCAGAAAAATAAATTTTTCAACTTTGACTGAAGAAGACCTGCGCTTCAGGAACTGGTGGCACAAACACCCCATTGAACCCAAAATAAAAGGAACAGCTCCAATAGAAACTGCAGTAAATTATTTAGGTGGCAACTGCTTAACAGCACAATATTCTTTCCATCCTTCCTGCCCAGGTTTTCTCTTTCATACAGGAAAATCTATGACACCCTCAGCAAGCTAACAGGAGACGCACAACTCCATCTCAGTGAAGAGGGCAAATTTGATTATCCTTTTCTGGCACAGGCCTGGTCCTCTCTACAAAACTTCCCTGTAACTGAAATTGTGAACTCAGACTGGGGACGGGAAAAGGGGACAAGAATTGAACTGCTGCCGTTATTACCCAAGTTGCCAACTTAACTTTGTACACACGGATGGCAAAAAAAAAAAACACAACAGTGTTTTAGGAACAGGACTAATCTACAAAGTGAAATTACATCCCAAGTGGAGGGATTCCATTTTTCTCAGCAAACATACCAATTTATACAGACAGCTCACGCATTTTACCTATCATGATCTTTGTCTACGAGGTGGTATCTTGCTCTGAATGCAACCAGCCTGGCGTAATATGCTGGTGCAGGGATTGAGACAGAACGCGTGCAGCGCACGTAAGTGTGACACAGCTGGTAGGTCAAAAGCTGAAGTTCATCGGCTGAGAAGCAGTTGTCATCCCACAAGACATGGTAGTGCGAAGGACGGCTGGTACCCTGAGGAAAACAAAATTAGATTCAAGGTTTGTGGCTATGAGGACAGAAGAATAGCCTGGCATTCTCACTCAGTTTGAAAATGAAATACTTGTGGCAATGAATATTCACTCATTTCATTTGAAAAAGAATGAGCCTGTGTAGCCATCGGTGTCCACTTAATCACGTGTAAAAACTTGTGGTAATTTAAAACATTTTTAAAAAAAAAACAGGTTTAAAAATCAAAAGGAGACGGCAGAATTTACTGTACCTGAATTCCTGCATGACTACAAAGGTAGAAATCAAACTCCGAGGGATGAGTGATGGTGCTGTCAACAGTTGTGCCAGCCGGAACATTGCCACTTTTACCCACCTGTCAATTGAATTATAACCTGAATTATAAAAAGGGTATGGAAAAACTAAGCTATAAACAAATGACGACAGAAAAAGGATTATTGAAAGAAATAAAATAACTTGAATTTGTATAGTGTCTTTCACAACCTCAGGACATCCCAAAGCACTTCACAGCCAAATAAGTACTTTTGAAGTTTAGTCACTGTTGCAATGTAAGAAAACACGACAGCCAATTTGCACACAGCGAGGTCCAAATAATCTGTTTTAGTGATGTTGGTTGAGGGATAACATAGAAACATAGAAAATAGGTGCAGGAGTAGGCCATTCGGCCATTTGAGCCTGCACTGCCATTCAATGAGTTCATGGCTGAACATGCAACTTCAGTACCTCATTCTTGCTTTCTCACCATACCCCTTGATCCCCCTAGTAGCAAGGACTTCATCTAACTCCTTTTTGAATATATTTAGTGAATTGGCCTCAACAACTTTCTGTGGTAGAGAATTCCACAGCTTCACAACTCTCTGGGTGAAGAAGTTTCTCCTCATCTCGGTCCTAAATGGCTTACCCCTTATCCTTAGACTGTGACCCCTGGTTCTGGACTTTCCCAACATTGGGAACATTCTTCCTGCATCTAACCTATCAGAATTTTAAACATTTCTACGAGATCCCATCTCATTCTTCTGAACTCCAGTGAATACAAGCCCAGTTGATCTAGTCTTTCTTGATATGTCAATCCCGCCATCCCGGGAATCAGTCTGGTGAACCTTTGCTGCACTCCCTCAATAGCAAGAATGTCCTTCCTCAAGTTAGGGGACCAAAACTCTCCACAATACTCCAGGTGTGGCCTCACCAAGGCCCTTTACAACTGTAGTAACACCTCCCTGCCCCTGTACTCAAATCCCCTCGCTATGAAGGCCAACATGCCATTTGCTTTCTTAACCACCTGCTGTACCTGCATGCCAACCTTCAATGACTGATGTACCATGACACCCAGGTCTCGTTGCACCTTCCCTTTTCCTAATCTGTCACCATTCAGATAATAGTCTGTCTCTCTGTTTTTACCACCAAAGTGGATAACCTCACATTTATCCACATTATACTTCATCTGCCATGCATTTGCCCATTCACCTAACCTATCCAAGTCACTCTGCAGCCTCATAGCATCCTCCTCGCAGCTCACACTGCCACCCAACTTAGTGTCATCCGCAAATTTGGAGATACTACATTTAATCCCCTCGTCTAAATCATTAATGTACAATGTAAACAGCTGGGGCCCCAGCACAGAACCTCGCGGTATCCCACTAGTCACTGCCTGCCATTCTGAAAAGTACCCATTTACTCCTACTCTTTGCTTCCTGTCTGCCAACCAGTTCTCAATCCACGTCAGCACACTACCCCCAATCCCATGTGCTTTAACTTTGCACATTAATCTCTTGTGTGGGACCTTGTCGAAAGCCTTCTGAAAGTCCAAATACACCACATCAACTGGTTCTCCCTTGTCCACTTTACTGGAAACATCCTCAAAAAATTCCAGAAGATTTGTCAAGCATGATTTCCCTTTCACAAATCTATGCTGACTTGGACCTATCATGTCACCTCTTTCCAAATACGCTGCTATGATATCCTTAATAATTGATTCCATCATTTTACCCACTACTGATGTCAGACTGACCGGTTTATAATTCAGTTTTCTCTCTCCCTCCTTTTTTAAAAAGTGGGAGCACCAGAGAGCAGTCCCTTGCTGTTCTTCAAAAATTCCCATGATATCTTTTACATCCACTTGAAAGGGCAGCGGGGACCTCGGTTTAATGTCTCATCCCAAACAGACAGTACAGCATGCACTCAATACTGCACTGAAGTGTCAGTCTCGATTACACACTGAAGTCTCTGGAGTGGGACTTGAATCCACAATCTTCTGACTCAGTTGAGTGCGAGACCACAGATACTTTTACAATTTATTTGTAAAATTGCAAAGTGCTGCAGTTCAGCAGGACCTGGGGGTACTTGTGCATGAAACACAAAAGGTTAGTTTGCAAGTACAGTAAGTGATCAGGAAGGCCAATGGAATCTTGGCCTTTATTGCAAAGGGGATAGAGTATAAAAGCAGGGAAGTCTTGCTACAGTTATAAAAGGTATTGGTGAGGCCACACCTGGAATACTGCAGTTTTGGTTTCCATATTTAAGAAAGGATATGCTTGCTTTTGAGGCAGTTCAGAGAAGGTTCACTAGGTTGATTCCAGAGAGGAGGGAGTTGACTTATGAGAAAAGATTGAGTAGGGCCTATACTCATTAGAATTCAGAAGAATGAAAGGTGATCTTATCAAAACTTGTAAGATTATGAGGGGACTTGACAAGGTGGATGCAGAGCAGATGTTTTCACTGATCGGGGAGCATAATCTTAGAATAAGAGATCGCCCATTTAAAACTGAGATGAGGAGGAATGAGTTTTCTCAGAGGGTTGTAAATCTGTGGAATTTTCTGCCTCAGAGAGCTGTGGAAGCTGGGTCATTGAATAAATTTAAGACTGAGATAGACAGTTTCTTAACCGATAAGGGAACAAGGGGTTATGGGGAGCAGGCAGGGAAGTGGACCCGAGTCCATGATCAGATCAGCCATGATCGTATTAAATGGCGGAGCAGGCTCGAGGGGACGTATGGCCTACTCCTGCTCCTATTTCTTATGTTATTACTGTGTTCTACAGTAGTCAGTAGGAAAAAACCAGCATTGATTTTTACAAGATTTACATACAAATTGCTAACATCTACTAGTAAAACCTACCTTGCAAAGAAGCTCATTTGTTTAATATTCAAAGATAATACCCAGTGCTTAAAAACATAAAATAACACAAAGTACACAAATACAATTGGGCAAGCTAGCCCATCAGAACAGAATGACTAATCTCATTGATGCAGATGAACAGAGGCAACTATAGCTACCATGTACACTAAAATTTCTCCCTCACCTGACTTGCAGGATAAACACTGTTAATCTTCATTTCAACCACGACTGATTGGAAATGTATTGTCTGAAATTCATAGTCCCAAAAGGACAACAACTTGAGTCTATATAGCACTTTTAATGTAAAAAAAAATCTCAAGGCATTTCAGAAAAAGTGTATGGAGAAAATGAATACCAAGTCAATGGAAGAGATATTAGTAGGGGTGACCGAAAGCTTGGTTAGTGAATTTTAAGGAAGGTCTTAAAGCTGAGAGGGTGATGGAGAAAATGGCAGGGATAAAGAGGCCAGAATCACCCACTTTGAATCCAAGAAGACGTCACAGAAATTTCTAAATGACGAAATTAGGAACTGTGGATGACAAGAGATTTGGGTGTCCAAGTACACAAATCACCAACAGCTAACTGATGGGTACAAAAAAATAATGATATAGGTTAATGGATGTTGGAAGAAGAGAGGCCAAGCTGTGACTTGGTGATAAAGGACACTACCATGGCAGTTTGGATGGGGCAGGTGGTGGGAAACATAGCCTGATGGGGAAGTTTCAGTAAGTGGAAGGTTTCACCACCTATGATCAGTGTTAGTCAAAGCCAGGATGTTAATGCAATCATCCACAATATCATAGATGACAAGGGCCTTGTTTACATGTGAACGGACATTCTGGAGAAAAGCAGAGTGGGGCAATAATTGATCCCCGGAAGAGAAGGTTACCCTTCAATGGGTGTTGGGTGGGAAAGCTGGCAAGAGGAGGATAGGGCAGTTGGGATTGCTGTTTGTAAAGAGGCAGTGATGGATGCCTTAAAGGACGCTTGAAGGAGAATGCCAAGAAGGGCTAGCGGAGGTCTTATTCAAGGGGAGGTCAGCACAATGAGACACTGCAATTCACCTTAAAGATCCAAACCTCAGCCTTCCTCAGCTACTGGCCTAAGTCATCCATGTGGCAGCTTTGCTTAGTTCTTTTTATAGCAGGCAAGTAAGCAAGTGAAAACCAGCAGGACAAACTATTTTTAAGCATCCATAGCATTCGACTACAATCATATTCTGTATTTAATCACCTACAGTCACTTATCCCTATAGCCTTCAAAATCATTATTTTCTCCTCCCCATAATTACATATTGCTGGAATAGTTTAGCTTGTATAGTATTTACATGGGCTTTTATTTACACACCTGTATATGCTACAGTACTACTACTTAATTAAGCATCATAGCATTGTTAGTGGTACCTACAATGGGACTGAAAGGTTGTAACTGGGTGGCTACCAACTTTATAAATTATCTTGGCATTTAAAAAAATCATAGATTAAGAGCGACATATGAACATTTTAATTTCCGATGGAAAAAAGACACATTCAAGACTGGAAGTACTGCTGCTCAATATACACATCAGCAGCCCTCATAGCCCGATGGTGCTCAGGCAAATGAAAGTCTTAATAGCACTGGACTGCGAGTAAAACACACTTAATGGGCCCAAGTTTCTGATATCTGCTAGAACGGCGCACCTCCGAGAGGCCCGCCTATTTTGTGTAACGAAAAGCGCGCCAAAAACTCACCTCGCGATTCTCCGAGTGCAACAGGCCTGTTCAACAGTCAGCGCGACACAGCGCAACAGCAGGTGGGGGGGGGGGGGGCGCTATAGCCCTGGGCTAAAAAGAGTGCGGCAGCTGCACACATGCGCAGAGGCGCACGTGTGCAGTAGCTCCTGGTCCTCAGATTCTGTATGCGTGTGCTGCTGGCTGTTTGGGAGGGGCCCGAAACACGCCGACCCGAGCCCTGGCCGAATGGGCTCCTGGAGCGGGCAGTGCCGATTTCCAGCCTGTAACCCCTAGCCCTGGCTGATGGGCTCCTTAAGCAGGCAGAGTGCCGATTTCCAGCTTGCAGCCCCTAGCCCTGACCGGGCTCCTGAACAGGTAAGGTAGGAACTTTTTATTTTTTATTTATTGATTTATCATTTATTATTGATGGTTCTTTATTTTTAAAAGTGAAGTGTTTAGTGCTTTGGAAAATTTCCTAACTTCCCTCCCCCCCCATCCCCTATCTCTGGCTACTTGCGCCTAATTCTAAAGTGTACGCAAGGTTTTTGAGTGTAAAAAAGTCGACACTTACTCCGTTCTAAGTTAGTTTGGAGTAACTTTTCAGTGCCTAAACTTGCAAAACAGGCGCAAGTGGTTGGTAACGCCCCCTTTTGAAAAAAAAACTAAAACTAAACAAAACTAACTCGCTAGAACTGGAGCAAACTAAATGCCGAGAAATGCGATTTCTAAGATACTCCAAACTAAGCTAGCTGCTCCAAAAAAAAAATCGGAGCAACCCCACCCAAAACTTGGGCCCAATGTCCCACCTTTTAAAAAGCCCATTTAAAAAAAGCATTCCATAAAGATCACACCCAATAAACAATCATAAAATCGCAACAGACCAACAAAGGAGGTACTGAGAATTCTTATGGAAACTTAAAACCAGTGCGGTTTGTTTCCAGTTTATCAATTTTCTCTCCTGAAGGCAATCATTTACGCTGGGATATCTGGAAGACCAGATCTGCCCAATTGATTGTTTGTCGCATATGAACACAAGTAAGGGTAAAGAAAATTGGCAAGCTATTGGAAGAATCATTGTTGAGCACTATCCTGGCATCACACACGCAGAATTTGCAGAAGGGACTACGGGACAGTGACCCTGGGTTGTGAAATCATGAGCAAGAGATGATATGTTGGACATTCCTGCACTGTATGGCTTAATTGCATAACTTCATTAACCCACAGAGGAATAATTGTTTTGTATAGCAGCACATTTGCATTCTAGGACACCTACCCTTTCACTTCTATCAGCACAGAAGAGTCGCGTATGGTGTCGTTTCTGAACGACGAGGTATGTTATGCCAGGTCTGTAGTCCTCCTCCAGGCTAATGCAGGCTTTCCGAATGGCAATAAGCTCAGGCCAGGCAACCTGTATGCAGGTTTGAACAAAAAAAAAATCACAAGGACTGAAGTTGCAGGAACATTTGCAGTTCCTTTGAATATCATTTCCTTGTATTTCATTTTTCAGTAAGTCATTTATTCCCCCCACTCCATAAAATGGCCACAAATACTTGTTTGAGAGTAGGCACTCTTCTAAGTTAGCCTTTTAAAAAAAAAAGAATGGCTAAGTGACCGCTTCTAAGCCTTCAATACAACTTTTCGATCATCCACGGGGAGATAGTGCAGATGTGACTGCTCTCATTTATTGTGGGAGATGGCTGCCACTTACTCAGTGCCTCTCAACAGAGCATGGCTAAGGTCAGTCACTCTGGAGTGGACAACTGAACGTGCGTAATTCCAGAGGGAACTGTCCATTTCAGCTGGGTCATTAGCTGGATTAGTGATGGAAAATAAGAGGATCACATTCATCCCCAATAGTAACCAACAGCATGCAAAGCTTGTTATCATATCAGACTACTTGCTCAATGTAAAGATCAAGTACAATGTCAAGTTTCAGAAATGTAACAGCAACGAGGGATGCAGAAAGCACCTCAACAACCACACACACAAACCTGTTTCATTTGTCCTTCAGAAACTCCACCCCTGTAGTAGATAATGCGTGTTGGCTTGAAGCGGGTAGATTTGTAAAACTGAATTAGGAGCTCACGCACCATGTTGGAGAGATCCTGGATCACCTCTTGACTGAACAGGAGTTCCTGAGAAGTTTCTTGTCTCGACGTCTGCACGCGCACTGTTGCACAGTATCGGCTGGGATGTCCGTCCATACTACCAACCACCTAGAAAACAAACTAAAATCTTAATATTTATATTTTGACTAGTAGTTTTTTAAAAATGGGTATAAATGAGTTAAACAAATACCACAGTTTCAGAGGCAACTGTGGAGGGAGGGACTTTTTAAATATGTTAGGTAGAGTTATACTTGAACATTTGAAATATAACTGCTACCCATTTATCCAGTTTGAAAACCTGCCCAAAATGTGGCATGAACTTGAGCCACAAAATGTAATTTCCTGCTGTTTTTCTACTGTTAATTCACCTTGCCTACTGTCATGTTGATTCTATGGGCATTGGCCACTGGTAGCAGCAGCACCTGTGTGGCCATTCTTCACAGGAGCCTAGAGAGTTATTGTCGGCAACCAATTTGACTGTAGGGAGCATCACAACCAAGCTTTATTTCAACCAGATAATGCTCTGGCTGATTTTTCTCCTCTGCCCTGGGGCATTAAATTCAAATTCAGTGCTTGTATCATTACCCAGTTGTTAACTTCAGTTGTCATACTTGCATTCAGAAGAGCACCAAACATATTTTTCAGGTTAATCAACTATTTTCAGCATTGCCAGGAATTATTTTCTAATGCAAAATTTAATAACTTACAGCAGCAATGGAGGGTTTCTTGCCATCTCCAGCTGGTGGGTGTGTGACATCAGCTCCCAAGAAGATGACAGGCTGCTGGAACACGGATGGCCTACGTACAACAAAAATCTCCATGTGTTTAAAGCGCAACATGAGGGTTCAACATTGTAATAATTAACTGATTAATCAGGGTAAACAATTGTAGTTTAAGTGAATCCTTACGCAGATTATTAAATACAAGTACCTTCCTTACCATAATTGAATGGAGTCATTAAATCAGGACAACATGTTCACAGTGTGATTAAGATGCAATGATGATGCAGATATCATAGGAAAGCAGTAAGCAGGATGATCAGCCTGAAAATAGCATCCAATACTGAAGCTGTAACTATCTTTGGTTTAGGTTTTAATGTTAGCATTAATGTATTATTGCAGTGTTAATAACCTGTACAACATTGTTGGCATTAGTAAGAAGTGATATTTTTCAGCATGGTAGCCAATACGAAGGGGTCAAAGGCCTAAGGAAAATCAGAATAGCCATGCATTATCAGTTTTACCACTAATAGTGTAATGTAAATATAGGATCTCTCATAATAAAGCATTTGACACTGATTACACAAATGCTAAAATGTCAAATAGAATTTATTGCAGACAGAACTCACCGTTGATGAGGTACAAGGACGTTATTGATTCCACCAAGTTTTGCATTAATCTTTAAGCAGAGATTTGATAATGTCTGTGGGGATGTTTTGACTACATTCTTCACCTGAACACATTGTGTGGCCATTCCCAGTAGCGTGTCACCCACACGTTTCACTTCAGCTAGAAGGCAGAAATGCAAGTTTAAATAAAACTCTTCTATATGGACAACTTGGAATAGGAAAGGTAGAGTGGAATTTTGCTTCTAGATGATATGAATATTTCTGAAATTTAATTAGATTCAAAGACATCACCCAAATTATTTATTTTTTATTCTGCAGCATTTTAAACAGCTCTTCAGATGAATCTATTTTTGCTAGGAATTTTCACAGTAGAACATTCAATGAATATCACAAAGCAAGCAGCAGATTTATAGCTTTTCATTTCACCAAGTTTTTGTCAGAATGCAACCATCTTCCACTCAGGTTCATGGAATGATCAAGCAGAGAAATATTTTTAGAAAGATTAGCATCCCCCTCTATGAAGCAATGGTCTATCATGAGAAATAGTTATTTTAATCTTTTACTGGGCTAAGTCAATTCTGTAACCAAATACACATACCAAATTATGCATTTCAAGTTACAAAATCATGATGTTACATTACCGTTGAAATTTCTACTACTTTTAGCACCCACTCCCATCATAGCTTGCACAAAAGGATGGGCCAACAACCTAGCACCAGACTATTGCCAAAACTGCTTTAACTGGCTTTTAAAAGGCATGCATGTGGCACCTGAAGTGCATCATCCTTTGTGAGGAAGGTTTCCCTTTGCTATCCATTTCTTCCAAAATTGTCCAACTAAGATAGGAAACTCATGACATGGAGAATTTGCAGATCTGAGCTCACGCTCCATCACCTGTGCCATAATTAAAAGTTAGGGAACCTTAAAACATTTCCCACAAATTACTAATACCAAGACTAAAATGTTGCTAGTTTGGCATTTAGCAGAACCCAAAGATTCAGAAAGTTGAATATTGTGAACTGGTGGACTGTTTTGGCATTTACACTGCAGCTGCTAAAAAGTAAATTTATTTATTTTGTCCCCATTAGTATCCAGAGTGCACCTACAGTGTAAACACAGAAAAGTTAGTTAAATGCCAAACAAAAATATACACTCATCTCTTACATACCATATACAGGAGTTTTCCCAGGCAGGATGACCACAATCAACTGCAGACCAACATAAGTCATCTTCAAATGCTTAAACATGGGCTCTACACTGTCTGCACCTTGTGCATATTTACAGAAACATGGCTGTCCCTGAATAGGCATTCCAGCATCTTTTGAAATCTTACGCAGCTGGTCAGTAAAATTCCTGGAGATAGGGAGAAATAGCAAAAACCAAGGAGCATAATTAAAGCTATTTATTTGGTGCTCTGCATCTATACTCAAATGAGACAAGTTAAAGTTGCATAGAACAAGAGCATTCACTCCCAGCTGTACCTAGCACTTGAGTTGGTTGGGTTTCAACCAGTTTGAATTTGGATGCCATTCCCTTTGCCCTCAAAAATTTGGCACGTAATACAAGAATTTCAAAGACAACATTCAGACAGAACATTTACCTCACTTCAAAGTTAAAGAAATAATGTAAGCCATAAAAAGGAGAATACAGAGCACAGGTATATTTTCAATTGCATAATCTGTTTACAAACTAGGAAAATAAAATGCAGAAAACTGTAAATCTAGGTACATGAGGATACCTCCATCTCAATTTTTGACATTAGTTCTCTCCAGCAAACATAGAAACAAATGTTTAAAAAAAAAAGTTACAGGATACTTACTTTAGAACTTCCTCCCGGCACTGTTTCTGTGGTGCAAAGCAGGCAACTGCCCAGACTTTGATCTCAATGCCAGCATAGAATTGTTTGCCTCTCATGTCCCACACCCCCTGGTTTGGGGTAGCGACAGTCTTATTCTGAAATAAATGCACAGGGGTTGGGAAGGTGATAAGAAACCTGTTAAAGACAATCAACAATGACATTTTTTAACAAGTATTACTACTTCTGTTTCTTTGCACTATTCCCACTCTGAACTGCAAAGTATTAATGGAAAACCACATCAAGAGGCTCAGATATTTTGTCTTTATATTATCCAGAATTGTGGGTATAGTCAAATATCTGTAGAAGTCAATTCAACATGACCAACAGGAATGGCCACAAATTGCTTTCTTACTCATTTTTGGAGTGCCATAATGAAGGCAGGCAAGCAAATTTAAACTATGCTTGAAACCAAGTCCACAGGCATTATACTGAACATCAACGCGATAACAAAATACCCATTCCCCAAATCCTTAGATGGTGCAAGTTTTTGAGCAAATTCTATTTGCTTTCCAGTAGAAAGTAGGATCTGTGCAAAAAAACAGGAACAAAATTAGTTAAACTTAACTAGGATTGAGATCTGATTTAATTCCCTTTCCAAGAAAGGTTACATCTTAAATATAAACTGCTAAAAACACTTTTATATGAATATACTAATCCTGCAAATGAACTGATTAGAACATAAAACCCTAGTATCTCTAAACAAACCTAATTTGGATTTAGATCTGCTAGACAGAAGAATAAATTGAAAGGATGTTGATGAGTTAGAAATTAAAAATTAAAACCCAATTTGGCTTTATATGCCAAACAATTTTACAGCAAATCCTGGGTAACGTAGGTAGATTACTCACTTTTAAATAGAAAGGCCTCATTCTTGAAATAAATTACCCTCCACCTACCATGGGATAAAGCACCCAAATCCAACCATGGATAACCCCCTCCCCCCACCTCCTAGAGGATGCAGTCCCCGAGAGGCTTTAGTTAGAATCTGTGCGCTATAATTGCAACCCCACATGGCCATCTTCAGTTCTTTGGACCAGAGGGGCAAAGCAATGCAAGGTTAAGTAATGAAGTTTCAGTGTCCCATTTCCCTGTGTGGGAGGGATTATTCTTCTGATCTTTTTGATAGACTGTTGGCAAAGAATTCAGCAACAACGTTAACGATAATCAATAATAAAAGCAGACTTATGAACTACAAATGCAGTTTACCAATTACAAAATGCGTACAAACAATATTCAAGTTTTAAACCAGCAAAAA
Organism: Pristiophorus japonicus; assembly: GCF_044704955.1. Classification (NCBI taxonomy): domain Eukaryota; kingdom Metazoa; phylum Chordata; class Chondrichthyes; family Pristiophoridae; genus Pristiophorus; species Pristiophorus japonicus. The sequence continues at coordinate 35,122,570 of NC_091990.1, read as the reverse complement.
CCTATATACTGGGAAGCACCATTTCTGAAATGGACAACTTAATTTAAACAACAGCTACTCTCCCCAAATGTTTCTATCCCATTGGTTAATCTTCACATTACTATGGACAGCTTGAACAGTATCATCTTTCAATACAAGAAAAAGACTTAGGATCCAAGGTATTGAAAAAAGCACCACAACCACTGGTCAAGTTTAAATTACTGTGGCTCACTCTGATATCCAAAACTACCATCCATTATAAAATGGACTCAACTGCTGATGGTTCTAGTTTGTGGAACCAACACAAACTTGCTTCTTTAGGGCGCTAGCGCTTTCTGCACCAGCAAGCAATATTGCAGGATACAGTTAACACACCATTGCATAGCTGTGGCCAGAGTCCTGTACCATAGTATTTGAACAGGAAGTCTATTTTACTGAGCCTCTAGGTCCTAGCTACATTATAGGAGAGCCTATCTTGACTTGTGGAACGCACGCCTCTAACCAAGAACCTATAAAGTACTTGCACTACTGCTGCCTCCTCATTCTCATTCCCCACCAAAAAAACTCGATACAACCATTTGGAATATTATTTACACCACAAGGTTTACCTGTCAAAGAACAGATATTCTGGACCCACTGTTGATCAGAACATAAGAAATAGGAGTAGGAGGCCATATGTCCCTCAAGCCTGTTCCACCATTCAAAAGAAATGGCTGATCTACCTCAACTCCACTTTCCCACCCAATCTCCATATCCCTAGATTCCCCGAGTGTCCAAAAATTTATGTCAGTCGAAATCAGTCATGAATATACTCAACAACCGAACATCAACAGTCCTCTGGGGTAGAGAATTCCAAAGATTCACAACCCTTGGAGTGAAGAAATTTCTCCTCATCTCTGTTCTAAATGGCCAACTGCCCCCCACCCCCACTATCCCGAGACCATAAACTTGTTTATACACTCCAGCCAGGGGAAAGAACAGCCTCTCAGGATCCTCCCAAGATAAGATTTCTAAGAATTTTATACATTTCAATGAGTTCACCTCTCATTCGCCAGAAAATAAAGGCCCATTCTAATCAATCTTTCCTCATACGACAACACTCATATCCTAGGAATCAATCTAGTGAACCTTTGTTGCAGCCCCTCTAAAGGCAAGTATATCCTTCTTAAACTGTTTTTTTTTTGCGCCTCTCAGATCACATCAAAATGTTTCAGGTGGGGTGGAGTGTATAAGTTATGATACACAAGGTATTGCAATTGTGGGGGACAGGCTCGATGGACCAGATGGTTTTTACCTGTCCGTCATTGTTCATATGTTTGTATGAAGAAAATTCTTTTCCACCCAGAGACTGGTGGGGTCTGGAATTCACTGCCTGAAAGGGTTGTAGAGGTAGAAACATCACATTTAAAAATGCACTTGAAGTGCCGACACCTGCGGGGCTGCGGACCAGGAGCTGGGTGGCTCTTTTTTGGCTGGCACGGATGTGATAGGCTGAGTGGCCTCCTTCTGTGCCGTAACATTTTTAAGGTTCTACTTATATCTCTAAACTGTACACACAGTACTCCAGGTTTGGTCTCACCATAGCCCTATATAATTGCAGCAAGACTTCCTTACTCTTGTACTCCAACCTCTTGCAATAAAAGCTAACATACCATTTGCCTTCCTAATTGCTTGCTGTACCGGCATGTTAAATGTGCGATTAGTGTACAAGGACACCCAAACCCCTCTCTGCATACCAACATTTACTCGTCTCTCACCTTTTTTGGGGGGAAAAAAAGGTTCTGCTTTATATTCTTCCTACCAAAGTGGATAATTTCACATTTCCCCACATTATACTCCATGTGCCACCTTCGTGCCTACTCACACACACACACAGCCAACCCGAAAATAATCTGTTTATTCCTACACTGTTTTCTCTGTCCGTTAACCAATCCTTGATCCAAGTTAATATATTACTCCCATTTCCATGAGCCCTAATCTTGAGACACCTTATTGAATGCCTTTAAAAATCCAAATATACTACATCCACTGGTTCCCGCTCAACTACTCTCAAAAAACTCTAGTTTTGTCAAACACTATTTCCCTTTCATAAAACTGTATCGACTCTGCCTAGTCCTATTACGATTTTTTAAGGGAATCAAGGGATATGGAGATAGGGTGGGAAAGTGGAATTGAGGTCGATGATCAGCCTTGATATTATTGGTATCAAGGGGCTGTATGCCCTACACCTGCTTCATATGTTCTTAATCTCCTATGCTCCAAGGAGAACAATCCCAGCTTTTCTAGTCTCATAATGGAGGTCCCTCAACCCTGTCATCTTCTATTAATGCCATTACAGAAAATGTTTGAGCTTAGTATGTAATATAAACAAAAAACTTTTTTGGCCTACTGTTCTATAGAAACAGACCATTTTCTATAAGGAAGGATGTCATATCAGCATTTCTTTAACCACTTTTCACAAGTTCATTTCTGGACTAGAGAGGGAATGCTTCATTAGTTACTCATCCCAAGGACCAGTTCATTGAGAGATGTCAGACATATGCTCTTCTGTTGCTGACATATCAAGTTGCAGGTAATATGTTAATGCATCATTGCAGTTAAAGAACTGGTACAACAAAAAAAATAATGAAAGATTATCTCATCCAGTGCATTCAAACAAGGCAGATTACTAGTTGGGAGACTCCTACGGAATTGAGAGCCCATGTAACCTTCTATGCAGTGGTTGGATTCTATTTAACAGTGCTAATTTACTGACAATGACAAATTCCAAGGAAAATACAAATCACATTATTTAATGCCTTTTGTTCAGTCTCACTATAGGAATATAAAAGTGAGCCCAACGAAAGAGCGATTACCTAGCTTGTGTTTCTTGTTATAAACCCAGCAAAATCTCAGACTCGGACACTAACCAGAAACTAGTCCAGCATTGTCTGGAAGCTCTGACAGAATGAAAACTTATGGTCCATGACAGAACAATGACACCACACATAACTAATTAAAAGACAGACTTTCCAACTACAGAAATTTGAATCTAGGGCTTTGCGTTTAATTGAAACAAATTTTCCAAATCTACCACAAAACTGTCATAAAAAATCCACTGGCTGAAACCATATGATCATAAAGAAAATACAAGCTTGTTACACTTGTGGAAAGTATTGCACAAGCAACTGGTGCAGAGAGTAAAGATGGCCACGGGGAGGCTTAAAAGGAGAATGTTTTTAACTGGGCTTTGGAAAATGAGAGTTTGTATGTAGTAACTTCTGTAATTTATTTATTATTGCCCATCTAACCTATGATACATGGAGGGCAACGCAAGAATGAGAAATGAATGAGAACTGAAGAAGCCTGTATTTTATAACTGAAATCAATCAAGCACTTCACTTTTATATATACACATACAGGAATAAAAGCAAAATTTGCAAATCGCACTAAGTCCTGAAGTTACAACTATTTTCAAATGAGTTACAGTTTGCAACAATTGTATGCCCGAGTACAACAGGGCCACGACTGAAACAGCTTGTTTGGTTCTAATAACTACTAAGGAGCAACACTATGGCTCCAAGTTTCCACACGCTACAAAACGGGCGCCCCTCCGAGCTGTGCGCCCGTTTTTCGCGCCGGAAAAAAAAACGCGCTATTCTGGAACGCCCTGCAGCTCCATGTCTGCTTGGCGCGGCGCCCAGGGGGGCGGAGCCTACACTCGCACCAATTTTGTAAATGGGAGGGGGCGGGTACCATTTAAATTAGTTTTTTTCCTGCCGGCAACCCTGCGCGTGCGCGTTGGAGCGTTCGCGCACGTGCAGTGTGAAGGAAACATTGGCACTCGGCCATTTTTGTAGTTCTTTGTAGCTGTTTAATTTTTGAATTTTTTAATAAAAGCACATTGCCCTTCCATGATCAGCACTGAGGCTTCTTGCAGCAGTGAGGCTTCCTGCAGCCTTCTCACTGTCTCCTTTTCCCCACGCCCGCCGTCGGGAACAGCTTCCTCTCTCCTCTCTCCTCTCTCCTCTCTCCTCTCTCCTCTCTCCTCTCTCCTCTCTCCTCTCTCCTCTCTCCTCTCTCCTCTCTCCTCTCTCCTCTCTCCTCTCTCCTCTCTCCTCTCTCCTCTCTCCCTCCCTCCCCCCCTGCGGTCAGTCGGTCGGGCCCGCACTCCCTCCCCCCGCCGTCGGGAACGGCTGCCTCCTCCCCCCCCCCCCGCGGGAACGGCTGCCTCAACTTGAGGCTTCCTGCAGCATTCTCCCTGGCTGAAGCACTTTCACACAGGTAGGAAGATGGTTTATTTAATTTTTTCTTTGCTTATAAATGTTTATTCAGGTTGGATTTATTTGTACAATATTTGTATAAGTATAAATAAGGATTTATTGTAGAATTTAATGACTTCTCTTCCCCCCGCCCCCCCGCGTCCCACCCCCCCCACCTCGTTCCGGACGCCTAATTTGTAACCTGCGCCTGATTTTTTAATGTGTAGACAAGGTTTTTTTCAGTTCTACAAAAATCTTCACTTGCGCCATTCTAAGTTAATTTGGAGTAAGTTTTCACTGTGGAAACTTTGAAATCAGGAGTCAGTGGCCGGACACACCCACTTTTGAAGAAAAAATTCTGTTCCAAAGTGAAACTGTTCTAACTGACTAGAACTGCAGAAAAAAAAAAATGTGGAGAATTGCGATTTCTAAGATAGTCCGTTCTCCACCAGTTGCTCCTAAAAATCAGGCGCAAATCATGTGGAAACTTGGGGCCTATAGTTCAGCATCCATATCTAACTGCTTGAGCAGACTGGTAGATCCAGAGTGCTATCTGGAGACTGGAAACTTGCCTTTAGGAGGGCATTATAAGAGTACTCCTCCAATTCAGAGAAATGCTATCTAAAAATGTGAGACTTGTTTAAGTTACATTGGGCTAAAAAGGCAGTTTCTAATTGCGTAACCAGAATTAAATTTGCTGCTTCAAGTAGACAAGTGAAATAGGGTGGCTGAACTCATTGTGAGCAATTTTATTTTCACATGTAAAAATGAAAACACTGGGACCCCTTTAACCCACAAATTAAAACCAATAGATCTTCCATTTTTAAATTTTGGAGGTGGAAAAATGAAACTATTTCAAACTAGACACTACATTCTGATATGATATATTCTGAGTAAAACAAGTCGTCCCTGGAGCATTTTAGAAGTTCAACATAAAATTAACTGGTTAAAACACAATAAACAAAGATGCTCCACTGTTAAGATAAGTTCCTCTCTCCCAACATACATAACCACCCCCCTTTCTGGCAAGCAGAAATTGATTTAACCATCATTATGCACGGTGATGTAGAACTTCAAGCCAATATAAACCAGCTCGGAGTTTCTGTTGGGACACTAAAATTAATTATAAATTCTAAACAATATAAAAAATTAGTTCATGGAAAATACTTTACACAAAAATGAGTAACATATTTTTCCTCCTCTCAAGAGATAATCTTCATGTTTTTCATGAGGAAGACAAGGAAACTTAAGTGCGACATGAAGTCTATTTTGGACAGTAGTTTGGACACTGTCAAATATAGCAGAGCAGCAGTTTCCAAACGAGGCAAGAATTTTAACTTGCCAGAATTAACAGTTGCTGGTAAATATTTTTGCTTAAAATAGTTTTGCTGTATAACTCATACATATTGCATAGCAGTGTGCTATATCACTTACTTCAAGTCCTGTGCATTCACAATTCCAGCTGCTTCCGTCCAACATCAGACTTACCCTGCCTCCATACTGGAGCATCGGTGCAGGCAGCACTCGACCTGTAACCTCAGTCATTTCATTATGAACGACAATACCAAACTCCTTTAGATATGGATCTGGCCCGCCAATCATACTGTTACTCTTCACCTTTTAAAAAAAACACAAGACTAATATACTAAATGCAAAAAATATTTTAAAGAGTACCTTATAATCAAAGAGTTAATGGCAACCATTTACAGGAGAATACCATGTGTGGTTCCTACCATTTGAACAATTAGGCAAAGAAATGGCAGTTCAGTAGGGTTAAGTAGCACAGTGACAGTTTAGTGCACCAGTAAGAGGCCTTCATGAGGCTCAGTTATGGCCATCATGTCAGCAACATGCAAGCCAATCACAGAATATTGAGACATGACCAAATGAAATATATTTTCTGATCCTGTACAACAAAGTGCTGATGTGAAACTGCTCAGAAGTACCCAAATTTGCATAAATGGAATAAACGTGGGAACAATGGGCCCAAGTTTCGGGCTGCACCGACCTGGACGCCCGTTTTTCACGCCACAAAGTGCGCCTAAAAAAAACCTCACCTATTCTCTGGCTCCCTGCAGGTCCTCTGGAGCTGGGCGCGGCGCAGCATGAGCTGTGGGGGGGGGGGGGGGGGGTGGAGCCAGGTCCCTGCACGGAAAACAGTGCCGGGACCTCTGCTCACGTGCGCTACAGTGGGCGCACATGTGCAGTAGCTCCAGGTGCTCAAAACTATGGGAGGGGCCCGAATCACACAGCTCCTAGCCCTGGCCGAATGGCCTCACTGGGGCTGCGTGGATAAGGCTCACCTCCCACGCCCGGTTTCCCCCCCCCCCCCCAGCGAACCGACCTCTGCCCTGCTCCTTATTTAAGGAATATACTTGCATTGGAGGCTGTTCAGAGAAGGTTCACTAGGTTGATTCCGGAGATGAGGGAGTTGACTTATGGGAATAGGTTAACTAGGTTGGGCCTATACACATTGGAATTCAGAAGAATGAGAGGTGATCTTATTGAAACATAAGATAATGAGGGGGCTCAACAGGGTGGGTGCAGAGAGGATATTTCCACTCATAGGGGAACCTAAAGCTAGGGGACATAGTCTTAGAATAAGGGGCCGCCATTTAAAACCAAGATGAGGAGAAATTTTATCAGAGGGTTGGAAATCTATGGAATTCTCTGCCCCAGAGAGCTGTGGAGGCTGGGTCATTGAATATATTTAAGGCAGAGAAGAACAGATTTTTCAGCAATAAAGGGAGTAAAGGGTTATGGGGAACAGGCAGGGAAATGAAGCGGAGTCCATGATCAGATCAGCCATGATCTTATTGAATGGCGGGAGCAGGCTCGAGGGGCCAAATGGCCTACTCCTGCTCCTACTTCTTATGTTCTAAAATTCATTCAGGTTTGTCAGACATGACCTACCATTCAGAAACCCATGGTGGCTCTCTCTCTGATCAACTGAAAATTTGAGGTGTTCAGTCACCCTATCCTTAATTATAGATTCTAATAATCTCCAGACAACAATAGGCTAACTGGTCTCTTGCCATTCTTTAATAGCGGTGTGACAGGCACAATTTTCCAATCTAAAAGGAACGTTTCCTAAAATGTAAAATCATTTCACTTAGTTTTGCTTGAAAAAAAATCCTGTGTTTTTCAGAGAGCAAGAGGAAGTTTGTCACATTTGGGGATACAAGCAAAATTATAGTATTGGCGATTCAGTAGTACCAGCCATCTCTCATGAGCAGTCAACTTAGATCCTATGCAGACACAGTTAATTGTCCAAATTTTTGGATTCTTACTCCAAGGAGATGGTCATTAGGTATACTCAGACAAGATCACATTTTTATACATATTTAAGTGAGAAGTGTGAGCAATTCTCAATCAATCTTCAACAAAAGCCAAACAAATAAAATGAGTAAACAGAAAGTGTACAATGTTCTAGATTGTAGATTTAGGTTTTAGCCCTTAAAAGGATAAACTGTACTGGTTAGTAAAATTAAGTAATCTGTACTTCTAGGAGTTCCTGACATTAAGCAATTCAGAAAGATATACCGTTCATAGATTCTGTTCATTTGGATATGTAGTGGTAATGCTTCACCTGACTCTTACTCAAAATGGCTACTGGATAACAGTCGCTTCCCCTCGAGATGGAAACTGGTCAAAGCAGAACCCCAATCTTTCATAAAAGGAAAAAAATGTTTGATTCCACCGCCCCACCTATGTTCTTCCGATGTGAAGGCATCATGGGTGAGGCGAGAGCTGTTCTCAACCCTGCCTACACAGACACACTTTCCAACAGAAATCACTAAATAGTAGCAGGAATCCCAAATGATCTTTTCTCCCTGCCTAACCCAGGACCATTTGGGACCGAAGAACCCAATCATTACCTGGGTAGAAAACAGCTAATTCAGAGACCAGGAATCAAATAAGTAACCCTCGGGTTTGCATGCTTCAGTCGTATTTCTTAAAATTCCATTATTGGTAAAAAATGTACGCTTTCCCTCAACCTTTGATGCGTTCCAAAATAGTTACATTTCTATTTACAGTATGAATTGACTGGTTAGTTTAGCTCTAGGTCAGATTTGCACCAAATCTCCCAAAATGGAAATCCAAAAATTTAAATGTCATCCCTACTCACCAGACGACTAATCTCCTCTTGTCGGTCGGGCGCTGACCGTGCTGTTGCTTTGATCATTGTTGATGTTTGATTGTCTGTTAGTTTCTTGATGCAACGCTGCCCTGCTACAATGTTACATACCTACAAATCGAAATGTAGATACATCATAAATTCACATCATGCTTTGAAACAAGTTGATTTTTTTTTTTAACTTGAAAAGTCCTGAAGGCATTTTATTCAAGCCTTGCAGAAACACAGTCTACCATGTCTACTGAAGTTAGTGGGTATTCTTTTCCTCATTGGATACTATTACTATGTACAATGCCATGTAAAGAATTGGGGACAGAATACAAGATATTGGGGCAATTGTCTCAGCTCACCCACTGCTTGTGCCAATTATGATGAGATAAGTCCATGAACATAAGCAGCAAACCATGTCACCATTTTTTTGTCATTACAACTTTGTAGACCATCTTTGAATTTCTAACGGGCAATTTAACTAAGAAATTTCTGCAGGAAATTCTAGCAGTAGAAATCAGCTGCAAGCAGATTATTATTTTTTTAAGTCATAGACTACCCCAATAGTTGAGAGGTAAACTTGTATTGTACTGATTAAGGTATTGCCAGGTTTAATCCACAGTCTGTGTTGTTAGCCAATGCCATCTAGGAAAGCATTAGGCATGCTGATAGGGGAGACAAGAACTAGGGAGCATAATCTTAGAATAAGGAGCCGCCCATTTAAAACTGAGATAAGGAAGAATTTCTTCTGAGGGTTGTAAATCTGTGGAATTTGCTGCCTCAGAGCTGTGGAAGCTGAGTCATTGAATAAATTTAAGACAGAGATAGACAAGCTTCTTAACCGATAAGGCAATAAGGGGTTATGGGGAGCAGGCAGGGAAGTGGACCCGAGTCCATGATCGGATTAAATGGCGGAGCAGGCTCGAGGGGCCGCATGGCCTACTCCTGCTATTTATGTTCTTATGCTACAGATGGCTGCAGCTTCCCTGGGCTGGAGAAGGACAAAACCATGAAATTCTCATCTTATAATATGCACGTGGGGACACCAGGTGAGAGCAGGATCCGACTCCGCTGTGACATTCTTCACTGTGGGATAGCCTGTTGACACTTGCCATCAAGGATCACATGAATAATAACCACTTAGCAAAGTACTGAAGGGTGACTATCTGTGGAATTTTACACTGGTAAGAAAGTCAGTCAACCAACTTAGCGAGGGCAGGAGGAGAATAATCTTAGATTGATAACGAAGCTTTGCCAATATAACCCCGAAAAAAATACTGGCACCAAATGATGACATTTTCTTCCCCTCCGACTACAAGACTGAAGCAATGGTTGTGCAAAGGTCGAGTTAAACAAAACCTTGTAGTAACCCATAGGAAATGTGTGGACTTACAGGTGGCCCCAATACCGTTGAACCTCTCTGGTCTGGTACCCTTGGGACCTGACCAGTGCCGGACCAGAGAATTTTCCGAACCACGGGAGGTCAACTGGTGACAACAACCCGGACACGTTCTGCGCAGAAGCCTACTGCGCAGCATTGTCGTCGTCCAGAATCACTCCATTTTTTAAATCCTCAGGCCCAGCTTCGGCGCCTCAGTCAGCAGTCTGCCCTTCCCTTCCCCGCCTACCTCAAAATGAACATCAACACCTCAAAAAACCACATGCATACACAAAAAAAAAAACTTGAGATCAGAGATTAAGTGGAGGATAAAGTCAAGGAGACACCAACCCTTACCCACGATCCTATTTCCAGTGTCAGTCCGTGTGTAAGGCACGAGCACAGCCTGACAGGTGGAAGCGGCAGCCTCCTCACACACACACAAACTTCCCCCAGACCAGGGGTAGGGGAAAATGTCAGCTCAGCCCGGCGCTGCAGCTACAGTCTTCAGAACATGCACGCCCACCACCAATCAGGCAAGGAGAGGCGGCCTTGGCAACGAGGAGCGTGTGTCAACCCACGGCACCAGCCATTGTGTAAAACCTTCAGCTGGCCAGGACAAGGCTGTCAAGATTTGTCATCCAAAATGCATCACACGTATGTTTAACAAGTGGAGCACCACCCACGCCAGGACTGATGCCGGACCAGGGAAGTTTCCAGACTAAAGAATCCCGGACTGGAGGTGTACAACCTGTAGTTGAACTGCATTACAATATCTCACTTTAGTATATGGTTCCCTACATTTCAAATCTCACCTCAAGTGGCAAGTAGGTGTGCTTCTGCTCTTGTCCTACCTGTAGACAAGGTAGGTGAGGATACTTAAGTTGCAAATTGTATTTTTGTTTGAAATATTGTGCCACTGTACACTCCATTGCTTGCCCATTTTCCAGTTGCAGAGGAAACCTGGTGAGGCAGACAATTGACAACCATTAGGAAAGTCAGGGTTATTATATATTCATAGCAATAAGAGGGTAATACAAAGGCAGATTGCACATAGCAAAAAGATGGATTCAAAAATGTCTATACAAGCAGACATCACAGTAAAGGATGTGTTATCTAGAGGCACTTGGCCTAGAATTGATGCATCTTAAAATCCTCAAGGAAATGAAAAAGGAAATAGGATTTTTTTTTTTTTTAAATCTAAAAAACAATATGTATAAACACGAGCTTCACTCAAGGACTCCATTTTAAAAAAGGAAATAATACAATCCTGGAGACCAGTTAGCTGTACATCTGTAGAAGAAAAAGAGAGTGTTCCAGAGTGTATTACATGGGATTCTATTACTACTTGCTAAAGAGCACAAAAGTGATGGAACAGTAATGGAATTAGAAGCAAGTCATGCCTCACAAATCTGCTGCTTTTGAGGAGGAAATTTAACTCTGAGTTAACCAATAATTTACCTGAATATTCAGAAGGCATTTGGGCAAATTCCTGTTCTGGAAAGTCCTGGGATTAAATTGCAAATTAACCAGATGGATTTAAAGGTAGCTTGACAATAGCAAGCATAAGGCAGTGATGAACAAAGATTTGTGCGAGTGTAAGCATTGGTTACAGAAGTTAGTCAGGGGTTTGTTCGGAATACTATGCCATGCACACATGGATTCTACAAGAGCATGCGGAATAGATTCCCAGCTAAAAAAGTTGATGTGGCTTCAACTTTTGTTTAATTCCTGCAACAGTTAAATATCCAAATTAACATCTGAACAGAATGCAAGGTTTAAGAACATTCTCCCAACCATGCTCTACCACAGTTATTTTGATTCCATATTTTTCTACCCCTTCAAATCATCTAGGAACAAAATTAGTTTTCCATAACTTTGCACCATTATCACTTAAACAGACAGTACAACACATGAAATCTGTTGTCCAAAATAGGCTAAGTTTCAGTGTCTCACTTTCCACATGATGATGATGATGATGATGATGATGATGCATACACAGTATCGATACATCTGCATCAGATTTACCTAAATTGCTGGAAGCACACAGCAAGCCAGGCAGCATCTGTGGGGAGAGAAACAGAGTTAAAACGTTTCAGGTCTGAGCCCTTTGTCAGACCTGAAACATTAACTTTCTCTCACCATGAATGCTGCCTGGCCTGCTGAGTGCTTCCAGCATCCACAGTATTTTGCTTATGGTTACCCAAATTGCTGTTCAACTTACACAAAAGTTTAAAGTTTGCCACTTACTGGATACAGCAAGTTAAGACAGCATTAGGTATATAAAAGACAGGCAAGATTAATAGTTCTTAAAATTGTACTAACTGAAACTGGTACTTGTGAAGCAGAGACTCTCATGAGAGCACTTCCATATATGCTTTCACATACACAAGAATACAGATCATGGTATGTGCAAGTGTGTATTGCTGATGGATCTAACCATGCACCACAATTCTACTGCTGCACGTCTTGAGACTGACCACCATATTCTAGCCAAGTATTCAAAGTTATTGTCTAGTCGCACTTATCAGTATTTTACAAATGTGTAAACAAATGAGGTTTGTGCTCAAATCTTAAATACTTGCTTCAAGATTACAGTACTAGTGCAAGCAAATGAAGGTACAGGGTATTACACGGGAGTGCGTACTCACGTCTGGTGACTGGCTGGCCGTCGGGTGACATTACATACTCTGTACTTCCTTTTCATCTGACCACAGTGAGTCACCTCCACTTTCAGACCTGGACAGACAGCAAAACGTGTTAACATTAGTTGTAGAAAGCAGGTCTAGCATATTAAAACTGTCAAATGTTCAAATGAGTTACACTGAACAATTGTTTCAAATTTTAATTACATTTACATTTTGTTACTTGTGGCATGATAAGAATTGTACTCAGATTCCTGAAGATCAAGATATTTTGAAAGGTTTAATTTCAAGTACATAGTATAAGATCTCAGTTGTACTTGACTGGTAGTGGCATTATTACATTCATAGTAGCATATTACAAATTTATAAGGCTATAACTGCAAAATGTATAGGAGAAAAGAGGACTGGCACATGTAAACCCTGTCCATGTTTAAGCTGGTAATTCAAACATCCATTTTACAAAAAATGGCTATTTTTGTTCTACTCAATGTTGAACCCAAAGTATAAACCATAAAGTTGAGAGATTGGGACATAAATACTTCCAAAAAGGATACATTTTTATACATCCTGTTTATACAAGATTTCGTAAATTAAATCGGTAGAACACATTGATTAAATTGGGGGGGGGGGGGAAGTACCATTATTTTTTTTTTTAAACAAATTAGGCCAAATCAAATTGACATAATACTGGGCAACAGAACAAACCCTTATCTTGTTGTTTAAATGTCAGGCATCGAAGTAAATGATATTCCATAACTTTATGGTTTGCAATTCATTGGAGTTACAAGTTACAAAAATAATTGCTGAGAAACAGCAGTTTACAGAACTTGAGAGATGAAACACATCTTTAAAGTATCCAGATGTTCATAGTTTACATTCTACATTTGAAAACACAATCTATACCATTTTGTAAGTTTTAAAGTTGCACTTTGGGAGGGCTAATAAAGAAAGGGTATACACATTAAGCGGCAGACCACTTAATAGTGTAGATGAACAAAGGGACCTTGGAGTATTTGTCCACAGAACTCTTTTTGGGAGGAAACTAAAACATTAAATCGTGTCCCCCCCCCGATCTGGGGGAGTATTTGTCCACAGATCCCTGAAAGTAGCAGGCTAGGTGGATAAGGTGATTAAGGCGGCATACGGAATGCTTGCCTTTATTGGCTGAGGCATAGAATATAAGAGCTTAAATTGTATAATACTTTGGTTAGGCCACAGCTGGAGTATTGCATGTAGTTCTGGTTGCCGTATTATAGGAAGGACATGATTGCACTAGAGAGGGTGCAGAGATTTACTAGGATGCTGCCTGGAATGGAGAATCTTAGTTATGAGGACAGATTGGATAGGCTGAGTTTGTTCTCATTGGAACAGAAGAGGCCGAGAGGAGACCTCATGGAGGTGTACAAATATTGAGGGGCCTGGACATAGCGGATAGTAAGGGCCTATTTCCATTGGTGGAAGGGTCTATTACGAGGGGGCAGTTTTAAGGTGGTCATTGGAAGGTTTAGAGGGGATTTGAGGGGGGGGGCTTCTTTACACAGAGGGTTGTGGGAATCTGGAACTCGCTGCCTGGAAGAGTGGTGGATGCAGAAACCCTCACCGCTTTTAAGAGATGGTTGGATGGGCACTTAAAGTGCCATAATCTGCAGGGTTATGGACAGAGCTGGTAATTGGGATTAGACTGGATGACCTTTTTGTTGGACGGCGCAGATATAATGGTAAGTATTGCAGGGAATCGAATACAGCCAGGGTGATCCCCTGGGCTAGTTTTGATCGCCTGGATGGGTCAGAGAGGAATTTTCCCAGATTTTTTTCTCCCCAAATTGGCCTAGGTTTTAAAATCTGGTTTTTGCCTCTCCCAGGAGATCGCATGGCTCCGGTTGGGGTGGAGTGTAGAATGTTTCAGTATAAGGGGTGTCGCAGTTATGTGAGGCGCACTGGTTAGGTCAAGTGCTCTTTGCCTTTGTCATTGTGCATAAGTTTATATGGAACCTTTAGGGCTGCTGACCAAGGGCCGTGCAGATCTTTGTCAGCCGGCGTGGACATGATGGGCCAAAATGGCCGTCTCCGGCGCTGTAAATTTATATGTTTTCTATGTACAATCACAATTATCAGTAAATCATAAGGTATGCAGTTAATTACAGATTTAACAAGCTTACTATGGAAAATATAACACTGGTCACTTGAGGTGCCTGTAGATGACAATCATGCCAAAAAGGTATATTTAAGTTGCCTACCAAAAAATGCAAGTGAACCAAGAATTTCTCTCCGTAGTAACTGGAATTACAATTTTAATCGAGTTCAAAGTAAGAGCTTAATAAAAAAAAGTCACACCTCTCCTTAAACAGCTGAACATTTTCTATAGCAACTATTTTGACACCAAAATTACTTCTTGCATTTAAAAAGTATTCAATCTTGCTTTTGGACAAAGCATGTTACCTCTTATTTCTTTGGTAAATTTTACACGCTGAGAGTCAGTCAGTGGTTTGGTTTGCTCATTGATATTCTGAATGTCTAGCACCTCACACATGAACTCAATGACTGGCTGAGCTCTGTAAAACGCTGTTGCAGATACTGGAAGACACAAGATGATCATCAGTTTCCTTGAAAGCTAAAATCAACTCAGGCTTCAACAAGTTATTAAATTCCCCAATGTTCTCTCCCACCCAAACACATTTCCCAGCACTTCGCAACCATTGATGTCCTTCAGATGCCAGGAGTGTAGTGCAAGTCCAGAGATGATCAATAGGCGGACTGGAGACAATGTTAGGAACAAGGCGAGATGGAGTAGCAAGTTTTTCTTTCCTTCCCTTTGCTGGCTAAATACAACGGAAAACCCATCTGTAGATTGTTCAGTAAAGTCGTCTGGTTTAGAATAGATGAAACGTAGGTAAAATTATTTGAAGTCTCAGGCTTCTTCCGCATACTAAAAAAACTGCATAAGAAATATACATACAGGCCTCTGAGTGTCAAGATAATTCTTTACATAATTTTCCACAAAAATTACACTAAAGTACATTTTGTGCATTAATTTTTGGGAGCAAAGATTTATTTTACAGCAAAAAGAAAAAGTATACCAATGCCATTTAAAAAAAACGATGTATATTCAGTTGCTCTGATAACATATGACAAGATAAATCATACCTGCATTCCATGGGCATTTCTAATTCAAGTAGGACACCATACAAAGCATCCACAATTCACAGGCACAATATTGGCCCAGATTGTGGGGTAAAAATAACGGTGAGGATATCAGCGGTCATCATTAATCGAGTAAATCGAACAGCGACCGCACATGCGCAGTTAAAGATGGAAACCAGAGTTGATGTCCCAGTTTCCCTCTTCTCCTCCAGAAGCTTCGCTATACTGGTATCTCGGACTCAGCATTGAAACACATGGAACAGCATGAACTTGCGGTAGGATAGATGGCCACTAAACACACCAGATAGGGATAGGACTTGTCTATTCCAGTGTTAGTAAATTTTTAACGATCTGGTAAGTTAATTGCTGACAAACAACCCCTTTGGCACTGGAAATTAAAAGGAGTCTCATTCCTTCAGATTTTAATTATTGTTGAGAGATTTTAAAATATTAAAATTTAAATACTTAAAAAAAATTGTCTCCTCTCTTTTAATCCCATCTTCCTTTCCCTCTATTTTGCTTTCTGTACACGATTTGATATTGAATTAACTATTCTAACACTCTTCCTGGTACCACAATTGATTGATTTGATCAAGAATGATACATAGCCTCAAGCATAACTTGGGTTTAAAAGATGCCGAGCGATATTACTGCATAAAGAATAATTATTAATGGTAGTCGCATATCAGATATACTAGTACAAGGAAAAAGTTGCTGATTTATCTAGATTGCTTATTCTTGGTATGACTTTCTTCATTCTTTTGATATAGTTAAGCCTTCCTTAACAAAAGGCTGCACAATAATATAATCAAGGGCAATGGCCATTGTAAGTTTAAGACTTGTGCATTGTATGCACGATCTTGTTCTGTATTTGCACGTCATTTCTTTTGAAATGGTTTTGCTGGGGTGGGGGGAAACAAGAAGAACAACTACTTGAATGAAGCCCAGTCTAACATTTTGCTCTCATTCAATCTCTAATGGAGGTGGAAAACTAGGACTTCATCTTAATGCCAACTGACAGATGTACTTGCCTTTGTGATTGAGAATAATGATTAGTAGCTACAAAAGCATTACTGTGCTGCCATACATTAGCTTGTATTGTCACAAAGTCCCTTTTGAAGACTAGTTCATAGGGCGTTTATCATCAAAATAAACCAGTACCTTGCCCGACTATGTTCACGCAGTCAGTAATACAAAGAAGTGTATTACATTAATCATTTTAGATGCTCAGCAATTGGTTCATTTAATCTCTTCAACTAATTATTTCCTAGATTTCCTAATATCTTTTATTTTCAACTGTATATTAAGGCACAAGTAGAACATATTCTGGGAAGCAAATATTATAGCATTTAAATGTCATGTTAACCCAACCAAAGGACAGTGAAACAGAATTTTAAGCAAATGTGAAGAATTAGGACAGTTCATCTATGGATCAAGGGTAATAGCATGAATCAACTACTGATACATGCAGCTGAAAATATGTGCAGTGAAAAGTGCATCAGTTTTTGAAATAACATGATATGCATTCCAATTAATTAGACAAGAACTTTTAAAGCAAAGCATTTTTGACCCCAATAGACAGAATGGAAATACTCAATTTTCAGATAATTCTGAAACATGCTCAGAGTTTCTCATCGAGGAAGAGTGGCAAGAGTTTAATGAATTTGCTGCTAAACACATAGGCAACAATGAGTGAAAATAAAGGGCTGAGAGATCACAAGACAAAACATTTTCCATTGTATGCCTTCAGCATTGACGTTTGTTTCCTTGGACACATCATAAAAGACAACCAATGCAATAAACAAACTATTTCTCAAAAAAATCAGTGCAAAATAGAGGCTGAGTTTACCATTTCTGGCTTTCCATCCAAAACTACAAAATCACAATGGCTTCCTAAATGTTTCATTGCATCAAAAAAAATCCAGCAGCTGAGCACTTATCAGTGCACTCTTCTATTGCATTATTCAGCGAATCCGCAGAAGGAAAGAAGAATAGAAAACTCATACATTTAGAACAACTGCTTACAGTCATGGGAAGAGAACAGGTTGATTCACTCAAAGGACGAGATTAAATGGACCAAAGGGTTTCTTCATGTCAATATTTTGAAATCTTGTGATCAATGCCCTCACATAATTTGGTGTCAATCAATATCAGCCAACAATGCCAGAGATGTACTATATAAACAGACTTTCTGCTCAGTGTAATCCTTCCTCAAGTCATTCTGACTTCACATACAAATAAGAATTGTCTTCATTGCACAGGAGATCACAGACAAACTTTTAAGACAGAAATGTACGTTGCCCAATTTATTAGGCTCATTCATCGCAATGCATCATGTACATCACTTTGAACACCACAACTTGCATTTATAGAGTGCCTTTAACATAGCAAAATGTCCCAAGGCGCTTCACAAGAGTGTAATCAATAAAACATTTTTGACACTGAGCCACAGAAGGAACTATCAGGACAGGGAATTCCAGAGCTTAGGCTACAGCAGCTGAAAGCACAATGGTGGAGTGATTAAAATCGGAAATGCGCAAGAGGCCAGAATTGGAGGAATGCCAAGATCTCGAAGGCTTGTGACTTGTGAATTGCTGGTGGTTATAAAAGTCAGGAGGGGCAAGGCCATGGGGGGATTTGAAAACAAGGATGAGGATTTTAAAATTGATGCGTTGTTGGACAGAGAGCCAATGTAGGTCACAAAGCACAGGGGTGACAGGTGAACGAGTCTTGGAGTAAGTTAAGATATGGGCAGCAGAGTTTTGGATAAGCACAAATTTACTTAGGGTGGAAGATGGGAGGCCAGCCAGGAGAGCATTGGAATAATTAAGTCTAGAGGTAACAAAGGCATGGATGAAGGTTTCAGCAGCAGATGATCTGAGGCATGATATGAGTCAGGCGATGTTACAAGGTGAAAGTCAGCCGTCTTGGTGATGGAGCGGATATGTAGGCAGAAGTTCATCTCGGGGTCAAACACAATGCTAAGGTTGCAAATGGTCTGGCTCAGCTTCAAACAACTGGCAGGAATGGAAATGGTGGCCAGGGAACGGAGTTTATGGTAGGGACCACAGCATAACGTAATTATGTGTTATAACCATAGCTGTAATTGCAGTTCAAAAAATATTGGAAGGGAAAATTGTGGTTGGAGGCTTCCTTCATACGAATGCCTCCGACCCAAAAAAAATCTACCAAAGTATCCGGGGGTCCCGGAGGAAAGTAGGATTCCGGTCGGAGACCCAGATTCGCTGCGCAGCGCACAGGGGATGTCTTTCACGTATGTACGCACGTACATGCTGGAGTCACGTGGGCCTGGACCAATCACTATGCAGTATTCTCATTGATTAAAAATGGGAACTCAGTTTGTACAAGTTGCCATTACTATCAATGTGAAAAACCCCCAACACCAAAACACAGTATAATAAAAATAAATAAAACACCTCACATTTAAAATTAATTGAAATTAAATGTTTTAGAAAAATTTTTTATTTTTTGGCATTTTTTTTAATGTGTTTTAATAGTTAAAAATAAACTTCTTAATGGGCAGGGTTTTTAAACATGAGGGTCTAAATTTAATTTTTATATGTTTTAAAAGTGTTACCCTGGTAAAAGCAAGGACATTCACTTGGCATGAGTTGGGTAATCTCTCCCGCGCGGATGTCCTTTTCCCGGAGATACGGAGGATATGTACAGAGAAATCTTGACAGATCGGAAGTGCCGGTTTTCGGCGCATGCGCATTGCACCCCAAGAACCAGCCTTTGCGAGGCTTCGCCAGATCCGTGCGCACTTCGTGTGGACCCGGTGAGGCCACAATTTTCGGCCCAATTTATTTCCCCCATCGGAGCACCATATAACATCATATTTCGATCTGTGCTCTTCCCTCCCAGTTAGCTCTCAATCTTAAATTGTTGGCATTGGATCTAGCCAACAAAAAACACTTTTTTGGGGTTCTTCGGGTCTGTTTTACATCCCAGACTCTGTTGGTCTTGGGTTCTCTGTAGAAGTTTTGAATCTGTTACTGCATTTACTAAATTGTAAAGCTTTTTTTTCTGGATACCAAATTACATGCCATTGCATCAGGGCATGAAGGAAACCTATGGCCAATTTAATCTAATTCTTTCCAATAAGGAATCATATCTTCTTCCCACTGATCTAAATGTATGGATTATTTTCATTTTCTCGCCTTCTGATATGATATAATAGGAGGGTAGTACAGTAATCACATTACTCCTCACATCCCAATTGTCATTTCACTTTTTTGATGCACCAAAACTATGCACTGACCAAGCCATAATGATTCCTTATAGTTTTAGATGGAAACCCAAACCATGGTTGTACCAAATAATTGCAGTATGGCACCACAGAGATCCAAGAATAGAAAATAATTTACTTTTAATTCCCCAAACGATATGCAATAAAACAAGTTAGCTCAGCTGGATTTTGTGTTTTGACAAACACCATGTTGTACTGACCTTTAGTCTCAGCTGGATACAATAATCTAGTTAGGTTGCAGTTGATTGTGCAATAATTCATTGCATTGGATCTCCACAAAAGATTGAACTTGTGTGATTATATAGAGTATTGCAAAGTTCTCTAGCAAATCAGGAAAAAAAAATCCAGAATGTTTTAAGATCCATGTAATAAGCACGTTTACAGTATTTGCAACTCACCATCAATGTTTAACATCATATTCCACATGGCAGGTCGGACAGATTGATGGAAACCAAACCAAACTTCTCTTCCTCCACCCAGCGGGTGATAGTAACCTTCTGGAGGAGAGAAGAAAGAACGACCCACTGGGGTATACCTAAGAAGGGGAGGGAAGAAAGTAAATCTCCAGAAAACAGTCGCTGTTAAAATGCTGCCTGCTAAGACACTAGATATACAGACAGTGGTAATGGAGTCTGAAACTACTGGCTTAGGAAACATTTCACTGCAGCCTACCGTAGCCTTTTCTCAAAGCCATTTCTATTATGCAGACAGGAAACTGAAACTTCTAAAGGTTTATCAGGCTTATATACTGCAGTGAACCTGATAAATTGAACCTAGGAGGAACTGTGAATTCAGGAGGCAAACTACAAATTTAGTTAGATACGAGTAACAAAGCACAGGATCGGGGTAGGCCATTCAGCACTTCAAGCCTGCTCACCATTCAATTAGATCATGGCCAATCTGGATCTCAATTCCATATCCCTAATCTATCAAAAATCTACCAATCTCAGTCTTGAACATGTTAAATTGACCCAGCATCCAAAGCTTTTTGGAGGAGCGAGTTCCAGAATTCAAACTAACCTTAGTGTGAAATAAATGCTTCCAGATTTCATTCCTAAATGGCCTAGCTCAAATTTTATTATGCCTTCTTGTTCTAGATTACATTTAATATGGACAAGTGGAAAATACTACACTCTGAATACATGTTGCTTACTTTCTTTCTAATGATTGGTGTGGAAATAGCTACAGATGAAGTTGAAAGAAACCCAAGAGTCATAGTAGGCTTGGCCCTCAACAGGTCAACAATCGCTGAGGTCATGCGATGAGATGTGAGCCGGCACAAAAACAATAAAATAGTTGCAATAAAAGCAGACTGGTCAACAGGATTATTGAGGTCGAGTGCTTAACTGCCTATAGTACTCAATTCAGTAGAATGGGATCCATTAATGACCTGGGGGAGCCGGGGGGGGGGGGGGGGGGAGCCATGGATTGAACACATCTGCAGGTACAGAACAGTGCATAACACTGTCTATGTCTGCTTACACCCTTGTCTTCTGATGGCTCCCCATTGCTTTTATTTCACATTTTTCAGCCCCAATTATCTATTCACCATGGATGTCCAGTTCCTCTGCACCTCCCATCATGCAAAGGAATGTGTTTGAGCCTTCTGCTTTTTCCATGAACAGCTGTATCAACCGAGTTGCCATCTACCATGGCTCTAACATTTGTTAGAGCTTGTTATCACCCTCACCAACTCGGCTTACTTTCTCCAGATAAAAGGCATTACCGTGGGAACTCACATTGGTCCCTTTCCATCGTCTCGGTATATTATTTTTTCATTACTGCATCTGCCCTGCTGACTCCACTTTCCACTCCACAGCTTCTGAAATGTCTTCACCCTCGGCAAGATTTTCAATATTCTGTGGTTATCAGGACCTTACTGTATATAGCCCATTTCAATTCTCTTCCCTCTCTCAAGGGAGTTGCTTTCTTGTTCTCACTTTCCCATTCCACCAGCCTCCAAATCTACAGCACTGCACTGATGCTCAATGTGGTCTTTTCCACATTAAAAACACCAAACGCAGATTGGGAAATCACGTCAAATGTTTCTATTTTATCTACAACATACTGCTAACTTCCCTGTGGTTTTCCACTTGAACTCCTCCTCCACCCTTCAGATATAGTACCACATCTTTCTCATTCAGCACTTTAGTCTTTTCAGACCTTAGTAGTCACCTTATTTGCTTGCCTATTTCTCTCATCCACCACACTCCTTTCCATTTGGCTGCTTTTCATCCTTTTGTTTCTGTAATTCCTTTTAACTGTGAGCTGCTTTCACCTTCTTTTGCCTTTCTAATGCCTTTTCACTGCCCAGTACTTTTCCCACTTCTTTCCAGTTATATAAAATGTAGGCTGCTGGCTGTTTCTTTAATGGCAAGTGTTAATACATTGAACTCTTTTGTTGTTCTTCCAGTTTCCAATACTTATAATAAGCCACACCAGAAATATTAACCCATCTTTTAATTTTAAAGAAGTGGTCACCGTTGCTATCCATTTCCATCAGGATCAATTTGCAGTTTTTTTCTTTTTATCTTGGGTAGTTTAAAATCATCCCCAAAGCTGAACATGTAAAGTATAATGCATACTTTATTTAAAAAACAGAAATAACATGCATTTATGGTCTGTCACAATGTTTTGCTGGAGCACATATTTCTATCCTATAAAATGCAGCAGTTCAGGTTTAATTTGAAAATGTTAAAGAGCTCATCAGCATTTACCTCATTGAGGGAAGGTGTCTTGTGACAACATCGAGTGCCTGTACACAATCCTCAGGAACTTCATTAAGACGCCCTGCCAAAGCTTCGATAAGCAACTGCAGACTGACAACTGAGACCCACTGTATGGAAACCTTGAATGTCTGGTCTTTGCCTTCCCCAGGGAGGGTCACTTCCAAGTCAACCTGTAGTAAAATTCAAAAGGATTTAGATGCTCTCTTTTTCCCCTTTTAGCGATGATTTTCTTTGCACTTTAGTAATGACTTACTGTTACAAGTTATATACCTGCCAACCTCGGAAACTAGCAAAAGCAGACCAACCACTTCAAAAAACTGACAACTCAAACCCCACCCCCAACATTGTAAACAAGGAGTTACAGAGACTTAGTAACTTAAGTATACACAACATTGCTTCTCATGTATTAAAAGTACATGAAAGTCAAAAAGGGAAATCCAAATGTCGAGTACAGAATTGGTGAACAGGTTGAATTTTACATACATGAATCACTAAAGAACGTTTATACTTTAAACTTTTTTTAAAAAAAAGTGTTGATGAGTGGCGTTGCAATTTTCAACAGACCAATCAAGCCATCACTCAACCAAAAGTTTCTTCAATGTTCGACTTTCCTGCATCCAACTCTCCACACCATCCCCTCGGGACCCACTACAAAGACATTGTTCCTCATCAAATTGTCCTACCCTTTTCTCTTCTCTAACCTTCTCAGTTCATGCCATCACTCTTTTTCCCTTCAATATAATTTGGCACTCTGTTCGCTTCCAGCCCAGTTAAGGTGGTATTCTTCCATCCCACCAGTTCACACAGATACTGAACCTTCCTCCCACTCTGAGGTCATGCTAAAAAAGACCATCCTACTACCTTCGTCAATGCTGATATTGTCCTTCCTCCCCAAAGCACCACTAAGCTTTTCCCTCTCTTTCCTACCAAAAGAACTGCTCCCAGCTTCATTTCATTACCACGTATTTTCCCCCTTCCCCTCATTGTCATGTAAACAGTAACAATGATGATCTGGGACTTTTAAATTGAAGAAAACTGCAAAATTTCTAGTAACTCAATCATATTCAAAGGCTGCAAGATCAGTGTTGAATAGAAATCTCATACTCGCCCTCTCTCGTCCAATTGGTAATGGATTTGCAGTGTACATATTCCTTTTCCCATCATAACCTGGTTGTCGATCTCCAAAAATTTGCATCTTGAAGTGTCGGACCATGGTGTCAACCACTTCTCTAGAAATGGGATAAAATTCACAAAGATTTAAAGTTTGAATGTCATAATTGTTAAATAGCAGAAATTACTTCCTCATAATATCCTGGCATAACCTAGATTTGTCCGCACAAACACAGGAATGCAAGAAGTGTAGTTTCAAAACATAACAATCTGGCCCCAAGATGATAGACTTACTTGCAAGTATACTTCTTCCCGTGAAAACAGTATGCAATGAAAAGTTGTTAAGTTAACACCCCCATCCAAAAAAAACCAGAGTATCCATCTTCCAGACAAAGGCAATTTATCATGGACTATGCTCATTTCATACAAAAACAATCCTACTCAAGTAAAAGGATATTAAGGCTTTTTGATCAAAGTTTTATTGGAAAGATACTGCTGGCTGGAAGATGAAATCACAGCTTAGGGGTTTGTTTGTTGGTATATTGCTTTCAATGAAGAGATTTGCATGCTAACAAATTATCCGCTGGTCCAAGATGTATTTAGTGTACTTTGCACTCCTTTAATGTGTCAATGGGAATGCATACAGGGAAGAGTCATCAGCTTTTCTCACTAGGTTTCAAATAGTTAGAACTTTTCAATACTACTACAATTTACTAAAAAAGTTTTTCCCTCTTTCAACAAGGAGCGTTAGATTCTTGCTATATCAACTAACAGGGGGCTGAGGGCAAGAACTTCAATCTTCCCCACCTGCCCAGTGTATTGCTCTCACCTGTTAACCCTGCGGGGACGTTTCTCTGGTTTAATGTCCACTTCATAATGGTAAACATCAATTTTAGGGATTTGAACCTGAAAATGATTGGCTATCAGACGAATAGGCTTCCCTACTGTGCCAAGACCTGGCCTGCGAGGTGGCTGAAATAAGTTGGTTGTTGCTGGAGGTCCTGCTAAAGAGACAAGTTCAAATTAGAGTATCAAATTTAAACATAGCATTGTACAAATTTCCAAGAACTGTGTTAGGGTACTTTCAATTTTTAGTAAACATAACAAAAGTTGGAAGCAAAATTCTCCCTCCTTTTAGAAAGGAAATATTTTTCCCAGCATCAGGCAATCTGCTCCAAAGAGTAATAGAAGGCAACCTCACATAATGGGCAAATGTGTTCTCTAATTTTTCATTGCTATTAAATATCACTAGAATGGCCTGCAAAAACAGATTTAGTAAAGATAGAGTAAAACAAAGAGAAAATTGAAAACACTAAATGATCAAAATAGTCATGATAGTTATCAAAGTAAAAAGAAATCCTACAGTACTACACTTCATTTAATCTCAACAGCAGACCAGTAAACCAGAGTTTCTGACCATTTATCTATAAAGTAGTCAATCATAATGCAATGTTTAGCAACTGATAACTCGATTGTAACAGATTGTTCTCACTTGTGCACAAGCTGCAGACCTCCTGACAAGCATACCATTGGAACTCTCCCCATCAACAGAATCCTAAACTACAACTGAAGGAGAATGGATTTCTTTTTCATGGTTTTTCTCTTTCTATCCTTGTGACAGTGATTCATGCCGGTTCTACAAATGCCAACAATCATCAAATATCTCGTCCAGGTTGCCATTCCTTTCAGGTGAGCCAAGAGAGAAAATTAGCAGGTTTTCAGGCTACTAGGCAGCAGAGCTGAGCTGGACACAAGACATTCACCCACCATGCACATCCTTCAGCAGGTTCAATGGACAGTGATCATGACTTGTGACAATGGCTAAGTTTTGCCCTCCCTAGCTCGGGAACACAGAAGAAAACCAAAGCATCCTACTGGGACAAACTAAGTCGCCAATAAGTAGGGATAAAAATCAGGAACTTTCCCCAATAGAATTACATAAGATATACAGCACAGGCCATTCAGCCCATGCTGATGTTTATGCTCCACTCGAGCCTTCTCGAATCTGTCTTCATCTGAATCTATCAGCATAACCCTCTATTTCTCCACCCCACCCCCACCCCACCCCACCCCCCCCACCACCCCCCCCCCCATAATATGTGACCTCCCTATTATTCTTAAAAATGGAATACCACATTTATCTGTGTTGAATTTAATTTTCCCATTCTGCAAGTTCATTAATGTCTTCCAATAATTTGTTGAAGTCCTCCTTAGTATTGATTATTCCACCTCACCCCTCCCAATTTGGTGTCATCTGCAAATTTAGAAATTATGTTTTTGATTCCAAAATCTAAATAGTTAATATAAATTGTGAACAATAGTGGTCCCAGCACTGATCCTTGTTGGACTCCACTTCCCACCTTCTGCCACCCAGTCATCATGGGCGACTTTAATCTGCATATCGACTGGGCTAACCAAACTGGTAGCAATATGGTGGAGGAGGATTTCCGAGTGTATTAGGGATGGTTTTCTAGACCAATATGTCGAGGAACCAACTAGAGGGCTGGCCATCCTAGACTGGGTGATGTGTAATGAGAAAGGACTAATTAACAATCTTGTTGTGCGAGGCCCCTTGGGGAAGAGTGACCATAATATGGTAGAATTCTTTATTAAGATGGTGAGTGATAGTTAATTCAGAGACTAAAGGTCCTGAACTTGGGAAAAGATAACTTCGATGGAATGAGACATGAATGGGCTAGAATCGACTGACGAGTGATACTCAAAGGGTTGACGATGGATAGGCAACGGCAAACATTTAAAGATCACATGGATGAACTTCAACAATTGTACATCCCTGTCTGGAGTAAAAATAAAACGGGGAAGGTGGCTCAATCGTGGCTAACAAAGGAAATTAAGGATAGTGTTAAATCCAAGGAAGTGGCATATAAATTGGCCAGAAAAAGCAGCAAATCTGAGGACTGGGAGAATTTTGCAATACAGCAGAGGAAGACAAATGGTTTAATTAGGAGGGAGGGGAAAAATAGAGTATGAGAGGAAGCTTGCTGGGAACATAAAAATTGACTGCAAAAACTTCTATAGATATGTGAAGAGAAAAAGATTAGTGAAAACAAACGTAGGTCCCTTGCAGTCAGATTCAGGTGAATTTATAATGGGGAACAAAGAAATGGCGGACCAGTTAAACAAATACTTTGGTTCTGTTTTCACGAAGGGAGACACAAATAATCTTCCAGAAATACTAGGGGACCGAGGGTCTAGTGAGGAGGAACAACTGAAGGAAATCTTTATTAGGCAGGAAATTGTGTTAGGGAAATTGATGGGATTGAAGGTCGATAAATCCCCAGGGCCTGATAATCTACATCCAGAGTACTTAAGGAAGTGCCCTAGAAATAGTAGATGCATTGGAAATCATTTTCCAACAGTCTATCGACTCTGGATCAGTTCCTATGGACTGGAGGGTAGCTAATGTACCACTTTTTTTTTAAAAAGGGAGGGAAGAGAGAAAACGGGTAATTATAGACCGGTTAGCCTGACATCAGTAGTGGGGAAAATGTTGGAATCAATTATTAAAGATGAAGTAGCAGCGCATTTGGAAAGCAGTGACAGGATCGGTCCAAGTCAGCATGGATTTATGAAAGGGAAATCATGCTTGACAAATCTTCAGGAATTTATTGAGGATGTAACTAGTAGAGTGGACAAGGGAGAACCAGTGGATGTGTATTTGGATTTTCAAAAGGCTTTTGACAAGGTCCCACACAAGAGACTGGTGTGCAAAATCACAGCACATGGTATAAGGGGTAATGTACTGACATGGATAGAGAACTGGTTGGCAGACAGGAAGCAGAGAGTCGGGATAAACGGGTCCTTTTCAGAATGGCAGGCAGTGACTAGTGGAGTGCTGCAGGGCTCAATGCTGGGACCCCAGCTCTTTACAATATACATTAATGATTTAGATGAAGGAATTGAGTGCAATATCTCCAAGTTTGCAGATGACACTAAACTGGGTGGCAGTGTGAGTTGTGAGGAGGACGCTAAAAGGCTGCAGGGTGACTTGGACAGGTTAGGCGAGTGGGCAAATGCATGGCAGATGCAGAATAATGCGGATAAATGTGAGGTTATCCACTTTGGGGGCAATAACACGAAGGCAGATTATCTGAATGGCGCAGATTAGGAAAGGGGGAGGTGCAACGAGACCTAGGTGTCATGGTTCATCAGACATTGAATGTTGACATGCAGGTACAGCAGGCGGTGAAGGCAGCAAATGGTATGTTGGCCTTTATAGCTAGGGGATTGGAGTATAGGAGCAGGGAGGTCTTACTGCAGTACAGGGCCTTGGTGAGGCCTCACCTGGAATCGTGTGTTCAGTTTTGGTCTCCTAATCTGAGGAAGGACGTTCTTGCTATTGAGGGAGTGCAGTGAAGGTTCACCAGACTGATTCCCGGGATGGCGGGACTGACATATGAGGAGAGACTGGATCAACTGGGCTTTTATACACTGGCGTTTAGAAGGATGAGAGGGGATCTCATAGAAACTTACAAGATTCTGACGGGACTGGACAGGTTAGATGCGGGAAGAATGTTCCCGATGATGGGGAAGTTCAGAACCAGGGGACACATTCTTATGATAAGGGGTAGGCCATTTAGGACTGAGATGAGGAGAAACTTCTTCACACAGAGAGTTGTTAACCTGTGGCATTCCCTATCGCAGAGTTGTCGATGCCAGTTCATTGGATATATTCAAGAGGGAGTTAGATATGGCCCTTACAGCTAAAGGGATGAAGGGGTATGGAGAGAAAACAGGAAAGGGGTACTTGGGGAATGATCAGCCATGATCTTATTGAATGGTGGTGCAGGCTCAAAGGGCCGAATGGCCTACTCCTGCACCTATTTTCCATGTTTCTATGAATAGCTACCCTTTACCTCTGCTTTGTGTCTTGAAGCCCGCTAGTTACTCATTCTGTCCCGACTCTGCATGCGCTGACCTTATTCATTAATCTAGAATGTCTTCTTCGTCTTAGGCGGTCCCTCATATCGAAGATGACTTGCTTCCACACCAAAAAGGGATGAATTCACATTATCTGGTACCTTATCAAAGGCCTTTAGATAAATTACATTTACTGCATTATCCTTATCTACTCCCCCTGTTACCTCTTCAAAAAATTCAATGAGGTTGGTCAAGCAAGACTTTCCCTTTTGAAATCTATGTTGACTATTCATTATTGTATTTTTGGTTTCTAGATTATTTATTTTCTCTTTTAGTCTGGATTCCATTATTTTTCCTACCACCGATGTTAAGTCGACTGGTCTATAGTTCTCTGGACATGTTCGATCACTCTTAAATACAGGTATTGCGTTAGCTATCCACCAGTCCTCTCGCACTACACCTTGTTCGATTGAATTATTAAATGTGTGTAGTAATGCCTCAACTATATTTTTGCTAGATTCTTTTAAAATGCGCTGATGTAATCAGTCCGGACCAGGGGTTTTATCCTGAGAGTTTGATTAGTTTATTTACTATTTCTCCTCTTTTTATTTTAAATGCAATTCTCTCATTTCTAAATCTCATCATCCAATGTCATGTCCGCCTATTCTATCTCCCTAGTAAATACTGAAGCAAAGTAATTATTTACTATTTCTGCCACCTCTATCACTGCCTGCAATATTATCCTGCCCATTCCTTAGTGGCCCTATTCCGATCCTGACTTTCCTTTTTTTTTTTTTAAATTATTTATGTACCTATAAAATATTTTACTATTTTGTTTTTATGTTCCTTGATAAAGTAAAAATGAACTATGAAATTAAAATCAATTTTTTTTTTTACATCTGTCCTAATCTCTTTGTATTCTCTGGTCATGCTCCCCGCTGCTGTCAATGTACTGTGTGTGGCTCTTTCCTTACCCTCAATTTTTTCCTCGTGTCTTTATTCATCCATGGTGTCTCATTAGTGTTTAGCTTGTTCTTGTTTTTTTTTTTAAGCAGAATACATTTCTACCCAGACTCTTGAGACACCATTTTAAATTTCCCACTACTGTTCTACATCATTGTTTGCCAACATTGTTGTCCATTTTATTTTCCCAAGTTTTATTCTTCGCTCAGCAAAATCATCTTTTCTCCTATTGATTATGCTGGTCTTCGTCATACTTATGACCTTCTCATTTATTATCTTAAAGCATATTATAATGATGGTCACTATTGCTTAGATGTTCCCCTACTTTTATCTGCTCTGGTTCAATCCCCATTACTAGATCCAATTGTGAATCCTACTTGCTGGGCGTCTTGCATATTGGGTTAGGAATCCTATACACAATGTAGGAACTCCATTCCCTTATCCCCTTTACCTACCTCTTCTGGCCAATTAATATTGGGGTAGTTGAAATCCTCCATGTTTTTTTTTATTCATTTGTTTGCATATTTCTTCCCCCATCTCCCTTCCATTATTAGGTTGTCTGTAGACTACCCCGGTTAGTGTGTTTAATCCTTTATTATCTTTTATCTCTACCCACATGGATTCTATTTTGAGCTGCTGACAGCTACATCACTTTTTTCTACTGCCGTTATGTTATCCCCATAAGTATAGCTACTCCACCACCCCTTCCCCCTGCCATCTTTTCTAAATATGTTATACCCTGCAATGTTTATAACGCAGTCCTGATTGTTCTGCAGCTATGTCTCAGTAATCCCTATGTCTGGTTCCTTGCAACGTTTTATTGTCTCCAGTTGCTGTACAGTTTAACTCATTTGTAATAGTTCCTCACACTTATTAACCATCTTTTACAGTCCTGTTCCATAACTATTTATTCCCTAGCCATCACTGTCCTCCCTTACTTCATTCTTTCCTATGTTCTCCTTTCCTGTTTTGTTTTTTAGGCTAGTTTCATTTCTTTTACAGCCCTCCCCTCCATCTTACTAGTTTAAAGCCTTTGCCACCTCATAATTTACCCTTTCCGCTCTCTGTGATTCAGCATGATTCGTGCAGCATTTGAGCCATCAGGGAAGTTTGGAAAAAACAGATGGCTCAGTTTTTATACAAGAACAAGTAGGATAATTTTAGATCCATAGAGCAATCTTTTGCTGGATTACTAAATCGCTCAGTTAAGGTACAAGAAGGGGGCATGCCCAGCCCAAGAATCAGGTACAATACATCCTGAATTCAGCCTCGAACAGGAACAGAGATTTGCAGCCAGAGATTACAAACCTAAATTTCGAAAAGGTGAAATCACAGCTATCCTTTCGCTCAAGATTAAGTTCCAATATTTAAGGCTCGCTACAAGATTGATAACTATTTGGCTTATATTATAGAATAGAAATTTATAGCGCAGAAGGAGGCCATTTTGGCCCATCGTGTCCGCACCGGCTGACAAAGAGCCACATGGCCCTCAGTCAGCAGCCCTGAAGGTTACATATAAACATGAACAATGAAGGAATGGCAGAGAGCACCCAGCCCAGCCTCGCACAACTGCGACACTCCTTACACTGAAACATTCTACACTCCACCCCAACCGGAGCCATGCGATCTCCTGGGAGAGGCAAAAACCAGATTAAAAACCCAGGCCAATTTAGGGAGAGAAAAAAAATCTGGGAAAATTCCTCTCCGACCCATCCAGGCAATCGAAATGAGTCCAGGAGATCACCCTGGCAGTATTCGATTCCCTGCAGTACTTACCATTATATCTGTGCCGGCCAACAAGAGGTTATCCAGTCTAATCCCAATTACCAGCTCCAGGTCCGCAACCCTGCAGATTACTGCACTTTAAGTGCCCATCCAACCATCTCTTAAAAGTGGTGAGGTTTCTGCATCCACCACTCTTCCAGGCAGTGAGTTCCAGATCCCCACAACCTTCTGTGTAAAGCAGCACCCCCTCAAAACCTTCCACCAACCACCTTAAAACTATGCCCATTCATAATAGACCCCTCCACCAATAGAAACAGGCCCTTACTACCCACTATGTGCAGGCCCCTCAATATTTTGTGCACCTCAATGAGGTCTCCTCTCAACCTCCTCTGTTCCAATGAGAACAAACTCAGCCTATCCAATTGGTCCTCATAACTAAGATTCTCCATTCCAGGCAGCACCCTCGTAAATCTCCTCTGCACCCTCTCTAGTGCAATCATGTCCTTCCTATATTACGGCGACTAGAACTGCACACAGTACTCCAGTTGTGGCCTAACCAAAGTATTATCCAATTCAAGCATAACCTCCCAGCTCTTATATTCTATGCTCGGCCAATAAAAGGCCAGCATTCCGTATGCCTTCTTAACCACCTGGCCTGTTACATTCAGGGATCTGTGGACAAGCACTCCAAGGTCCCTTTGTTCATCTACACTACTAAGTGGCCTACCGCTTAATGCGTATACCCTTTCCTTATTAGCCCTCACGAAGTGCATTTACCTCACACTTCTCCGAATTAAATTCCATGTGCCACTGCTCTGTCCACCTGACTAGTAGATTGATATCCTCCTGCAGCCCATGACTTTCCTCTTCATTATCAACCACACAGCCAATTTTACTCCCTATATTCAAATCTAAATTGTTGATGTATATCACAAAAAACAAGGGACCCAGTATGGAGCCTGGTGAAACCCCACTGGAAACATCCTTCCAGTCACATAAACATCCATTAAAAATTACCTTTTGCTTCTTACCTCCAAGCCAATTTTGGATCCAACTTGCCACTTTGCCCTGGTTCCCATGGGCTTTAACCTTCGTGATCAGTCCACCATGTGGGATCTTATCAAAAGCTTTGCTAAAGTCCATATACACATTACATCGTACGCACTACCCTCATTGAATTTTTTGAGGAGGTAACCAAGAGGGTCAATCAGGTTAGTCAAACACGATCTTCCATTAACAAATCTGTGCTGACTGTCCCTAATTAATCCTTGCCTTTCCAAAGGTAGATTTATCCTGTCTTTCAGGATTTTGTCCAATAATTTTCCCACCACAGAGGTTAAACTGACAGGCCTGTAATTACTCAGCCTATCCCTTTCTCCTTTCTTAAACAAGGGTACTACATTAGCAGTCCTCCAATCCTCTGGCACCATGCCCAAATTCCAAGAGGACTGGAAAATAATGGTCAAGGCCTCTGCTATTTCCTCTTTTACTTCACTCAACAGCCTGGGACGCATTTCATCCGGGCCTGGGGACTTATCTATTTTCAAAGCTGCTAAACCCCTTAATACTTTCTCTCTCACTATATTTATTTCATCCAGAATATCATACTCCGATAGCAGTATCTGCATTGCCCCTTTCCTTTATGAAAAGGGATGCAAAGTATTCGTTAAGAACCTTAACATAACATAAGAAATAGGAGGAGTAGGCCATACGGCCCCTCAAGCCTGCTCCGCCATTCAATATCATGGCTGATCTGATCATGGACTCAGCTCCATTTTCCTGCCCGTTCCCCATAACCCCTTATCCACTTATTGTTTAAGAAACTATCTATTTCGGTCTTAAATTTATTTAATGTCCCAGCTTCCACGGCAGCAAATTCCACAGATTCCCAACCCTCAGGAGGAGAAGAAATTTTGCATCTCAGTTCTAAATGGGTCCTTATTCTAAGATCATGCCCTCTAGATCTAGTCTCTCCACTAGTGGAAACATCCTCTCTGCATCCACCTAGTCAAGCCTCCTCATAATCTTAAACGTTTTGATAAGATCACCTCTCATTCATCTGAATTCCAATGAGTAGAGGCCCAATCTACTCAACCCTTCCTCATAAGTCAACCCCCTCATCTCCAGAATCAACCTAGTGAACCTTCTCTGAACTCCAAAGCAAGCATATTCTTTCGTAAATATGGAAACCAAAACTGCACGCAGTATTCCAGGTGTGGCCTCACCAATACCCTGTACATCTGAAACAAGACTTTACTGCTTTTATACTCCATCCTCTTTGCAACAAAGGCCAAGATTCCATT
The DNA here is from genome assembly GCF_044704955.1 of Pristiophorus japonicus. Lineage (NCBI taxonomy): Eukaryota > Metazoa > Chordata > Chondrichthyes > Pristiophoridae > Pristiophorus > Pristiophorus japonicus. Next base: position 35,089,079 of record NC_091990.1, on the reverse strand, counting down.
AGCCTTCCTGATCACTTGCTGTACCTGCATACTATCCTTCTGTGTTTTATGCACAAGTATCCCCAGGTCCCGCTGTACTGCGGCACTTTGCAATCTTTCTCCATTAATAACTTGCTCTTTGATTTTTTTTTTCTGCCAAAGTGCATGACCTCACACTTTCCAACATTACACTCCATCTGCCAAATTTTCGTCCACTTAGCCTGTATGTCCTTTTGCAGCTTTTTTATGTCCTCCTCACACATTGCTTTTCTTCCAATCTTTATATCGTCAGCAAACTTGGTTACATTACACTCAGTCCCTTCTTCCAAGTAGTTAATATAGATTGTAAATAGTTCGGGTCCCAGCACTGATCCTTGCGGCACCCCACTCGTTAATGATTGCCAACCAGAGAATGAACCATTTATCCCGACTCTCTGTTTGTTAGTCAATCTTCTATCCATGCTAATATATTACCCCCAACCCCATGAACGTTTATCTTGTGCAGTAATCTTTTGTGAGGCACCTTGTCAAATGCCTTCTGGAAGTCCAAATACACCACATCTGCCTCCACACAAAGATGGTCTCCAATAGGCCCTAACCTTTCTTTAGTTACCTTCTTACTTTTAATATATTTAGAGAACATCTTCCAAGAATTTTCATACTCTCTCTTAGCATTCCTAATATACTTTTTAATTTTGCCTCGTAACTTTCTATATTCCTCTAAAGATTCTATAATATTTAGCCATTGGTATATGACATAAGCAGCCTTTTTTTCCCTTTATCCTCCCCTGCAAGTCCCTATACATCCAGGGGGCTCTAGAATTATTATTCTCACCCTTTTTCTTTAAGGGCACATGTTTGGCCTGGGCCTTCCAGATCTCCTCCTCGAATGCCTCCCACTGTTCCAACACTGATTTACCCACAAGTAGCTGTTCCACTCCTTAACTTAGCAAAATTAGCTTTTCCCCAATTCGGGACTTTTATTCCAGGTCTATCCTAGTCCTTATTCATAACCAACTTGAATCTGACCGAATTATGATGGTCACTGGCATCCAAGTGCTCTCCCACTAATACCCCTTCAACCTGCCCAGCTTCATTATATATAGAAAATGCTGGAAATCTCAGCAGGTCAGGCAGCACCTGTGGAGAGGAAACAGAGTTAACGTTTCAAGTTGATGGCCCTTTGTCAGAACTGTTCTGACGAAGGGTCATTGACCCGAAATGTTAACTCTGCTTCCGCTCCACAGATGCTGCCTGACCTGCTGAGATTTCCAGCATTTTCTGTTTTTATTTCAGATTCCAGCAGCCGCAGTATTTTGTTTGTGTGTTGTTTGGCATATATTATTTCCGGTTATGCAAAGGAAAGCAAAGTAATTCTGCTGGCAGCAGCCTTGCTGAAATCAGCCAATGACATGCTATGTAGAATCTGAATTTCGACACTAGCATCATTCAAAATAACCTTACAGGAGACCTGCTTAGATACATCCTCAACTACAGGTATTACAATTAGAAAGTATGTGCAATGACACAGAAGATTCATCCATAACAGAAAAAGAACCCTCTTAATAAAGCTTACAGAACACTTCCAGTTTAATTGTACTGGATTGCAAAAAAGGCCAAGAGATTTTTTTTTTAAAAAGTGTGTGGAGCAGTAGGAGTTCGATACTAAAAGTAAGAAATGAGAAAATCTAGTCTTATGTCCAGTACCACATGACCTTTGGAGAAATGGGATGAGGTGATTATTTGGCTAAGAGAAACAGCATTTCTTGATTTTGCCAATTTCCATGAAGGCAATCAGATGAGGGACAAGCAAATAGACAAGTCAAAGTAGCAGAAACTGTCCAATGCAAGTGGTCAGTACTTAGGAAAATGGTCAAAACCTGGCGAATGCAGCAATGTGCAGCGCACTGCGAGATGGAGCATATGTTCCTTGCTGATGCCTGAAAGGAGCCGGAGGCATAGAAGGTAAGTGCTGCAGTCACTTTCACCTCGACAAGCAGTGCAGTCCTGTTGCTGCTGGCAGGCTGAAGGTCTGCCTTTATATCTCTGACCACCTCTTTTCAGAAGCGCAGCCTTCTAATGCACTATGCCTCAGAGAGCTGCAGGTGTGAGCGCTGTTCCCTGTAAATTCGTGGGGGTAAGGCCCATACGTCTGCATCCTCTTAGATTACGCTCAAAATGCTCATCAATCAGCCTTCTTCCAGCTCGACGACGCGGAGAAAAAGCAGTCGGAAATAATGGCTAACATAGTCTAGCGCGCGCGCACCCCCCCCCCCCCTCCATTTTCTTTTTATAAAATGTATTTAAATATCCTTAAAAACAAACTATGAAACTTCAGTGTAAAACAGAGCCTTCCTTTGCAAAATCCTTTTATACACTGAACTTCTGTTCAGTTTTCAAGATAGTGCCGTTAGTGCCCTGGGTCCGTTTGATTTTTTTCTGGCGGGTTTCCGGCCGAACGGTAAAACGGGTGATATTGCCAAATTTTCCGCCCAGGGTGATAGCACAGCGTTGCACACCGATTGATGTCATCCAAATGGTGAAAACATTGGGTGGGTGCTAAGTTTTAGTGGGCGCAAAATGTTGTGTGGCTCGTTTAGCGCCAAAAAAAAAATTGTTTTTGCGCTTCGCCGAGGCGGAAAAACGGTCACAAACCAGTTGAAAATCTAGCCCTTGATGTCTTATATTGGTCTATTAAATCTAACAAGCCTAAATTAAATGGCTTAGTCAATGAGTGGCTGGTTATGATCTGATGGATTATTGCATGTCATAGTAATGTCAAAGCCAAAGTGTCCATTAATGACATTACACATAGCTCAAATTTGAAATCAATAAATATACAGTGTATGGATGTTCTTTCACTTTTAGTGTGGCTTATCATATCAGAAGGCAAATTTCTTATCCAAGGTCATTTTCTTCTTTTGGAGAGGGTGGGGGGGAAAAGAGAAAACGGAAATAAATAAAAAAATATATCAGTAATACTTGTGTTTTTGGATGATATTTTTAACATAAATCAATATACAAACTTCTCCACGATCAAGTACCAACAATCCGGTCATTTCTCCTCTATATGTAGTCGCCTCTGTACATAAAACCAATTCATTCCTTGATTACAATTATTTCAACTCGGTAAAAAGTCAGAACACTATAGACCAGCAGTTGGGAAGGAATTACAAAATTCAGCAATTCCACCCCATACTAGTGCTCGTGTGCAGAGATCCCCAAAACATCACAAATAAGCAAAGCCACCAACATTAGGCAAATTTAAGATGTGCAGTTTTGTACTACAAATCAGTAAGGAGACCCTTTCTCCTTTCTGCTAAAAATTGGTCTTAGTTTTAAATAGAACCCTTTCACAGCACAATGGGTTCTCGAACAGTCCTCTATTAGGTCATAATCCAACCACTTACTGAAAATTCCTTTCAATTCAGGGTTATTGGATAACAGCATATACTGACCTTATCTATTTTGCCAGAAAACACATGAATGTGAGCCTATGGTGAGAAACTATGATTTGCACGCAAGCCCTTCCACCAAAAATATATTGGAAGACTTGCAAGTAAATCAGAATGAGACCTTGATGTCAAAAATGTTTTTCAGCAAAACATTTTTACACTGAAAATCTGTCAGACATACCACTTCCTTTTCTCTAAATTCTAATTTTCCTTGCTTGCATGTGCAGATTTCATAGATATGATGTGACATATTACAAGCCACATCAGCCAAACAGAACATGATAGAGTTACACTGCACAGTAGTATGATTTGTTAAACACCATTCTTAAATTTAGAATGATGCAGATCTCCATTAATATTTACCCTGTAGTCGTTCTCTTACTTCTTACATGCTATAACTTGCATCTACTTACAGCACGCATGAAGATAGTTTACACAGCACATTGCCCATGAAATATACAGGGAGTGAGCGAGGATGGAATGAGAAAAGACCATGCCAAGTATTTTGCCTATAATGAACCTGCTGGTTATTTTAGACTTCCAACTCTATAGTTTCTATATAAAACACACACTCGATCCTGTGAGACAAGATATTTGAAACAAATGAAACGGATAGCACAATACCTAAATGAGAAGTTTCAAATGTGCTGAACTAGGACCCGTTTGGTAGCCTCCAATGTATAAGATAATGAGCAAAAAATAAAAAACACACTGAATTGGAGGTAACCTTAGGGCAAGGGTTGGTAATTGGTTGGGAAGTAGGAGACAACAGGGATAAAAGGAATATATTTTGGTTGGCAAGATGTGACAAGCTGTGTTCATCAGGGGCCTGTACCAAAATGTTTTTTTAAAAAATCCAAGTTTGCAGATAGCATTAAGTTTGGAGGCACAATAAATTGTGCAGATGGGAGCAAAAGGGACATAGGACAGATTAAGATTAAGGCAAAACTATGGCAAATGAGGTTCAATGTCAGCAAGTGAGGTCATCCACTTTGACCCAAATCAGAGTAGTTTCTAAATGGTGAGAAATTAGGAACTGTAGAGGAGCAGTGGGATTCAGCTGTCCAGGTACACAAGTCACTAAAAACTAGTGCACAAAAAGTAATCCAAAAGGCTAATGGAATGTTGCCTTTTATCTCAAGGAGGCTGTAATACAAAGGGGAGAAAGTTATGCTTTAGTTGTATAGAACCTTGGTCAGACCCCATCTGGAGTACTGCATTCAGTTTTGGGCACTACACCTCTAAGGATATACTGGCCTCAGATGGGGTTCATTGCAGATTCACCAGTGTGTTCACCTTAGAGGGTTAAATTGAGGACAGATTAGATAAACTTGGCTTGGAATCCTTCGAGAACAAGAGATTAAACAGTGATCTGATCGAGGTGTCTAAAATGTTTAAAGGATTTGATAGAGTAGACACTGAGAAACCATTTCCTCTGGTGGGGAAATCAATATTAAGGAGTCATAATCTTAAAATTAGAGCACGACCATTCATTAACAAAATTAGGAAACACTGTTTTCAAAAAGTGTAGTTGAAATTTGGAACTCTAACCCCAAAAGGCTGTGGATGCTAGTACAGTTGGAGCTTTCAAGACCAAGATAGACAGATTTTTGTTAGGTAACGGTATCAAGGGATATTGAACAAAGGCAGGAAAATGGAGTTGAGATGGAGATCAACCATAATCTATGAATGGCAGAGCAGGCTTGAGGGCTTGCACCTATTGATAAGTGTGCATTGATAAAACAAGATCACATAGCTTAAACCAACATAACCCAAAGAATGCAGCTGGTTACTAGAAAAATAATTTCCTCTGATGCAATTCAAGATCTAGCTTTTGATACGTAATTGGAAAACAACAATCTCATACCATATTACTTATCCATTTGCACAAGCTGACACCAATAGAGATTGTAAGAAGCAGTCATTTAAGTTTGATGTTAAACTGTCTACAATGTGCAAAATATTAAAATCCCATTTTCTGACTTCACATTTTTGAAAGCTTAGCAACTATAGTAGAAAACACATTTGTAATTTAATCTATGAATAATCTTACTATTGATATTTGATTTTTTTTTTAAATGGGCCCAAACTGATGAAAGCAGCCAGAAATATCTTTCAGATAACCGGAGGGGATAAATATAATCTGTTAAGATATTACTATTACGAGAATGGTTGTGTGTCATCTGACATTTAGAATATTTGCTGCCAATTCAGATTTTAAAACTGATGTGCAATAGTTCCCTACAGTCCATTTTTAAACAACATCTGTAAAATGAACCAATTTCAGCCATACCACTATTTAAATACAGATGCACCTGAACAAATATATCTGACAACAGAATCCATAAGGCTAAATAAATGATCTAAATATCCTTAATTACATGATCCTGTTAAAATCTATACTACTTCTTGGAAAATTTTGCATATCTCACTTCGATGTACATTGTGGATTTTCCCTTCCCTATCTGTAGTCTTCTCAGTTTATATGCAAATCAGAGACAAGTAATTATTCTGATACATTCCAAAATTCACTTGTAAATTTCAAATAATCGTAATGTTCTCTATTAAAAAATTGTGAATTGCAGGGAATATAAAGCAGCAAAAAAGGCACATCACAGATAATTGCTTTCAACGCTATTTGCTCAATGGGTAACTTGAATGGAAAAGTACAACAGATCTGAAGATTAATGGGCCAGAATATGCGGTCAGCGGCGAAGGGACGGTGTCTGCTGTGGACCTCAAAAAGCTGCCCACTAAAATTTAGTTGGCTCTGGAGCATCGATTTCCCCTATTTCAACATGACTTTGAATCTGGCACCATCTATAGGTATAAATGATCAAACAAGCTGATCAGCCAATCAGACTGAAGGATTCTCGGAAAGCAAAGCAGAAAGTAAAAAGCACGGATTACAATTCAATTTTTAATCCATTTTACAGAAAGTGAAAAAAAGATTGGGACATACACATGGGATTAAGGTAGAAGCTGAAATATAAAACTTAATGAAAATTAAATATTATTTTAAAAATCATGGAATTTTAAAATATGAGGGAATGACATGCCACACTTGTAAAAATTAATTTTTCAGTGTTAGAAAGGTTGTTCGGCGGGTAATTATGACTTAGTACACCATTAAAAAACTCAGTTACACCTCATTCAACAAGGCTCAACATTCTCAACGATTTTTACAGGGAGAATAGTGCATAAAAAGTTGAAGTTCACGTCAAATCACGGATTCTGTGTTGATTGCATCTGCAAAGACTGCAACAGCGCACCCTGCGATGGAGCAGGATATCACTGACAGCAACTTCCAGATTTCACGTTTAACTGCGCATGTACAGGTGCCAGATGTTGCTGTCAATTTTGCATAGTAAAGATGGCGAACACTGAGTTTCGCCGTTATTACAACCGCACATTTCGAGTCATTAATTTTAGATAGTGCTATTGGATTTGACCATATTGTAACAAAAAAAACTGTATAACTATGAAAATCAGTAGGATTCAAAATGTGGCTAAACAGTGATCAAAAGACAGGTGCTCATAACAAACCTAATTCAGTATTCAATGTAAAATACTACAGCCAAACACTGATTTCAGTGGCAGTATAATATGGCCTTTTGAATTAAGGTTGTAAATACTACAGATTTGAATATTAAAATTTTTTCAGAATATTGTTACTTTTAGTGCGAGAACTGAAATCCAATCTGTTGCTCTCCACCTTCTATTAGTATCAGCATTTTCTCTGCTAAGCAGTTACAAGACTTCAGGTTGATGAATTGCACTATTTTTTTAAAAAAAATTATTAAAAAAAGGATCAATCCTGAGCCTAAGTGATGATCAAAAGCTGCACAACATTAGAATGCTCCTAATGATTATTTCCTAGAACTAATATCCATTTCTTGCACATCAAATGTTTAAAAATGAAAATGTTCCCATTTAGTACGGATTAAAATTTAGAACAAACTTTGACAATTTATCAACTTAAATGTATTTTGCCTGAGTAAGTTTACTGTTCGCAGTAAAAACCACTTTAAAAATTGAAAACAAGCAGCTCTCATTCACATTCTGTTTTCCCATCTATCTCAACTGTCATCCTGATACTTAAACATTTCAAAGCTCATCATGCAAGCTGAAAACATGCAAAATGAAACTCGACTATGCAGTTAAATTAGATAGGTGCAGAAAAACTAGATACTGGAGACGTATACATTATGGGAGCCTTGCAGAGGTATAGTTTCACAAGCACATTGTCCAAGTGATTATACAGGTGTGAACCTTTGCAGTAAGAATGTTGACAAGCTATTTTATCATGGAGGATCATCACAGCCATGCACAATCTTGTACTCGCCTAACATTTACACATGCACATTTCCAGCATGGGTCACTGGATGACAATCAAGAGTAGAAGGCCTGGATGATTTACCCAAACTCCTTAACTCAGAGGCATTGAGGCCAATACTAGTACCTGTACTCATATCACAGATCAAACCTGAGATTTTTATTGTCTACATGGCTCAGCTATTAACAGTGCACAGTAAAACTTAACTTGCAAATACTGCCTGACAATGAGATTACAGCATATTACATCAATATATCTATTACATCAGATTTAAATGGGTAGTTCCTTTTGTTGAATTATCCCATAATTCTTTATTACGAGTACAGATATCGATATCAGTGCCTTCAATGCCCTTGGTTTCGACAACTTTATGCTTTAGTACTGCTGACTGGATGCAGTCTGAAAGCAGACATTTGTTGCAAAACTTCCATTCATAACACATCATGGAGGTCTGTGTTAACCACACAACAAACAAGTGGTTGGTGCCCATAGCCCCTATTGAGGATCTCCATATTAGAGGCAAAAATGTTACATTTACTTCCATAAATCCTAAATCACTTCCACTTACATACAAGACTGAAATGCTGTTCATTAATTGTTCTTATGTATATTTAGTATGAAGAGATTTAGTCAACCCAAAGTTATTTTCACCTCTTGGATAAATTAATCAAGTCAAATATGACAAAGAACTGCAGCATCAAGACATTCTTTGCTTCTGGTAGCACTGAAGAATGTTTTTTTTAAATCTTTGTTTTCATCAACTCAATTACAGATGACATGCATTGACTCAATCCAAACAAAAAAATGCTTAGCATGTCTCCAAACACAGAACTAAGTGTTTGGATCAGTTTATTTTAATTCAACATTGATTATAAGAATAAAACAAAAAGATTCAACCCAAATTTGGAAATAAAGTTTTATGAAAAGGTACATAAAGCATCAATATTTTGCAATGTTTGCCTGGAAAATTATTGGTTTAAAAGCAACTTTACAGTTGTAAGTAATCACAAGAAACTCCACTGGCAACAGGGTGAAACTGCAGCAAAAGAAAAAGTTCCTACATCCCAAACCCGAGGCAGATTTTAAGGCTGGCCCCCAGCCACCATGCAAGCTTGATTCTCAACCAACAAGTGGCTCCCAGTCACTATAGCTGGGCAGGTCCAGACTTCCCGTCACTTGGCAAGCCCTTCGTCTCCAAATGCCTTTCGTACGCCTCTGCTTAAAAGAACTTGTGCTTCAAAATATTTTCACTTCATTGCAAGCAATATTCTACCCAGCCATAACCTAATACTGGAAGAAGTGTTGTTCAATATTATGAGCTGACTGATACTTAGCTTATCAACAGTGACTATTTCCCATACCATGCCAACTCACCTGGCTACATATAACTTACTATCACATACTTAAATCTGGGGGCTGGAGGGTTGAGCACGTATGGGCCTGAAGTTTCCGCGAGGGACGCAATCGGCAACATGCGCTAGACACTGCCCTAGTTTTGCCAAGGTGAAGTTACGCTCAAGTTTTCGCGCAAACACATTAGCATAAACCTGAACACAAAATCTCCTATGAATCAATGCAATTAAGCTGTGTAATTGGCATAATTGATTAGTGACCGGAACAGGGTCAATCAGGCCCATGGTGTGAGGGTGGGGTAGCTTTTTAAACTAACTGATGATTACTACAGCAGCAGCGCGAACCTGTAGCTTCAACTGACTGCTCGTCACTAGTCTTCAATTAACCAATTGCTTTTCTGCAAAAGATCAGATCACTTGTTCTTAGGGAGTCGAGGATGACTTTGTTTCCACACTAAAATGAGTTCAATGGTGAGACCAATGCGGACCAGGTCCTGTACTTCATTTTAAAGGGTGAAAAATGCCTGTGCGGGAATTCTTTTAAAATGGGGTGACCATTGCACACCAGCTACCACACGGGCTTGACAGAGCAAGGTCTTGGTCCAATGGCAAGGGGATCTAAGACGTTTGGAGACCAGGCTCTGCTGCATGGGCCTAACACACACACATATTCCTACTGACTCCCTCCCTCCCTCAGGTCCTCTCTCCCTGGTTTTCAAAGATCGCAGTATAGATGAGCACATAAATGCAACAGATCTCCCTAAACATTCGATCGTCATTCTTTACCTTCATTCTAGTTTAAAAACTGGCATTCACATTATGGGCGGACATCCAATACAAGCCATCTCCATCCACACTTCTGGTCGGTTAGACCAAACTAATGGGTGCAAGTGATGGAAAAACTGAACCTGTATTTTCATTTCTCAGAAAATCACCTGTACTTTGAATTCTATTGGTATTCCTGGCCTTAATATCTGTAAAATCACTAAAGCTTTGAGGGAACTCTTCTCAATTCCACTGTCAAAAAGATACTTTTGTGTGTATTAAATGTGATCTCAATGCGCTGGGGGAATTTTAACCCCAAAATAACTTAACAGATCAGATCAACTGATATAATACTCTTGGTCTTGCTTTAGAAACTAACTGCTGTAACAGCAGGGCAGACTGCTCACTGCTGGCAAGGTTCTTGAGAATCTGGGTGCAATGTGATGAACACCCCCCCAGAACAAGCACAATCGTAATCTGATCTGGAGCCTTTGCCAGTTTTGTGGATGGTTCTGCTTTGGGCGAAGGGACTACTGAACTAGCGTGAAAGATTACAGACACAATTATGGGCACAACTCACCTGCGCTTAAAATTCTACAATCTTGAGAGTCATTTCATGTGATTCCAGCCAGATTAAGCCGTTATCTGGGTGGAAATCATGTGGAAACACCAGGCCGTGATGGGTGACTGGCTATACTAACTGTCAGATCTAGCTTGACCTTCGTATTTCTTCCTCTTAGTGGCCAAATCTTATTAAAAGACTTGCATTTATCATGCCTTTCATGACCTCAGGACATCTTAAAGCACTTCACAGCCGATGAAGTAATTTTGAGTCAGTTATAATGTAGGAAATATGACAGCCAAAATGGACCCACAAACAGCAATCTATTAATGACCAGATAATCTGTTTTAGTGATCTTGGCTGAGGGATAAATATTGGCCAGGACACCCCTTCTATTTTTGAAAACTGTGCCATCGGATCTTTTACATCCACTCGAGGGGGCAGACAGGGCCTCGGTTTAACGCCTCACCTGAAACACTTCCTTAGGGATGGCTAGTCTGACATATGAGGAGAGACTGGATCAACTGGGCCTTTATTCACTGGAGTTTAGAAGGATGAGCAGGGATCTCATAGAAACATATAAAATTCTGACAGGACTGGACAGGTTAGATGCAGGAAGAATGTTCCCAATGTTGGGGAAGTCCAGAACCAGGGGACATAGTGTAAGGATAAAGAGTAAGCCATTTAGGACAGAGATGAGGAGAAACTTCTTCATTCAGAGAGTTGTTAACCTGTGGAATTCCCTACCGCAGAGAGTTGTTGATGCCAGTTCATTGGATATATTCAAGAGGGAGTTAGATGTGGCCCTTATGGCTAAAGGGATCAAGGGGTTTGGAGAGAAAGCAAGAAAGGGATACTGAGGTGAAAGATCAGCCATGATCTTATTGAATGGTGGTGCAGGCTCGAAGGGCCGAATGGCCTACTCCTGCACCTATGTTACCGCACTGGAGCTCCTCGATTTTATGCTCAAGCTTCTGGAGTGGCAATTGAGCCGACAATCTTCTGACCAGAGCCAAGAGTGCTACCCACTGAGCCACGGCCGACATTAGTCCACGACAAACCCCTCTTTTCCACCAGTAGCTGCCTTTTTTGACCCGCTTCCCCTTTGGCAGGCAGCCAGATTTAGAGACACACAAGTCTTTTTACAGCCAACATAATATACGTGGATTGCAATTTTACTTTTACAAGTTTTGAGATCGTTGATTATTGCCAAAATCATTAACCATTTCTTAACTACAACACATATTTTAATATTGTCAGCTGCGGTTAAGTTGGTCGCACGCTTGCCTCTGAGTCAGAAGATTGTGGGTCGCACTCCAGAGACTTGAGTACAAAAATCTAGGTGGACACTCCAGTGCAGTACTTAAGGAGTGCTGCACTGTCAAAGGTGCCGTCTTTTAGATGAGATGTTAAACTGAGGTCCCGTCTGCTCTCGCATCCTGTGGTCGTGAAAGGTGCTATATAAATGCACATCTTGCTTTCTATATTTAATATTTTCCTATATTACAACAGTAACTACACTTAAGTAGTTCATTGGCTGTAAAGCACTTTGGGTTGCTCTGTGGGGGTGAAAGGCACTATATCAAACACACATTCTCTCTCTTATTTCATCTAACTACAATTCCAGTGGCAACTCAGTGAAAAATTAAAACAAACTAGAATAATTCCAGAACAGTATTTTTAAACTACTTAAGTTACTTAAGGGCAACTGTCTTTTGTAGGGGAAAACAAAGACTTGTATACTTGTCAGCACATACAAGAGCCAATGTCTCAATTTCAATTTGCAAACATGCACAAGGTTCTGCCAAGTTTATACAACCAAGAGAAGTTCTGGATATTACATTATCACCTACCGAATATACTTAGTGAACTACAATAAAACTGTGACCAAAGTTGTTATTTTTTTTGTTCCGATTCTCACACGGTTATGCTGCTAACATTAATAAACCTAAAGCAAGAGCCTCAAATACAACAACTTGCATTTATAAAGCACCTTTAACATAGGAAAACATCCCAAGGAGCTTAATAAGACAAAAATTAAGAGCCAAAAGGAGGAGATATTAGGATAGAGGACTAAAAACTTGGTCAAAGAGGTAGATTTTAAGGAGCATCTTAAAAAGGAGGAGAGATGGAGGCAGAGAGGATTAGGGAGGGAATTCCAGAGCTTAGTGCCTGGACAGTTGAAGACACAGCCGGCAATGGTGTGATGAAGGGAGCAGGGGATGCACAAGGGTTAGAGGGATGCAGAGTTCTCAGAGGCAGAGGTTAAAGATAGGGAGGAGCAAGGCAGTGGAGGGATTTGAACACAAAGATGAGAATTTTTAAATTGAGGCATTGTGGACCAGGAGCCAATGTAGGTCAGCTACCACAAGAGTGATGGGGGAAGCAGCACTTCGTGCAGGTTACCATACGAGCAGAGTTTTGGAAGAGCTCAAATTTATAAAGGGTGGATTATTACAATCCAAAGCTCTGGAGACAACAGGTAAATATGGAATTTTCTTGCGGTTCAGAGGCATACACAGACGGCAAGCCTCCGACCGCAATTTCCAGGCCACAGGCTTTTATCTTTCAAAATGTTTAATTGGAGGAAATGGCAGTTCATCAAGGACTGATGCCCGACAAACAGTCTGACAACAGAGGCAAATATTCACATCCAGGTAAAAAATTTCAAAGTCCAAAAACTACTGTATTATTAAACGAAAGGACACTCTCATGAGCAAAAGTAAATTGTCTACCAGTGTATTCTGCCAGTGTAAATGCTCCTGCTTTATAGATTCCTTGTATATATTGGTTCTGCTGTTTTTAAAGACACGAGCATCGATCCAAACAAAAAGCAGGACATTAGTCGACGTTACAGATTTTGCGTCTAGTCTCATCCTGCTCCTTTAATAAGAACATAAGAAATAGGAACAGGAGTAGGCCATACAGCCCCCCCGAGCCTGCTCCGCCATTCAATATCATGGCTGATCTGATCATGGACTCAATTCCACTTCCCTGCCCGCTCCCCATAACCCTTATCGTTTAAGAAACTGTCTATTTCTGTCTTAAATTTATACAATGTCCCAGCTTCCACAACTCTGAGGTAGCAAATTCCACAGATTTACAACCCCGAGAGGAAATTTCTCCTCATCTCAGTTTTAAATGGGCAGTCCCTTATTCTAAGATCATGCTGTCTCGTTCTAGTCTCCCCAATCAGTGGAAAATCCTCTCTGCATCCACCTTGTCAAGCCCCCTCATAATCTTATACATTTCAATAAGATCACCCCTCATTCTTCTGAATTCCAATGAGTAGAGGCCCAACCTACTCAACCTTTCCTCATTAAGTCAACCCCCTCATCTCTGGAATCAACCTAGTGAACCTTCTCTGAACTGCCTCCAAAGCAAGTATATCCTTTCGTAAATATGGAAACCAAAACTGCACGCAGTATTCAAGGTAGTTAAAATTCGCCACTCACTCTTTAAATGCACCTTGTGTCTGAAACTGAATAATCTTCGTTCAAGTAATCAACAGATCTCAATAGGTTCGATGAGCTGAATGGCCTACTCTTGTTCCGATGAGATTGCTGGAAGCGGATGTTACATTCTATCTCGGGGACAATGTTCTTTTAAATAGCCACTGAAGGAGAGTTCCTCGTCGACCCAACCATGCAGCTCTTTAAAACCATTTATAAACACTCGCCTCGGCTGTCCTCGGATTTCGCACCCCGGGCAAATACAAAGCCAGATTGTTAACGACTTCGCTCAGTGTGAACTCGTCCCGCTGACTTCGAGTTCTTTAAACCAGACCTGACACAAATTGCCCTCCCCCCTCCCTCTCCCCAAGCCGAGCAAATACTGGCCCATCCCTCCCCGCTGACTACACCAAGTCCGGCTGCGCCAGGCCCGCGGGGGTGAGGGTGAAGGAGGAGGAAACAGCCGGCACGGAGCTCGCTGTAAACAAACACACACACACACACACACACAGCGGCCGCTTCCTCCGCCACCAACACGCCAGGCCGCCGCTTTCCGCCTACTCTCCAGGCCTAGCTTCCCCCCGCCTCGGTCACGCTGCGACTCGCAGTCCACCTCGCGTGTTTACAAACAGGTTCGGGGTGCGTGTCGGCCAGGATTAAACGGGCCCTCCACTCCGGGGGCTGGGGGACAACGTGCCAGGCCTCAATCTTCCCCACTGCCCAGATACATTCAGCCCCCAAACAATGCGTCGCCCCCGCCCTCAATCTCGGGGCGAAGCGAGTCCTTTGCACCGAATAGCCGGGGTGAGGGGCTGTGCGCGGGACTCCGAGCTGGAGACTGGGCCGAGGCGGCAGTCAGGGCCCTCACCAATTCCCACTGCCTTTTGTCAAAGTGTTGGGGCGGGCTGTCCCGTCACATTTCCTCTTTCTTAAAAAAACATCCCGAGCCCGGCCACCCGCCGCCGCCGCGGCCCGAGTCCTTACCTGGCGCCACCGGCTCCATTGCCGCGCCTGCCGATGGGCGATTTTACTATCGAAGCCGACTCGCCGCCGAACCGACTACTTCGGACAACACCGATACTGCGCATGCGTCCCAACAGCCCAATTCCCGCAACGCGCCTGCGCGGCGCAGGGAGCTTTAAACTGCGCGCGCCGGCGCACGTGCATGAGAGTAAGAACCAATCGTGCTTCCTGGCAACTTCCCACTGGGCCCTGGAGGGTTACTGAGGTTGGGGGTGTGAAGGGATGGTTGCACAGTTCTTTTTTCCACCCCCTCTCTCCAAACAGATGTGTTTGAATGTTACTAGACTTTTTAAGACGAAACAGTTCTGTTTAATATCAGTGTCAGGCTGTGGCTCAGAGCACTGTCGCCTCTGAGTCACAAGGTTGTGGGTTAAAGTCCTGCTCCAGAGATCTGAGCATAAAAATCCAGGCTGACACTCCAGTGCGGTGCTGAGGGAGTTCTGCACTGTCAGCGGTGGCGTCTTTCAGATGAGAGGTTAAAACGAGGCCCCATCTGCTCTCTCAGGTGGATGTAAAAGAATGTAAGAAAATAAAAAATAACGCTGATCTGATTATCAACTCAGCTCATCTTCCCTGCCCGCTCCCCATAACCCTTTATTCCCATATCGCTCAAAATCTGTCTATCTCCACCTTAAATATATTCAATGACCCAGCCTCCACAGCTCTCTGGGGCAGAGAATTCCATAGATTTACAACCCTTAGAGAAGAAATTACTCCTCACCTGAGCAGGACCGGAACCAATGTCCTAGGGGGGGTGTTTGCTAGTGCTGTTGGGGAGGAGTTAAACTAATATGGCAGGGGGATGGGAACCAATGCAGGGAGACAGAGGGAAACAAAAAGGAGGCAAAAGCAAAAGACAGAAAGGAGATGAGGAAAAGTGGAGGGCAGAGAAACCCAAGGCAAAGAACAAAAAGGGCCACTGTACAGCAAAATTCTAAAAGGACAAAGGGTGTTAAAAAAACAAGCCTGAAGGCTTTGTGTCTTAATGCAAGGAGTATCCGCAATAAGGTGGATGAATTAACTGTGCAAATAGATGTTAACAAATATGATGTGATTGGGATTACGGAGACGTGGCTCCAGGATGATCAGGGCTGGGAACTCAACATCCAGGGGTATTCAACATTCAGGAAGGATAGAATAAAAGGAAAAGGAGGTGGGGTAGCATTGCTGGTTAAAGAGGAGATTAATGCAATAGTTAGGAAAGACATTAGCTTGGATGATGTGGAATCTATATGGGTAGAGCTGCAGAACACCAAAGGGCAAAAAACGTTAGTGGGAGTTGTGTACAGACCTCCAAACAGTAGTAGTGATGTTGGGGAGGGCATCAAACAGGAAATTAGGGGTGCATGCAATAAAGGTGCAGCAGTTATAATGGGTGACTTTAATATGCACATAGATTGGGCTAGCCAAACTGGAAGCAATACGGTGGAGGAGGATTTCCTGGAGTGCATAAGGGATGGTTTTCTAGACCAATATGTCGAGGAACCAACTAGGGGGGAGGCCATCTTAGACTGGGTGTTGTGTAATGAGAGAGGATTAATTAGCAATCTCATTGTGCGAGGCCCCTTGGGGAAGAGTGACCATAATATGGTGGAATTCTGCATTAGGATGGAGAATGAAACAGTTAATTCAGAGACCATGGTCCAGAACTTAAAGAAGGGTAACTTTGAAGGTATGAGGCGTGAATTGGCTAGGATAGATTGGCGAATGATACTTAAGGGGTTGACTGTGGATGGGCAATGGCAGACATTTAGAGACCGCATGGATGAATTACAACAATTCTACATTCCTGTCTGGCGTAAAAATAAAAAAGGGAAGGTGGCTTAACCGTGGCTATCTAGGGAAATCAGGGATAGTATTAAAGCCAAGGAAGTGGCATACAAATTGGCCAGAAATAGCAGCGAATCCAGGGACTGGGAGAAATTTAGAACTCAGCAGAGGAAGACAAAGGGTTTGATTAGGGCAGGGAAAATGGAGTACGAGAAGAAGCTTGCAGGGAACATTAAGGCGGATTGCAAAAGTTTCTATAGGTATGTAAAGAGAAAAAGATTAGTAAAGACAAACGTAGGTCCCCTGCAGTCAGAATCAGGGGAAGTCATAACGGGGAACAAAGAAATGGCAGACCAATTGAACAAGTACTTTGGTTCGGTATTCACTAAGGAGGACACAAACAACCTTCCAGATATAAAAGGGGTCAGAGGGTCTAATAAGGAGGAGGAACTGAGGGAAATCTTTATTAGTCGGGAAATTGTGTTGGGGAAATTGATGGGATTGAAGGCCGATAAATCCCCAGGGCCTGATGGACTGCATCCCAGAGTACTTAAGGAGGTGGCCTTGGAAATAGCGGATGCATTGACAGTCATTTTCCAACATTCCATTGACTCTGGATCAGTTCCTATCGAGTGGAGGGTAGCCAATGTAACCCCACTTTTTAAAAAAGGAGGGAGAGAGAAAACAGGGAATTATAGACCGGTCAGCCTGACCTCAGCAGTGGGTAAAATGATGGAATCAATTATTAAGGATGTCATCGCAGCGCATTTGGAAAAAGGTGACATGATAGGTCCAAGTCAGCATGGATTTGTGAAAGGGAAATCATGCTTGACAAATCTTCTGGAATTTTTTGAGGATGTTTCCAGTAAAGTGGACAAAGGAGAACCAGTATATTTGGACTTTCAGAAGGCTTTCGACAAGGTCCCACACAAGAGATTAATGTGCAAAGTTAAAGCACATGGGATTGGGGGTAGTGTGCTGACGTGGATTGAGAACTGGTTGGCAGACAGGAAGCAAAGAGTAGGAGTAAATGGGTACTTTTCAGAATGGCAGGCAGTGACTAGTGGGGTACCGCGAGGTTCTGTGCTGGGGCCCCAGCTGTTTACATTGTACATTAATGATTTAGACGAGGGGATTAAATGTAGTATCTCCAAATTTGCGGATGACACTAAGTTGGGTGGCAGTGTGAGCTGCGAGGAGGATGCTATGAGGCTGCAGAGTGACTTGGATAGGTTAGGTGAGTGGGCAAATGAATGGCAGATGAAGTATAATGTGGATAAATGTGAGGTTATCCACTTTGGTGGTAAAAACAGAGAGACAGACTATTATCTGAATGGTGACAGATTAGGAAAAGGGAAGGTGCAACGAGACCTGGGTGTCATGGTACATCAGTCATTGAAGGTTGGCATGCAGGTACAGCAGGCGGTTAAGAAAGCAAATGGCATGTTGGCCTTCATAGCGAGGGGATTTGAGTACAGGGGCAGGGAGGTGTTGCTACAGTTGTACAGGACCTTGGTGAGGCCACACCTGAAGTATTGTGTACAGTTTTGGTCTCCTAACTTGAGGAAGGACATTCTTGCTATTGAGGGAGTGCAGCGAAGATTCACCAGACTGATTCCCGGGATGGTGGGACTGACCTATCAAGAAAGACTGGATCAACTGGGCTTGTATTCACTGGAGTTCAGAAGAATGAGAGGGGACCTCATAGAAACGTTTAAAATTCTGACGGGTTTAGACAGGTTAGATGCAGGAAGAATGTTCCCAATGTTGGGGAAGTCCAGAACCAGGGGTCACAGACTAAGGATAAGGGGTAAGCCATTTAGGACCGAGATGAGGAGGAACTTCTTCACCCAGAGAGTGGTGAACCTGTGGAATTCTCTACCACAGAAAGTAGTTGAGGCCAATTAACTAAATATATTCAAAAGGGAGTTAGATGAAGTCCTTACTACTCGGGGGATCAAGGGGTATGGCGAGAAAGCAGGAAAGGGGTACTGAAGTTTCATGTTCAGCCATGAACTCATTGAATGGCGGTGCAGGCTGGAAGGGATGAATGGCCTGCTCCTGCACCTATTTTCTATGTTTCTATGTTTCACCTCAGTTTTATATAGGGTGGCCCCTTATTCTAAGATTATTTTTAGTTTCCCCTATGAGTGGAAATATCCTCTCTGCATCCACCTTGTCGAGCCCCCTCGCTATCTTATACGTTTCGATAAGATCACCTCTCATTCTTCTGAACTCCAATGAGTATAGGCCCAATCTAACTTCATAAGTCAACCTAACTTCATAAGTCAACCCCCTCATCTCCAGCATCAACTTAGTGAACCTTCTCCGAACAGCCTCCAATCCTTCCTTAAATATGGAGACCAAAACTGTATGCAGTACTCTAGGTGTGGCCTCACCAATACCCTGTACAGTTGTAGCAGGACTTCTCTGCTTTTATACTCCATCCCCCTTGCAATAAAGGCCAACATTCCATTTGCCTTCCTGATTACTTGCTGTACCTGCATACTAATGTTTTGTGTTTCATACACAAGGACCCCCAGATCCCTTTGTACTGCAGCACTTTGCAATTTTCTGCCATTTAAATTATAATTTGCTTTTCTATTATTTCTGCCAAAGTGGATAACCTCACATTTTCCCACATTATACTCCATCTGCCAAATTTTTGCGCACTCACTTAGCCTGTCTATATCCCTTTGCAGATTTTTTGTGTCCTCCTCACAATTTGCTTTCCCACCCATCTTTGTATCATCAGCAAACTTGACTATATTACACTCGGTCCCTTCATCCAAGTCATTAATATAAATTGTAAATAATTGAGGCCCCAGCACTGATCCCTGCAGCACCCCACTAGTTACTGTTTGCCAACTGAAAAATGACCCATTTATCCCGACTCTCTGTTTTTTGTTAGTTAGCCAATCCTCTATCCATGCTAATATATTACCCCCAACCTCGTGAACTTTTATCTTGTGCAATAACTTTTTATGTGGCACCTTATCGAATGCCTTCTGGAAATCCAAATGCATCACATCCACTGGTTCCCCCTTATCTAACCTGCTTGTTACATCCTCAAAGAATTCCAGCAAATTTGTCAAACATGATCCTATGGTGCTATTTTGAAGAAGAGAAGGGGAGTTATCCCCTGTGTTCTGACCAATATTTATCCCTCAATCAATGTCACTAAAACAGATTATCTGGTCATTATCACATTGCTGTTTGTGGGAATTTGCTTTGCGTAAATTGGATGCCACTTTTCCTACATTACAACACTGACTTGTAGTACTTCATTAGCTGCAAAGTGCTTTAGGATATCCTGTAGTCATAAAAAGTGCTATATAAGTGCAAGTCTTTCTCTCTTTAATATGAGCAGGGGGCAGCAGCTGATGCTTATGATGTGAGATATCTACACAAGGTTAGATATTATATACTGCAACAGTGACTCTCAATTATCATCTGAACTCAGAGATTATGTTCCTGCCTTGAAATTGTTCCCTGTGCACACTATTTACATTTCCCCAATTATCCAGTCTTTTTTTAGCCAGGCCCATCTTATAGCCAAAAGAATGGGTGTCTTCCTTGCTCCCAGGACTCTGGCGTGGGTGGTGAGATCAATGATGTAGGGAGGTGCCTTGAATCCACTTGGTGTCTTTTTCTATTTGCATCTTTGAGATTGGGCACTTTCTTAAATGCAGCAGTACAGTGAACATAAGAAATTGGAGCAGGAGTAAGCCATACGGCCCCTCGAGCCTGCTCTACCATTTAATACGATCATGGCTGATCTGATCATGGACTCAGGTCCACTTCCCTGCCCGCTCTCCATAACTCTTTATTCCCTTATCGGTTAAGAAATTGGAGGCAGATAAATTGAGGGCATTAGTGACCTTAACTGTCAATGGCAATACATTGTGTCTGTTGAAGGTGTCTCTCAAGCAGATAACAAAACTCTACAATTGGCTTTGTGCTGACCCAAATCCTGCTGCAGTTGCCCTTTTTCATCGGCAGGTAAGTGTGTCAAAGTCTGTGGATATAGCTGGTATGGCTCAGATGCCTGATATCCTTGGCTTGCCTTCCTTCAACAAGCCCATGGAATAAAAGGGACAGTGGCAGCATGGATACAAAATTGGCTAAGTGACAGAAAACAGAGAGTTGTGGTGAACGGTTGGTTTCCGGACTGGAGGAAGTTATACAATGGTGTTCCCCAGGGGTCGGTACCAAGACTACTGACTTACTTAATATATATTAATGACTTAGACTTGGGTGTACAGGGCACAATATCAAAATTTGCAGATGACACAAAACTTGGAAGTATAGTGAACAGTGAGGAGGATAGTGATAGACTTCAAGAAGACATAGCAGGCTGGTGGAATGGGCGGACACATGGCAGATGACATTTAATGCAGAAAAGTGCGAAGTGATACATTTTGGTCGGAAGAATGAGGAGAGGTGATATAAACTAAAGGGTACAATTCTAAAGTGGGTGCACGATCAAAGAGACCGGGGGTATATGTGCACAAATCGTTGAAGGTGGCAGGGCAGGTTGAGAAAGCAGTTAAAAAAGCATATGGGATCCTGGGCTTCATAAATAGAGACACAGAGTACAAAAGTAAGGAAGTTATGATGAACCTTTATAAACACTGGTTCGGCCAGAACTCAATTCTGGGCACTGCACTTTAGGAAGGATGTGAAGGCATTAGAGAGGGTACAGAAAAGATTTACAAGAATGGTTCCAGGGATGAGGGACTGCAGTTACATGGAGGACTGGAGAAGCTGGGGTTGTTCTCCTTAGAAGGTTGAGAAGAGATTTGATAGAGGTGTTCAAAATCATGAGGAGTCTAGACAGAGTAGATAGAGAGAAACTGTTCCCATTGGCGGAAGGGTCGAGAACCAGAGGACACAGATCTAAGGTGATTAACAGAAGAACCAAAGGCGACATGAGGAAAAACATTTTTACGCAGCGAGTAGTTAGGATCTGGAAGTTTACTGCCTGAAACGGTGGTGGAGACAGATTCAATTGGATTTCAAACTGGAATTGGATTAGTACCTGAAGGAAAAGAATGTGCAGGGCTACGGGGAAAGGGCGGGGTGTGTGACTAGCTGAAGTGCTCTTGCAGAGAGCCGGCACGGGGCTCGACGGGTGCTGTAATCATTCTATGAATCTATGATTCAACCATGTATTTGGGGTCCAACTAAAGCACTCCTTCTCCATCGCAAAGTTTACCTTTACTTGCTGGCCAATAAGGGACTCTACAGCTTGCACTGCCTTCTGGCTTCCCAAGTTCCCATAAATATTTGTATTGAAATAATTCCTCTTTACTTCTTCCTATTCTGCTCAGGTCCTGCAAGTGTTTTACTTATGGTTACTTTTGGTGATTTCGTGACAATGATTTACTATTTTTTCTGAGACAGTTAAGGGATGTGGAATAAAAATTCTCTAAAAATAATCTAAATATATCAAAAATATTGAAATGATCCATCGCTAAAAATTGACATTACAACAAAAAAACATACACCTATTCTTCTTTAAAGATTCCATTTCATATGGAGCTTCCTCTGCACTCATTCACAATAGGCTTTGGATACAAGAAGCACAATCGCAGCAGGAAGTTGCACCAGGTATGAATTTAAATAATATGTATGCATTCTGCAACCTTATGGGGCTATTGCACAGAATTATGAAAGCATTCTAGCATATAAAAAGCAGTCAGCTGGAAAATTGCAGAATTGGGCGCAAAACATGCCTAAGGTCTGCTGATCCTCTGTGCTCATTTTGTGCCTGTAAAACCAGCACAGCTGATTAGAAAATCTGCTCTAAAGTTCTAAACCATTGTACTAACTAATCCCCAGAGATTATATGATTCAAAATATTGTTTTCTTAATTGTTAAAGGTTGACATAGGCTGCCGTGGCCAAGGAAAGAACCTGAAGTACCTCAAAACAAAGTAACAGTTCAACAATTGCAATACTGAAAGATTTTTTAAAAATTTTGAAATGTCTGGCAATACTACAGATAAAGTATTAAACTCCTATAAAAGAATTGTACATTTGAAACCAGCCAGTACACCTGCTTAAAATATTCAATGTCTCCCCTTCCCCTTTCAATAAGTATTTCCAAAACACTCATTATCTTGGGCTGAGTTGAAGAGAAGAACTGGTTAGTACAGCCATTAATACTTCCAAAACTTTGTGCCAGATGGATGGGACAGTACTTAGATCATGCTGCCCTTCCAAATAGTAGAGAAATGTACATAACAGAGCAACATGTGTATATATATGTGTGTGTGGAAAACAGGTATGTGTATGGAAGTAAAAACAGACGGGAATGCGAGGTGGCAAATGATAAACAGATTGTCATGAAATTGAAGTGCTAAATCAATGTATATACAAATGTCACAATGCATATTTAATTATCTATGGGTAAGAAAGAAAAGGCTTGAAAGTATCGTATCTGACATTTGGAATAGGAGGAAGCTTCTAGTACACACCCTGTAAATGGTACATATATACATACAAACACACACACACATATATATATATATGTATGTATGTATGTTAATAATAAAAATCCCTGACTGCAAAGTGATGTAAGTACAGACAACTCTCGATTTTCCGGGTCCCTCGGGGATTGGGTTTTGCCGGGTAAATTGACCTGTGGGTGAGCAGCAGCTGGAGCTGAGGCAAGGCAGAGCGCTTAAAAGCAGCGCGGCAAGTGCAGGCTCGACAGAGGCAGTGGACCTGTGTGCGAGCAGCAGCGGGAGCTGAGGCAAAGCAGAGCGTTTAAAAGCAGGGCTCAACAGGCAACATTCGAAAGGAACATCAGCGTTTCAAAGTGACGTCGACAGCGCGCACACACACGGAACTTTAAATGCCGTTACAACGGTTTCCCATTGCATCCGTGTACGGATAATCGAGAGTTGCCTGTAGTAATGATTTGTGAAAACACAGTACATTACTAATTCAAATATTTGTTTGTTACCTCAATTTTCATATTCATATGCATGTTCCATTTACAATCAAGGAGTGACTTAAAAAAGGCAGTAGAGTGCTATATTTCCTGGGGAGGGAGGGGGCGCTACTGGCTTCTGCGGAATTACGTGGGAGTTAGCTGAGGCGCGAATGCAGTAGCGGCACACCCGCTAGTAGCGCCCTGGACCATTGCACCTCCGACGATGACGTCATTGCCGTGTGCGGCGACCCCATTTTGCTCCGCAGTGGCCCCTTTCTGCTCTGCAACAGAAATTGGCCAGTGCCCCGTGAGGCCGCTGCAGGCAATGCCCGCACCAGCCTCACAGGTCTCGAACCTGGCTGGACACCCATCGTGGGGTGAAACTTAAAAGGGAGGTACACTATGCCACACGATGCCATTTCTTTTACCTCCCCTTTTCGGTCGGGTCATTGTCTGCTCCTTTCACTGCAATTGTGCAACCCAGAACTCTGTTTTGGTGCCGGGCTGCAGCCACAGCACCCCTTGGCCCTGATGGCCCAGTGGAGGCCATCAAAGGACCTGCAGAGTTCGCAGTGTCCCTTCCCTTTAACGGAAGGGGCGTAGCGCTCCGTGATGCATCTGCGTGGTGCCCCCGAACCCGCCCCAAAAGGAAGTGAAATGCCCCCAACCGGGGCGATAGGGAATTTTGGCCCCTAGTATTCTACTTGTCTTTTGAACATTTTACTAAATCTTTTGGAAATGTAGTGCTGACAATTGAAGGAGCTAAGTGATAACATAACTAACAGTTCATTTTTTTTTTACTGCAGTTGTGCCAAGAACAGTGAAGTTACAAGTAATAACAATAGAACATTTAATAATTAACCAATTAAGTAAAGTCCTACATGTTTGAGTACATCTAAGTGTTTTAAGAAACCTCCAGCACATGAACTGCACTTGAAGTTCATGCAATTTAATGAGTATTTGTGAAAGCTTCCAACAGAATAAATTAAATAGATCTGTACAATTATACTGACAATAAATAGAACACTGCACAGTAATAAAATATTACATACAGACAATTATAGTGCTGGATTAAATAAAAATAAGGAAATATTTACACATGAAAAAAAATCCAATTAACAAGATCGAACAAATAACCTGGTTTACAGTTAACATTTCTGTCAATTTGGACTCGATTCCTTGTGCTGCCTGACACTTGAACATATAAGTTTATCAGTAATTAACTGGAGCACCCTGTGGATGACTGCGCCTCACCTCAATAGAGGAAACACCAACGCACAAACTTCTTCTTATTGAGTTGTTCAATGCGTATACAACAGCACTGATAATGGCAGGACTGCCATTGAGAGGAAAAAAATAACTATGAGTATCAAAAATGCCCAGTGTACATACCACTTTAAGATTCATCTTTACTATCTCTCATTGACATAGTTCTTGCTTCAGATGAGATAGTGTGGTATTGGCTGTATGCCAAACAGTAAGTATTTGTATGTGATAGTGGGACTTTTTTTTCCTCCCTGCCAATTAAACACCTCCCAATATTTAATAACCCGCCTCGCAACTACTGATTTTTTTTTAATGGGGACAAACAAGGTCAACTATTCCTAAAATCTCAGATTCATGCCCTAATAACTTGATTGATAAATACACTACCACAGTGTAGAACTGAACCATGCAGACCTCAGGGTAAATTTTCATCTTCAATGCTCCCAGCACAGAGCTCTGTGTGTTGGAATGCATCTCGTGAATTTGAGCTTGTGTTCCCACAACTTTCCATCCATTATTTGAAGCTGAAGCTGATGACAAAAATTTTGCCACATGAGAATTGCAGGTTTGACCTTTGGTTTCTGTGGAACAGCTGGTTTCAGTCAGCGTTGCAGTAGAGGTGCTACAATTCATTTCAATACTGGGCTATGGGGGTGGAGAGAAGGAATCAGTTACTGTTTCTGTACCTGATTGCTACCCTGTGAATCTTCCTGGAAAGTACCCTGGTGACATCCATGGTCTGGGCACACAAATTAAGGATTGGGTCATGTTTGCTCGCATCTTTGGAATTGTACCCTGGCGTATTGGTACATTCAGAAAATGAAGAGAGAAAGTTGAAAATAAAAATAAAGTCAAGGATTCAGTTCCCAATCTTTTCGACTGGAAATAAAATCTCCCATGACTTACTGTTGGTGTCACTCAAATATTTTAGAGCATTTGCATATAATGCTCCTATTTTCTAGATTTGTATGTTAAAATCTATCTCAAAAGGCAAGATTGTTATTCTCCAAAGAGCTGAGACTTGGGGAAGATTTTTATTTCAACATCCAAGCTTTTGATCAGGCTTTGTTCTTCCATCTTAGTTTGATCATTTAGATCAGCCAAAAGTAAAGATTCCATGAATAATTTGGTTTTAGTAATAAATGAAAGGAGCTAGTCCTTGGTGAAATACTGGAACACAATTTCTTCGAATCCTTTTGGGATAGAAAATGGACATAGAACCAGGGATGCTATAACATACATAATTTTTCTTTTTGTATACAATAGTCTTGCATTATTTACAGAAATTTGTATTTTTCCATGATGAATTCTATCCAGAAATTTATGAACTTAAATTGACTTTGTTAAATACAGTAGTTTAATTTACCGATTCAAGGGTTGTAGCAATTTTCTACTGCAAATGCTCAAAATACAGGAACTTCTAAATGTTGGAAATGATAACTTTTTTCTAACAGCAACTTGCATTTCCAGAGCACTTTTAAAAATAACTTCAATTTTTATTGCACTTTTAAAGTGAAGAAGCATTCTAAGTCACTTCATAGATGGTCACAGGAAATAAGTGGATACCAAGCCAGGAAGAAAGATTGGATGAGCCGGTGGAATGTTTTGTTGAATAAATGGATTCTGAGAAGATCTTTAATGATGAAGCGCGAGGTAGAAAAGTGGAGGAGATTATGGAGGGACATGGTGGCTGAAGGCTGTGGCATCAATGGTAGGGAGAAAGGAGGGAAGAATGAACAGAATGCCAGAATCAGAGGAATAGAGATTAGGATGTAGTTGAAGAGGTCGGAAGGTGTGAGGCCATTGGAATATTTAAAGACAAAGGATAACATTTTAATTTTTATGTGTTGGAGGTCAGGGAGCCAGTAAAGGTCAGTGAGAATGGGGGATGATGGGACATAGTGCAGGGCAGGGCACAAACAGCAGAGTTTAGGATCATTTGGAGTTTATTGAGGTAGCAGGATGCCAACAGCAAAGTAAGCAATGAAATAATCACGTCTGGAAGTGACAAAGACTTGTATAAAAGTTTTAATGATGGAAGGGCTGAGGTGGATGTGGCAATGTTGCAGAGATGCAAGTAAGCAACCTTGGTGATGGTTCGGATAAGGGGTTTAAAACTCATCTCAGGATTGAACAGGATGGTAAGATAGTGAACAGGCTTCAGTTTTTCTTATGTTGATCTGGAGGAAGTTGTGACTCATCCTGAACTTGATATCGGGCAAGCAATCATACAGTAGAGAGGGAGTCATTGGGTTGAGAGAAGTGGTGGAGCTGTGACCCCATGCTTGTGAATGATGTTGCTGAGAAGCAGTGTGTAGACTTTGAAGAAGAAAGAGCCAAGGATAGATTCTTGGGTCCTCTGGAAGTTGCAACGTGGGAACGTGAAGAGAAGCCTTTGATAGAGATGAATTTCATTTGGATAGGTAGGAATGGAGACATGCAAAGGCAGTCCTGTGAATCTGGAAGACGAAGGCAAGGCTTTGGAGGAGGATGACGTGATAAACCATGTTCTCTTTTTTTTTGCTTGTTTTCTTTTTCCATATGATGTGTGCTGTCCATCTATTTCCATGTCTTACTTTATTTCTGTCCCCAATATTTAATTCCCATCTCTTTGAACCCAATATAACTCTCTCCCTGATCTCTTTCTTTGCCTAATTTTCTCCCCCACCCCGATACCTTTCACCCCCATGTTTCCCTACCCTATTTCTCTCTTATTTCCTTTGCATCCAAGCCTGATGTCCCTGCCTCCCTATCCAATCTCTTTATTCCCCCAGCTGTAAGTAGCGGGGAAAAAAATGAGTACGGCTCATGAAAGAGAAAGGCCTAGGAGTGGCTGAGGAGCGAGGCAGGCAAGCAGCAGTAATAGGAGTTTAGCCACAAATAGAAATATAGGGCCCAAGTTTCCACATGATTTGCGCCTGATTTTTAGGAGCAACTGGTGGAGAACGGACTATCTTAGAAATCGCAATTCCCCACATTTTTCTTTCTGCAGTTCTAGTCAGGTAGAACAGTTCTACTTTGGAACAGAATTTTTTCTTCAAAAGGGGGCGTGTCCGGCCACTGACGCCTGATTTCAAAGTTTCCACAGTGAAAACGTACTCCAAACTAAAGTAGAATGGAGCAAGTGAAGATTTTTGTAGAACTGAAAAAACCTTGTCTACACATTAAAAAATCAGGCGCAGGTTACAAATTAGGCGTCCAGAACGAGGTGGGGGGAAGGGGGGGGGAAGGGAACTCATTAAATTCTACAATAAATCCTTATTTATACTTCTACAAATATTATACAAATAAATCCAACCTGAATAAACATTTATAAGCAAAGAAAAGATTAAATAAACCATCTTCCTACCTGTGTGAAAGTGCTTCAGGCACGGAGAATTCTGCAGTCAGCCTGAGGCGTCAATTCTTCCCGCGGGGTGGAGGGGGGGAGGCGCCCGTTCTTTCCCGCGGGGGGGGGGGGGGGAGAGGCGCCCGTTCTTCCCGCCGGGGGGGGGGGAGGCGCCCGTTCTGCCCGCAGGGGGAGGGGGAGGGGAGAGGAGGCGCCCGTTCTTCCCACGGGGGGGGGAGGCGCCCGTTCTGCCCGCAGGGGGGGGGGGGGGGGGAGGGGAAAGGAGGCGCCCGTTCTTTCCCGCGGGGGTTGGGGGGAGGCGCCCGTTCTTCCCGCGGGGGGGGGGGGAGGGGAGAGGAGGCGCCCGTTCTTCCCACGGGGGGGGGAGGCGCCCGTTCTGCCCGCAGGGGGGGGGGGGGGGAGGGGAAAGGAGGCGCCCGTTCTTTCCCGCGGGGGTTGGGGGGAGGCGCCCGTTCTTTCCCGCGCGGGGGGGGGGAGGAGGCACCCGTTCTTCCCGCGGAGGGGGAGGGTAGGGGAGAGGAGGCGCCCGTTCTTTCCCGCGGGGGTTGGGGGGAGGCGCCCGTTCTTCCCGCGGGGGGGGTAGGAGGCGCCCGTTCTTCCCGCGGGGGGGTAGGAGGCGCCCGTTCTTCCCGCGGGGGGGGGGGGGCGCCCGTTCTGCCCGCGGCCGGGGGGGGGGGGGGGGGGGGAAGGACACAGTGAGAAGGCTGCAAGTGCTAATGTGCTTTTATTTTAAAAATTTTCAAAAATTAAACAGCTACAAAGAACTACAAAAATGGCCGAGTGCCAATGTTTTTTTCACACTGAGCATGCGCGAACACTCCAACGCGCACGCGCAGTGTTGCCGGCAGGAAAAAAACTAATTTAAATAGTACCCGCCCCCTCCCACTTACAAAATCGGCACGAGTGTAGGCTCCGCCCCTCTGGGCGCCATGCCAGGCAGACAAGGAGCTGCAGAACGCTCCAGAATCGCGATTTTTTTTTTAGGCGCCGTTTTAGGCGCGAAAAACGGGCGCCCAGCTCGGAGGGGCGCCTGTTTTTTGTCGTGTGGAAACTTGGGCCCATAGGAACAGGAGTAGGCCATTTAGCCCCTCGAGCCTGTTCCACATCCAATGAGATCATGGCTAATCTGTGACCGAACTCCATATACCCGCCTTTGCACCATATCCCTTAATACCTTTGGTTAACAAAAATCTATCAATCTCAGATTTAAAATTAACAACTGACCCAGCATCACTTGCCATTTACGATAGAGAGTTCCAAACTTCTACCACCCTTTACATGTAGAAGTGTTTCCTAACTTCACTCCTGAAAGGCCTATGCTCCCTAGTCCTAGACTCCCCAACCAGCGGAAATAGTTTATCTCTATCTACTCTATCAGTTCTCCTTAATATCTTGAAAACTTCAATCAAATCACCCTAGTTTGTGTAATCTCTCCTCATAATTTATCCCTTGGAATCCAGCTATCATTCTGGTAAAGCTACACTGCATTCCCTCCAAGGCCAATACATCCTTCCTAAGGGGTGGTGCCCAGAACTGCTCACAGTACCCCAGGGCTTTGTATAGCTGTAGCATAACTTCTACCCCTTTGTATTCTAGTCCTCTAGATATAAAGGCTTGCATTCCATTAGCCTTTTTGATTATTTTCTGTACCTGTCCATGACATTTGAATGATCTATATACATGGACACCCAAGACTCGTTGGACCGGCACCGTTTCTGGCTTGTCACCATTTAAGAAGTATCCTGTTCTATCCTATTTATGTCAAAAATGGATGATTTCACATTTGCACAGTTTTCCACATTTGCTTAATCTATTAATATCTCTTTGTCATTTTATGCTTCCATCTACACTGCTTACAATGCTGCCTATCTTTGTGTCATCCGCAAACTTGGATAAGTCATTAATAAATACGTTGACTAATTGAGGCCCCAACACAGATCCCTGTGGGACACCACTAGTCACAACTTGCCAATTAGAGTACCTGCCCATTTTCCCTATTCTCTGTCTCCTGCTGCTCAGCTAATTTCCTAACCAGGTCAGTAATTTGCCTTCAATTCCGTGAGATATACGATTCAAAACTTTTTGAAGATATATTGGAACAAAGAACATTGTTAAATTACTGTGGAGTAGAAATCGGTATGCGTAACGCCGTTTTATGCCTGGAAAACGGGTGCAAAGCATATTAAATTAGCCTACGCCTAATCTGCACAGGCATTTGTCCCACTGTTAAATTTGTGGCTGTCCTGGGCAGATGTCTAAAACAGACGTAAATATGTTAATGAGGGAATTTAACACCTGTTGAAGGATCCTTTGACAAATTAATCCCCGATGAGCAGGGTAGACGGCAGACAAAAATAAACTTTTCTTGTGAGGTGAGCTGCCTGTGGAGACACACCATGCACTGGCAGTTCACCCTTAAGATGTTGATGAGGCCCAAGGGTCAATTTCGGGACGGCTTCGGGACTCTCTATCCAGGCGCGCTCTGCTCGCGCAGTGCCGAGTCCGGGCCTGAAAATAGGCCAGACTAACTTCTACCCCTTTAATTCTCAAAACTACATCAGATCAGCAGCTAATCCTAAAAAGGGGCAGCTCCTTTGGGTGATTGGTTGGTGTCCCAGACTCCCTCCTTTGGGTTATATTTCATTACATTACAACAGTGACTACACTTCAAAAGTACTTCATTGGCTGTAAAGCGCTTTGAGACATCCGGTGATCATGAAAGGCTCTATATAAAGCTAAGTCTTTCTTCTTCTTATAAACTGGGACACAGACCACACTCCTTTGGGAAACACAGGGGTACCTATTGCCAGACCCTCTGAGAGGGCATGTCTGTATTCATACTGAGGGTGTGGCAACCAAGGCCAGTACTTGCACTGGTGACCTGGTTCAGTGTCTACATTTGTTCAGATGTATAGGGGCCAAAATTGCCCCTTTCTATAAGGCCCGTGGCCACTACTTTCAGATCGGTGGGGACTGGCCACCGAGTCTCCGCGGAGGGTCCGCCATTTTAGAAATTGCCCGTCCTCAGTTTTGGAGCAGTGTAGGGGACCGCTCTGCCTGTTTTCCCGCCGCATCAAGCACGCGTCGACCCCTTACCGAAATTGCTCAGCTGGAATTTGCCCCTTTTGAAAATTGCCCTGTGGGAGTGGCGCTGCCGTCAGTCAGTGCCCATGACAGCTTTTGCTGTCGGTACTCTTTCTGTGGCTTAGCAGCACGGCTGCCCTTAAAGAGGAGGTGGTGCTCCATCCTATTTTTTTTTGTTGGCCGACTGCCAGGCCGGGCGGATAATTATGGCCGTGGGTTCGGCCTAGCACTCCTCTTGGGTGCCAGGCCACTGGCCCGGCCAAAACCCTCCCTGGCAGCCGAGTGTTTGCCACTAAGTTGGCTGCAGAATTCGCCGTGACCCTCCCCTTTAACTGAAGGGGAGGGATGTTGTGACGCACCAACGCGATGACATCATCAGCGCAGCGCTGATGACTTGAAGCGTCGGCCACTATGACCTGCCCCCACTTCCGCCCCGCTAGTGGCAGCTACTCCAACCCAACCTCACTTCCGGCCCGCTCCAAAAAAAGCACGAAGTGCTGAATTTCTCCAGATTGGCCGCCCCATGCAGTGGGGCGGCCGGAACACTTCAAGAACAGTAGGTGCGACTTGTTTTAGGCAGTGGGCAAATTCGGCCCCATACTATTTTAAGGCAAAATAATCGTCAATCATAGAAAAAGGTCCTGTTGTAGGCAACTGCCTCAACTGGAACTAGAGTCTGTGCCAGTAGGTGCATAGCCTTGTCCATAAGCGAGGACTGGATTTTAAGAAGCGATCGGCTGTGACTAACTTAGAGACCAGTGCCAGTGGAGGCAAAGTAATTGGCAGATTATTGATGAAATTAAAAGCTATTAATGAACAATAGCCAGCATTCAAAATCCATTGATAAGCGTGCACAATAATTTAAAATAATTCATACTGAAATAGAGTGCAAGTAAATACAGCAACTTGAAAAAACTTCATTTGCATCATAGGAGACTACAGGAACAAGTTTGTTGCCAACAAAAGAGGAAAACGCATCATCTGAGCAAAGATTTTCTCTATTCATTGTAAACTACTTAATTGTAAACTACTGCACAAAGATTACGTGCTTTGGAGCGCAGCGGTACACGAAGGTTCCACTAAGTGCTAACGCACTACATTGCCCCTCCCCTTCATTTAATGAGGGGGGGGGGTGGCTGCTGTGTATGCTGCACTTTGGTGACCGCCACTAGGCCACCAGGGAGTCAATCGACTGGGCTAGCAGCCCAGCACCCATAACGGAGTGCCATGCTGCATGATGGCGGCCTGGTCGATATGACAGCCGTCATTGTCGGGCTGATGGAAGATTCGGCTGACAGAAAAACATGGCGGCTCGCGGCGCAAAAGGTCTCCCCTTTAAGATGTCCGCCAGTTTCGCACCCCGCAAAGCTGGCGGTGACATCCGCCGGTGCCATCCTCGCAGCCCGCGGGGCAATTTGCCCCGTGGGGCGCATAGGGATCAGCGCGGGGCGGTAAGGGATCGGCGTGCACGGCGATGATGTCATTGCCAGGTGTGCGCCGGCCCAGGGCACAAATCGCGGGGCATTGGGCGCTACCAGCCCATCGCCTCCCAAATCTCCGGTGCAATTTCCTGAGAGGCACAAACACCCTCTCACCTGGGTGAAAACTTCATCGCGTCCCTGTAGCACCCCCCGGAGGCACTATCGGGGCTATAAAAAGGAGCAATTTCGGCCCTAAGGTCTTTGGGACCTAAGTACCTTGTAAGTATCTCCTCAACAAACAAGGTAAGCTATTTTAGAGTTCACACTCAAATGAGGGTTATACAGAATAACAAATAGCATCCAAGTCGATAAGGTAGTTAAAAAGGCATACGGAATGCTTTCCTTTATTAGCGACGTATAGAATATGAGCAGGGAAGTTATGCTCGAACTGTATACAACACTAGTTAGGCCGCAGCTGGAGTACTGTGTACAGTTCTGGTCACCACATTACAGGAAAGATGTGATTGCACTAGGGAGGGTGCAGAGGAGATTTATAAGGATGTTGCCAGGACTGGAAAATTTTAGCTATGAGGAAAGATTGGATAGGCCGGGGTTGTTTTCTATGGAACAGAGGAGGCTGAGGGGAGATTTAATCGAGGTGTATAAAATTATGAGAGGCCTAGATAGAGTGGATAGGATGGACCTATTTCCCTTAGCAGAGGGGTCAATAACCAGGAGGCATAAATTTAAAGTAGTTGGTAGAAGGATTAGAGGGGAGATGAGGAAAGATTTTTTCACCCAGAGGGTGGTGAGGGTCTGGAACTCACTGCCTGAAAGCACTTGGATGTGCACTTAAAGACTTGTGACCTACAGGGCTGCGTACGTGGTGCTGGAAGGTGGGATTAGGCTGGGTAGCTCTTTTTCGGCCGACTCAGACACAATGGGCACATGGCCTCCTTCTGTGTCATAATTTTCTATGATTCTATGATGTCTTAAGATCAAGCGCAGCTTGTGTTAAGGTAGCAAAAACACATTCTCTGTAAAGTTCAAGCATCATCACTTGGCTCCAAATCAATGTTTAAAATGCCTGGGAAGCTGGGCTGCACTCCTTAGCCTTATTTTGATCCAAAAGCCAAGGTAACTAATAGGGACAGGCTAATAAAGAATCAAAACAAGATCATCACCTTTACTTGCTTGTTTCAATTCAGTTTAGTCGGTTTTAAGACTTTTGTGTGCTCCTCTGTGGAATCTGGATTCTCAGCTGTCTGTGGGGGTTGATGAATGATCGTTTTACCTTCCAACTCTTTACTGCAGAGTAAGAGAAACAAATGAAATAAAAAAGAAAATGGATACATTTAAGAAGACAGTAACAATCATAAATCCTAGAATTCTGTGAATCTGTTTTCTTTTAAACTACAAGTTCAATTGTATTTATGATGTGTATTCTCCAGTGCACCCATCATACTGACATCATGAGCTGGAATGCCAAAACAAAGCCACTGTCCAGCAATATATGCAACTTCATGACAAACTTGTACTATTTTTAAAAAATCACTACTTACATTATTTAAGTACGTAAAACTAAAATTTGTTTCAGTGGGTTGAAATGAACATGATATAACACTGATGAGGCTTTTATCTTACACAAGACTAACAACTAACAATGTTCAAAATCACTCGACAGTCCCAGGGTTTTACAAGAAGATCCAAAAGTGAAATTAAGTCACAGAATAATATAGCACAGAAGGAGGCCATTTGGCCCATCATACTTGTGCCGGCTCTTTGGTAGAGCTATCCAATTAAAACCACTCTGCTGCTCTTTTCTCATTACCCTGTAAATTTTTTCCCTTTAAGTCTTTATCTAATTCTACATAGATCATAAGAAATAGGAGCAGGAGTAGGCCACATGGCCCTTCGAGCCTGCTCTGCCATTCAACAAGACCATGGCTAATCTTCTATCTTCATGCCCTATCCCCATATTCATTGATTCCCCTGGAGTCCAAAAATCTATCGATCTCATACTCAACAATTGAGCATCCACAGCCACCTGGGGTAGAAAATTCCAAAGATTCACAACCATCTAAGTGAAGAGATTTCTCCTCATCTGAGTCCTAAATGGTCGACCCCTTATCCTGAGACGACGATCCCTAGTTCTACACACTCCAGCGAGGGGAAACAGCCTCTCAGCAACTACAAGTCTTCTAAGAACTTTATTAGAAAGAGCAAAGGGCCGGTGCTTGTGCCCGTTCAAAGTGGTGCAGGTAGCATGCAAAATTCATGCTGCCTGCTCATTATGCTGATTGGAGCGCTGATCTCAGTGCTAAATGCGCTGCTGGTTGGCATAGTGCTGAACAGGGGGCCAATATTAGGTGCAGTCTACTGGCCAATAAAGTTTGGCCTAGGCTCTGCATTACTTAAAGGTGAGTTGTTTTGTTGCAGAAGCACCTCATTGTCAGTCTAGATGAAGTCATGGCCCAACAGAGAAGAGAGGGTGAAGAGGTTTTCTGATGCGCAACTGGAGGCCTCGGACTTGGTGACGTGATCTAGTAATCATCACTCATACCTCACAATCATGGCTTCACCTCACCCTAACACACTTGCCATTGCTGCAAGACTCACACCCGCATCTCACACCTTGCACACTACCAGCTATTCAACCATGGCAGGCACATCACCCAAACACATTGCATCACACTCACTGACACAGTTCCCTTTATCTTGCAGGCAAAGGTGGCTCATAACCCCTAGGAGCAGCAGCAGATGGGTGGAAGGGAAGCCCAACTTCACAACCTTATGGCACTGGAGGAGACAGTGCTGGAGATAATTGGAGGGGCCATCACTGAAGCTGTGGCGAGCGGTGAAGTCGAAAGCATTGCTAATGATGATGATATGCTAATACCTAATCCTTCTTCTCACTTTCCACTTCCATCTCATCCCACAATTTATTCCCATTTACAAGCTGCTGATGGTATAAGCATGCACATTTTGCTTTCCCCGCACCCTCCTCAACATAACCTGACCCTTGTGCCTTTCTCCTTTCAGATACCCAAGAAGTCCCACCAGCGCAACCTGTCCACCAAGACACTCCCAAGCATCAGCTCAGAAAATGGCACTGCGTGGACATTAGAGGGTAATATAGAGGCAGGATTGGCACATGGTGAGGCACCGGGCATGAGTGAGCTGCAGCCAGGCCAGGGAGAAAGGGTAACTAGGGTGCCAGCTCCCCGGAGGGCGAGTTCGCGCACGAGTTCTGTTGCACAGAACTCAGATGATGACCTCAATGGGGCAGCCTTCAGAAGTAGGGTGATGGGCATGCACACATAAATATTTGGTGCAATGGCAAGCCTGCCAGAGAGCCTCTTGTCAGTGTCAAGGAACATGGAGGAGTCCGGCTTCAAAGTTGCACGAGGTTTTGTACGGAGTTTGGAGCCCATTATTTCCAGGATGGAAATGATGGGCAACTCCATTAGAGAATATGTGGACCCAATCATGATGCTGGGTGTGATGTGCGATCTCACAGCTTCCATTGCAGCACAGGCAGAAGCGACCCAATGTCTCAGTGCTGCAACAGAAGCTCAGACTGCTCTCCTGCAGTCTGAGTTGCTGCCATGCAACATAAGGCTGCTCTCATGCAATCTCAGCTTGCTGCCACATAAGATCAGACTGCTGCCATTGTGGCTGGATTTACTAGTGTGAAAAGGGACTTGCAGGGTCTCACAGCAGTCCAGCAATCTGTCCTCCATCAAGCAAGAACCTGCTGTCCTCTCTCAGGATGACAGTATTCCTACTCCCACCATTACTACTCTGCTAGCGCCCTTGCTGCTGCCTGCCATCCAGCCAGTTCAGACTGCTGTCACCCATGGTACAGTCTACAGCTGGGCCTTCTAGCTGCTTGAGGTCGTCCTGCAAGACCATCTTCAGTCTCCCCCACTGAAAGTCAGCAGTCTTCCACAAGCCATGCTGCAGCCATTGGGGTAGCTCATGGGGACAGGTGCAGGAAAAATGCATGGAACAGCACCAACCCTTGTACATGGCCTTCTGTGACCCTCTAAAGGCCTTTGACACAGTCAACCGTGAGGGGCTATGGAGCATCCTACTCAATTTCGGCTGCCTCCAAAAGTTCGTCACCATCCTCTGCCTGCTCCAAGACGACATGCAAGCCGTGATCCTGACCAACGGATCCATTACAGACCCAATCCATGTCCAGACAGGGGTCAAGCAGGGCTGCATCATCGTGCCAAGCCTCTTCTCAATCTTCCTCGCTACAATGCTCCAGCTCACACTCAACAAGCTCCCCACTGGAGTGGAACTATACTACAGATCTCATCGTCTCCTGGCCAGATCCAAGACCATCCCAATCTCTGTCGTCGAGCTACAGTATGTGGAAGACGCATGCGTCTGCGCACATTCAGAGACTGAACTCCAAGTCATAGTCAACATCTTAACTGAGGCGTACGAAAGCATGGGCCTTACATTAAACATTCGTAAGACAAAGGTCCTCCACCAGCCTGTCCCCGCCACACAACACTACCCCCCAGTCATCAAGATCCACGGCGCAGCCCCAGACAACATGGATCACTTTCCATACCTCAGGAGCCTATTATCAACAAGGGCAGACATCAACGACGAGATTCAACACCACCTCCAGTGCGCCAGCGCAGCCTTCGGCCGCCTGAAGAAAAGACCAAGCTCATGGTCTACAGGGCTGTAGCGATACTTGCACTCCTGTATGGCTCAGAGACGTGAACCATATACAATAGACACCTCAAATCGCTGGAGAAATACCACCAACGATGTCTCCGCAAAATCTTGCAAAGCCCCTGGGAGGACAGACACACCAACATTAGCGTCCTTGACCAAGTCAACATCCCCAGCAGCGAAGCACTGACCACACTCAACCAGCTTCGCTGGGCAGGCCACATTATTCACATGCCTGACACAAGACTCCCAAAGCAAGCGCTCTACTTGGAACTCCTACACAGCAAGCGAGCCCCAGGTAGGCAGAGGAAACATTTCAAGGACACCCTCAAAGCCTCCTTGATAAAATGCAACATCTCCACTGACACCTGGGAGTCCCTGTCCCAAGACCGCTCTAAGTGGAGGAAGTGCATCCGGAAGGGCGCTGAGCACCTCGAGTCTCATCGCCGAGAGCATGCAGAAGCCAAGCGCAGGCAATGGAAGGAACATGCGGCAAACCAGTCCCAACCACCCTTTCCTTCAACAACTGTCTGTCCCACCTGTGACAGAGACTGTAATGCCCATATTAGACTGTTCAGCCACCTAAAAACTCATTTTTAGAGTGGAAGCAAGTCTTCCTCGATTTCGAGGGACTGCCTATGATGAGCTCTGCGTAGGAGCACTAGAGTAGGAAAAGGAATACTAAGGACAGACATTAAGGGAATGCACAAAGGTGATTAGTTGATGTTGTGCAGTATTGAAATTGATAAATTTATAAATTATGTTTGGAATTTTTGTTTTGTGATGGTTCTCATTTCAGCTTTGTGCATTCCCCACCTTACCATCCCTCTGTCACAGAACATCACATGTTCTGTCACAGAGGGATGGTAAGGTGGGGAAGTGGTGAGCAACAGGGATCTGGAGTTTCATTCATTGGAACCGGAATGTGATGAGGTGCTCACGGACAGGCCATCTGGAATGGGGATCTGCTGCCTGCCTCCTCCCTTCCTCCTTCACCTCCTGAGGTGGTCCCAGAAATTGTGGTGGCAAGTGCTGTGCCCTCATGATGGCCAGGTTGTGGAGGATCCAGAACTGGAGGGCATAGTCTTAGAATAAGGAGCCACCCATTTAAAACTGAGATGAGGAAGAATTTCTTCTCACAGAGGGTTGTAAATCTGTAGAATTTGCTGCCTCAGAGAGGTGTGGAAGCTGGGTCATTGAATAAATTTAAGACAGAGATAGAGTTTCTTAACCGATAAGGGAATAAGGGGTTATGGGGAGTGGGCAGGGAACTGGACCCGAGTCCATGGTTGGATCAGCCGTTATCGTATTAAATGGTGGAGTAGGCTCGTGGGGCCGTATAGCCTACTGATGCTCCTATTTCTTATGTTCTTATGTTAGAAATAGCCAAGTTAAGGCTATCTCTGCTCACTTTAATAATCAGGATCGACTGTAAAACCAATCTGGTGGATACATTGTGTTTAATCAGAGTTTAAGATGGAATATAATACATTAGTTATATAGCAAAAACATACAACGGTAACAGGTAGTTGATATTGATGCCGATCGGACAAACGGCTGGCACACATAAGCAGTTCTCTGGCTTGCAGTCTCTTTCTCTGTTTAAAGCATGGGATCACTCGAAAAGTGTTCGACCAGCTCGTCTTCTGTTTCACCCTCCCCTCCCACCACCTGTAGAGGTTCCCCATAAAACTTAATATCCAATAAGGTGTCTAGTTCTTCGTCTCGATTCTCGAAACAAAGCCCGCCCTAAATATGTCTTACGATTTTGACCACATATCATTCTGTTTACACCAACCCAGGGTTTCTTCCTTTGGAAATCTCTCTCGTCTCCTTTGATCCCATGAAGTCAAACTAGAAAACTGCTCATTATCTCCTTTACGACGTAGCAACATGTTTACGTTAACTCTCTCAACTTCCATCCCTTCAAAGTCTTAAAGTCTTAAATTGTCTTAAAGATACACAAAAAATACAGGGTCAGGCTCACCTCTAAAAATGGAATAGAGGTAGCCTCCTCAAGGTTGCTCGCACAGGTGGTGGGAGGGGAGGGCGAAACAGAAGACGAGCTGGTCGAACACTTTTCGAGTGATCCCATGCTTTACCGAAGGAAGCTTTAAACAGAGAAAGAGACTGCAAGCCAGAGAACTGCTTATGTGTGCCAGCCGTTTGTCCGATCGGCATCAATATCAACTACCTGTTACCGTTGTATGTTTTTGCTATATAACTAATGTATTATATTCCATCTTAAACTCTGATTAAACACAATGTATCCACCAGATTGGTTTTACAGTCGATCCTGATTATTAAAGTGGCCAAAGATAGCCTTAACCTGGCTATTTCTAACATAAGAACATAAGAAATAGGAGCATCAGGAGGCTATTCGGCCCCTCAAGCCTGCTCCACCATTTAATACGATAACGGCTGATCCAACCATGGACTCAGGTCCAGTTCCCTTCCCACTCCCCATAACCCTTTATTCCCTTATCGGTTAAGAAACTCTATCTCTGTCTTAAATTTATTCAATGACCCAGCTTCCACACCTCTATGAGGCAGCAAATTCTACAGATTTACACAGATAATGGTTGTCATAGTGCAAAATACTAAAACATCTCAGCAGGGTACCAAGACATTAGCATTTCTAAGCATCTACTACTAGTCTAGGAGACATCTCGTCTCCAAGTTCTAAACGATTTCAAACACAGCATATCATGTTGTGTACAGAAGAACTCCATGAGGCTGAGTACTGTGAGCTAAACTTAGTGTGACCTTAGTTTTCTTTATTACAACTCCAGAGTGCCTAACAACATGGCAGCCAACCTTTTATACTGGCCCTGCACGTGTGTGCAGGTGACCATTAGGACTCCAACAGTCACGCCCTCTGTTGGCAAATATTACATAGTTACATACAGAACATCATCCCCCCCCCCCCCCAAAGTCTTCAGTACAAGTTATTTACAAGTTAAGGCGATCCGGCGCCCTTCGCTCCCTGGCTGATCGTCTAAGTTCAAACCTTGGTGTGTGTGAGTTGGCCAGACCATTGCTGCACTGCACCGCAGCTGGTCTGACCGAACTGTCAGGAATGGTGGGTTTGTCCTTGTGATTGACAGTGAGGTCGATTGCTGGTTGGGTGTGTGTTGATGGATCGTCGATGGTGATGTCCTCTTCAAGTCGTTCCTTGTTGTCAGTAAATCACAATTTGGTCTGATCTAGATGCTTTCTGCACGTTTCGCCATTTAACAGTTTGAATATAAACACCCTATTCCCATCCTTGGCCAAAACAGTGCCAGCAACCCACTTGGGATCATGACCGTAATTCAGGACATACACAGGGTCGTTAACATCAATGTCACGTGAAATAGCCACGCGATCATGGTACATGTTCTGCCGGTGTCGCCGGGTTTCCACGTGATCATTAAGATCTGGGTGGACTAGGGAGAGCCTGGTTTTGAGGGCTCTCTTCATTAATAATCCTGCTGGGTGAACCCCGGTGAGGGAGTGGGGTCGCATTCAGTAACTGAGCAGAATGCGAGACAAGCGGGTTTGCAGGGAGCCGTCCGTTACGTGTTTCATGCTCTGCTTGATTGTTTGGACTGCCCGCTCTGCTTGACCGTTAGAAGCGGGCTTGAACGGAGCAGACCTGACATGCTTGATGCCATTGCAGGTCATAAACTCATTGAATTCCGATGGTGAAACATGGTCCATTGTCGCTGACAAGGACGTCGGGCAAGCCATGGGTGGCGAACATAGCCCGGAGGCTTTCAATGGTGCCTGGATGACATGATTACGCATTCAATCCATTTGGAGTAAGCATCCACAACTATTAAAAACATCTTTCCTAGAAAGGTGCT
Organism: Pristiophorus japonicus; assembly: GCF_044704955.1. NCBI lineage: Eukaryota > Metazoa > Chordata > Chondrichthyes > Pristiophoridae > Pristiophorus > Pristiophorus japonicus. The sequence goes on along the minus strand of NC_091990.1, from coordinate 35,047,777 downwards.
GGCAAAATCTATGTGGATCCTGGACCATGGTTTGGAGGGCCATGGCTACAGACTCAGTGGAGCTTTGCTCAGTTGCGAGCAAGTGTTACACTGATGCATGCATGACTCCATGTCCAAGTCAATGCCGGGCCACCAAACATATGACCTGGCAATTGCCTTCATCATGACAATGCCTGGGTGGGTACTGTGTAGGTCACGTATAAACATTTCCCTGCCTTGTTTGGGCGAAACCACGTGATTACCCGATAAGAGACAATCCGACTGGACGGACATTTCATCTTTGCTTCGGTGAAACGGCTTAATTTCATCTTGCATTTCCCCGGGAACGGCCGACCAGTTCCCATTTAGGACGCAACTCTTTACTAATGATAGCACAGGATCCTGGCTGGTCCAGGTCCTGATCTGGCGAGCTGTGACGGGTGACCCCTCGTTCTCAAAAGCCTCCATGACTAGTAGCAAGTCTGCGGGCTGCGCCAATTCAACCCCAGTGGTGGGTAATGGTTGCCGGCTGAGAGTATCGGCACAGTTTTCAGTGCCTGGTCTGTGGCGGATAACATAGTCATAACGGACAAAGCATTGGTATTTATACCATTGCTCTGAGAACAGCGAAATGAGCGGCTTTTGGTCAGTTTCAAGCTCAAACCGAAGTCCAAATAGTTAATGATGCATTTTCTTAACCCCATATACACATGCTAACGCCTCTTTCTCGACCATACTATAGGCTCTCTCAGCCTTAGACAGACTTCTAGATGCGTATGCAACCAGTTGGAGGTTGCCCGATACATTGGCTTGCTATAACACACAGCCGACCCCGTACGATGAGGCGTCACATGCTAGCACTAAACGTTTACATGGGTCATTGCATCCAAGTAACTTATTTGAACATAGCAGGTTCCTGGCCTTCTCAAAGGCTGTGTCTTGAGATTTGCTTCAAACCCAGCCGTCACCTTTATGTAGCAACATGCGCAAGGGCTCTAACAATGTGCTCAACCCAGGTAGAAAGTTACCGAAATAGTTGAGGAGTCCCAGGAACGAACGCAGCTCCGTCACATTCTGTGGTCTGGGTGCATTCTTGATGGCCTCTGTCTTTGAGTCTGTGGGCCTGATGCTGTCTGCTGCAAACTTTCTCCCCAAAAATTTCTCTTCTGGCGCCAGGAAAACACACTTGGAACATTTCAGCCTGAGTCCCACTCTGTCTAGGAGACTTAGAACCTCTTCCAGTTTGTGCAGATGTTCGATGGTGTCACGACCAGTGATCAGGATGTCGTCTTGAAACACAACGGTGCGCGGAACAGATTTCAGCAAACTCTCCATGTTTCTCTGGAAAATGGCTGCAGCGAATCCCGAAAGGGCACCTGTGGTATATAAACAGCCCTTTGTGTGTGTTGATGCACGTCAGTCTTTTCGAAGTTTCAGCCAGCTCCTGAGTCATGTAGGCGGAGGTTAGGTCCAACTTGGTGAATGACTTCCCCCCCACTTACGTTGCGAACAGATCATCCGCCTTGGGCAGTGGGTACTGGTCCTGTAATGAGACTTGGTTAATCGTTACCTCCGCAGATTCTGACCGTGCCATCGCTTTTCAACACCAGAACAATTGGACTGGCCCACTCGTTTAATTCGACTGGCGATATGGTTCCTTCGCGTTGGAGTCTGTCCAGTTCGATCTCGACTTTCTCCCTCATCATGTATGGAACTGCCCTTGTGATGGACAGGCCATGCATCGGGGCCTAGATGGATTTGTACCTTGGCGCCTGTGAAGTTGCCGATGCCTGGTTCGAATAGCGAAGGAAACTTGCTCAGCACTTGAGCACACAAGGCGTCGATTAACGGAAGATGGTGCTTTGATGTCGTTCCAATTCCATCTAATCTTTTCTAGCCAGCTTCTGCCAAACAGCGTTGGGCCATTGCCTGGAACAATCCACAATGATAGGGCATGCACAGCTCCATCATACGTTACCTTCACTGCTGCACTTCCAATGACTGGTATGAGCTCTTTGGTGTAACATAGAAACATAGAAAATAGGTGCAGGAGTAGGCCATTCGGCCCTTCGAGCCTGCACTGCCATTCAATGAGTTCATGGCTGAACATGCAACCTCAGTACCCCATTCCTGCTTTCTCGCCACACCCCTTGATCCCCCTAGTAGTAAGGACTATATCTAACTCCTTTTTGAATATATTTAGTGAATTACCTAGTGTAGGTACACAGCTTTGCATTAATCGGGCTCAGTTTTGGCCTTTGTGCTTTATTGCCGCACAGTTTCTCGAAAGCCTTCTGGCTCATTATTGACTGATTCGTACCCGTGTCCAACTCCATGGATACTGGAATTCCATTTAATTTGACTTTCAGCATTATAGGAGGGCTCTTGGTGGTGAAGGTATGTACCCCATACACTTCTTCCTCGGGTTGAGTTGCCAGTGCTGCGTGATCTGCACCGGATCGATCATCGTCTGCCACGTGGTATGTCGCAGCACGTTTGCACATTCGCTGGAGTGCACCATCGTTGCGCAGTTTCTGCACATGTAGTGCTTGAATCGACATTGATGGGCCCGATGATTACCCCCGCAGTGCCAACACGGTGCTAATGGATTCACATTCACCCCCGCTGGTGGAATCTGAGACATCACAGGTCTTGCAGCCGCAGACGTAAAGGCCCTGCCATATGCAGTTCGGCCTGCTGGCGATGTCATTTTATGCACAGTACTTGATGGTGAGCTTCAGGGTGTTGCGAAGATATCTGTTTGGTGTTATCATCCATGGCCCTGCATGCCTGGGTGATTGCGATGCCCCTGCTCAGGTCTGGGGTTTTGGCATCCAGCAGCTTTCAAAGAATGACCTTGTGGCTGATGCCCAGCATGCAAAGTCCCGCAGAATTTGCCCCATGCAGCCCCAAAATCGCAAGGCCTCTCAGGTCGGTGACATAATCTGCCACGTCCTGGCCCCCGGAGCGTTAAAACGATATCTGGCCATGAGGATACTCTCCTTTGGCTTGAGGTGATCCCGAACCAGTGTGCACAACTCTGTATATTCCTTCTCCGTTGGTTTTGTCGGTGTGAACAGATTCTTGATGAAGCCTTATATTTTAGGCCTACAGATGGTGAGGAGAACCGCCCTGCGCTTGGCCACAAAGTACTTGTCGAGACGCTCAATGAAGGCTTCCCAATCATCACCCTCTATGAATCTCTCTAATATTCCAGCGGCAGCCATGGTTGCGTGAAGGTTCGTATTCTGTTACTCGTCGCCAATTGTTGTGTATAGAAGAACTCCACGAGGCTGAGTACTGTGAGCTAAACTTAGTGTGACCTTAGTCTTCTTTATTACAACTCCAGAGTGCCTAAATAACATGGCAGCCAACCTTTTATACTGGCCCTGCACATGTGTGCAGGTGAACATTCGGACTCCAACAGTCGCACCCTCTGTTGGCAAGTATTACATAGTTACATACATAACATATCATATTAGTTTTATACATTCATATACATCAGTTTTATACATTTTTAGGCATCCCTGATTTCTAACAGCAGACCAATACGAAATGAGACACACGCTCTGGCATGTACTGAAGGGATCCTCCTGAGCAGTCAAAGCTGCTAGTAGAGATAGGATTTTCAGCATTTTAAGGCAAATGTGGATATATATTTGAAGCAGATAAGGACTATGGGGATTCAGGGTGCAATGGGATTAGGATTAGATTGCTATAGAAAAAAGTTGGAATAGACATGACTTTCTTCTGCACCATAAACATTTATGGTTCTATGGTTCCATGAGTTGGGAGATCTACCAGACTTTATACTTTACCTACCTACCAAATTTCTTGTATGTTTGGAAAACCTTCTGTTAGTTCAGAAGGAATGACAACACTATGTACATACCTTCTCAAATAAAGGATTCCACTGTGCAGTTTCTTTCTCAAGAATGTTTCTCTAGATTGAATACTTTGATATTCCTTCTTCGCAGGCACTCTATCCGTTAACCCTAAAAATCACCATATACAGATTTAGAAAACATGAAGACACAATGGGGCCAAAATTGCCCACCAGCCAAAATGGGATGCACTCACCATTTTCTTTGTGGATTTATGGCCCCAATTGTTTGGGTGCTGTGTCAAACGATTTTGCCCTCTTTTCGATGTTTCTTCTGGCAGGGCGATGAAATCGGGCTGCGGAGGGACGGAAGTCGGTGGGGACGGAAGGTGGGCGCATTCATGAGCGCAACGCTGACGTGCCGCATCACGCTGATGCGCCACAATGGCTCTCCCCTTCAGTTAAAGGGGTGGGTCGCTGCAAGCCCTGCATTAACTTTAATGGCGCCCACTGGGCCACCAGGGAGAGTTTCGACCGGGTCAGCAGTCCGGTACCTAAGAGTGGGTGCCGGGCTGCCTGTTGGCGGCCTGACCGAACCCGTAACTGCCAGTGTCAGGCCGACTTCGGAGTTCGCCAACAATTAAAATAAAATGACGGCCGGGTCAGTGCGCCCTCCCCTTTAAGGGCAGATGTGCGCCCAGCCACAAGCAGCGCCTGCCTGGGGAAAGCTGTCGGGGCCACCTAGCGGCGACCGAACTGCTCCCGCGGAGCAATTTCCTGCGTGGGGCGGAAAGCAGTTGCCGACGGTCTTTGAGGTGATAATGGTTCTTAAAAAAAGGGGCAATTTCGGACCCAATGTATTTAAGTAGACACTAAAAAAATGAACTAAGTAGGCAATGCTTGTAATGTATTTGCTTCATGGGTTCTTTGCTTAAGAATTCATCGCAACACATTGCTATTAAGAACTAGTTGGCTTATAAGCAAAGATTTAACAATCACACTACACATTACCAGTTCATCCGCTAGGCTAATAACTGCGTGCCTCATCGTGGATGACCTAGACCCAACTGACTGGGGTTTTATTGTGAACATCATGTGACTGGCTAAGCCACTCACAATGCAACAGCTCTACAACTATTTTTAATTCAACTTTAAATCAAGCGCCCCCTTTTGGTAAAAACCCACAAATTTACAAATGAACTGGGAAGTTTGCCAAATTAAATTAAAATTCTGTTCCCAGGGCTGATGATGCACTCCGGTCCCTCCAGTGTCCACCTCTCGTGGAAGGTGAGATACTGCGTGCTCCATCTCCAGGGATACCTTGGCGTGAACGTAGCCACGAAAGAGAAGCAGGCAGTTAGGCTGAAAGGCCCCCTCGACCGTCTGCTGCCTGGACCGGTTAATGGCCACCTTGCAACAGCTCTACAACTATTTTAATTAAACTATAAAACCAAGTACCCCCTTATTAAAGAGGCACTAGAACCAACAAATTAACAAATAAAACTTTGTGAACCTTAAACGGTCAAATTAAAATTTGGTTGCCGGGGATGAAGATGCACTTCAGTTCCTCCAGTGCCCACTTCTCGCGGAAGGTCACGACCGCACTGATGGACACCGTGTGCTTCATCTCCAAGAACACCCTGGTGCGAACGTAACCATGGAAGAGAGGCAGGCAGTCAGGCTGAAAGAACCCCTCGACCGCCCGCTGCCTGAACCGGTTAATGGCCACCTTGCAACAGCTCTACAACTATTGAAACAATAATCAAGTGCCCCTTGACTAAAGGGGTACTAAAACTGACAAATTAAACAAATTAAACTTTTAACAGTAAATGGATCAAATTAAAATTTGGTTGCCAGGGATGATGGTGCACTCCGGTCCCTCCGGCTGCCACCTCTCGCAGAAGCATGTGAGTGTACCGGTGGACACCACGTGCTCCATCTCCAGGGACACCCTAGCTCGGATGTAACTGCAGAACAGAGGCAGTTGGGTTGAACGACCCCCTCGACTGTCCGCTGCCTGGACCGGTTGATGGCCACCTTGGAACAGCTCTACAACTATTTCAGTTGAAACAATAATTAAATGCCCCCTTATTAAAGGGCACTATAGGGCCACTCCTTTAACATGAAATTCGGGACCTGGAATGTCAGGATCCTCATGGACAACTCCAATAGCGACAGGCCGGCACACCGCACCGCAATAGTTGCCCGGGAACTTAGAAGCTTTGATATCGACATCGCCGCCCTGAGTGAGACTCGGCGGGCAGGGGAAGGCCAGCAAAAAGAACAAGGTGGAGGTTACACCTTCTTCTGGAAAGGGAAACCAGAGGAAGAACGCCGCCTCCATGGAATCGGTTTCGCCATTAAAAACAAGCTGGTCGACCCCCTCAAAGACTCCCCCTGCAGGGTTAACGAACGTCTCATGACTCTCCGACTCACCCTATTCCGGGATTAATGCGCCACAGTCATCAGTGCGTACGCCCCAACACTCGATGTGACAGATGAGACCAAAGAGTGTTTTTACTACAACCTCGAGAAATCCCTGTATCGTGTCCCTGCGGACGACAAACTGATTCTCCTCGGTGACTTCAACGCCAGGGTCGGCAAGGACACAGCCCTCTGGGGTGGTGTGATTGGCAGAGAGGGGGTAGGGAAAGCCAACTCCAGCGGTACCCTACTCCTGACAAAATGTCTAGAACATGAACTTGTCATCACCAACACCTTGTTCCGCCAGTGGGACAAATATAAGGCATCGTGGCAACACCCTTGCTCCAAACACTGGCACCTAAAGAAGCAGTAGCAGGACATTTGGAAAAGCAAAATTCAGTTAAGCAGTCAGCATGGATTTATGACGTGGAAGTCATGTTTGACAAATTTGCTAGAATTCTTTGAGGATGTAACGAACAGGGTGGGTAAAGGGGAACCAGTGGATGTGGTGTATTTGGACTTCCAGAAGGCATTTGACCAGGTGCCACATAAAAGGTTACTGCACAAGATAAAAGTTCATGGGGTTGGGGGTAATATATTAGCATGCATAGAGGATTGGCTAACTAACAGAAAACAGAAAGTAGGAATAAATGGTTCATTCTTGGGGTGGCAATCAGTAACCAGTGGGATGCTGCAGGGATCAGTGCTGGGATCCCAACAATCTATATTAACGTCTTGGAGGAAGGGACCGAGTGTAACGTAGCAAGTTTGCCGACGATACAAAGATAGGAGGAAAAGCAATGTGCGAGGAGAACACAATAAATCTGCAAAAGGACATAGACAGGCTAAGTGAGTGGACAAAAATTTGGCAGATAGAGTATAATGTTGGAAAGTGTGAGGTCATGCACTTTGGCAGAAAAAAAATCAAAGAGCAAGTTATTATTTAAATGGAGAAAGATTGCAAAGTGCTGCAGTACAGCGGGACCTGGGGGTACTTGTGCATGAAACACAAAAGGATAGTATGCAGGTACAGCAAGTGATCAGGAAGGCCAATGGAATCTTGGCCTTTATTGCAAAGGGGATGGAGTATAAAAGCAGAGAAGTCTTGCAACAGTTTTACAGGGTATTGGTGAGGCCACACCTGGAATACTGCATGCAGTTTTGGTTTCCATATTTACAAAAGGATATACTTGCTTTGGAGGCAGTTCAGAGAAGGTTCACAAGGTTGATTCCAGAGATGAGGGGGTTGACTTATGAAGAAAGGTTGGGCCTCTACTCATTGGAATTTAGAAGAATGAGAGATGATCTTATCGAAATGTATAAGATTATGAGAGGGCTTGACAAGGTGGATGCAGAGAGGATGTTTCCACTGATCGGGGAGACTAGAACTAGAGAGCATGATCTTAGAATAAGGGGCCTCACATTTAAAACTGAGATGAGGAGAAATTTCTTCTCTCAGAAGGTTGTGAATCTGTGGAATTCGCTGCCTCAGAGAGCTGTGGATGCTGGGACATCGAATAAATTTAAGACAGAAATAGACAGTTTCTTAAATGATAAGGGAATAAAGGGTTATAGAGAGCATGCGGGGAAGTTGACCTGAGTCCATGATCGGATCGGCCATGATCGTATTAAATGGTGGAACAGGCTCGAGGGGCCGTATAGCCTGCTCCTGCTCCTATTTCTTATGTTCTTAGGTTTTGCTCGACTATGTCGTCGCCTGAGCCAGGGATCGCAAGGATGTGCGCATCACCCGCACCATGACAGGAGCTGACGACTGCTGGACGGACCACCGCCCAATCCGATAACATCAACATAGCCCCAAAGTGGAGGGGGCAGCAGAAGCAGTGCCACAAAAAAGTAAATGCCGGGGCACTTAAAGACCCAGCTAAAATAGCCCTATAGAGTCAGTGCCTCACAGCTAACCTGGCGTGCCTTGATGACCCCGAGATGCAGAATGCCCACAGCGCTTGGTCTGCCCTCCAGGCCTCCATAACCAGTGCCTGCAAAGAGACGCCTGGTCACTCAACCAGGAAACACCAGGACCGGTTTGATGAGAATGACCAGGAGATCCAAGAGCTAATAGACCGCAAGCGCAGGGCATTTCTGACCCTTAAACAACCCAACTCAGGAGCAGCAAGGCAGCATTTCAGATGGCTTAAAGCTAAGGTTCAACAAAAAAACCCGGGACCTAAAGAACAGTTGGTGGATGGAGAAAGCATAGGAGATACAGCAGCTGGCCGACAGCCATGATGTGCGAGGATTCTTCATCGCAATCAAGGCCACCTCCAGTCCAAACACCCAAGGCCCCAGCCCACTGCTGGCCAAGAATGGGGAAACACTCATCAAGAACACCAAGGCAGTCAGGGCCCGCTGGAAGGAGCACTTCGAAGATCTCCTCAATCGAGACTCTGCTTTTGACTCGAGTGCTCTCAACTGCATCCCGTAACATGCTATCCGCCACCACCTCAGTAAAACCCTAGGTAGAAAAAGCCACAAGACAACTTAAGAACAACAAGGCTACGGAGTGGATGGAAACCCACTGAGGCACTGAAGTATGGCGGAGAGGCACTGTTGGCGTGAATACATGACCTCATCTCTCTCATCTGGAGGGAGGAGAGCATGCCAGGAGATCTCAGAGATGCAATGATCGTGACCATCTTTAAAAAAGGGGACAAGTCCGACTGCGGCAACTACAGAGGAATCTCCCTGTTATCAGCCACTGGGAAAGTCGCCGCTAGAGTCCTCCTCAACCGTCTTCTCCCTGTGGCTGAGGAGCTCCTCCTGGAGTCACAGTGCGGATTTTGTCACCTACGGGACACAACGGAAATGATTTTTACAGCGCGACAGCTGCAGGAAAAATGCAGGGAACAGCACCAGCCCTTATACATGGCCTTCTTCGACCTTACAAAGGCCTTTGACACTGTCAATCACGAGGGTCTATGGAGTGTCCCCCTCCATTGCGGATGCTCCCAAAAGTTCATCACCATCCTCCGCCTGCTCCACGATGACATGCAGACCACGATCCTTATCAACGGATCCATTACAGATCCAATCCACATCCGGACCAGGGTCAAACAGAGCTGCATCATCACCCCAACCCTCTTCTCAATCTTTCTTGCTGCCATGCTCCACCTCATAGTCAACAAGCTCCCCGCTGCAGTGGAACTAAACTACTGAACCAGTGGGAACCTGTTCAACCTTCGTCGTCTCCAGGCCAGATCCAAGACCACCCCAACCTCTGTCGTCGAGCTATAGTACGCGGACGACGCCTTCGTCTGCGCACATACAGAGGCTGAACTCCAAGTCATAGTCAACGTATTTACTGAGGCGTACGAAAGCATGGGCCTTACGGTAAACATCCGTAAGACAAAGGTCCTCTGCCAGCCTATCCTCACCGCACAGCATTGACCCCAGTCATCAAGATCCACGGCGTGGTCTTGGACAACATGGACTATTTCCCATATCTTGGGAGCCTCTTATCAACAAGAGCAGACAGTGACGACGAAATTCAACACCGACTCCAGTCCACCAGTGCAGCCTTCGGCCGCCTGAGGAAAAGAGTGTTTGAAGACCAGGCCCTCAAATGTACCACCAAGCTCATGGTCTACAGGGCTGTAGTAATACCCGCCCTCCTGTATGGCTCAGAGACATGGACCACGTATAGCAGACACCTCAAGTCGCTGGAGAAATACCACCAACGATGTCTCCGCAAGATCCTACAAATCCCCTGGGAGGACAGACGCACCAACGTTAGCGTCCTCGACCAGGCCAACATCCCCAACATTGAAGCACTGACCACACTTGATCAGCTCCGCTGGGCAGGCCACACTGTCCGCATGCCAGACACGAGACTCCCAAAGCAAGCGCTCTACTCAGAACTCCTTCACGCAAACGAGCCAAAGGTGGGCAGAGAAAACGTTCTAAGAACACCCTTAAAGCCTCCTTGATAAAGTGCAACATCCCTATTGACAACTGGGAGTCCCTGGCCAAAGACTGCCCTAAGTGGAGGAAGTGCATCCGGGAGGGCGCTGAGCACCTCGAGTCTCATCGCCGAGAGCATGCAGAAATCAAGCGCAGGCAGCGGAAAGAGTGTGCGGCAAACCTGTCCCACCTGTGACAGGGACTGTGGTTCTCGTATTGGACTGTTCAGCCACCTAAGGAATCATTTTTAGAGTGGGAGCAAGTCTTCCTTGATTCCGAAGGACTGCCTATGATAATGAAAACCGACAATTTAAACAAATTAACTTTTTACTGTAAACTTAAATCAAATTAAAATTTGGTTGCTGGGGGTGATGATGCACTCCAGTCTCTCCGGCGCCCACCTCTCACGGAAGGCCACGAGCGTACCGGTGGACACCGCGTGCTCCATCTCCAGGGATACCCTGGCTCGGATGTAACCGCGGAATAGAGGCAGGCGGCCAGGCTGAACGACAACCTCGACCACCTGTTGCCTGGACCGGTTGACGGCCACCTTGCAACAGCTCTACAACTCTTTTGTTGCAAAACAAAATTAAACAGTTAAATCAAGTGCCTCCTGATCTGGGGGACACTCCAAACACTTTTCAATGTTCTTTTTTGTTTTTTATGTATTTTTTTTTGTTTTTTTGTGTTTTTTCTTGAGCAGTAAAACCATAAATTTTACAAGTGCCCCCTATAAGAGGGGAGGGGGACACTAAAACCCGGCAATAAAAACAAATTAAACTTGAAAACATATAAAATCAAATTAAAATTTGGTTGCTGGGGGTGATGATGCACTCCAGTCCCTCCGGCGCCCACCTCTTGCGGAAGCCCGCGAGCGTATCGGTGGACACCGCGTGCTCCATCTCCAGGGACACCCTGGCTCGAATGTATCCGTGGAATAGAGGCAGGCGGTCAGGCTGAACGACAACCTCGACCGCCTACTGCCTGGACCTTGCAACAGCTCTACAACTCTTTTTGGGTACAAAAATAAACATTAAATCAAGTGCCCCCCGATCTGGGGGACACTCCAAACGTTTTTCAAGGCTCTTTTTTGTGTTTTTTTGGGGGGGGTTTTTGTATTTTTTTGTAGTTTTATTTTGTTTTTTTGAGTACTAAAATCATAATTTTTACAAGTGCCCCCTATAAAAGGGGAGGGGGACACTAAAACCAGCATTTAAAACAAATTAAACTTTAAAACAAAACAGCTCTACAACTCTTTTGGAGTAAAACATAATTAACATTAAATCAAGTGCCCCCTAATCTGGGGGACACCCCAGCTACTTTTCAACTGCCCTTTTTTTTGTGTTTTTTTTTTGTGTTTTTTTGTGATTTTTTGGGAGCATTAAAATCATAAATTTTACAAATGCCCCCTATAAAAGGGGAGGGGGACACTAAATTAAAACAACGTAAACTTTAAAACACAACAGCTCTACAAACCTGTGAGCATATGCACAGGTGCATACATTACAATGCTGATTTATAAATGTGTGATTATGCACACATCAGGGCCAGTTTATGATGTGCAGCCAATGGATCATTGAAATTTTGGAAGTTATTTTATCAAACTTGTTGCTTGTTCAAATGAATTTGATAATCTGTGTTGCTGCTGAGATGACCCACAAGAAAAGAGAATAAAAGTAATATATCATCTTGTAAATTGAAAATGTAGACTAAAGTTGTGCTTCACCTCAATAATTCTCGATCGATAATACACATCTTAAACAATATTTAAATGTAAAAGCTTTGTTTGAACCCATTGTAAAGTGAAAGAGAGGACACTGGACTACCTGAGCTGTTGTAGCAATAGGAATACAAATTGACTTTGATTTTGCTATTATAATAATTATTATTATTAGATTGCTTTGAAAATGCAGTTACCATATTAAACATTTTATCTAAAAATACTTTAAAATGCTACTTCAATAATTGTAGCAATTTTTATTTCCATCATGGTCTTCAATGCTCCCAAACAGAATGCTGCAGAAGAAATCTAATACTAGAACTTTAAGCTGCAACTTCCTGTTTACAAATGCATCCAGATTGCATGGTGATCCTTACCCTATGAAATTCAGACTAAACAAGAAAATGTACTGTACCTCGGCTATGATGCAGTTCACACACTTTCTGCACTGTTTCCTGCAGTCTGTCCATGTCTTTCTGTAAATTCTCATTGTTGATTTCTTGCTGAGATTGTAGCACTTCCAGTTGTCGTTGGACTCGCAATAGATTTTTCTGCAACGCGGCTAATTTTGTACTCTTTGAACTTATAATAAAAAATATAACAGGTCTATTTTACTGTGTTCCTATAACATTAACCTTGATTGACATTGTGAGAGGTTTATGAGAGGTCAGCAAAGGAATTGCATTGCCAAAGTGAAAGCAATCAAATCACATTCATGCTAAAAAAAAGTCAACAAAGTTCATCTCATACCCAGGAATAGATGCTGCCACAAGCTACTAGTCTGTGGATGATCAGAGGATGTTGGTTCATATTCTATGAATTAGTCCAAAAGATTGCCCTTTTGCAGAAATCTCTTCATTGTCCCACTCTGCTTTCAGGGTGGTTCATATCCCATTCCCCTCAGGTTAGGTATCCATGGTGACCCAAACCAACTTCCTAATTACAGACAGGATACTGCTTAAGCACGGGTGCCGATTTTAACACCAAATCGGTGGGCAGTTAAAATGGTTGCAATGACCTTACTCCTTTTATCCCAAAGGTTGCAATTTTGACCTGCTCTTTTGAACCATGTCGAATGGATGGGGGAGGGGGGGGGGGGAGTCCTTTTTAAATATGCAGATTGAGCTTCAATGACTTCCTAACCATTTACCCGACTGTTGGGGGATATTCCTCGGGGGCAAAGTCCTGCCATCTGAAGTTTCGCTCCTGCCTGATCAGCTGGCACTTGGAGCCAGGTTCGGGCAGGAGACTGACGATGCAGGTGAGACCCAGGACTTAAAATCTACTAGAGCCTCATGTTGCAGAGGGTCAGAGGATTTCCCATCAGCCTCGGCCCCCACCTGCACAATTCCCATGAGAAGTTAAAATCCGGGGTTAGATTTGAAGTGGTTTAAGATGAAAATTAAATGTTGTTGCATTTATATATTTTTTTCTCTCGAAGTAGGTTGAAGGTTTTTAATTTCATCTGGGATTAATATAAAGACAGTTTGGACAGTGAATGTTATGTTGATGGATTATTCCATTCTGGAGACCATTCGAACTGAGTTGAATTCCATCCTCAGCTAGCATCCAAGCACGCACATACACAATTTGGCTTGCAGCAGAGAACAGGAGCAAGTACGTTGAGGCGCATTTCCTCTCCCCATTGCATGGGTACTGAGGGGGAACTAAGTATCTGTCATCCTGGTTGAGATCAACTATTTCAGCAAAGGCTGGGAAACAAACCTGGGATTTTCCCAGTCCGTGGATCACTGTCACACCAGCGTGAGGAGTAGAAGAAAGAACTTCAATGTACTATTTTTATTGATCTAAAACAAATGCTTTCTATTAGTTCACTAAACAAACATATGATGGTTTTGCAGAAGATATGCAACAGTTGATACCAGAGTATAAAGGCAAGAAAGTCTATACAGGTATATATGTATGAGTAATGGATTCTTATATTAGCAATATCCCCTACTGATTACACAAATCACTAAAAGTAGCAACGTAGGTTAATAAGGCCATAAAATGCAAACAAAGTACTGGGGTTCATTTCTAGAGGGATTGAATTGAAAAGCAGAGAAGTTATGTTAAAATTGTATAGAACCTTGATTAGGCCACACAGAGTACTGTACATAGTTCTGGTGGGTTAATTGCCCCGCGCCCGGTTTGGGGCGCATAACTTGAATTATATGAAAGTTTAGTGCCGGGGTGCGACGTGCTGTTCCTGGCGCGAAATTGGCCTCTTAGAGGCAAAAAAATGTGTGGGGCGGTAACTGGGAGTTCATGGGGCCGTCACAGTGCATTTGCAATGGGGTTGTGGGGCGCGACTCTCAGCGCCGTGCTGAGCACATCAGCGTGGCGCTGACGTGCTGTGTCACGCTGACGCGTCACAACGTTCCTCCCCTTCTTTTAAAGGGGAGGGCCATTGCACTCTGCAGCCGCTTTAGTGGCGCCCACTGGACCACCAGGGAGGGTGTCAGCTGGGCCAGCGGGCTGGCACCCAAGAGGGGATGCAGGGCTGCATGCTGACGGCCCGGCCGCACTAGCGTCCACCATTGTCGGGCCGACCAAAAAGTTGGACGACAGAAAAAAGATGTCGACCGCAGCGCTACCACCTCCCCTTTAAAAGCAGCCGGGGCGCCCCAGCTTCTCGCCCCGAGAAGCTGTCGGTGGCATCACCCCACACTGACCTCGCGTCCGTGGGGCAATACCCCTGTGGGTCATAAAGGGGTAGGCGCACACGCCAATTACGTCATTGCTCTGCGGGTGCCACGCCCGTGCGTTAGTGCATCTGCGCCCCGTTACCACCTCCCAGAGGTGCTAACGGGCCTTTCCCAGAGGTGCAATTTTAGCCCCCTAGTCTCCATATTATAAAAGGGATAGAGAGGCACTGGAGAAGGTGAAAAAAAGATTTACAAGGATAACACCAGAACTGAGAGGTTATACCCATCAGGAAAGATTGAACAGGCTGGGGCTGTTTCCTTTAGAAAAGGTAAAGCTGGAGGGTAACCTGACAAATGTCTTTAAAATTATGAAAGGGTTTTATAGGGTAGACATAGAGAAGATGTTTCCACTTGTGGGGCTATAAATGTAAACACAAGATAGTCATTAATAAATCAAATTAGGAATTCAGGAGAAACTTCTTTACTCAGAGAGTGGTTAGAATGCCTCCACAAGATGTAGTAGAGGTGAATAGCTTAGATGCAATTTAAGGGGAAGCTAGATAAACACATGAGGGAGAAAGGAATAGAAGGTTATGCTGATTGAGTTAGGTGAAGAGAGGTGGGAGGAGGCTCTTATGGAGCATAAATACTGATATGGACCAGTTGGGCTGAATGGCCTGTTTCTGTGCTGTACATTCTATGTAATTCTAGGCAATTAGCCCTAGTCAGCACTATTTCTGGATAACTCCAAATTTCTAATTGGGTAGGCATGTTAATTACTGTAATAACTGCTCTTTCTTGTAAGGAGACTATGGGCTGGAACCTCCACTTTTGTGGTTATCGCTCTGAGCTCCCTCTCTCTCTGTCTCTCTCCTCTTCTGCGTATGTCATGGTGACCCTTGACCTCCAGAATCGCGGAAATTGCTGAGGACGGCCATACTTTACGGCAGAAGGTAAAAAAGTGCTTTGAGATCACCGGCTTCTCGCCCATTCTCAAAACACCTAGTTTCCATTTTTGAAAATGGGCGTTACCACGAGCGATATAAAATGGGTGGTAGTGTTAAATTTTTTTGACCTTCTGCTGTAAAGTATGGCCGTCCTTAGCAATTTCCGCGATTCTGGAGGTCAAGGCTCACCATGACATACGCAGAAGAGGAGAGAGACAGAGAGAGAGGGAGCTCAGGGAGGGACTGAAGGCTGGGTGTTGTGTGGTTGCTTTGGGAGGAAGGAGGGAGACTTTAGAGCTTCACAGCAAATAGGCAAACAAAAAGTAGGTGTTACCAGCCACATATTTGACCGAATTTGGCCTATAATGGAGAGAGAAGAGGAGGCATCACAGCAGGCTGTGGAGACTGATGCTGGAGAGAACAGTGAGGTGGAGAGGAGCACATTGGAGGGCGCAAAAGAGCCAGGAGGTTGTCGGATGAGATAAATGCCTCCCTCCTGCAGGAGGCAGAGTTACGCTGGGGTGATTTGACACAGGGAGGGCATGGGAAGCCCACTCCAATGGCATACCAGAAAATATGGACCGAGATAGCTGAGATGATCTCGTCGGCAACCAACGAAGTGCGGGCGGCAACCAATGCCGTAAACGATGGAACGACCTTGTGGGATCCGCAAGAGTAAGTATTACATTGATTTATATGTACTTATGTATTTATATAATTTGATTTGTAACAGTCATGAGTGACTATCAGCAGATGTGAGGTCTTGCACTTTTACCGGGAATGTTTTACTCAAAGCCTGCAGTTACGGTGTACGTCTTTAGGTAAAGAATGATAATTATCATAATAATCATGATTATGTCTGTCAGTTATGTGTTGTATCAGTCTCTGTGACAGTACATAGCAATGATATCATGCAATGATCTCATGCCATGTCGTCCTGTGATCTTTTACAGAAGAAGCTATCGACGATGAGGTCCCTGCAGAGGCGAAGGGGTGGGAGGCCACCAGTCCCCAGCGACATCACTGACATGGAGGAGCGTGTGCTCGCACTTGTGGGGAAGCACCCCCGGACAGCCATGGACGCATCTGCAGACCCTGAAGTGATGCCACGTGAGTAAAGTTTACACCATTGTGTCATGTAAAGTCAATAGATGCCACACCCACTCATATCCGAACAATCATATATGATAGATTTTTCTAAAATTGTCATAGAAATAATGCTGGCCTAATGAAAATCATTGCAATGCACAATGTGTTGATAGTCATGAAATGTGATGTCTGTGATAATTTTGATAGCGGTGGTGCTTTTGTCGTGCATATGCTGTGTGTAGCACTTGACTCACCCTGTCATCCGTCTCCTCGAATAACCTCATTTGTGTTTTGCAGCTCAGCCAGCAGCGTGGCCCCAGGCAAGACCATAGAGGCCAGAAGGTGGGGGCACATGGCAGGAGTCGGTGGATGATCCTACTACATCTGGTGCTGAGGATCTCTGATTCTCGCCCATCAATCCGCTGGGTCTGTTCTCCACGGATGAGAGCGCGGACTTCGAAGAACCTGCATTGCCACACTCCAGAAGCCATTCCACCCCAAGGCCATCTAGTGGTCCACCAGTCATTCCTGCCTCCACTCTGGAGGTACTGGCCCCAAGCAACTCGCCACAGGGCTCCTATTTGTACCCAGGATGGTGCAGACCCTGCAGAGGCCTCGTGGATGTGGCAGGTCTGTTCCACAAGCGCAACATGAGAGCGGAGAGATGGTACAATTGTCCAGGAGGACTGTAGATATTGGTGACCAGCTCATCGAAGCATTGGGGGGCATATCCTGACAGTTGGCCACCATGACCGAGTACATTCCATGCATGGCGGAGGCCCTGGATGTGATAGCCAGGAACACTGCTGCCACAGGCCTCCCAGCGGTCCCGGAGCGCAGCACTCCACCCCTAGGTTCCATATCACCAATGCGAATGACAGATGAGAGCAAGGACCAAGATCCTGCTTCTGCATCAGGGAATGTTGCCCTCTCGACACCCCTGCTCCCGTACCTATGCAACCACCGCCTCTTCCTTCATCCCCCCCAATGAGGCACCGCCTGAGGAGCTCCTCGGCCATGGCTCTGTTATATCTCCATCTGGGTGTATGTAATTTGTTGCAATGTATAGGGGCTGGGGACCACGATCTTGCTTTGCCTTTGTATTCTGTGTTGCTGGGCATGTTGAACATGTGATTTATGTCAATGGTGAAAAAAATGGGGTGTGGGCGGGGGTTGGGTGTTATTGGCTGTGATACTTATGATTTCAGACCAATGTTGGTATTAAATTTTTGTTATTGAACATAGCCTTGTTGCGCATTGTCTCAGGTAGCTGGACTGTTACACACTGGTGATTCCTTACCAT
This sequence comes from Pristiophorus japonicus, assembly GCF_044704955.1. NCBI lineage: Eukaryota > Metazoa > Chordata > Chondrichthyes > Pristiophoridae > Pristiophorus > Pristiophorus japonicus. Next base: position 35,029,923 of record NC_091990.1, on the reverse strand, counting down.
GAAAGGGTTAAATACAACTTAATATCAATCAACATAAACTTTAACTGGCATCAAGGTGGGCAGTGTGTCGGCGTTGTCACTCACATTAGCGCTCTTTCAGGCAAATCGTTCAAATATCAGCTCCTCACATAAGAGTGGGATTTAACAAATGCCAGCCACACTGCTGGCGTTGGTTCCAGTTAGTTCCACTTTCTGTGGGCGTTTTTTTGGGCGAGCGATAGTGTGGGCGATATGTATGCGAGGTAGTGAAATTGATGATGGGCAGACTCCATGGCCGCCTGTTTGGGTAAATATGGTCTTTACGACAAAAAACAGTGGGTGGGCGTTAATATTGAATCTCGGCGTTAATTCCATGCGGAAAGTAACGCTGGCCGATATAATGGGCGTTGATTTCGCCCATTCTGCTGATTCTGCCTAAAAAAAGTGAGCGGGCGGTAGTATTTTTTCTCGCCGTTAAGCACATAGGGAAAGTAACGCTCGGCGATGTTTCCTAAAAATGCCTGTCAGTTTCCAGTTTGTGTCAAAATGGGCGATATCCGGGTGTTATACATCATTTCAATGGTAAAATGGGCAGCCACAGAACTCCACCCCGAGGCATAATTTTAATGTCACAAGCAGCACCCAATGCAATGTCCAAATTAATGGTCACAAAATAGTGTCTGAGCAAACCCTAATGTCTGATACGTACTGCTGGTGGCAGAACACATTTGCAATTACACTTTTGTGATAATGCATCTCTGAAAATTCAATATAAAAGCACAAATGACAGTTAAATAAACCAAAGGAAAGAAAATTGAATGAGTTCCATCCATAGGGAACAGGACAAGAATTACTGTAACAAATTCACTTCTTGACAGCAGATTTTCCACACACATGCATTCTGTGTATACCCCCAAACCAGTAACTCTCAGTAGCAGAGAACTGTTGAAAAAATAAATTCCTACATTGTTTACTTCTGCAATTGCAATAATAACTGACTATTCTGTTTGGCATTATGAAGTTTCATTTCACACTAACAAATATGCATGATTAATTACGTGCATTTCCAGTGTACATTCACACCATGCATCAGGATTACATTTGGACACCAGAAAGAAAGGTGAATTATAGAAAAAAGACAACAGCACAAGACGTACAACAAGATTGGATACCATGGGCCCAAAATTTGCCACCATTTAGCGGCAAATTTTTGGAGGTATGTATTTTTTTGAGCTAATTTAATTTTGCAAGTTTCATCAAGGGGTATAACAACGTCCTTAACAGGTAACAGCCATTTTTGTTAAATACCATTTTTATGACGTCACTTGGGGTCAAACCCACCCGTAGCGTCATTTTTGCCCGTTTTTACGAGTTTTACCAATAATATTTTCAAAAACGGCACTGGGGACTGCCTTATGAAAAACCTTACCTTACCAAATAGGAGTCCCATCGAAATTGGCATTACCGACGTCATTTTTCTAAATGGAGCTGACTGATAACTTTTGAAGGGAGGAAACAATACTTAAAGTGTATATAAACGACTTAAAATGTGCGGAGGGAAAAGACAAACTTTATTCCAGTTGAAAAGTGAAATTGCGAGACGGGTGTGCACCACCACCGCCACCCAACTTTTGACATCCCATCTCCGCCGCTCTGGGCGGGCTCAAAGCACACAAGGTCAGCGCGCCGGCCGGCAGGATCACTCCCTCGGCCGGACACAGGAGCTCAGCGCTCAGCTTCCACCTCTGCCCCCGCGGCCTTCTTTGGAAGCCGAGCGCCAAGCTCCTGTGTCCAGCCGAGGGAGCGATCCTGCTGGCCGGCACGTCGACCCTGTGTGCCTTGAGCCCGCCTGCCCGGAGCAGCGGAGGATACGGAATGTCAACAGTTCATTGCAAATTTGTACTTTTTCACCCCCCCCCAATGCTGATTTTTTTATGTTGTATTTCTGGCCGAAATCTCTGCTGACTTGCAATTGCGTGTTGCGTTACCCTGGAAACAAAGCTTCGAGTCGAGTGTTGCGCACGCTAGGGTGTCAAGCTTTTGGAGGGAAGGCTGCTCTTTTCGTGAGTACTGAATTTTTGTGAAGTAAATTTAAGCAATGGGGGCAATTTTAACAGTGCCAAATCTGCTGCATGCATGCAAGAATTGCTGGCTTCCCCAAGGTACAGACCAACATTGACTGTACGCATAATGCCCTGTGAGCACCTTTAGACAATTCGGAAGTTTACCAGAACCAAAAAGGGTTCCACTCCCTAAACGTGCAGATTGTGTATGACCATATGCAGCATATCATGGGAGTGGATACCAAATATCCAGGGAGCATCCATGATGCTTTCATCTTACGCGAGAGCGCTGTATCTTTTATGTTTCAGCAGCAGCCAGAAAGGCAGAGCTGGATGCTGGGAGACAAAGGTTATAGGCTTGTCACCTGGCTCATGATCCCCTCCAAAAAATGCAGACAGAAGGTGAACATCACTACAATATCTGCCACATAGCCACACGCAACATCGTTGAGAAGACAATTGGAGTGCTAAAGCAGCGTTTCCGATGCCTGGACTACTCTTGAGGCTACCTGCAATACTCCCCTAACCAGGTCAGTCGCTTCACTGTCATGTGCTGCATGCTGCACAACTTAGCCATCATGAAGGAAAAGGCAGTGGACATTGAAGAGCCACCTTAGGTGAGAGGGGAAGAGGCGTTGGAGACTGACGAGGAGGAGGAGGAGGAAGAGGACAAGGAGAAGCAGCAGCAGCAGGAGGAGGAGGATGAGGAATCCATGCCAGCACTTCAACCCGCAGGACGACGCCGACGGTGGAGGAGGAGGCCTCGTGGATCTTACTCCATTGCAAGAGCGTTGCGTCAGCAGGTAATCCTTGAACACTTTGCAGCATGAAGGCTGAACGGCATGTTTGATCATTGTGTCCCACCATGTTATTCTTAAAAAATTATGTACATAATGTTGTGTTGGTTTAGTTGAAGAAATAATGTACATGATTTCGGTTTACGTGAAGTAATAATATAAATAATGTTGGTTTACTGGAAAAAATACTGTTTGTTGGTTTACTTGAAAAAATAATGTACAAGATTCTGGTTCACTTGAAAAAATAATTAAGTTTATTAAACATTTGTATAATTGTACTGCACTTTAATAAAACAATTTGTATCAAACTTTAAACTTTCAAACTTTAAACTTTTTATCATTGAAATAACAATAAAAGAACAAAAGAACAGCACAACAACAGCAAACAAACTTTAGTGGCAGCAATCTTTCCTCACCCTTATTGAAACACCTCCGCGTTGCCCGCCCTTCTTGCCCTCGCCCCTCTTGCACTTGCCACTACCTCTACCCTTGGCTTTGATGCAGCCTTAGCCCTCTTGCCAGTGACCTCAAGGTATTTGTTACTGTCTCGGGTACGGCGCTGCACTTGCTGGTTAACAAACACAGGAGATGACAATCTGGAAGGCCTGGCTTGGGCCTCTTCGGGCTGTGGATCAACCAAGCTTGGTCTGGGGATTGGAGTGGGAGTGGCATCAACTGATGCCGTCAATTGCCACTGGGCAATGACAGCTTGGATGTGTTCTCGTATTGCACCAGCTATCTCGGATATTACCTCCCTAATCTCGCGCGACAGTGTTGCAACTCCTGCCGACAGTGTTGCTTCCATTCCTCGCAGCAGTCCCGCTACTTCTGCCGACAGTCCCGCTATTTCTCTCCTCATCCCATTCATGGTCTCAATGAACGATCTGGTTAGCTCAATGCTCTCGCTGTTATATATGCAGACTATAGATATATTCTCTGTGTAGTCACTGTATAGTTGCATAAGATGGAGACTTGTTACCTGATGTACTATCAATAAGGTTTCCATTGTGTATATACTATGCTGGCACCACTACAGGGTGCAACTGGTGGAGACCGGGGTTTCCTGCCCCTGTGGCAGAGGCTGTCCACCAGAGGGCACTGTGGTGGGAGACCTGAAGGTCACCTGCATAGGTGTGCAGGGCCCAGTATAAAAGGCTGCCCACCATGCTTGTGCCTCACTCTGGAGTTACGAATAAAGGACCAAGGTTGCCACAGTTTGAGTACAACACAGTGTCTCGTGGAGTCATTCATAAGTGCATTACAGACATAACACTCCCCACTCATTCCCATGAGCTCGGCCACCTCCGGTGTATCATACATTTCAGGAGAGCGGTGCTGAGCTCTCCTTCCCCTCATCACCCGTACCCTTGGTGTGGTATGCTGCAACCCACTGGGACCCTCCGCGATATCGGAAGCTGGACAACCACAAAATGTTGCTTCCGTCATAGCGTCCTCGAAAGGGCTTGGTACACTAAAATTGGCTGTGTGGTTGATAATGAAGAGGAAAGTCATGGACTGCAAGAGGATATTAATCTACTGGTCAGATGGGCAGAGCAGTGGCAAATGGAATTCAATTCGGAGAAGTGTGAGGTAATACACTTTGGGAGGGCTAATAAGGAAAGGGTATACACATTAAGCGGTAGGCCACATAATAGTGTAGATGAACAAAGGGACCTTGGAGTGTTTGTCCACAGTTCCCTGAAAGTAGCAGGCCAGGTGGATAAGGTGGTTAAGAAGGCATACGGAATGCTTGCCTTTATTGGCCGAGGCATAGAATACAAGAGCAGGGAGGTTATGCTTAAATTGGATAATACTCTGATTAGGCAACAGCTGGAGTATTGCGTGCTGTTCTGGTCGCCATATTATAGGAAGGATGTGATTGCACTAGAGAGGGTGCAGAGGAGATTTACTAGGATGCTGCCTGGAATGGAGAATCTTAGCTATGAGGACAGATTGGATAGGCTGGGTTTGTTCTCATTGGAACAGAGGAGGTTGAGATGAGACCTCATTGAGGTGTACAAAATTTTGAGAGTTCTGGATGTAGTGGAAAGCAAGGGCCTATTTTCATGATGGTGTGGTCTATTACGAGGGGGCATAGTTTTAAGGTGGTTGGTGGAAGGTTCAGAGGGGATTTGAGGGGGGCTTCTTCACGCAGAGGGTTGTGGGGGTCTGGAACTCACTGCCTGGAAGGGTGGTGGATGCAGAAACACTCAATCACATTTAAAAAATGCTTGGATGGGCACAAAGTGCTGTAACCTGCAGGGTTACGGACCTAGAGCTGATAATTGGGATTAGACTGGATAATCTCTTGTTGGTAGAGAATCGAATATGGCCAGGGTTATCTCCTGGACTAGTTTTGATCACCTGAAAGGGTCGGAGAGGAATTTCCCCAGATTTTTTCCCCAATTGGCCTGGGTTTTTATCCGGTTTTTGCCCCTCCCAGGGGATCACATGGCTCTGGTTAGGGTGGAGTGTAGAATGATTCAGTGTAAGGGGTGTCGCAGTTGTGTGGAATGGACTGGTTGGGCTCTTTGCCTTTCCGCCATTGTTCATAGGTTTATATGTAACCTTCAGGGCTGCTGACCCAGGGCCATGCGGCTCTTTGTCGGCCGGTGCGGACATGATGGGCTGAGATGGCCTCCTTCTGCAGTGTAAATTTCTATGTTTCTATGCCTGGCCTCCGGCACTACCTCCTCCAAATTCAATGTCACCATCTCATTAATACTGGTGGTTTCCTGCTCCCCTGATTCTCCTCCTCCTCCTCCTCGTCCTCATGCTATAGAAGATCTTGCTCATCATCCACTGATTCTGGTGCCGCGGTGGATGGTTGTCCTTCATTCAGTGATGTGTGTGCAACATCTGCAAAATATAACAGAACAGATGAATGGTTAGCAGCAGGGGAGGGGGCTGGGTGACATGAGTAGGCTCACATAGCACAGGCTCTTTGAAGGATCACGATGAATGATAGCACATTCGTAGCTGGCGGAGAGTACATCCCATTTAAACCGAAGCGTAGCCCACAAAGTACTTAACATTTAGCCAACCCAGACTGGAATTTGCAGGTCTTACCCTCTCTCGGGAAGCTGGGCCCAGCTTATGCAAGGGTGGTCAATCTTCTGGAGCCAGCACCAATCATACCAGTGACCCTCATTTCTAATGGTGTAAGTGGGTGCATATTTGGCACACCTCCACCGGTTTTTGGCCACTGACAATTGTTGTGTGACAACTTCTTCTGCAAAGATGAAAATACAACTTAAGAGAGGGGCCTACTGCTGTCATGGCACACACACATAGTCACATTTACAATTCTACTAATTGCAGTGCATACATAAAAATATTACTTACACTAACTACTTGGCCATGGTCCTGACACTTATGGCACTGCTTGATGTCCCTCTGGATGGATGCCACTACTGAAAACTCCTCTGCCACTTGGTCCCAAGCTTTATTCATTGCTGGGGGTTTCAGTTTACGGCACTCTTGTTGCCAATCTGCTGCCTTCTCCTTTCAATGGCATCTATCAGGGCCTCACTGTCTTCCTCATTACATTTCTTTGCCCTTTTCCCTTCAAATTCAGTCTCCATTGGATGAGTTCTCTGGATCTTCTTTTTGGTTTTGCAGCTCCCTGATTTCACAGGTACTCACAGATCTGTTAGAGCTCTTTAAAAATGTTATGTAATGATGTGTGTATCGTCCCAGTACCTTAAATGTAATGTAAGTACTATGCCACACCACAGAGGGTGCTGCGGTGGGAAACCCTGGTAGTACCTATAACAAGGACTATATAAGGCTGACCACCACACCTGGGAGGCACTCTGGAGCTGAACAATAAAGGACGAAGGTCACAGCAGTTAGACTTACACCAGACCGTGTGGAGTCAGTGATTTGTGTGCTACATACACCACAAAAAATGGCAGACTCGCCACGTGGGGGGTGGAAAACAAGAGGGTTTTTATCCCACATGCGCAGAGAACGGGCCTCAGTTTATCGGTAATATCAATTAGCTCCACCCACAGAAGCTAAGGTCTTTATGCACAGCGCCAAATTCAAAAAGAAAAATGGTGAAACTTCGGATTTTTTTTGCCGCTTCCTCTGCTGAAAAAATCGGCCGGTAACCTTAAATAGCGCCAAAAAACGTCCACGTGGAATTTTGGGCCCCATATACCCGAAAATCTTAGCGCAACCACAAAATTAAATATTCATGTAAATGATGCTAAAACCACTGACAACTTTACTTTTTTCACAGAATCTGAAGTTTCAGTGAATTGTGATGCTTTATGGCATGCAGTGTGATATAATGTGTATTGCATAGGCCAAATCTAGTGTGCACCTACATTACATAAAATTACACTTGCATGTCATTCATACCGTTCCTTTGGTACTACAAACATAAATAGCCTGCATGATTGGAAACGGGGGGAAGAGAACAGAATGCAATATTTTCAAGCTGTGAAAAGGCATTCACAACACCACACATAGCTTATTCACAGTTGTAGGGAAATGCAAAAGAAACTACCCACAAACTCTGAAGCAATTTTTCTTTAATCGAGCAATAAAAACACCAAAGATATCATATAAAGATAGCTGGGTAAGTAGAGACTGAGTGTTCAATTTTCCCCAGTTATCTGCGCCGTGTTTTTGCCGTGCGCTGTTTATTTCAGCATAAATGAAAATATCCAAGTTTCCCCAAAGTTTCTGCGCCACTTAGGCACAATTTTCTTAGATTAGTATTTTTTTGCGTCATGGGGGCGTAACTTGATATCTGTGCCAGTTTTTCACGTTTAAGCAAGTTTGGCAACTTACATTTTTACGAAGACAGCGTATGTGACCACTCCCAAAAAACCTTCTGGGCACTTAAAAAAACCCAGCGCACATTAAAAAATTGGCGCAGAAAGACACCATTGTTTTTAGGCAAAGTTTTGGAGGTAGTCAAGAAGACAAAGAATATGCATTATGAAGCTTAATTTTTCAAAGTCAAAAAATGGAAGTCTAATGCAATTCTTTAATTTTTGATTTTTTTTCAAAATACCACGCCACCACCGAATTTCTCAGCGGGCTCGATGGTCGGAGCATCAGACAGCAGAATCGCTCCCTCGCTCGGACACAGGGGCTCGGCTTCAAAAGAAGCCCGGGGGTGGAGTGGGAGTGGGTGGAAGCCAAACTAAAGGGATGAGAACCCTAAGACATACAGCAGCTTCAAAAGAAGCCTGGGGGCAGGGGTTGGGGGGTAGGCGGGTGAAAGTCGAACTGAAGGGATGAGAACTCTTAGACATAACGGCTTCAAAAGAAACCCGGGGGGGTGGTGGATGCCGAGCCCGTGTCCGGGTGAGGGAGCGATTCTGCCAGCCGACCCTCAAGCCCGGTGAGGCGACGTTCGGTTGGTGGTGGGGTGGTACTTTGAATAAAATCAAAATTAAAAATTGCGTTAGGCTTCGTTACCCCAAATGGCTTCATTGAATGCCTAGCTTCCCGTTCTAAGCAAGCCTATTGAGCGTGCGCAGACCAGGGTGTGGTCCATACTAGGGCATTGACCTTGGGGAGAGAGAGGGGAAAGAAGGTTTGAGTGCTTTGTCCTGCTGTTTTGAGCTTCTTGCAATGCTACAATTTAATTATGGAGGCAATATTGACAATGCCATACCTCGTGCAAATTTTCTGCATGATGGTGCTGCGGAGGAGAGGATTGATTAGACATCATCGCATGAGGAACCTCAGAGCACATAGGATGATGGGCAGGAGGCCTTACCCACATCGGGTATATCGAGACAGGCATTCATACCTGCACCTGAGTGATGCAGGCTGTGTGAGAAGGCTGCGTTTCTGCAAATAAGTTACAACCGAGATCTGTGAGTTAGTAAAAACAGACCTGCACCCTCGAAGCGTCAGGAGGAATGCTTTGTCAGTTGAAGTGAAGGTTACAGCTGCACTTTCATTTTATGCATCCGGATCATTCCAGGCCACAGCTGGGGATGTGTGCACCATTTCTCAACATGCAACACATATCTGCATTCAGCAGGTGACTGCTGCACTACATCTCCGGAGGAATTACGATATAAAGTTCCCCATGACTGCCCAGGCAATGCGTGACAGGACTGTGGGCTTCTCCAGGATTGCTGGCTTCCCAAAGGTACAGGGCTGCATTGATTGTATCCCCATCGCCTTGCAAGCATCTTTGGAGGATTCCAAGATGTACAGGAACAGAAAAGGCTTCCACTCCGTGAATGTGCAGCTTGTCTGTGACGACATGCATCGCATCATGGCAGTTGATGCGAGATATCCTGGGAGCACCCATGATGCAGTCATCTTACCTGCCTTTATCTGCCTTGTTTCAGCAGCAGCCAGAAAGGCAGAGCTGGGTGCTGGGTGCTGCATAACTTAGCCATCATGAGGCATTAGCAGCTGGTAGTAGAAGACCCACCTGAGTTGAGAGTGGCTGATGATGAGGAGGAACATGCCGATGACAAGGAGGAGGAGGAGGAGGAGGAGGAGGAAGCCATGCAACTACCTGAACCCGGAGCATGATGACGGAGGAGGGTGGCCGTTGTGTCCCTTTAACGACTGCTCGAGCCTCACACCAGCAGCTCATCCGTGAACGCTTTGCTGTCTGACGGCTCAGCGGCAACTATTCCAAATGGACCATGTTTACTATTTGGACCTGTTCCATAATGTCGTGTTGTGTTACCGGACAAATAATGGAAATTATTCTTCTTTAGTTTAAAAAGTTACGTTTATAATGGAACAAATAATGGAAATGATTCAGTTATAATTTAAAATATATTTTATTCAAAAGTTTAACATTTGTTTGTACTTAACTTAAATAAAAATATTCTGGTATCAAACTTTAAAGTTTTCAGTTAAGATCATTTACAAACTTTTAAACTTGTAAATTTACATCACTTGCAAAAAAATTTTAATTTGAGAACAGTTACAACAGTAACAATAATAACAACAACATCAAAGAAAGGCTGCACCCATCTCTCCTCCACCTTATTCTAAGATCGCCTGCTGCACTTGGTCTTGGCGACTTCACCCCTGGCGCAGCGTTTCTCGGGTTGGTACCAAGCTTATTCTTTTGAGCATCTCGGGTAATGCGCACCTCTTGGTGGGGGGCGTGGGCAGGCGGTAATGTGGAAGACCTGGCTTGGGCCTCTTCAGAGGCTGGTCTGGGGCTTGGAGTGGGAGTGGCAGTTGATTCCGTCAATGGCCACGGGGTCTGGGCATGTTCCCTTATTGCAGCATCTAACTCTGACATTCCTTCCCTCATATGCACCAACAGTGTATCAGCTGCCTGCGATATTCCCTCCCTCATGTGCCTGGACAGTGTTCCCATTTCTCATGAGAGTGTTGTGTCCCGATACCTCATCACCCACCCCACTGATGGCGTCCAGGAGTGATCGCTCTCCATACTCACTGCCATCATCTGAACCACATATGTTAGATCCTGCACCTCAGGAGAGCACTGTCAAGCTCTCCTTCCCCTCCTCACCCTGGGTGTGGCTCGCTGCATCCCACTGGGACCTGCAGCCTCGGAAGGTGGGGCCCTGGGTGTGGCTTGCTGCACCCCACTGGGATCCACAGACTTGGACGGTGTGAAACCATGAACCCACTTGTACCACTCAGGAAAGAGATTGGCACCTGAATGGGCGGCATCTGCACATCCTCCAGATGGTTAGCAGCAGAGGAGAGGGCAGGGTGGCATGCATAGGCTCACACAGCACTGGCAGCGGGCTCATTTGAAGGACCACAATGATGGCACATTGCATCAACTGAAGCGTAGCAGACGGAGACATCCCCATGAACCGAAGCATGGCTTGCCCGCACAGCACTTAACTTTTAGCAAAGCCAGAATGTGGAATTTGCAGGACTTGCCCTCTCCCTCAAGTGTAGGCCCAGCTTGTGCAGTGGTGGTTGCTTTTCTCCAGGCAGTACCCATCAAAGCAGCGACCCTGTCTTCCAAGGGTGTTAGTGGGTGCAGATTTGCCGGGCCTCCTCCTGTTCGAGTTCTCTCTCTTTTGTTGTGTGCCACCTCCCTCTGCAAAGATAAAAATATAACTTTTTAAAGAGGGTGTCTTTCTGTTGGGTGTGACATACAGATGGTCACATTTACAATTGCAATTCTAGTGAATAAATGAAAATATTACTTACACTAACTACTTGAACAAGGTCCTGCCATTTCTTTTTGCACTGGCCTCCAGACTTCGAGTTGGTCACCATTGCAGTAATCTTCTGCAAGTTGGTTACAGCGTGTCTTCATTTCTTTTGGTGAAACTTTTATGTGACCTCTGCTGGTGTCCTGCTCGTGCCATCTGGCCTTAATTACAGTAACTAGTGCCTCCATTTCCTCTTGTGAGAAATTCTTGGTCCTTGAGCGGCATTGCATATTGCAGCTCCGATTTTTCCACTGAGAATTAAAGTTCTCACACACACAACTGGCTCTTTAAAATTGGCCGAATGCAGACTGGGAGATGCACTGGGCATGTGCGTCCATAGCAGTCACGTAAAAAACTTCATTTTATTTTTCGCACATGCGCAGAAGTGGGGGCATCGTTTTTTTGGCACAGACATTAAACTCCACCCACCCAAATCTAAAGGACAGGCTGCGCAGCGCCAATTTCAAAAATTAGAATAGGGAAATTTGCAAGTTGTTTTTTTTGAGTAGTCGGGGCCAAAAAAAAGGTAACTCTTGAAATATGCCAAAAAACGGCATTGGGGAAAATTGAGCCCTGAAACTGTATTATTGACAGTCAGAAAAGGTATCCTATCTGACTAAGGCTTTAGCTCATCATTTCTCTTTGCCTTCCCCACTACTTTTAATCACTAATCTGCAGTTCGTTGGTTTGTGGAGGACATGTGTGGATATGTATACTTGGAAGACATTACTGAGGTAGATTGTAATGATACAGTGGAGATAAGGAAAGTGAGGATGAGGATCATAAATTAAATTCACTCAAACATAGGCAGCCAATCATTGGAACTAATCTCATTTTCCTCATAGCTATTACAATGCAGACATTACAAGGTGCAAATTCCACAGTGCTGTTGTGCCAATGGATGTGTGATGGGGCAGAGTATCTTCCTATCACTTTGATTTCAGAGTGTTCCAAAATCCAGCTTTACCTCTCTACTTGCAACATTAACTCCAAGGCTGGTGCTACATTGTCAAATTGTCTGTCTAATCAAGCTAAATCAAAATTTCCTCCACCTTAGCATCAGAATCCTTCCAGAATACATTTAGGGATGTGGATTATTGGTATCCTACTTGACCTGGAGCTGAGGTTCCTTCCTCACATCCAATCTCAGCTAAGATTACTTTCTTTTTTCTTTTGAAACAACACCTCTGCCACTACCTCCCCCCTCACTGCTGCCAAAATCCTTATCCACACTTAGATAACCTCAAAGATTGATTTCTAAGCTCTCCTTGCTAGCCTCTCCCAAACTATAATTTATCCCGAACATCAGGATCTGGATTCTATCCCACACTTAGTCCTGCACTCCCATCATTCCGATCTTTGCCCAACTTCCCTAGTTCGCCATGCCTGAGTGAATTGATTTCATGAGCCTCACCCCATCCTACCTTAGCAATCTCTTCCAAATGTAGATTGCTACTTGCATTCTCCATTGCATCAGAATATTCCTTTTTCCACCATTAATGGCCATTCTTTCAGTCACTGAGATTTTTCCAGCCAGAACATTCTCTGTAAATCTCGCTGCTTTTAATAGCTTTTTGAAAACATTCTTCTCCTGCTGCACCTTTGCTACTGGTCAAATTCAACTTCCTTTTCTTCTAATTACTCTTCATTGTAAAATGTTCAGAGACATTTTCCATTATTTGAGGAGTGCTATGAAAATTTAAGTTATCTTTTTAATTAACTACGGAATCAGAGGAATCACGTATGAATATCTTTATGGCTCGAAAAAAAAAGACTATGCAGCCTTCAAGCTGGTATGGTCTCAGCCTCAAATAGAAGTATTAGGGCCAGAAGTTAGTGAAAGCTAAGTCCCGCCCAAAGGACTGCCGAGAGACCTGCCGGTAGTTGGCCAGGAAGATTCCTCGAAAAGATATGCTAGTACCTTCCGGTGGCAAAAAAACGATTTTTACGTCGTGAATCTGGGCGGCAGCGGGTGAGAGCTCCCAATCTTGGCGTCAAATGCGATCCTCACCAAAGTGCCACCGAGGATTGAGTCGGGCCCAAGGAGGGGGGAACAGCTAAAAATAAAAAACCCCACTGGAACACCTTCAGAGGACCCCACCCACATAAATCGCTGAAATAAAAAAATAAAGGAAGTTCACTAACCTTTTTTTGCAGGTCTTCTTACTTACCGTTGGGGTTAGACCTGTCTTCACACAGCAGTCCTTCCTCCTGCTGCCACCGACTCCCGCCCACACCAAACTGGCAGCTTGGCTGGTGGATGGTCACTTACGTGCCTTGCACGCTAGCGGCTGTTAGCGGGCGGTTCCCAGTGGAAAATGGCACCGAGGGGAGACCACCCAAAAAACTCGGCGGCAGCCAACGGCAGTGGGCAGTAAGGCCACCAAGTTCGGGCCTTTAGAGTTTGTAGTTCTCTAAAGGCAAAAACAGATCTATCTCTGGATGTCACTGGATTTCTGGGACATCGAGGAGGCAGAGCGGCAGGGTCGGGAGGTCTATAAAGGCCCAACGTCGTCGGGGGGCAGCGGGACATCTAGGAGGTGGAGCAACAGTGTCGGGAGCCCTTTAAAGGCCCAACGTCGTCGGGGAGCAGCGGGACATCGAGGAGGCGGAGCGGCAGCATCGGGAGGCCAGCCAGTGCAGCAGGGTGAGAAGGCAAAAAAGTAGAAAGAAATTGAAGGGTGATGTCACAGCCAAGGAGGTAAGTGATTGGTGAATAGTTTTTCTTTTCTTTATTAGTAGGTAACCTTTATCATTGTTGTTGCCAAATTAAGTTAATCTAGGGGCTAAGTCATGGCAGGAGAGCTCGGACACATGTCATGCTCCTCCTGTGCTATGTGGGAATGCAGGGACTTCCAGTGTTCCTGATGACTACACGTGCGGGAAGTGTATCCTGCTGCAGCTCCTGACAGACCATATTGCGGCACTGGAGCTGCGGGTGGATTCACTCTGGAGCATCCGTGATGCTGAGGATGCCGTGAATAGCACGTTTAGTGAGTTGGTCTTACCGCAGGTAAAGGTTACACAGACAGATAGGAAATGGGAGACCAACAGGAAGAGCAGTGGAAGGAAGATAGTGCAGGGGTCCCCTGCGGTCATCCCCGTCCAAAAGAGATACACCGTTTTGGGTACTGCTGGGGGGAATGACTCATCATGGGAGGGCAGCAGCAGCCAAGTCCATGGCACCGTGGGTGGCTCTGCTGCACAGGAGGGCAGGAAAAAGAATGGGAGAGCGATAGTGGAAGGGGATACTATTGTAAGGGGAATAGATTGGCATTTCTGCGGCCGCAATCGAGACTCCAGGATGGTATGTTGTCTCCCCGATGCAAGGGTCAAGGATGTCTCGGAGCAGTTGCAGGACATTTTGGAGGGGGAGGGTGAACAGCCAGTTGTCGTGGTGCATATAGGTACCAACGGTATAGGTACAAAATGGGATGAGGTCCTACAAGGTGAATTTAGGGAGCTAGGAGTTAAATTAAAAAGTAGGACCTCAAAGGTAGTCATCTCAGGATTGCTACCAGTGCCACGTGCTAGTCACAGAAGGAATCGCAGGATAGCTCAGATGAATACATGGCTTGAGGAGTGGTGCAGAAGGGAGGGATTCAAACTCCTGGGACATTGGAACCGGTTCTGGGGGAGGTGGGACCAGTACAAACCGGACGGTCTGTACCTTGGCAGGACTGGCACCAATGTCCTAGGGGGAGTGTTTGCTAATGCTGTTGGGGAGGGGTTAAACTAATATGGCAGGGGGATGGGAACCTATGCAGAGAGACAGAGGGAAGTAGAATGGGGGCAGAAGCAAAAGATAGAAAGAAGAAAAGTAAAAGTGGAGGGCAGAGAAACCCAAGGCAAAAATCAAAAAGGGCCACATTACTGCAAAATTTTAAAGTGTGTTAAAAAGACAAGCCTGAAGGCTCTGTGCCTCAATGCGAGGAATATTCATAATAGGATGGACAAATTAACTGCACAGGCAGCAATTAATGAATATGATATAATTGGCATCAGGGAGACATGGCTCCAGGGTGACCAAGGCTGGGAACTCAATATCCAGGGGAATTCAACATTTAGGAAGGATAGACAGAAAGGAAAAGGAGGTGGGTAGTGTTGCTGGTTAAAGAGGAAATTAATGCAATAGTAAGGAAGGACATTAGCTTGGATGATGTGGAATCTTTAAGGTTGGAGCTGCGGAGTACCAAAGTGTGAGTTGTGTACAGACCACCAAACAGTAGTAGTGAGGTTGGGGACAGCATCAAACAAGAAATTAGGGATGCGTGCAATAAAGGTACAGTAGTTATCATGGGCAACTTTAATCTGCATATAGATTAGGCTAACCAAACTGGTAGCAATACGGTGGAGAAGGATTTCCTGGAGTGTATTAGGGATGGTTTTCTAGACCAATATGTCGAGGAACCAACTAGAGGGCTGGCCATCCTAGACTGGTTGATGTGTAATGAGAAAGGACTAATTAGCAATCTTGTTGTGCGAGGCCCCTTGGGGAAGAGTGACCATAATATGGTAGAATTCTTTATTAAGATGGAGAGTGACACAGTTAATTCAGAGACTAGGGTCCTGAACTTAAGAAAAGGTAACTTCGATGGTATGAGACGTGAATTGGCTAGAATAGATTTGCAAATGATACCTAAATGGTTCAGGGTGGATAGGCAATGGCAAACATTTAAAGATCACATGGATGAACTTCAACAATCGTACATCCCTGTCTGGAGTAAAAATAAAATGGGGAAGGTGGATCAACCGTGGCTAACAAGGGAAATTAAGGATAGTGTTAAATTCAAGGAAGAGGCATACAAATTGGCCAGAAGAAGCAGCAAACCTGAGGACTGGGAGAAATTTAGAATTCAGCAGAGGAGGACAAAGAGTTTAATTAGGAGGGGGAAAATAGAGTATGAGAGGAAGCTTACCGGGAACATAAAAATTGACTGCAAAAACTTCTGTAGATATGTGAAGAAAAAAAGACAAACGTAGTTCCCTTGTAGTCAGATTCAAGTGAATTTATAATGGGGAACAAAGAAATGGCAGACCAGTTGAACAAATACTTTGGTTCTGTCTTCACAAAGGAAGACACAAATAATCTTCCGGATGTACTAGGGGACCGAGGATCGAGTGAGAAGGAGGAACTGAAGGAAATCCTTATTAGGTGGGAAATTGTGTTATAGAAATTGATGGGATTGCAGGTTGATAAAACCCCGGGGCCTGATAGTCTACATCCCAGAGTACTTAAGGAAGTGCCCTAGAAATAGAAGATGCATTGGTGATCATTTTCCAACAGCCTATCGACTCTATGGACTGGAGGGTAGCTAATGTAACACCACTTTTTAAAAAGGGAGGGAGAGAGAAAACGGGTAATTATAGACCGGTTAGCCTGACATCAGTAGTGGGGAAAATGTTGGAATCAATTATTAAAGATGAAATAGCAGCGCATTTGGAAAACAGTGACAGGATCGGTCCAAGTCAGCATAGATTTATAAAAGGGAAATCATGCTTGACAAAACTTCTGGAATTTTTTGCGGATGTAACTAGTAGAGTGGACAAGGGGGAACCAGTGGATGTGGTGTATTTGGACTTTCAAAATGCTTTTGAAGGTCCCACACAAGAGATTGGTGTGCAAAATTAAAGCACATGGTATTGGGTGTAATGTACTGATGTGGATAGAGAACTGGTTGGCAGACAGGAAGCAGAGAGACGGGATAAATGGGTCCTTTTCAGAATGGCGGGCAGTGACTAGTGGGGTGCCGCAGGGCTCAGTGCTGGGACCCCAGCTATTTACAATATACATTAATGATTTAGGTAAAGGAATTGAGTGTAATATCTCCAAGTTTGCAGATGACACTAAGCTGGGTGGCGGTGTGAGCAGTGAGGAGGACGCTAAAAGGCTGCAGGGTGACTTGGACAGGGTAGGTGAGGTGGCAAATGCATGGCAGATGCAGTATAATGTGGATAAATGTGAGGTTATCCACTTTGGGGGCAAAAACACGAAGGCAGAATATTATCTGAATGGCGGCAGATTAGGAAAAGGGGAGCTGCAACGAGACCTGGGTGTCATGGTACATCAGTCATTGAAAGGTGGCATGCAGGTACAGCAGGCCGTAAGAAGGCAAATGGTATGTTGGCCTT
This sequence comes from Pristiophorus japonicus, assembly GCF_044704955.1. Taxonomy (NCBI): domain Eukaryota; kingdom Metazoa; phylum Chordata; class Chondrichthyes; family Pristiophoridae; genus Pristiophorus; species Pristiophorus japonicus. Next base: position 35,012,805 of record NC_091990.1, on the reverse strand, counting down.
CATAGCTAGGGGATTTGAGTATAGGAGCAGGGAGGTCTTACTGCAATTGTATAGGGCCTTGGTGAGGCCTCACCTGAAATATTGTGTTCAGTTTTGGTCTCCAAATCTGATGAAGGACATTCTTGCTATTGAGGGAGTGCAGGGAAGGATCACTAGATTGATTCCTGGGATGGCAGGACTGACATATGAGGAGAGACTGGATCGACTGGGCCTGTATTCACTGGAGTTTAGAAGGATGAGAGGGGATCTCACAGAAACATTCAAAATTCTGACGGGACTGGGAAGGTTAGATGCAGGAAAAATGTTCCCGATGTTGGGGAAGTCCAGAACCAGAGGACACGGTCTAGGATAAGGAGTAAGCCATTTAGGATTGAGATGAGGAGAAACATCTTCATTCTGAGAGTTGTTAACCTGTGGAATTCCCTACCGCAGAGAGTTGTTGATGCCAGTTCATTGGATATATGCAAGAGGGAGTTAGATATGGCCCTTACAGCTAAAGGGATCAAGGGGTATGGAGAGAAAGCAGGAAAGGGGTACTGAGGTGAATGATCAGCCGTGATCTTATTGAATGGTGGTGCAGGCTCGAAGGACCGAATTGCCTACTCCCGCACCTATTTTCTATGGCACCAAATCCCCAAAATATCCTGAACGATCTCTGGATGTATTTTCAAATCGAGCTCAGTTCCTTTGTAGGTGACTGCCTCATCCTGTCACAAACACGACAATTACATTGTCACCTGTGTGCAAGGCTGTTGCAAATGACTTCCTGCAGACCATAGTCCTCCTGTGATTGCAAATGTGATATCCAGGGCAGAAGCCTAGTCAATCCATATGGGATGGATTCTGTGGTCAGTGGCGAATGAATGGAGCCAGTTGTTCGTTACACTTGCCCTTGCCCATAGACTTTCTATGGAGTTTTGCACTGGAATTTACTGTAAACTAGAGAGTTTAAAAGCACAGCATCCTCTACAGGGCATCTGGGATCAGTATGAACAGGAAAAGCAACAGTGTTTCTCCTTAACCAATCAAATTGAAGAGTTGTTAATGAGCAGCACAGAGTCTGAACCAAGATGTGCAAGTTTGAATATTTAATTCAATGTCATATCAGGTACAGACAGCAAAATAAAAAGAGCGAAAGAAAGCTAAGAGAGCGAGAAATAAAAGAGACAGAAAGAAAAAGGGGGAAAAATATATTTTTAATATCTCTAACAATAATTAAAATCTGAAGGAATGTGACTCCACACTTGTAAAAATTAATTTTCAGTGCCAGGGAGGTTGTTTGGCAGTAATTAAGGATTACCATGCTGTATAAGGGTACTTACATTGGAATGGACAAGCCGTAACTTTTTCTGGCAAGTTTAGTTCATATATATCTATATCTAATATAGGCAGGCTGCACTTGGAATACTGTATCCAATTTTGGTCTCCTCACATGGTGGGTGATATTGAGGCTATGGAGAGGGTGCAAAGAGCCACTGGACTAATTCCCAGTCTAAAGTGTCATGTATTCAACTATCATTGTAACCCATGTATAAGCTGACCTAAGTTGTACACCTTGAGAACATTGACCACAAGGAGGTGAACTTGTGGGAGACACTCCTAACCTGGACTTACAGGTATAAAAGGGAAAGCTCCACCCACCTTCATCACTTGAGGTCTTGGTAATAAAGGTAACTGGTCACAGAGTGACCTTCTCTCAAGTATGGGCCTCGTGTGCATTTATACTGTATAGTAAGGACATATCATTGGCGATGAGAAACTGGGATTTAAACTACACGAGCATGGCCACTAGCAGCACAGAAGAGAGGTACTGTGTTGGTGGTGATTGGGACGACTTTATTGAGACTACAGCAAAGTTTCATCACTAAGGAATAGTTGGGACAGGATTCGGCTGACAAACGGCAGGCTCATCTTCTGACGGTTTGTGGATCCAGAACGTATTCCCTGATGAAGGACCTTCTAGCGCCAGAGAAGCCGGAGGACAAGACGTTCGAAGAGCTCAGTAAGTTGATTGGGGAACACCTTAAACCGGCGAGCAGCATGCACATGGCAAGACACCAGTTTTACACACACTGGCGGCGAGAAGGGCAAAATGTTCCAGACTTCATGGCAGATCTCCGGCGACTGGTGAGCCTACGTAAGTTCCCAGATGCATGCAGAGCGGAGATGCAGCGAGACATTTTTATTGAGGGCATTGGGCACGCTGGGGTTTTCAGGAAACTGATTGAGACCAAAGACTTGACCTTGGAAGCGGCGGCTCTGATAGCCCAGACATTTATCTCAGGGGAGGAAGAGACCAGAATGATGTATGACAAAAATCTTGGCTCAAATGCGGCAAACGACCAGGGAGTCAACATTGTTAACGCGGCACACAGTTCTCTAGGCAGACAAGGGCAATCGGACATGCCTCAGCATGTAGTAGAATCCAAAGAGGGAATTCAACAGAGACAATGGCTAGCTGAACGGCAATTCATGCCATCGCAATGGACAATGCGGCCAGTAACGGGGCCATCAACACCTGTTAATGGTGCGCTTAAGGAGAGTTACAGAGACAGTCAGAGACGATCGACTGGTAATGGACCTTTTGTTTCCAACAACGGGGCCTCCAGCTCATCCTGGAGGTGTGGAGGAAAACACGCAGCAAGAGCTTGCAGGTATCAGCAATATAACTGCAGAAACTGCAACGTCAGCGGTCACTTGGCGCGTATTTGCAGGAAGCCTGCAGCCAGGTTGATGTACGAAGAGGACGGGCCCAATGTAAGCCCTACAAGGCCAAATGAATACTGGGGGAATCGCTGGAAGCTGAAGTTCAGCGAGTTCATGTGGAGCACATATACAGTTCATAGACCAGGACGCCACCGATAATGATGAAAGTGCTCCTCAATGGCATCCCAGTATTAATGGAGCTAGACACGGGAGCCAGCCAGTCGCTAATGAGTATCAAACAGTTCGAAAGGTTGTGTGTGTCCAAGGCCAGGAGGCCAAAATTATTGCCGATTGATGCACAGCTACGGATATATACAAAGGAGATCATTCTGGTGCTCGGCAGCGCAGCAGTAGTCGTGACCCACAAAGATTCGGAGAACAGGTTGCCACTCTGGATTGTCCCGGGGGACAGTCCCGCACTACCGGGGAGGAGTTGGCTTGCTGTCATGAACTGGAAATGGGGTGCTATCAATGCAATTTCTTCTGTGGAGCGAGTATCATGGTCACAGGTCCTGGACAAATTTGACTCATTATTTCAACCCGGCATCGGCACTTTCATGGGCGCCAAGGTAGTGATTCACATAAACCCGGACGCCAGGCCAATACACCACAAGGCCAGAGCGGTGCCGTACATGATGCGGGAAAAGATAGAATGTGAATTGGACCGCCTGCTGAGGGAAGGAATCAGCTCGCCAGTCGAATTCAGTGACTGGGCGAGCCCAATTGTACCGGTGCTCAAGGCGGATGGGTCGGTCAGGATATGTGGCGATTACAAGGCCACCATTAATCGGGTGTCACTGCAAGGCCAGTACTCGCTACTGAGAGCGGAGGACCTCTTTGCGACGCTATCCGGTGGCAAACTTTTTTCAAAATTGAACCTGACCTCAGCTTACCTGACCCAGGAGCTGGTGAGTGAGTCGAAGAAGCTGACGACCATCACGACACACAAGGGGTTGTTTGTGTATAACAGTTGTCCGTTCGGGATTCGCTCGGCCGCCGCGATCTTTCAGCAAAATATGGAAAGCCGCTTCAAGTCGATTCCAAGGACGGTGGTTTTTCAAGATGACATCCTCATCACGGGTCGCGATACTGAAGAACACCTCCACAACCTGGAGGAGGTGCTGCGCAGACTGGACCGGGTAGGGCTGCGACTGAAAAAGGCGAAGTGCGTCTTCTTAGCTCCAGAGGTAGAATTCCTAGGGAGGAGGGTAGTAGCAGACAGGATCAGACCTACTGTGTCCAAAACGGAAGCGATCCAGAGAGCACCCAGACCCCGTAACACGACGGAGCTGCGTTCGTTCCTGGCGTTCCTGAACTATTTTGGTAACTTTCTTCCCAAATTGAGCACGCTGTTAGAGCCGCTACACGTGCTCCTACGCAAAGGTCGCGATTGGGTCTGGGGGGACAGCCAGGAAAGGGCTTTTGATAGAGCACGCAACTTGTTATGCTCCAACAAACTGTTAACGTTATATGACCCGTGTAAGAAACTTGTTCTAACGTGCGATTCCTCGTCCTATGGGGTCGGGTGTGTGTTGCAGCATGTGAATGCCAATGGTCAGTTACAGCCGGTAGCTTATGCCTCCAAAAGTCTGTCCCACGCAGAAAGGGGCTATGGGATGGTAGAAAAGGAAGCGCTAGCATGTGTATATGCAGTTAAAAAAAATGCACCAGTACCTGCTTAGCAGGAAATTTGAGCTGGAGACAGATCACAAACCCCTAACGTCCCTTTTGGCCGACAACAAGGCCATAAATGCGAATGCATCAGCCCGCATACAGAGGTGGGCCCTCATGTTAGCCACCTATGACTACACAATTCGGCACAGACCGGGCACTGAAAACTGCGCTGATGCACTCAGCAGGCTCCCGCTAGCCACCACTGAGGGGGCAACTGAGCATGATGCTGAGATGGTCATCGTTGTTGAAGCTTTTGAAAGCGAAGGCTCACCTGTGACAGCCCGTCAGATTAAACTCTGGACAAATAAAGACCCGCTACTGTCTTTAGTTAAGAAATGTGTCCTGAATGGGGACTGGGCAGCCACGTACGGGGCATGCCCTGAGGAATTTAAACCATTTCAAAGGCGCAAGGATGAACTCTCAATTCAGGCCGATTGCCTACTGTGGGGAAACCAAGTAGTTATGCCCCAGATGGGCAAAGAGATGTTTATCAGAGAACTTCACAATGAGCACCCGGGCATTGTCATGATGAAGGCAATTGCCAGGTCACACGTTTGGTGGCCAGAGATGGATGGAGACCTGGAACTTTGTGTTTGCAGGTGCAACACATGTACTGAGCTTGGCAACGCACCCAGGGAAGCCCCCCTTAGTCCCTGGTCCTGGTCCGCCAAGCCATGGTCACGCATGCATGTGGACTATGCAGGTCCTTTCATGGGAAAAATGTTTTTGGTTGTAGTAGACGCCTAATCCAAATGGATTGAGTGTGCCAGTTTAAATTCAAGCACATCCTCTGCCATGGTAGAAAGTCTACTAGCAATGTTCGCCACCCATGGTCTACCGGATGTCTTGGTCAGCGACAATGGCACGTGCTTCACAAGCACTGAATTCCAGGACTTCATGGCAGGCAATGGAGTCAACTATGTCAGAACGGCACCGTTCAAGCCGGCCTCAAACGGCCAGGCAGAACGAGCAGTGCAGATAATCAAACAGAGGATGCTCAGAATCCAAGGGGATTCCCTAAAAAGCCGCTTATCACGCCTCCTGTTGGCCAATAGATCCCGACCACACTCACTCACAGGGGTTCCACCCGCAGAGCTGCTAATGAAAAGGACGCTCAAAACCAGGTTATCCCTTATACACCCCACCATGAAAGAAATTGTTGAGAGCAGGCATCAGTCACAATGTGACTACCATGACAGGAATGCGAGGGCGCGATGTATTGATGTCAATTACCCTGTTTTTGTCCTTAATTACGCTGCAGGGCCCAAATGGCTTGCAGGCACTGTGATTGCCAAAGAGGGGAATAGGGTTTTGGTAGTTAAACTTACCAATGGACAAATCTGCCGCAAACACGTGGATCAAACTAAAAGGAGGTTCAGCAACCCCATAGAAGAAGCAGGGGAAGAACACGACGTAGTGTTTACTCCACCACAGGTGACCGAACACCGGAACCAAGTGGAGGAGAGCCCAGTCACTGTGGGCAGTCCAGACAGGCCTGAGACACCGCAAACAGCAGACACTCAGGCCAGCGTCCAACAACCGGAGCCCCAATTCAGGCACTCTACAAGGGAGTGTAAACCACCAGAGAGACTTAACCTGTGATCCCAATAAGACTTTGGGGGGGAGGTGATGTCATGTATTCAACTATCATTGTAACCCATGTATAAGCTGACTTAAGTCGTACACCTTGAGAACATTGACCGCAAGGGGGTGAACTTGTGGGAGACACTCCTAACCTGGACTTTCAGGTATAAAAGGGGAAGCTCCACCCACCTTCATCACTTGAGGTCTTGGTAATAAAGGTAACTAGTCACAGAGTGACCTTCTCTCAAGTATGGGCCTCGTGTGCATTTATACTGTATAGTAAGGACATATCATAAAGCATCTTAATTATGAAGATAGGCTAAGAATTGGGACTCCACCCTTTAGAGAAGCGTAGACTTAGAGGTAATTTGACTGAGGTTTATCAGATAATGAAGAGAATAGATTGTGTTCCGATTGACAGTTTGTTTCAATTAAATAGGTTAGGGAGGACCGGGGTCAGACACTTATCTTGTATAAGGGTAGATCTAGGTTAGCTGTCAGGGGGTGGTTCTTTTCCCAGAGAATAGTGGACCTCTGGAACAGGCTGCCGTCTCGTGCGGTGGATGCTGATTTGCTGAATTCCTTCAAGCGAGAGTTGGACCTGTTTCTGGTTGGGGGGAGATCACATCTTACAGAAGGTAGGTACTGCAGGGAATTCAGGGCTAGAGTGATCTCCAGGACTAGTTTTGAAGGGGAGGTGCATTGTAGCGTGTCAGCACTATGTGGAGCATCCGTCTGGCGCTGGACTCAGCGCTGCAGTAGTGACCTGGGACCCGCCCCCAAAGGAAGCAGAGTGCCGGAGACAGGGCTCTGATTCCTTTGAGTGGCAGTAGGCCTAATTCAGCAACGGGGATGGGATTTCCGGGCCAGGTGATAAAAGTCCTGGCCGCGGATGATTACTGGCCCCAATCAGGGAGCGAGGCAATTTCTCCCCTTCGTATCTAATCAACCTAAACTGGAGTTTTATTAAACTGCCATGTATGGAATAGTAGCCCAGCTTAAACAATTAATTCTTGTATTGCTTGAGAATATATGGAATGCTCACCGCACAATCCTGTCACTTGTTAAGGCAGAAAACAACATGTGGCTGGACCATTGTAATATAACTCACCCCGTGCACGACTGCCTCCTGCCTTAAACACCAGTACCTTTCTCCTGCTTCTTCCTGCTGCCTCTCACTGCACTGTCTCACTCTACACTAAGCACCCAATTCCTTTTCCCTTCCTCCTTACACCCAGTGCTAACTTTTTGTTAGCAGTATCCTGCAACATTTAACCAAAATCTTCACACCCAACAAGCCAACTCCCATTAATCCCATAGTTTACAATCCCTTCACAACGTGTCTAAACCCTGTCACTTTCATGTGCTGCCACACAATGGCCTGAAATTTCACATCGCCTGTATTTTGGCACGATACAGCCTCTGAAGCCTCTAATATGGCAGGCAGGATGCGACACTCATCACAAGCTGAAAGTGTGCCGCACACTATATTGTTAAGGGCTGAAAAATATGTGTCTGAGGCCCATGCTAGAAACAGGCATTGCACCCTTTGCAATTACAAAAAAAGGCCCTAAAGGGCTTTTTTGCGGCCCATTGTACAAAATTGGATTGCTCTGAGGCAGCCAGCTGCCCATAATCAAAAGGTGAAAAATCTAGCTCATTTATTTTTTTCAACTACTCTATTGAGCTGTCTAGGGAGTATAAGTTTGGCCACTGGTGTTACCATACACATTAAATTTTAGAGCAGAGTTTTCGTCCCTATTTTTGTTGCTGAGCTTGTTGTCTACAGAAAAGTACACTTAGCTGTCCTTAGAAGGACCTCCTAACATATGTTTCTGAAGTTTCATTACCTTCTGCTGAAAGGTACTGCTACCTTAAACTCCTGAAAAAAACTGAAGAAGAAAACAAAAGCACATGCAAGCCAGCTTAGATAACAGGTTATATCACACTTTGGGGCTGAAATTGCCCCTTTCCATAAGAGCTGAGACCGCCTCAAAGAAGCGGCCACAGGTCGGTAAGGAATCACCGCTCGGTTGGCATGGAGGGGCTGCCATTTTGTAAATTGGCCTCCTTTATTTTTGGAGCGGTGTGGGGGACCACCCGCCCGTTTTCCTGCCACGTCATGCACGCACCGACCACTTACCAACCGGTGGCGACCCCCTTTCCGAAATTGCCCCACAGGAAATTGCCCTGTGCGGAATTGCCCCGCAGCCGCCGGTCGGTGCCACTGACAGCTTTTCCTGGCGGGAACCCTCTTGTGGCTGGGCGGCACGTCCGTTTTTAAAGGGGTGGGCGCACTGCCGCAGCTGCCATTTTATTTTAATTGTCGGCCAACTGCCAGGTCGGCTCAACAATGGTGACCATGGGTTCGTCAACAGGTGGCCCAGTGTTTGCCACTAAAATGACTGCAGAGTTCGCAGCGGCCCTCCCCTTTAACTGAAGGAGAAGGACGTTGTGACATGTCAGCGGTACACGCAGTGCTGATGATTCGGAGCGACGGCCGCTCCGACCCGCCCGCACCTCTGCCCCCATGACGACGCCACTTCTGTACCGCTCCAAAAAAAAAATACAAAGATCCGAATTTCTCCGGTTTGTCCAGCCCATGCATTGGGGCAGAAGGAATCCTTAGAAACCGGTCAGTGCGCCCTGTTTCGGGTGGAGGGCAATTTCAGCCACCTTGTCTTTCTAACCTAACCTACGCTGTAGAGAGGCTGGAGTCTTCATCCCAAACTTTGGGAGAGAGGTCTAATACAAGGGGCAAATACCTTTAGCCTGGGGCTTCATATTACATAGAATTAACTAGGACATTTATATGACATAGGATTAGACCAAGCAAAAAAACAATCTATCGGCAACATTATGGCAATGTTTTCAAATCCATGCTCAGCATGTGATTCCACCCAGAACAGATCAAGCTAAGCTATATAGCTACACTGAGTAGAGAACGTAAAATGAAGAAAGAAAATGACTTATATGATGTTGTTTGTTCTTATTTGAAATGTAAGTTTCTTTAAATCAGTACTTACTGCTGACTTGGTTGCAGGAGATGGGTTGTGAATTCTGCACTGTTCTGTTTTGGGATTCCGGTAATTGTATTTGTGCAATTACTGAGCTGCTCCTGAATACATAAACAAGGATACTCCCTATTACCATGAATAAATCTGTTTTCTTGTGATCAAGAGAATAGATAATAAATGTATTATTTCCCCACTTTGAATTTCTTGCTTTGGTTAACTCTGAATTCAAAACATTTCAAGTTAGGAACATAGGAACATGAGTAGGCTATTCAGTCCATCAGGCCTGCTCTGCCATTCAATTAGATCATGGGTGATTGGCACCTGAGCTCCACCTTCCAACTGTTGCTCCATAATAGGGAGACCTATTAGTGATTACTGTAGTGTATGGAGAAAGAGTCAGACTGAACACTGTGAGCTCAAAGTAAAATGTGACCGTAGTCTTTTATTGCAGGTCTCCAGAGTGCCTCTCCAACCTGTGAAGCCTTCGTAAATACCTGTGCTCCCAAGGGATTATGGGATCCCTTGGGACTCTGGGGAATGAGCCCTCTAGTGGCTGTACAGAGTAAATACAAGTCCACATCGATAACAACATTCAAAGTCAATAGGGTAAATATTTACAATGTGAGTCTATCTGGGGCCCTTCTTGCCGTGGTTGATCGTCTCGGTGTGAAAGCTGGTGTTGTTGAATCATTTGTTGGGCCCTCACTGGGCTGCTGTGCAGCTGGCCTTGCTGGGCTGCCTGGTGTGCTGGGCCCTGCAGGGCTGCTGTGGATGATGGGTTCTGCTTCGTGGTCAGCCATGGTGTCGGTTGCCACTGGTGTATAAGTTGGGGGATCAAAAAAGGTAGGGTCCAAGATGGGTTGCTCAGGGTAGTCCGTGAATCTGAGTTTGATTTGGTCGAAGTGTTTCCGGTGAGTGAGTCCATTTGAAAGTTTGACCCGAAATACCCTGCTCCCCTCTTTGGCCACGACAGTGCCAGGAAGCCACTTGGGACCTTGTCCATAATTTAATACAAATACAGGATCATTGACTTCAATCTCGCGTGGCACATTTGCGCTATCATGGTATGCACTTTGTTGAAGCCGTCTGCTCTCTACCTGTTCATGTAGATCAGGGTGAACTAATGAGAACCTTGCCTTAAGTGCTCTTTTCATGAGCAGTTCAGCAGGTGGGATCCCAGTGAGTGAGTGGGGTCTCGTGTGGTAGCTAAGCAGGACTCGGGATAGGCGAGTCTGCAGTGAGCCTTCAGTTACCCTCTTCAAGCCTTGCTTGATGGTTTGCACTGCTCTCTCTGCCTGACCATTGGACGCTGGTTTAAACGGGGCAGATGTGACATGTTTGATCTCGTTACGGGTCATGAATTCTTTGAACTCAGCACTGGTAAAACATGGCCCGTTGTCGCTCACCAGAACATTGGGTAAGCCGTGAGTGGCAAACATGGCCCGCAGTATTTCAGTAGTGGCAGCGGACATGCTAGCTGACATTATCTCACATTCAATCCACTTGGAGTTTGCGTCTACAACCACAAGGAACATTTTACCTAAGAACGGGCCTGCATAGTCGACGTGGTTTGGAGGGCCAAGACCATAAACTTAGCGGCGCCTCCCTGCGTACATTGCTTAATTGCGAGCATGTATTACATCTGTGAATGCAGGACTCTTAAGTCCGCATCGATACCGGGCCACCACACGTGGGATCTGGCTATCACTTTCATCATTACAATGTCTGGATGGGTACTGTGGAGGTCATTGATGAAGGTGTCTCTGCCCTTCTTGGGGACCACTACTCGATTGCCCCACAGAAGGCAGTCTGCCTGTATAGACATTTCACCTTTGAGCTGCTGGAATGGCTTTATCTCTTCCTGCGTTTCCACTGGGACACTGGACCAGCTCCCGTGAAGCACACAGCTTTTGACTAGGCTTGTCCAGGTTTTGATCTGCCGGGCAGTGACGGGTGATTGCTCACTCTCAAATGCTTCCATAAGCATGGCTAGATCTGTGGGCTGCGCCATTTCCACCCCCGTGGTGGGCAATGGCAGCCTACTGAGAGCATCGGCGCAGTTTTCTGTGCCTGGCCTGTGGCGGATGGCGTAGTTGTATGCGGAAAATGTGAGCGCCCATCTGTGGATGCGGGCCGATGCGTTGGTATTTATCCATTTACTCTCGGAAAACAGGGATATAAGTGGCTTATGGTCAGTTTCCAATTCGAATTTTAGCCCAAACAGGTATTGATGCACTTACTTTACCCCATAGGCACACGCTAACGCTTCTTTTTCAATCATGCTGTCGGCTCTCTCGGCCTTAGACAGACTCCTGAACCGGTTGCAGTTTCCCAAATCATTAGCTTGTTGCAATACACACTCGACGCCATATGACAACGCATCACATACTAATACCAAACGCTTACATGGATCATACAACACAAGCAATTTGTTTGAGCATAACAATTTTCTCGCTTTTACAAAGACATTTTCTTGGAATTTGCCCCAAACCCATTGGCCCCCTTTTCGTAGTAAGACATGTAGTGGTTCTAGCAGGGTGTTGAGACCTGGTAAGAAGTTACCAAAGTAGTTCAAGAGTCCCAGAAACGACCGCAGCTCCGTCACGTTCTGTGGCCTCGGTGCAATCTCGATTACCTTCGTGTTGGTGGGCCTGGTGCCGTCCGCCGCAATCCTCCTTCTCAGGAATTCCATTTCAGGCGCCAGGAAAATGCACTTCGAGCGTTTTAACCTGAGCCCCAGCGGTTGAGCCGACTAAGAACCTCCTCCAGGTTCTGCAGATATTCGACTGTGTTCCGACCTGTGACCAAGATGTCGTCCTGGAAGACCACTGTGTGCGGGACCAACTTCAGTAAACTTCCCATGTTTCTCTGGAATATCGCCGCCACTGATCGGATTCCAAATGGACATCTGTTGTAAACAAAAAGACCTTTGTGGGTTTTGATGCAGGCGAGGGCCTTCGATGATTCCTCCAGTTCCTGTGACATGTAGGCTGAAGTCAGATCCAGCTTCGTGAACGTCTTTCCTCCCACCAGCGTTGCAAAGAGGTCGTTGGCTTTTGGTAGTGGGTATTGGTCCTGCAGGGAGAAACGATTGATAGTTACTTTGTAATCGCCACAGATTCTGACGGTGCCGTCTCCCTTGAGGACTGGGATAATAGGACTGGCCCACTTACTGAACTTGATCGGTGAGATTATGCCTTCTCTTTGTAGCCGGTCAGCTCGATCTCTACCCTTTCTCTTATCATGTACGGTACTGCTCTCGCCTTGTGATGGATGGGTCGCGCCCCCGGAATTAGGTGGATCTGCACTTTTGCTCCTTGGAATTTCCCAATGCCTGGTTCGAACAGTGAAGGAAATTTGTTTAAGACCTGGGCACACGAAGTGTCGTCAGCGGGCAATAGCGCTCGGATGTCGTCCCAGTTCCAGCGTATCTTTCCCAGCCAGCTCCTGTTGAGCAGCGTGGGACCATCGCCCGGTACCACCCAGAGTGGTAGCTTGTACACCGCTCCATCGTAGGAGTCCTTTATGGTAGCACTGCCGATTACAGGAATCAGTTCTTTTGTGTAAGTTCTTAGTTTCGTGCGAATTGGAGTTAAGACTGGCCTTGAGGCCTTGTTGCACCACAACCTTTCGAAAGTCTTTTTGCCCATGATGGACTGGCTTGCGCCCGTGTCCAGCTCCATTGACACCGGGAGTCCATTTAGTTCAACATTCAGCATTATCGGGGGACAAATCGTGGTGAATGTGTGTACCCCATGTACCTCTGCCTCCTCTATCTGAGGCTCTGTTTCGTCGTGATCCTCCTCTGCAACCTGGTGGTTTGCAGGTTTAATAGGCTTAGCAGCTCGCCTGCACACTCGTTGGAGGTGTCCTATTGTTGCACAGCCCTTACAAACGTATCCTTTGAATCGGCATGAATGAAAACGATGATTACCCCTGCAGCGCCAACAAGGTGTTAACGACATTGCATTCATCACCCTTGATGGTGGACTCTGAGACATCTGCAAACGTGTAGCTGCAGATATGTGTGACCTGCCCTGTACGTCAAAGATTCGAAAACAACATTACTTTGTTTACAGTACTTGTAGCTGCACTTGTATGCTGAGAGATTTGCTTAGTAGTGTCACCGGTGGCAATGAACGCTTGGGCTATCACTATGGTCTTACTCAAGGTTGGGGTCTCTACAGTCAAAAATTTGCGAAGTATGGTTTCGTGGCCAATGCCAAGTACGAAAAAGTCTCTGAGCGTGTGCTCCAAATGTCCTTCAAATTCGCAATGTCCTGCAAGGCGTCTTAGCTCGGCAACATAACTTGCCACTTCCTGGCCTTCAGATCTTTTGTAGGTGTAGAACCAGTACCTCACCATCAGAACACTTTCCTTCGGGTTCAAATACTCTAGGACCAGTGTGCACAAATCGTCGTACGATTTCTCCGTGGTTTCGCTGGAGTGAGCAGATTCTTCATGAGGCCATACGTTGGTGCCCCACAGACGGTGAGGAGGATCGCCCTTCGTTTGGCAGCGCTCTCGTCCCCATCTAGCTCGTTGGCCATTGGTCGAGTCGCTCCACAAAATTTTCCCAATCATCTCCCTCTGAAAATTTTTCCAGGATGCCCACTGTTCTCTGCATCTTTGGGTTCGCTATCTATATCTCATTGCCAGTTGTAGTGTATGGAGAAAGAGTCAGACTGAACACTGTGAGCTCAAAGTAAAGTGTGACCGTAGTCTTTTATTGCAGGTCTCCAGAGTGCCTCTCCAACCTGTGAAGCCTTCTTAAATACCTGTGCTCCCAAGGGATTATGGGATCCCTTGGGACTCTGGGGAATGAGCCCTCTGGTGGCTGTACAGAGTAAATACAAGTCCACATATATAACAATTACAGTGTTCAGATCCATTTGCAACTCCTCAGATAATGAAGCATTCCATGCAGATAATGAAGCAGTCCACGCCTGCATGCAACAAGACCTGGGCAACATCCAGGCTTGGGCTGATAAGAGGCAAGTAACATTTGCACCACACAAGTGCCAGGCAATGACCATTCCGGGGATGAGGGGGTTGACTTATGAGGAAAGGTTGAGTAGGTTGGGCTTCGACTCATTGGAATTCAGAAGAATGAGTGGTGATCTTTTGAAACGTATAAGATTATGAGGGGGCTTGACAAGGTGGATGCAGAGAGGATGTTTCCACTGATGGGGAAGACTAGAACTAGAGGGCATCATCTTAGAATAAGGGGCCACCTATTTAAAACAGAGATGAGGAGGAATTTCTTCTCTCAGAGGGTTGTAAATCTGTGGAATTTGCTGCCTCGGAGAGCTGTGAAAGCTGGGACATTGAATAAATTTAAGACAGAAATAGACAGTTTCTTGAGTGATAAGGGGATAAGGAGTTATGAGGAGCGGGCGGGAAAGTGGAGCTGAGTCCATGATCAGACAGCCATGATGCTATTGAATGGTGGAGCAGGCTCGAGGGGCTGTATGGCCTACTCCTGTTCGTATTTCTTATGTTCTTGTTCTTTTTAAGAGAGAGTCCAACCATTCCCCCCTTTGCCATTCAATAACATTACCATGTTCGAATTCCCTGCCATCAAAATCCTGGCCACCATTAACCATTAACCATAAACTCAATTGGATCAGCCACACAAATGCTAGGATTATTAGAACATGTCAGTGGCTGGGTATTCTTCATCGAGTGACTCACCTCCTGACTCCCAGAGAATAGTAGACCTCTGGAACAAGCTGCAGTTTTGTGTGGTGGATGCAGACTCGCTGAATTCCTTCAAGCGACAGCTGGATTTGTTTCTGGGTGGGGCGGAGATAACCTCTTATAGAAGGTAGGTACTGCAGGAAATTCAAGGCCAGAGTCATCTCCTGAACTAGTTTTGATCGCCTAGATGGATCAGAGAGGAATTTCCCAGATTTCTTTTCCCCTCAATTTGGCCTGGGTTTTTTATCTGTATTTTTGCCTCTCTCAGGAGATCATATGGTTTCGGGTTGGGTGGAAAGTATATGTTGTGATACATAAGGTATCGGAATTCTGTGGAACAGGCTCAATGGACCAGACGGTCTTTACCTATCCGTCATTGTTCGTATATTCGTATGACTCCCCAAAGCCTCTCCACCTACAAGGCACAAGTTAGGAGTGTGATGAAATATTCTCCACTTGTCTGGATGGGTGCAACTGCAACTGCAACAAGAAGCTTGACACCATCGAGGACAAGGCAATCTGCTTGACCAGCTGCCCATCCGCCACCTTAAACATCTAGTCCCTCTACCATCGTAGCTGCAGTGTGTACTATCTACAAGATGCACTGCAGCAACTCCCCAAGGCTTTGATAGGGTGGCTAAAGTAAATGTTGGTCCCTTAGAGGGCAAGACCGGGGAATTAGTAATGGGGAACATGGAGATGGCAGAAACTCTGAACAAATATTTTGTATCAGTCTTTATGGTAGAGGACACTAACAATGTTCCGATAGTCTAGGGGCTATGGGGGGGAGGAACTTAACACAATCACAATCACTAAGGAGGTGGTACTCAGTAAGATAATGGGACTAAAGGCAGATAAATCCCCTGGACCTGATGGCTTGCATCCTAGGGTCTTGAGAAATAGCGGCAGGGATTGTGGATGCATTGGTTGTAATTTACCAAAATTTCCTCGATTTTGGGGAGGTCCCAGCAGATTGGAAAACTGCAAATGTAACACCCCTATTTAAAAAAGGAGGCAGACAAAAAGCAGGAAACTATAGACCAGTTAGCCTAACATCTGTGATTGGGAAAATGTTGGAGTCCATTATTAAAGAAGCAATAGCAGGACATTTGGAAAAGCAAAATTCAGTCAGGCAGAGTCAGCATGGATTTATGAAGGGGAAGTCATGTTTGACAAATTTGCTGGAGTTCTTTGAGGATGTAACGAACAGGGTGGATCAAGGAGAACCAGTGGATGTGGTGTATTTGGACTTCCAGAAGACATTTGACAAGGTGCCACATAAAAGGTTACTGCACGAGATAAAAGTTCACGGGGTTGGGGGTAATATATTAGCATGGATAGAGGATTGGCTAACTAACAGAGAACAGAGAGTCAGGATAAATGGTTCATTCTCTGGTTGGCAACCAGTAACTAGTGGGGTGCCACAGGGATCAGTGCTGGAACCCCAACTATTTAGAATCTATATTAACGACTTGGAAGAAAGGACAGGGTGTAACATAGTCAAGTTTGCTGACGATACAAAGATGGGAGGAAAAGCAATGCGTGAGGACACAAAAAATCTGCAAAAGGACATAGACAGGCTAAGTGAGTGGGCATTAATTTGGCAGATGGAGTATAATGTTGGAAAGTATGAGGTCATGCACTTTGGCAGAAAAAATCAAAGAGCAAGTTATTACTTAAATGGAGAAAGATTGCAAAGTGCCGCAGTACAGCGGGACCTGGGGGTACTTGTGCATGAAACACAAAAGGATAGTATGCAGGTAAGCATGTGATCAGGAAGGCCAATGGTATCTTGGCCTTTATTGCAAAGGGGATGGAGTATAAAAGCAGGGAAGTCTTACTACAGCTGTACAGGGTATTGGTGAGGCCATACCTGGAATACTGCGTGCCGTTTTGGTTTCCATATTTACTTTGGAGGCAGTTTGGAGAAGGTTCACTAGGTTGATTCTGGGGGTGAGGGGGTTGACTTATGAGAAAAGGTTGAGTAGGTTGGGCGTCTACTCATTGGAATTCAGAAGAATGAGAGGTGATCTTTTGAAACGTATAAGATTATGAGGGGGCTTGTCAAGGTGGATGCAGAGAGGATGTTTCCATTGATGGGGGAGACTAGAACGAGAGGGCACGATCTTAGAATAAGGGGCCACCCATTTAAAACAGAGATGAGGAGAAATTTCTTCTCTCAGAGGGTTGTAAATCTGTGGAATTCGCTGCCTCGGAGAGCTGTGGAAGCTGGGACATTGAATAAATTTAAGACAGAAATAGACAGTTTCTTAAACGATAAGGGAAGAAGGGGTTATGGGGAGCAGGTGGGGAAGTGGAGTTGCATCCATGATCAGATCAACCATGATCTTATTGAATGGCAGAACAGGCCCGAGGAGCCATATGGCCTACTCCTGTTCCTATTTCTTATGTTCTTATTTACCAAACCCGTGACCTCTACCACCTCGAAGAACAAGCACAGCAGGCACATGGGACCACGACCACCTCCAAGTCACACACTATTCTGACTTGGAAATATATTGCCATTTCTTTATCATCATTGGATCAAAATCCTGGAACTCTCTACCTAACAGCAGTGTGGGAGTACCTTCACCACATGGACTGTAGTGGTTCAAGAATGAGAAAGCTCACCAGCACCTCCTCAAGGACAAATAGGGATGGGCAATAAATGCTGGCCTTGCTAGCGTCGCCCATATCCCAAGAATAAATTTAAAATTATATCCTTCCTGAGGATCTGTGCCCAAAAACTAAACGCTGTAATTCAGATGTGGTCTGATCAAGGCTCAGTGGGCCCAAATTTCCCCAGGAGTTGCTCTGTTTTTTTTTGAGCAACTTGACTTTTCTGGAGTATCTTTTTAGTTGCAATTCTGGCCATTTAATTTGCGGCAGCGTAAGTGAGTTAGTTATTTTTTTTTTAGTTTACTTTTTATTTCAAAAGGGGGTGTTTTGGTCATTTAAGCGAGTTTGGCGAGCAAATAGTTGCTCCAAACTAACTTAGGCCACCGTATGTTGCCACTTCTGTCCGCACAGAAAAACCCTACCGAGAGTTAAGGAATCGGCGCAAGTAACTACATTTAAAGCACCAAGCACAAAAAGTAAGAAGCATTCAATAAAAAATAAAGAACTGAAGTAAATAATTAAATTAACAAATAAAGAACTGAAGTAAATCCTACCTTCAACTAAACTCGGCAGCGGCTGGCCGTGCGGGAGTCCCTTCGGCCTGGGATAGGTGCGGGAGAACGTGGCATCTGAACGGTGGAGGGGAGGGAGGGAAAAGGCTCAACGTGGCAGGCTGGGGCGGGGGGGGGGGGCTGGGTGTGGGTGGTGAACGCGGCAACGTAATCGGGGGCAGGGGAGGAGAGGGGGAGGGGTGATTTTTTGAGATAGAGACACACACACGCACGCTATGTATTCGATTTGGTCAACAAAATAACGCCACAAACTGATATTGGATTGGTGCCAGCAGCTGTTGGTTGTTTGCCTTGGTTCGTTCAAAGTTTACTTTTCTGGCCTCAACCAGCTTGGTAATTCAGCTCGAGCCAGGTCCCCATCTGCCTCGCCCCCTCTTGGCCTGTTCCTTTGCTTTCACACGCTGCATGAAGCTGTCCCCGCTCTCTGAATGCTTCATGTGCCCCACACGCACATTAACCCTGTTGCCGAGCATCCCCTGCCTTTGACTTGCTGGTTGACAATAATGCCTTTGGCAGGTTATGCTGTAAAGATCCCAATCGTCATAAAATATTCAGGATACTTTAAATCAAAGCGTGCGCCCACACATAGGCACAGCCGCTGAAATAATGCTGCCAGGGCCATTGGGGGCCTGCTCACATGAACGCAGCATCGGGGGAGCCCATTCGGCCAGGGCTAGGGATGGCGTGCTTCGGGCCACTCTCACACAGCCTGCAGAGATTCGGGCTGCGAGGAGCCATGCACATGCACGCATACTCTAGCGCGCATATGCAGAGATCCTGGCAGTTTTCAGTGCCGGGACCTGGCTCTGCCCTCCACGCGTTCTGCCAAGGGCCTGGATCAACCCGACTGTGGGGAGAATACGAAGGTAAATAATAGGGGCCGCTTCTGTTCTAAAAAGTCGGCGCACCACACGGAGGTGCGCCGTTCTAACCCTGGGGGCAAACTTGGGCCCTATACAACTGAAGCATAATTTCTCCCCTTTGTATTCCAGCCTGCTAAGATAAAGGCCAACATTCCATTAGGTTTTTTGATTACTTTTGTACCTGTCGACTGGCTTTTATTAAGTGCGTACTTGGGCTCCCAATTTCCAACCCAAGTCAAAAGGCTTCTCTAATTTCATGCATTCTCACTTTTGCTAATAATCTCGTGTGAAACCTTAGCAAAAGCTTTTTGGAAGTCCATGTAGATAACATCCACAGACATTCCCTTATTTACCTTATTAGCGACCTCTCAAAAAATGCAACTAGTTAAGTCAGATATGACTTATCTTTATAAAGCCATGTTGGCTCTCGCTGATCAGTTCATATTTGTTCAAGTTTTCAGTCACTCTATCCCTAACAACAGATTCTAGTAGCTTCCCCACAACTGACATTAAACTGACTGGCCTGGTTTCTCTCTCCCAACTTTCTTAAATATTGGACTGACATTAGCAAATTTCCAACCTAACACCAAAATTCCTGAATCAAGAGAGCTTTGAAAGATTATGACTATGCTTTTGCAGTTCCTGTAAAGTCCTGACCCTGCAGTACAGACTTACACGAGGCACATGCTGAAGTCAAGGTCACTCTGGACCTGCACTTTTATTTCACAGCTCTCGAGTGCCACACTTGCCTGAGACCTGCCTTTATATACCTGTATGGAACAGGTATGCAGTGTCTCCTGCAAGTGCACCCCTGGTGGTAAAGTATGCTTGTGGTTACAGGTCATATCTAGTTACAGTCATGTATAGCATGGTAAGATACAGTTATATACAGTGGTGTGAGATACATGACATCACCCTCACCCAAGGTCTTATTGTCTTTATAGATTCAGTCTCTCAGGTGGTCTACACTCTCGCGTGGAGCATCTTAGTTGTGGTTCAGTTGTTTGCCTTAATGCCTGTTTTTCTTTTGGTGTGATTGCTGGTATCTCGCCTGGGCTGTCTGTTTCGTTCAGTATGATTGCTGGTATCTCGCCTGGGCTGTCTGTTGAGACTATCCTTTCCTCAGGTTGTTCCCTCTGTCTGTCCACCAGGTGTGGTGTGAGTTCCACATTGTAGTCTGCCTCTGGTTCTGCGGTGTTGTTGGTGAATCTACTTTTTACTTGGTCTACATGCCTCCGGCAGGTTTGGCCATTGTCCATTTGTACAACCAGTCGCCTGTTTCCTTCCTTGCCTGTTACTGTCCCTGCAAGCCACTTGGGACCCCTGCCATAGTTTAGCACAAACACTTTGTCCCCTATCTCATTCCACCTCCCCCTCGAATTTCAGTCATGGTACTCAGTTAGCTTCCGGCGCTTTGCCTCAACAATTTCATGCATGTCAGGGAGGATTAACGAGACCCTAGTCTTTAAGGTCCGTTTCATCAATAGTTGCGCGGGGGGAACCCCAGTCAACGAATGCGGATGAGATCTGTATGCCAGCAGCAGTCACGGCAGGCGGCTCTGCAGCGTGGGACCTTGGATTTTTAGCATGCCTTGTTTAAAGATTTGCACTGCTCGCTCCGCCTGGCCATTGGAGGCCGGCTTGAACGGTGCCATCTTAACGTGATTTATGCCATGGTCAACTATAAAATCTTGAAATTCTGCGCTGGTGAAGCATGGACCATTATCACTGACCAATATGTCAGGAATTCCGTGCGTTGCGAACATGGTTCTAAGGCTCTCCACAGTGGTGGAGATGGTGCTCGAGTTTAAAATGGTGCACTTGATCCAATTTGAAAATGCACTGACGACTACGAGGAACATTTTGCCCATGAATGGGCCCGCATAGTCTACATGCACCCGCGACCACGGTTTGGTGGGCCAGGGCCAGGGGCTTAGGGGGGCCTCCCTGGGGGCATTACTGAGTTGGGCACAAATGGTGCACCGCCGGACGCAGAGCTCCAAGTCCGCGTCAATGCCAGACCACCAGACGTGGGATCTGGCTATGGCCTTCATAAAGACGATCCCCGGGTGCTCGTGGTGGAGCTCCCGGACAAACGCCTCTCTGCCACGCAAGGGCATAACTACTCGGCTGCCCCACATCAGGCAGTCTGCCTGTAGTGATAGTTCATGCATATGCCTATGGAAAGGTTTGATCTCCTCGGGGCAGGCATCGCGGGCCTCTGCCCAGTCACCAGTTAAAACACATCTTTTGACTAAGGATAACGTGGGGTCGCTGGTCGTCTAGGCTCTGATTTGGCGAGCCGTTATGGGCGAACCTGTGGATTCAAAGGCATTGATTGCCATGACCATCTCACAGTCCTGTTCGTCGGACCCTTCTGTGATCACCATGGGTAGCCTGCTAAGCGCGTCGGCACAGTTGTCTGTGCCTGGTCTGTGCCTTATTGTGTAGTCTAAGACGCCAGCATGAGTGCCCACCGCTGAATGCGCGCCGAGGCGTTGGCGTTTATTGCCTTGCACTCGGATAGCAGGGACATGAGGGGTTTGTGGTCGGTTTCTAACGCGAACTGGGCCCCGAAAAGGTATTGGTGCATCTTTTTGACACCGTACACGCACACAAGCGCCTCCTTCTCAATCATACTGTACCCGCGCTCCGCCCGCGAAAGTGACCTGGAGGCATAAGCAATGGGCTGTAATATACCCGCATCACTGACATTCTGTAAAATGCACCCCACCCCGTATGCTGACGCATCACATGTAAGAACTAGCTTTTTACCTGGGTCAAAAAAGGCTAAAACACTGTTGGAACATAGAAGGTTGCGTGCCTTATTGAAGGCGCGTTCTTGGGCGTCCCCCCAAAACCAATCGCACCCCTTTCTGAGTAGCACATGGAGAGGCTCCAGCAGCGTGCTCAAGTTCTGCATAAAGTTCCCAAAGTAATTGAGTAGCCCTAGAAAGGCGCGCAGTTCCGAGACATTCTGAAGCCTGGGTGCCAGACGAATTGCTTCGGTTTTGATTCTGTTGGGTGGATTCCATCAGCGGCAATACTTCTGCCCAAAAATTCAATCTCGGGCACGAGAAACAGACATTTGGATTTCTTAACTCTTAGGCCTACCCGATCCAATCGATTTAGTACTTCCTCCAAATTGCAGAGATGGGAAGTCGGTGTCCCTGCCCGTGATGAGTATGTCATCTTGAAACACAACCGTCCCCGGGATGGACTTGAGCAGACTCTCCATGTTGCGCTGGAATATAGCAACTGCCGACCTGATGCCGAATGGGCATCGATTGTACATAAAAAGGCCTCGATGTGTGTTGATGGTGGTGAGTAGCTTAGACTCTTCAGTCAGTTCTTGCGTCATATACGCAGATGGCATCGCACAGGATGCCATCACAAGGCTAGTGCTGTGCCTTATGTGATGAGGGAAAAGATTGAACAAGAACTGGACAGGCTTCTGCGGGAAGGCATTATCTCACCCGTGGAATTTAGCGACTGGGCAAGTCCCATCGTCCCCGTCATGAAGCCTGATGGATCCATACGAATCTGTGGGGGTTACAAGTCTACCATAAACAGAGTCTCCCTACAGGACCAATACCCGCTGCCCAGAGCGGAGGACCTATTTGCCACATTGGCTGGAGGAAAACTTTTCTCGAAACTGGGACGATTTCTTTGGTATAGGTCGTTAGTTTGGTGTCGATCCTTGTGAGTTTTGGTCAGTTGCTTTTGTGCGGCCACAGCTGTTCAAATTATTGGACGCTCATGAGAGATTGACTAGCTCCCGTGTCCAGTTCCATGTTGACTGGTATCGCGTTGAGTAGGACCCTCATCATTATTGGAGGTGTCTTGTTGTAAGAACAGTGGACATTGATCGTGTTGACCCGTTGTACCCCGGCATCCAGGGCACTGTCTCCACCGTCTTCTGTTCCGCTTTCCGACCCTTCCGATTCATATATCAGCCGAGCTGCTGTTTTTCTGCACATGCGAGGCAGATGCCCTGTATAGTTGCAGTTTCTGCAAACATCATGCTGAAATCGACACCCCCTTGTTGAGTGCCTTCCCCCACATCTCCAGCACAGACCGCTTCCATTGTTTCCAAAGGATGAGCTGCGTCTGGCTGATCTCTCTTGAGCTTCTCTCAGTCTGTAGTTGATTGCTCGCATTGTGGGTTGATGAGGTGTGAACAGCCGTTCATGTGGCCCTTGATGGCTTCTGGCGCCACTGCCTGCTGTTGAAGGCCTGCTCTCCTGCCTTTGTCTGTGTGTGAGGGTAGCGGCTTGTTTCACACTGTGAGCCCCTTGTTCCGATGTTTCTTTAGTTGTCGTACCCGCAGTATAGATAAACCTCGTTTCTTCTTCTCCTGCCAAGAATGTCTGTGCGACCAGTGCTGCTGCCTCTACGGTCAAGTTCTTGGTCTCTCTAAGCTTTCGGAATATGCCTGCGTGGCCTACTCCTTCAATAAAAAAGTCTCTCAGTACTTCTCTCCTTAGTTCATCGGAGAACTCACATAAACTAGGCAGCCTCCGAAGTTCCACCACAAAGTCGGGTATGCTCTGGCCCACACAGCGTCTGTAGTTGTAGAACCTGTGTCTGGCCATGTGTAGGCTGCTCGCTGGCTTCAGGTGGTCTCTCACCAGTGTTCTCAACTCCTCAAATGACTTGCTTGCTGGTTTCTCGGGTGCCAGCAGGTCCTTCATTAAGACGTATGTTTTCGAGCCACAGCTGGTCAAGAGATGGGCTCTTCTCTTGTCTGCCTTATCGTCGCCCAACCAGTCTTTGGTTACAAAGCTTTGCTGGAGCCTTTCTGTAAAGTCCTCCCAATTGTCTCCAGCATTGTATTTCTCATCTGAGCCGTTGGTAGCCATTCTGTGGATTCTGTGATCCCGTAACTCGTTGCCACTGTAAAGTCCTGACCCTGTAGTACAGACTTACACGAGGCACATGCTGAAGTCAAGGTCACTCTGGACCTGCACCTTTATTTCACAGCTCTCGAGTGCCACACTTGCCTGAGACCAGCCTATGTATACCTGTGTGGAACAGGTATGCAGTGTCTCCTGCAAGTGCACCCCTGGTGGTAAAGTATGCTTGTGGTTACAGGTCATATCTAGTTACAGTCATGTATAGCATGGTAAGATACAGTTATATACAGTAGTGTGAGATACATGACAGTTGCCTCATCTACTTCGCCGCTCAAACTTTCTATCAAACTATTTCTTACGACCTTTTGCAAATCTTTACTCGCTGTAAATTTTCCCATTGATGCTTTTGAAGCAGGCTGTGTCTCCTTCGATAAGGCCATCCAATGGCACCACCCGCGACACCTTGCTTGTGCGTGTAACTTTAAAAGTAAAATTTATTATATTGCATGGAGATTTAGCTATTTTAAATCCCATTATTTCCTCTATTACCATTTTGTTACTTAAACTGCATCCAGTAAATTCCTCCCCTTGATTTAATTTTTAGCTTCCCTTTTATCACTGGTATTTTATCCTCTACCTCTACTGTGAAAATGGATACAAAATACCCATTTACTAAATCTGCCATTACCTTGTTGTCTAATACAGTATCACCTGTCTTTAATGGGCACATATCACCCTTAGCCACTCTCTTACTCTTAATATATTATAAAAACTTTTAGCCTTTATATTACTTGCAAGTTTTCTTTCAGATTCCATTTTGCAGCTCTTATATTTTCTTTGTATCTCTTTATTACTTTCCATATTGCTCGCAGTCTGCTGGATTACCAGCATTTGCCACATCTTTTAGTTTTATAAGAACATAAAAATTAGGAGCAGGAGTAGGGCATTCGGCCCCTTGAGCCTGCTCCGCTATTCAATAAGATCATGGCTGATCTTCGATGACAACGCCACTTTCCCACCTGATACCATATCCCCTGATTCCCCTAGAGTCCAAGGGACCATAATTGCCCATCGCCGGAAATGCGTGCACCTATCTGTTTCAGTTGTTTTTACCGGTGAGGTGGATGCAGTGGCTGGTTCAGCGAAATTCCGCTCTTTGGCTTTTTTTCAGTGGACCGGAAGTCGGTCATAATTAGGGCGGATGTGGGGCGGTGAGCTGAAGTTTGCACACTAGAGGGGCAGAGATTGGGTGCGGGTCGAGTGTCCACCGCTGTCACTTATCAGCGTAGCGTTGATGACGCCATCACGGTGCTGCGTCACCACGTCTCTCCCCCTCACTTAAAGGGCAGAGACGCTGCGATTCTTTAGGTTAGGTCCACTGGGCCACCAGAGAGGGTTTCGGCCAGGCCAGCAGCCGGCCGACAAAAAAAAGGTGGCGGCCGCAGCAGTAGGTCCTCCTCTTTAATGGCAGCCACACCTCTATTTTGCAAGTACTCCAAGCACAGTGCACCGAGCGGCGGGAGCAAGATTTTCTCGGCGGAATTTTGCAAACCGGGGGGGAGGGGGAGCGGAAATATCGGCGGTGCGTGCTCTGATGACACACTTAGGATGGATCGGCAGCAGCGGAGCAGTAGTGGGGGGGAGCTGGTCAATGCCGGGATACCACAGGAGCAGAATTTTCAAAATTGCGGCCATTCCACAAAAGATCGGCGGCCATTGCACTCCACAGCATGGCCGCCGATTTCCAGAGGTAACAGGCCTTAAGGAAAGAGGCAATTTCGGCCCCCAGAAATCTGTTGATCCCAGCCTTGAATATAATCAATGACTTAGCATCCACAACCCTTTGGCTTCGGGAATTCCAAAGATTCGCAACCCTCTGAGTGAAGAAATTCCTCCTCATCTCAGTCTTATCGTGAGACCATGCACTCTAGTTTTAGACCCTCTAGCCAGGGGAAACAGCCTCTCAGTATCTACCCTGTCAATTCCCCATAAAATCTTTTAAGTTTCAATGGGACCACCGCTCACTCTTCTAAACTCCAGAGAATATAGTCCCAATCAACTCGATCTCTCTATCTTACTTCACCGATGCTCAGTTTGGGTTCTGCCAGGACCACTCGGCTCCTGACCTCATTACAGCCTTAGTCCAAACATGGACATAAGAGCTGAATTCCAGAGGTGATGTGAGAGTGACTATCCTTGACATCAAGGCAGCATTTCACCGAGTCTGGCATCAAGGAGCCAATGGGAATGGGGGGAAAACTCTCCACTGGCTGGAGTTATACTTAGCATAACGGAAGATGTTTGTGGTTGTTGGAGGCAAATCATCTCATTTCCAGGACATCGCTGCAGGAGTTCCGCAGGCCAATGTTCTAGCCCCAACTATCTTCAGCTGTTTTATCAATGAGCTTCCCTCCATCATAAGGTCAAAAGTGGGGATGTTCGCTGATGATTTCATAGTGTTCAGTTCCATTCGCAACTCCTCAGATAATGAAGCATTCCATGCCCACATGCAGCAAGACCTGGACGACATTTAGGCTTGGGCTGATAAGTGGGAAGTAAAATTTGCGCCACACAAGTGCCAGGTAATGACTATCTCCAACAAGCGAGAGTCTAACCACCACCCCTTGACAATGAATGGCATTAACATTGCTGAATCCCCCACCATCAACATCCTGGGGGTAACCATTGTCCAGAAACTTAACTGGACCAGCCACATAAATACTGAGGCAACAAGAGCAGGTGTGAGGCTGGGTATTCTGAGGCGAATGTCTCACCTCCTTACTTCCCAAAGCCTTACCACCATCTACAAGGCACAAGTCAGGCGTGCGATGGAATACTCTCCACAGCTCCAACAACACTCAAGAAGTTCGACACCATCCAGGACAAAGCAGCCTGCTTGACTGGTACCTCATCCACCACCTTAAACATTCAATCCCTCCACCACCAGTGAACTGTGGCTGCAGTGTGTACCATCTACAAGATGCACTGCAGCAACTCGCCAAGGCTTCTTCGGCAGCATCACCCAAACCCACAACCTCTACCACCTAGAAAAACAAGGGCAGCAACCACATGGGAACACCATGACCTGTAAAGTTCCTTCCAAGTTACACACCATCCTGAGTTGGAAATATATCGCCATTTCTTCATCGTCGCTGGGTCAAAATCCTGGAACTCCCGACCCAACGGCACTGGGAATACCTTCACCACAAGGACTGTAGTGGTTCATGAAGGTGGCTCACTACCATCGTTTCAAGGGCAATTAGGGATGGGCAATAAATACTGGCCTTGCCAGCAATGCCTACATCTTGTGAATTAATTAAGAAAAACTTCTGTAATATTGTCCTTTAGCAATTTTGCTACTACTCCTCCTTTCCTTATTTCCGGGTCCTTTCTAAAGATAATATAGCCTGGAATATTAAGCTTGGTATATTGATTGCCTATCATTGGTTACATTGCTTTAGTCACAGAGGGGCCGAAATTTGGTTTCTTACGTCGCTCGTTACCACTGGAGATGGGCAGCTAAGTACTTACCGTCGAGTTCCTGGTCTGTTGGGAAATTTAGTTGGGCGGTGGGAGCGTACTGCAGTGTGCTCGGCCGTCACTCATGTGGTGACGTCATCGAGTACACCCCATTGTCGGCGCCGCTGGGAAATTAAGTGAGTACGGTGACCTTACCAGCAGGTGTCCATACAGCCAGGGAAAGGTGGTGGGACATCTGGGATCCCGGGGCGGTAGCATCCAGGGATCAAGATAAATGTTTAACTTTATTTTTTTTAGCATTTAGACATTAATGGAATCCGTGGGGAAGTATGGGTGTGGGTGAGGGAAAGTGTGTGAAACTTTTTTTTTCATTTTTTAAAAAACTCGCATGCCGGCAGCCTACCATTGCGAAATTCAGTAGGCTGCTCTGTTGGCGCCCGAGGATGAGTGTGCAATGCTGCTCTCTCATTTTTGGGCGGCAATACTGAATTTTGCAGTTTGAGGCGGCTGGTGTTAAAACCAACACTCAGCCGGTGACCCCGCCTCAAAAACGGCAGGACCGAATTTCCAGAGTCTTTACTGTAAAACCTGGCATAAATATTAAACAATTTTGTTTTTATTACTTGGCTATAGGAGCTATTTTTCAAATCAAACCCTTTGGAAAACCCCAACTAAGATGACATTCAAATGTTGGGCCTTTTCTGAGAGTGCACTCGGTCCCTGTTCCCAGGAATTTGTAGGGGTCTTTCTGTAAATTGTTGCTAAGAAAGAATTATTCTTAGGATTAAGGCTGGTAAATATTGAGCCGTCCTGGCCAGCAGCAAGGTAATTGCAGAGTGGAGGGTCACGATTCCAGAGGGAGGTCCCGGCGACATGGGGGAGGCGGGGGTGGGGCGGTGGGGGTGCTGTGGGCAGCAGGCCAGAATATTTTTGTAGGGCCCTGAGGAGCACTCCTGCTGGCCCCAAAAATATAATTTCAAGCTTACCTTTGCTGGACCTCTTCTCTTCTTTCGCCTGTGGAACTGATCAGAAAGTGTATGGCACATGCTCCAATCAGATCTCTTTCTAAAATGTATGTCATAGGACCCAATTTGAATATTAAAAGCGACCTACTGCTTGAAAGAGACAGGCGCTTTGACTGGCCAATGGTAGGCCCCTTTCGGAAAAGTGGCAACTGCAACGGAGGCACAAACCTCTGGAGCTCCAGGGTGGCCCATGTTGTTTGAATGGGGGGTTGGGAGAATAATAATAATGATCGGATTGCGGATGGTGCACTTCTGGCTTGTAATGAGCATGCAAATCCTTCATCCTATACTACAGGTTTGGGAGGCCTTTTAGTGCGTAAAAAATGGGTGCTGTGCAGGTGACTTTCTAGGCCATAATTTTAAAGGATTTACATCTACTCACAAAAGTCTCCACCACTTGTCTATGAATGTCATCAACTAAACACTTTCAGTTTTGTCATCAAATTGTACCTTAATTCTCAACACAGATTCCATTAGAGGGTTCTCTTTTGCCTTAGTTTCTCCAAGTGGAAAGGTGTTCAGCGTTTTCCAATTATTCATCCTCTTGAATTGAGCATCTAAGGGTGCACAGTGCTCTTGTATGAAATTCTGAAACTTGTCCTGGTGTAGGCAGGTAAACCAACTCTTCTCTATTTGGACTATAATACTGATTCGCTGCATTAGGACCTTAGCGTTCAAATTCTCATGAATTCTGAATAGAAAGAAAAGGTTAATCTTAAAAGGTTCCAATAAAAAGTCTTCAAATTTTCAAGAAAAATGAAGTTACCAACTGAATGATTTGTTGTGGAATCTGGGGTGGTGGTGGTGAGGGGGAATCAGTCTTATATGAATGCTTTAATGTATTTTCTCAAGAGACACTTTGTAAGAGTTTCAATCAATGTCATAAAAAAATGTCAGTTCTTTAAACCACAAGTTTATACCATAAGGAAGTACAATTCTGTTGGTACTGATGCATCGACTTTGTCCTGAACAAAAATGGATGCTTGGATCCAATGCCATGCTCAAAAGACTTCAATACAGTACAGCAGCTTCAAATGGACAATCCCCGTGGATTAGAAGGTAGCAAATGTAACACCGAAAGGAGGGAGAGAGAAAATGGGGAACTATGTGCCAGTTAGCCTGACATCAGTAGTAGGAGAAAATACTAGAATCTATCATTAAGGAAGGGGTAACAGGAGACTTGAAAAATCATATTAGGCAGAGTCAGCACGGTTTTATGAAAGGGAAATTATGTTTGACAAATCTATTAAGAGTTTTTTGAGGGTGTAACTAGCAGGATAGATAAAGGGGAACCTGTGGATGTAGTATATTTGGATTTTCAGAAGGCATTTGATAAGGTGCCACACAATAGGTTGTTACACAAGATTACAGCTCACGGGATTGCAGGTAATATATTAGCATGGATTGAGGATTGGAGTACGTGTACAGTTTTGGTCTCCTTAGAGGGGGTGCAACGAAGGTTCACTAGATATATTCCTGGCTGTCCTATGAGGAGAGATTGAGTAGAATGGGCCTATATTCTCTGGAGTTTAAATGATCTCATTGAAACGTATAAGATTCTGAGAGGGTAGATGCTGAGAGGCTGTTTCCTTTGATTAGGCGGCATAGTCTCAGGATAAGGGGTTGGCCATTTAGAACTGAGATGAGGAGGAATTTCTTCACTTATAGAGGGTTGTGAATCTTTGGAATTCTCTACCCCAGACGGCGGTGGATGCTCAGTCATTGACTATATTCAAGACTGAGATTGATTAATTTTTTGGCATTAAGGGAATCAATGGATATGGGGATAGGGCTGGAAAGTGGAGTTGATGTAAAAGTGCAGCCATGATCTTATTGAATGGAGGAGCAGGCTCGAGGGGCCGTATGGCCTACTCCTGCTCCTATTTCTTATGTTCTTACGGGTGCAGACTGTCATGTATTCAACCAGCATTGTAACCCATGTATAATCTGACCTAAGTTGTACACTGTGAGAACAATGACCACGAGGTGGGCGACACTCCTAACCTGGACCTTCAAGTATTAAAGGGGAAGCTCCACCCACCTTCATTACTTGAGTGCTAAGGAATAAAGGACAGGTCACAGACTGACCTTCTCTCAAGCATGGGCCTCGTGTACATTTATACTGTATAGAAAGGACGTATCAATGGCGACGAGAAACTGTTATTTAAACCATGCAAGCATGGCCACTAGCAGAACAGACGAGAGGTACTGTGTTAAGGAATAGTTGGGACAGAGATTCAACATTGTTAAAGCAGCACACAGTTCTCCAGGCAGACAAGGGCAATCGGGCATGCCCCAACATGTAGTCGAATCCAGAGGGGGAGTTCGACAAAGACAATGACAAGCTGAACGGCGATTCACGCCATTGCAAGGGACAATGCGGCCAGTAATGGGGCCATCAACACCTGTTAATGGCGCATTCAAGGACAGTCACAGGGGCAGTCAGGGACGATCGACTGGCAAGGGACCTTCTGTTTCAAACAACAGCTCATGTTGGAGGCGTAGAGGCACACACTCAGCCGGAGTTTGCAGAGATGAGCAAAATACCTGCAGAAATTGCAGAAGCGAACGCTGGGGGAAATCGCTGGAAGCTGAAGTTCAGCGAGTTCATGTGGAGCATGTATACAGTTCATACACCAGGACGCCACCGATAATGATGAAAGTGCTCCTCAATGGCATCCCAGTATCAATGGAGCTAGACACAGGGGCCGGCCAGTCCCTGATGGGTATCAAACAGTTCGAAAAGTTGTGGACGTCCAAGGCTCGGAGGCCAAAATTATCGGCGATTGACGCACAGCTACGAACTTACACAAAGCAGATCATTCCGGTGCTAGGCAGCGCCACGGTAGTTGTGACCCACAAAGATTCGGAGAACAGGTCGCCACTCTGGATTGTCCCAGGGGATGGTCCCGCACTACTGGGGAGGAGTTGGCTTGCTGTCATGAACTGGAAATGGGGCGATGTCAAAGCAATTTCCTCTGTGGAGCGAGTATCATGCTCACAGAACCTGGGCAAATTTGACTCATTATTTCAACCCAGCATCGGCACTTTCATGGGGGCCAAGGTAGTGATTCACGTAAACCCGGACGCCAGGCCAGTACACCACAAGGCCAGAGGGGTGCTGTACGTGATGCGGGAAAAGATAGAAGGCGAAGTGGACCACCTGCTGAGGGAAGGCATCATCTCGCCAGTCCAATTCAGTGACTGGGCAAGCTCGATTGTGCCGGTGCTCAAGGCGGATGGGTCGGTCAGGATATGTGGTGATTACAAGGCCACCATCAATCGGTTGTCACTCCAAGACCAGTACCCGCTACCGAGAGCGGAGGACCTCTTTGCGACGCTATCCGGTGGCAAACTTTTTTCAAAATTGGACCTGACCTCAGCTTACATGACCCAGGAGCTGGCGAGTGAGTCGAAGAAGCTGACCACCATCACGACACACAAGGCGTTGTTTGAATACAACAGATGTCCGTTTGGGATTCGCTCGGCCGCCACGATCTTCCAACGAAATATGGAACGTCTCCTCAAGTCGATTCCAGGGACGATGGTTTTTCAGGATGACATCCTCATCACGGGTTATGATACTGAAGAACACCTCCATAACCTGGAGGAGGTGCTATGCAGACTGGACCGGGTAGGGCTGCGACTGAAAAAGGCGAAGTGCGTCTTCCTAGCTCCAGAGGTAGAATTCCTGGGGATGAGGGTAGCAGCAGACGGGATCAGCCCTACTGCGTTTAAGACAGAAGTGATCCAGAGAGCACCCAGATCCCGTATCACGACAGAGCTGCGTTCGTTCCTGGGGCTCCTTAACTATTTTGGTAACTTTCTTCCCAAATTGAGCACGCTGCTAGAGCCGCTACATGTGCTCCTACGCAAAGGTCGCGAATGGGTCTGGGGGGACAGCCAGGAAAGGGCTTTTAATAGAGCAAGTAATTTGTTATGTTCCAACATTCTGTTAACACTATACGACCCATGTAAGAAACTTGTGTTAACGTGCGATGCGTCGTCCTATGGTGTCGGGTGTGTGTTGCAGCATGTCAATGTCAAGGGTCAGTTACAGCCGGTAGCTTATGCCTCCAGGAGTCTGTCCCAGGCAGAAATGGGTTACGGGATGGTAGAAAAGGAGGCGCTCGCATGTGTATATGCTGTAAAGAAAATGCACCAGTCCCTGTTTGGCAGGAAATTTGAGCTGGAGACAGATCACAAACCCCCAACGTCCCTTTTGGCCGACAACAAGGCCATAAATGCAAACGCATCGGCCCGCATACAGAGGTGGGCACTCACGCTAGCCGTCTATGATTATAAAATTCGGCACAGACCGGGCACCGAAAACTGCGCCGATGCACTCAGCAGGCTCCCACTAGCCACTACTGAGGGGGCTACCGAGCATGCTGCTGAGATGGTCATGGCTGTTGAAGCTTTCGGAAGCGAAGGCTCACCCGTGACAGCCCGTCAGATTAAAGTCTGGACAAATAGAGACCCGCTATTGTCTCTAGTCAAGAAATGTGTCCTGAATGGGGACTGGGCAGCCACGTACAGGGCATGCCCTGAGGAACTTAAACCATTTCACAGGCGCAGGGATGAACTCTCGATTCAGGCTGATTGCCTACTGTGGGGAAACCACGTAGTCATGCCCCAGATGAGCAGAGAGGTGTTCATCAGAGAACTCCACAATGAGCACCCGGGCATTGTCATGATGAAGGCAATTGCCAGGTCACACGTTTGGTGGCCAGGGATAGACGCAGATCTCGAACTTTGTGTTCGCAGGTGCAACGCGTGTGCCCAGCTGGGCAATGCACCCAGGGAAGCCCCCCTTAGCCCCTAGCCATGGCCCGTCAAGCCATGGTCACGCATCCATGTGGACTACGCAGGTCCTTTCATGGGAAAAATGTTTTTGGTTGTAGTAGACGCCTACTCCAAATGAATCGAGTGTGTCATTTTAAATTCAAGCATAGCCTCTGCCATGGTAGAAAGTCTACGGGCAATGTTCACCGCCCACGGTCTTCCGGACATCTTGGTCAGCGACAATGGCCCGTGCTTCACAAGCACTGAATTCCAAGACTTCATGGCAGGCAATGGAATTAACCATGTCAGAACGGCACTGTACAAGCCGGCCTCAAACGGCCAGGCAGAACGAGCAGTGCAGATAATCAAACAGGGGATGCTCAGAATCCAAGGGGGTTTCCTACAAACCCGCTTATCACGCCTCCTATTGGTCTATAGATCCCGACCACACTCGCTCACAGGGGTTCCACCCGCAGAGCTGCTTATGAAAAGGACGCTCAAAACCCGGCTATCCCTTATACACCCGACCATGAAAGAAATTGTCGAGAGCAGGCGCCAGCCACAATATGATTACCATGACAGGAATGCGAGGGCGCGATGTATTGATGTAAATGATCCTGTTTTTGTCCTCAACTACGCTGCAGGGCCCAAATGGCTCGCAGGCACTATGATTGCCAAAGAGGGAAACAGGATTCTGGTAGTTAAGCTTACCAATGGACAAATCTGCCGCAAACACATGGATCAAACGAAAAGGAGGTTCAGCAACCCCATAGAAGAAGCAGAGGGAGAACACGATGTAGAGTTCACTCCACCACAGGTGACCGAACACCGGAACCAAAGGGAGGAGAGCCCAATCACTGTGGGCAGTCTGGATAGGCCTGAGGCACCGCAAACAGCAGACACTCAGGCCAGCGCCCAACAACCGGAGCCCCAACTCAAGCGCTCTACAAGAGAGCATAAACCACCAGAGAGACTCAACCTCTGATTCCAATAAGACTTTGAGGGGGGAGGTGATGTCATGTATTCAACCAGCATTGTAACCCATGTATAATCTGACCTAAGTTGTACACTGTGAGAACAATGACCACTAGGTAGGAGACACTCCTAACGTGGACCTTCAGGTATAAAAGGGGAAGCTCCACCCACCTTCATCACTTGAGTGCTAAGGAATAAAGGACAGGTCACAGACTGACCTTCTCTCAAGTATAGACCTCGTGTGCATTTATACTGTATAGTAAGGACGTATTACAGACTTGAATAGATGTGGCGGAGAACTGGTTTATCCATTCACCATCACATATGGCTCGAACACAAAAAGCATTATCGGATCCTACTCTTGTCTGCCAAAACTGCTCCCTATTCCAGGATTATTGTGGAATGCAAAGATAACCCCTGGCTGCTATTCTCTACTGCTAACTATCTTCTTAAACCCATCTCCCCTATCTCTACCACACTCACCTCCAACAAGTGTGAGGAGCTGATGGATTTCTTTGTCTCAAAGATTGAGACCATCTGATCAGCTGCCTCTGCTATTTCCCTTCCTTCCCCTAACCCACCTGCTCAAACTTCCTTTGAGGTTCCTCCCTACCCTAGCCCTAAACTTGCATCATTCTCTAGTTTCTCTCTGATCTCCCCTCTTGACCTCGCCAGGCTCATCTTGTCCATGGGACCCACTTCCTCCTCTCTTGACTCTATTCCCACTAAACTGCTGACCACCCAACTTCCTTTTCTGTCTCCCATGTTAGTTAACATTGTTAACAGTTCTCTCTCCTCAGGTACTGTCCCACTCTCCTTCAAATCAATGATTATCACCCCCCTGCTCAAAAAAACAATCCTTGACCCTACTGTGCTTGCTTGCTACCGCCCCATCTCCAACCTCCCTTTCCTCTCCAAAGTCCTTGAACGTGTTGTCGCCTCCCAAATCTGTGCCCATCCTTCCCGGAACTCCATGTTTGAATCCCTTCAATCTGGTTTCCGCCCCTGCCACAGTGCCGAAATGGCTCTCATCAACATCACAAATGACATCCTTTGTGACTGTGACAAAGGTAAACTATCCCTCCTTGCCCTGTCTGCAGCCTTTGACACAGTTGACCACTCCTTCCTCCTCCAACACCTCTCCACCATCGTCCAGCTGGATGGGACTGCACTCGCCTGGTTCCATTCTTATCTATCTAATTGTAGCCAGAAAATTTCCTGCAATGGCTTCTCTTCCCACTCCCACATCATTACCTCTGGTGTCCCCCAAGGATCTATCCTTGGCCCCCTCCTATTTCTCATCTATAGGCTGCCCCTTGGCGACATCATCCAAAAACACAGAGTTAGTTTCCACATGTACACTGATGACACCAAGCTCTACCTCTCCGCCACTTCTCTTGACCCCTCCATTGTCTCTAAATTGTCAGACTGTTTGTCCGACATCCAGTACTGGATGAGCAGAAATTTTCTCCAATGCAATATTGGGAAGACCGAAACCATTATCTTTGGCAACCCACGACAAACTGTGTTCCCTAGCATCAATCTGAGACTAAACCAGACTGTTCGCAACCTAGGCATCATATTTGACCCTGAAATGAGCTTCTGGCCACATATTCGCGGCATACCTAAAACCGCCTATTTCCACTTCCATAACAATGCCCACCTCCGCCCCTGCCCCAGATCACCTGCTGCTGAAAATCCTCATCCATTGCTTTGTTACCTCTAGACTTGACTACTGCAATTCACTCCTGGTTGGCCTCCCACATTCTACCCACGTAAACTTGAGATCATCCAAAACTCGGTAACCCGTGCCCTAACTCGCGCCAAGTCCCGCTCACCCATCACTCCTGTGCTCGCTGACCTACAGTGGCTCCCGGTTAAGCAATGCCTCGATTTCAAAATTCTCATCCTTGTTTACAAATCCCTCCATGGCCTCACCCCTCCCTATCTCTGTAATCTCTTTCATCCTCACAACCCCTCGAGATATCTGCCCTCCTCAAATTCTTCCCTCGAACATCCTTGATTATAACTGCTCAACCATTGGTGGTCGTGCCTTCAGCTACCTGGGCCCTAAGCTCTGGAACTCCCTCCCTATACCTCGCCACCTCTCTACTTCTCTTTCCTCCTTTAAGACGCCCCTTAAAACCTACCTTTTTGACCAAGGTTTTGGTCATCTGTCGTAATTTCTTCTTAAGTGGCTCGGTGTCAAATTTATTTGTTTTGTCTTAGAACACTGCTGTGACACACCTAAGGACTTTTTACTATGCTAAAGGCGCTATATAAATAAAAGTTATTGATGTTGTTCTTAAATGGTGTCGAAATAAATCCTTGAGACAACAATATTTGGTATAGAAGTCTGTGTCAAAACAGCCCTAACATTTGGGCTGTCGAAGGGTCTGCACCTGAAATGTTAACTTTTCTTTTCTCGCCACAATTGCTGATTCATCTATTGTGTGTTTTCAGCATTTTGTGATTTTGTTTCAGATTTCTAATATCTGCAGTATTTTTCTTTTTACTTAAAACAGCATCATTGTTCCCTATTGATATTGCTTTGACTCCTCTGTCATTGAGCAGAAAAATGATAGTTGGTGCTTGTCTGATGAAGCAAATGGATCCATCACTAGACATTTCCATCTTATGAATATTTCTTGAATTATTTCTAGGTGGATCCTCCACCCCTGAGACAGTTCAAAGATCCATGTGGCTGATCAGCAATGCCACTGGACAGATACGAGGGGAGACTAGAGAAATTTGAGCTTTTCAGTCTTGAAAGGTAACCTTATAAAGGTATACAAGAAAATAAACAGTATTAAAAAGGTAGGTGCGGAAATTACTTCAAAATAAACTGTGTAAGATAAGGCTACGGAGGTTCAAATCAAGAAAATATAAATTTAGGATTGATGCTGTGATATATGCAAGCACTCTAATAATAACTCCATGAGGTAAGCGTATAGTACTTGAACTGTAGTGACCTTAGTCCTTTATTGCAGCTCCGAGAGTGAGGACACCAAGAGGTGAGCTCCCTTTTATACTTGGTTACTTGCAGTGTACAGGTGACCCTTTGGTCTCCAGCAGCAGCACCCTTTGGTGGTACAGGTATAGTGTATACAGGGTGAAGGTACATTCAGTGGTCTAGTGTTATAGTACATAAATTAACATGTATACATAACAACAAGCCCCCCCCCCATAGCCTTTCTTAAATCCTTATTGCCTTGACATGGGGAGGTGATCAGTAGTGGATGGTGAGGGTTGTGTGGGGTGCTGGGTGTGATCCATGTGTTTGTGGCTGCACACATCCATTTTCCCCCCCATTACATAGACCATGTGGTTGGCACTGTTGGAGGATTCCGCAGTGGTGGAGCAAGTACATGTTGTTATGGGTAAGGTATATACATTGTTGAATGGGTAGGTGGTGGCGTTTAGTGGTGGGCAGGGCCACAGTGTGGTGTGGTCTCCTTGTCCTCCATTGGTGGTAGAAGTCTGGTCATCCCAGGTTCCACCGGGAAAGCTGGAGGGTACTGGCCTCTTGCTCCTGGTGCTGGCCCTGGTGGCCAGGGGGAGTAGAGCCGATTTAAGGCAGGTTGCCAGTGGTGGTGGCTGTGCTGCCCATTGACCGCTGTCCCTACAGTGGGTATGCTCCCACTGGGTGTGTGTGAACCCTTCCTGGGGTATCATATTGGTCCCGGAAGCGCAGGCTACATGATCAGGTAGCCTGCTGGACCTGGGTGTTTCCCACGGGGGGTTCCCTTTGGCATTGTCAGTATACATGTAGAACCCGATATCATTTCTCATTCTATCATTAGCATACATGATACATTGGCTCCGATCGCAACTAGCTACTTCGACATCGTTATACTTCTTTATATTTTCACATTTGTCACTTACAACTTTTTCTTGTGTGCTATCAGTATCTCTGTACAAGGTTACATTTGGATACCTGCCTTTGTTGGTTACATTTGTCATGTTAGCATTACTGGCATCACTGTTCAACAGTAGAAACTTTTTGAAGCATTCATTACATTTCTCCCATTAGCATTACCGGCATCACCATTCAACAGTACATTTATATACCTGCATTCATTATCTTTTATCTTTAATATCACCGGCATGACTGTGCCAAGAGTGGAACTGTCCCTTTAATTGTTCTGGATTGCCGGTCTCCTTTAAGAGGGCCTTGCAATCTTTACTGCAATCCGGTTCGCTGCTCGGTAACACGTGTTGCTCCCTCAACGCTGCCCCTCGTGGTCTGGTCGCGGCCATCTTGATTCCAGGTGCTTTGCCTCGTGGTGCGGGCACCATCTTCTTTCTCTCCAAGAGGTAGGCGGCGGTGATCCTTCTCTCCCCAGGTTCTGCCACGGACGCTAGGAATCTACCTTCTGCGCCGATCTTCTTCCCTCGGAGTCCTACCACTGGAGCCCGGAAGGTGAGGTCTGGTCGTTCAAGTTGGATCATCTCGCCGTTGAGTTGTGTAGTCTGTGTCATCACCGCGCAGTCGAGTCGGACGGTAGGATTTTCAGGTGCTGCGATGGATCCGAGTTTGGGGCCGCATAGGATGTCGATCGCCGGGGCCCGGAGACCTTCATCGCTCCGACAGATTTGGACTTGCTTCATCCATCTTCTTCCCAGCAGCGTTGGACCATCACCAGCAACAATCCACAAGGGAAGCTTGTGCATCGTGCCGCCATGGGATACCTGGACCTCCATGCTGCCAATGACTGGGATGGTGCCTTTTGTGTAGGTGAGCAGCTTTGCCTGGATTGGGGACATTTTGGGTCATTTGGCAGGAATCCCAGAGTTTCTCAAAGGCTGTCTGATTCATCAATGATTGGCTCGCCCCTGTGTCGCTCTCCATCAAGACTGGAACCCCGTTGATTTCTACTTCCATTTTCCACAGGGAACTCTCAGTGGAGCAGGTATATATTCCGTACTCCTCTTCCAGGGGCTGAGCAGCTTTGTCTTCATCAGCGCTGGAGCCTGGGTGATCGGCCAACTCTTCAGCGACTCGGTGAGTAAAACTTCTTCTGCACATTCGCTGAAGGTGACCTTTAGTGTTGCAGCCTTTGTATTGGCACTGGTGGGCCCTGTGGTTTCCTCCACAGCGCCAGCACGGTGCTAGCCGGTTGGCCCCATGTGGCGGACTCAAGGTTGTGGGACTTGGGGCAGCAGTCTTGCCTCTGAAAGTTGGCATTCGGTTCACTGTACTCGTCAGGTTAGAGTCCTGGGTGTGAATCATCATCCGTTTGGAGTCGCAGACCGAAATCATGAATGCCTGGCTCACTATGATTGCCTTCTGCAGGGTGACCGTAGTGTCCGCAGAAAGCAGTTTATGGAGGAGGCCCTCGTGGCCGATTCCAATAACGAAGATGTCCCTTAGTGCTTTGGTGAGGTGGTCGCCAAAATCACACGGTGCAACGAATTTTCTCAGATCTGCAGCATATTTAGCAATTTCTTGGCCTTCGGGCTGCCGGTGGATGTAGAACCCGGTGCCTGGCTGTGAGGATGCTCGCTTTGTGTTTGAGTTGGTCTTGTATTAAAGTTACGAGCTCCGCAATGGTCTTGGTTGTTGTCTTCGCTGGGGCCAGCAGGTCCCTGATGAGGCCGTGGACATTGGGCCCACAACTGCTGAGCAGGATGGCTCTGCTCTTGTTCGCTAGTGAGGCCGGCGAGTCCCCAGCCAGGTCATTTGCGATGAAAAAGTGTTCTAGCCTTTCCATAAAGGCATTCCAATCTTCCCCATCAGCAAATTGTTGGAAGTTGCTTAGGTTAGACATATTGTGCTTGGAAATTCGTAACTCATCACCAGTTGTAGTATGTGCAAGCACTCTAATAACGACTCCACGAGGTAAGGGTATAGTACATGAACTGTGGTGACCTTAGTCCTTTATTGCAGTTCCTAGAGTGAGGACACCAAAAGGTGAGCTCCCTTTTATACTTGGTTACCTGCAGTGTACCCTTAGTTCTCCAGCAGCAGCACCCTCTGGTGGTACAGATATAGTGTATACAGGGTGAAGGTACATTCAGTGGTCTAGTGTTACAGTACATACACTAACATGCATACATAACAGATGCCAAGAAGTTTTTAATCAAAAAAGGTGTGACAGAAGGATTGTGAGCAAGTCCCCAGTTAACTAAATCCATCGAACTTAGTGCAGGTTACAGGAACTAAAGGCTTGAGGGAACAGCTGCAACTTAACCAAGTAAAACTAAGAAGCATTGTCAGTACAGAATACTGGTAAGCTTCCCACTATTGGTCCAACCAGGACCCCCTGACTCATTTAAGCATGGGCTTGCAGTTTATGTATAGCTGAGTGGGTTGAATCAACTCAGTGACGGTTCTGTCTCTTCAGGGTAGTCAGTGAACTAGACTGGTGGCCAATTATTTGAATTGCAGATCTGTCTGTTAGGTATCAGATTACCAAGTCTACCATTGAGGATTGACTCCATTGCAATATCCCACTGCCACTGCTTACCTCTCTATTCCTCAGGAAGATAGTCATGGGCCAACAAGTTCCATAAGTGGGATTTTTGCCACAATTCTGGCAAAGCAGTGGAGTGGAAGCAGTTCTGAGGAAACTTCCAGCTATATATTTTGCAGTTTCCAAACAGAAAGTAAGACTCTGCCCAATAATGGTTCGGAACTCAAAGAGGTCAAGTTCAAGATTGTCACAATGCCTCAAATCATATTGGTGATATGTCTGGATGACTTACTAGGTGCCATAGACCTAATGGACACCTTTGTCCATAGTGTCACATTGGAGTGCCACAGAAAAGAATGTAAGCAAGTTTCCAGTTAACTAGTTGGTTAAACTGCAAGTCATGCCCCTAGATCGTAGCACTTGTCAAACTGCAAAACTTCCTGACATGAATCTTACACTTTCTTTTTACTAATGAGAATAGAGAGGAAACTCGGGTGGGTTCTATAACGGGTGGGTGATCTGCTCTGTCAGTTTACTGCCCAAGCAGTGAAAACGAAGATTACCTCCATTGTCTCCATTCAACAGCAAGAGTTTGGATGTGAGTAGCAGAGAAGATGATCTTTTTTAGTTGAGACATTGGGCTCAATTTTCCCCAAGCCCGTTTTGTGGCATATTGCCAGAGTTTCGCCCATTTTTCTAGGCCAGAAATGCGGCAGAAATATTTTGCCAAAGTTTCCCCGATGTATAATTCGAATTTGGCGCCATGCAGCGTGTCCAGTCACCTCGGGGGTTGGAGCCTGCTGTTTGCGCCGAAAAACGAAGCTGCACCTTCTGCGCCTGTGCGGAAAAAAGTTACGTTTTTGACGTCGTTCCAATGGACGCACATGCTCAGTAAAGCTCGTATTTGGCAATTGGCCATTTTTAAAGAGCCAGTCGTGTGTGTGAGAAGGAGTGCTGTGTGAGAGCATTGGGAAAATCGCAGCTGCAGCAATACAAGATGCAACATAGTGCAAGAACCAAGAATTTCTTCCAGGAAGAAGTGGAGGCACTAGTGACTGTGATTGAGAACAGATGGCAGGAGCTGGACACCAGCAGAGGTCACATAAAAGTTCCACCCAAAGAAATGAAGAAACGCTGGAACCAAGTTGCAGAAGATTACTGCACAGTGGTGACCACCACGAGATCTGAAGGCCAGTGTAAAAAGAAATGGCAGGACCTTGGTCAAGTAGTTATTGTAAGTAATATTTTCATCTATTCAATGGAACTGCAATTGTAAATGTGACCAGCTGTATATGTCCCATCCAGCAGAAAGACACCTTCCCGAAAAAGTTGCATTTTCATCTTTGCAGAGGAAGGTGGCACATAATAAAAGGGAAAGAACCCAAACAGGAGGAGACCTGGCAAAACTGCACCCACTGACACCCTTGGAAGAGAGGGTCGCTGCTTTGCTGGGTCCTGCCTGGAAAAAAGCAATCAGTACTGCACAAGCTGGGCCCACACTCGAGGGACAGGGTAAGTCCTGCAAATTCATTATGGCCCTTCAAATCAACCTGCTGCCTGGCCTGCGATGTGTGAGCCTACTCATGCCACCCATCCTGCTCCCTCCTCTGCTGCTAACCATTTGACTGTTCTGTTATATTTTGCAGAACTTGAGGCCAACCCTGACGATGCAGAGGATGATTCAGATGCAGATGAGCCTGAAGAAGAGAATATCTTCCAATCCATCCTGAGGGTGAGTGGGAGGGGATGGAGTTGGATGAAGCTCCCACTGTTGTACTGACTTTGGAGGAGGTGCCGCTCATGGAGGTGACAGCCCCTTCCGTGACTAGTGGTTTGAGTGTTGGTGGGACATTCCATGGTTTCACACCTTCCGAGGTTGCGGGTCCCAATGCTGTGGTATAGCGAGGCACACTCAGGGCCCCACCTTCTGAGGTTGCGGGTCCCATGGTGTGGTGCAGTGAGGCACACCCAGGGCCCCACCGTCCCAGGCTGTAGGTCCCAGTGTTGGGATGCGAGCCACACCATGGGGAGGAGGGGAAGGAGAGCT
This sequence comes from Pristiophorus japonicus, assembly GCF_044704955.1. Lineage (NCBI taxonomy): Eukaryota > Metazoa > Chordata > Chondrichthyes > Pristiophoridae > Pristiophorus > Pristiophorus japonicus. Next base: position 34,970,486 of record NC_091990.1, on the reverse strand, counting down.
TGACCACGCTCTCCTGAGGTGCAGGATCTAACAGATGTGGTTCAGATTATGTCACTGAGTGCGGAGAGCATTGACCTTAACCGATCACTCCTGGACACCATCAGTGGGGTGAGTGATGAGGTAGCAGGACTGTAGGGAGAAGTAACAGCAACATGAGAAATGGGAACTATATCCGGGACCATCAGTGAGGAAATAGTGGCCATGAGGGAGGGAATGTCAGAGGTAGTGCAAACTATGTCACTGACCATGAGGGAGGGAATGTTGCAAGTCGTTGAGACAATATCAGGGCACATGAGGGACGGTATGTTGGAGTTAGCTGCTGCAATAAGGGAATACGCCCAGACCCCGCGTCCATTGACAGAATCAACTGTCACTCCCACTCCAATCCCCACACCAGTCTCTGAAGAGCCCAAAGCTGGTCCCTCCAACTTGCCGCCTGACGCTGACGCCCCCTCACCCTCAAGAGGTGCGCAGTACCCGAGATGTTAGAAAGAATAAGCTTGGTATCAAGCCCAGAAACACTGCGCCACCGCCTGTGGGCAGGGGTGGTGGAGTGTCCAAGACCAAGTGCAGCGAGTGGTCTTAGAATATGGGGGAGAGATGGGTGCAGCCTTCCTTTGCCACTGCTGCTGCTGTTGAGGTTGTTATTATTGTTACTGTTGTAACTGTTCTCAAATTAAAAGTTTTTTGTAAGTTATGTAAATTTACAAGTTTATATGTGATCTTAAAGTTTTTAAGTGATCTTAAAGAGTGATATTAAAGTAAAGCTTGATACAAGAATAATTTTATTAAAGTTAAGCACATTGTAAACTTTTGAATAAAATATATTATACATTAAAACTGAATCATGTTCCATTAACACAACACAACATTACGGAACAGCTCCAAACAGTAAACATGTCCGTGTGGAATAGTTGTCGCTGAGCCCTCAGGCATCGGTAAAGCATTCACAGATGAGCTGCTGGTGCAAGGCTCGAGCAATTGTTAAAGGAGCATGATGGCCCGCCCTCCTCCGCTGTTGTGCTCCGGCCTCAGGCACTTGCATGGCTTCCTCATCCTTGTCGTCCTCCTCCTCCTCCTCCTGTTTGTCACCTGCATCTTCCTCGTCATTATCATCAGCTACTCTAGTGGGTCTTCCACTATCAGATGCTGCTGCCTCATGATGGCTAAGTTATGCAGCATGCAGCACACAACAGTGAACTGACCAACAATCTCAGGGGACTACAGCAAGTAGCCTCCAGAATGGTCCAGGCATCGGAAACGCTGTTTTAATATGCCAATAGTCCTCTCAATGATGCTGCGCGTCGCAATGTGCGACATGTTGTATTCCCGGTCAGCTTCTGTCCGGGTCACGCCTAAGGGCGTCATGAGCCAGGTGGCGAGGCTACCCTTTGTCTCCCAGTAGCCAGCTCTGTTCTTCTGGCTGCTGCTGAAACATGGCAGATATAACGCTGTCGTATAAGATGAACGCATCATGGGTGTTGCCAGGGTATCTTGCATCGACTGATATGATATGGTGCATGTCGTCGCACATTAATGGAGTGAGGGCATTCTCATGGGTCGTGAATTCCCGTTTCTCGTCGCCAATGTAAAGTCCTTACGCTACGGTATGAAACCACACAAGGCACATTCTGGGGACAAAGTCACTCTGTGACCTTAACTCTTTATTCACAGGACTCCAAAAGCCCTGACCCTGCGTGGGACCTCCCTTTTTATACCTGTGTGATCAGCTAAGGAGTGTCTCCCACAAGTTCACCCCTTGTGGTCAAGGTGTGCATCAAGGTTGAGTGTATACAGTAATACAGTGGTGTTACATTGTGGTTACATACATGACAGTACCTGCATGCCAACTTTCAATGACTGATGTACCATGACACTCAAGTCTCGTTGCACTTCCCCTTTTCCTAATCTGCCGCCATTCAGATAATATTCTGCCTTCGTGTTTTTGCCCCCAAAGTGGATATCCTCACATTTATCCACATTATACTGCATCTGCCATGCATTTTCCCACTTACCTAACCTGTCCAAGTCACCCTGCAGCCTCTTAGCATCCTCTTCACAGCTCACACCGCCACCCAGTTTAGTGTCATCTGCAAACTTGGAGATATTACACACAATTCCTCCATCCAACTCATTAATGTATGTTGTAAATAGCTGGGGCCCCAGCACTGAGTCCTGCGGCACCCCACTAGTCACTGCCTGCCATTCTGAAAAGGGCCCGTTTATCCCGACTCTCTGCTTCCTGTCTGCCAACCAGTTCTCTATCTACGTCAATACTATGTGCTTTAATTTTGCACACCAATCTCTTGTGTGGGACCTTGTCAAAAGCCTTTTGAAAGTCCAAATACACCACATCCACTGGTTCTCCCTTGTCCACTCTACTAGTTACATCCTCCAAAAATTCCAGAAGATTTGTCAAGCATGATTTCCCTTTCATAAATCCATGTTGACTTGGACTGATCCTGTCACTGCTTTCTAAATGCGCTGTTATTTCATCTTTAACAATTGATTCCAACATTTTCCTGACGACTGATGTCAGGCTATAATTACCCGTTTTCTCTCTCCCTCCTTTTTAAAAAAATGGTGTTACATTAGCTACCCTCCAGTCCATGGGAACTAATCCAGAGTCAATAGACTGTTGGAAAATGATCACCAATGCTTCCACTATTTCAAGGGCCACTTCCTTAAGTACTCTGGGATGATCACCAATGCCTCTACTATTTCTTGGGCCACTTCCTTAAGTACTCTGGGATGCAGACTATCAGGCCCCGGGGATTTATTGGCGTTCAATCCCATCAATTTCCCTAACACAATTTCCTGCCTAATAAGGATATCCTTCAGTTCCTCCTTCTCACTAGACCCTCGGTCCCCTAGAACTTCTAGAAGGTTATTTGTATCTTCCTTCGTAAAGACAGAACCAAAGTATTCGTTCAACTGGTCTGCCATTTCTTTGTTCCCCATTATAAATTCACTTGAATCTGACTGCAAGAGACCTACGTTAGTCTTCACTAATCTTTTTCTCTTCGCATATTTATAGAAGCTTTTGCAGTCAGTTTTTATGTTCCCTGCAAGCTTCCTCTCATACTCTATTTTCCCCCTCCTAATTAATATAAGAACATAAGAATTAGGAACAGGAGTAGGCCATCTAGCCCCTTGAGCCTGCTCCGCCATTCAATAAGATCATGGCTGATCTGGCCGTGGACTCAGCTCCACTTACCCGCCCTCTCCCCGTAACCCTTAATTCCCTTATTGGTTAAAAATCTATCTATCTGTGACTTGAATACATTAAATGAGCTAGCCTCAATTGCTTCCTTGGGCAGAGAATTCCACAGATTCACAACCCTCTGGGAGAAGAAATTCCTTCTCAACTCGGTTTTAAATTGGCTCCCCCGTATTTTGAGGCTGTGCCCCCTAGTTCTAGTCTCCCCTACCAGTGGAAACAACCTCTCTGCCTCTATCCTGTCTATCCCTTTCATGATTTTAAATGTTTCTATAAGATCACCCCTCATCCTTCTGAACTCCAACGAGTAAAGACCCAGTCTACTCAATCTATCATCATAAGGTAACCCCCTCATCTCCGGAATCAGCCTAGTGAATCGTCTCTGTGCCCCCTCCAAAGCCAGTATATCCTTCCTTAAGTAAGGTGACCAAAACTGCACGCAGTACTCCAGGTGCGGCCTTACCAATACCCTATACAGTTGCAGCAGGATCTCCCTGCTTTTGTACTGCATCCCTCTCGCAATGAAGGCCAACATTCCATTCGCCTTCCTGATTGCCTGCTGCACCTGCAAACTAACTTTTTGGGATTCATGCACAAGGACCCCCAGGTCCCTCTGCACCTCAGCATGTTGTAATTTCTCCCCATTCAAATAATATTTTACTGTTTTTTTTCCCAAGGTGGATGACCTCACACTTTCCGACATTGTATTCCATCTGCCAAACCTTAGCCCATTCGCTTAACCTATCCAAATCTCTTTGCAGCCTCTCTGTGTCCTCTACACAACCCACTTTCCCACTAATCTTAGTGCCATCTGCAAATTTTGTTACACTACACTCTGTCCCCTCTTCCAGGTCATCTATGTATATTGTAAACAGTTGTGGTCCCAGCACCGATCCCTGTGGCACACCACTAACCACTGATTTCCAACCCAAAAAGGACCCATTTATCCCGACTCTCTGCTTTCTGTTAGCCAGCCAGTTCTCTATCCATGCTAATACATTTCCTCTGACTCCGCGTACCTCTATCTTCTGCAGTAACCTTTTGTGTGGCACCTTATCGAATGCCTTTTGGAAATCTAAATACACCACATCCATCGGTACACCTCTATCCACCATGCTCATTATATCCTCAAAGAATTCCAGTAAATTAGTTAAACATGATTTCCCCTTCATGAATCCATGCTGCGTCTGCTTGATTGCACTATTCCTATCTAGATGTCCCGCTATTTCTTCCTTAATGATAGTTCCAAGCATTTCCCCCACTACAGATGTTAAACTAACCGGCCTATAGTTACCTGGTTTTGTCTGCCCCCTTGTTTAAACAGAGGCGTTACATTAGCTGCTTTCCAATCCGCTGGTACCTCCCCAGAGTCCAGAGAATTTTGGTAGATTATAACGAATGCATCTGCTATAACTTCCGCCATCTCTTTTAATACCCTGGGATGCATTTCATTAGGACCAGGGGACTTGTCTACCTTGAGTCCCATTAGCCTGTCCAGCACTACCCCCCTAGTGATAGTGATTGTCTCAAGGTCCTCCCTTCCCACATTCCTGTGACCAGCAATTTTTGGCATGGTTTTTGTGTCTTCCACTATGAAGACCGAAGCAAAATAATTGTTTAAGGTCTCAGCCATTTCCACATTTCCCATTGTTAAATCCCCCTTTTCATCTTCTAAGGGACCAACATTTACTTTAGTCACTCTTTTCCGTTTTATATATCTGTAAAAGCTTTTACTATCTGTTTTTATGTTTTGCGCAAGTTTACCTTCGTAATCTATCTTTCCTTTCTTTATTGCTTTTTTAGTCATTCTTTGCTGTTTAAAATTTTCCCAATCCTCTAGTTTCCCACTAACCTTGGCCACCTTATACGCATTGGTCTTTGATTTGATACTCTCCTTTATTTCCTTGGTTATCCACGGCTGGTTATCCCTTCTCTTACTGCCCTTCTTTTTCACTGGAATATATTTTTGTTGCGCACTATGAAAGAGCTCCTTAAAAGTCCTCCACTGTTCCTCAATTGTGCCACCGTTTAGTCTGTGTTCCCAGTCTACTTTAGCCAACTCTGCCCTCATCCCACTGTAGTCCCCTTTGTTTAAGCATAGTACACTCGTTTCTGACACAACTTCCTCACCCTCAATCTGTATTACAAATTCAACCATACTGTGATCACTCATTCCGAGAGGATCTTTTACTAGGAGATCGTTTATTTTTCCTGTCTCATTTCACAGGACCAGATCTAAGATAGCTTGCTCCCTTGTAGGTTCTGTAACATACTGTTCTAAGAAACAATCCCGTATGCATTCTATGAATTCCTCCTCCAGGCTACCCCGTGCAATTTGAGTTGACCAATCGATATGTAGGTTAAAATCCCCCATGACCACTGCCGTTCCTTTTTCACATGCCTCCATTATTCCCTTGATTATTGCTCACCCCACCATGAAGTTATTATTTGGGGGCCTATAAACTACGCCCACCAGTGACTTTTTCCCCCTTACTATCTCTAATCTCCACCCACAATGATTCAACATTTTGTTCATTAGATCCAATATCGTCTCTCACAACTGCCCTGATAGCATCTTTTATTAACAGAGCTACCCCACCTCCTTTCCCTTCTTGTCTATCTTTCCGAATTGTCAGATACCCCTGTATGTTTAATTCCCAGTCTTGGCCACCCTGCAACCATGTTTCCGTAATGGCCACCAAATCATACCCATTTGTAATGATTTGTGCCATCAACTCATTTACTTTATTTCGAATGCTGCGTGCATTTAGGTAGAGTGTTTTAATACTAGTTTTTAAATCATGATTTTTAGTTTTGACCCCTCCTGCAGCCCCTTTATATTCAGTGGCCCTTTTTGTTTTTTGTCTTGGGTTTCTCTGCCCTCCACTTTTACCCATCTCCTTTCTGTCTTTTGCTTTTGTCTCCTTTTTGTTTCCCTCTGTCTCCCTGCATTGGTTCCCATCCCCCTGCCATATTAGTTTAACTCCCCCCCAACAGCACTAGCAAACACTTCTCCTAGGACGTTGGTTCCGGTCCTGCCCAGGTGCAGACCGTCCGGTCTGTAGTGGTCCCACCTCCCCCAGAACCTGTTCCAATGCCCCAGGAATTTGAATCCCTCCCTGCTGCACCACTGCTCAAGCCACGTATTCATCTGCGCTATCCTGCGATTCCTACCCTGACTAGCACGTGGCACTGGTAGCAATCCCGAGATTACTACTTTTGAGGTCCTACTTTTTAATTTAGCTCCTAGCTCCTTAAATTCGTCTCGTAGGACCTCATCCCTTTTTTTACCTATGTCGTTGGTACCAGTGTGCACCACGACAACTGGCTGTTCTCCCTCCCTTTTTAGAATGTCCTGCACCCGCTCCGAGACATCCTTGACACTTGCACCAGGGAGGCAACATACCATCCTGGAGTCTCGGTTGCGGCCGCAGAAACGCCTATCTATTCCCCTTACAATTGAATCCCCTATCACTATCGCTCTCCCACTCTTTTTCCTGCCCTCCTGTGCAACAGAGCCCACCACGGTGCCATGAACTTGGCTGCTGCTGCCCTCCCCTGATGAGTCATCCCCCTCAACAGTACTCAAAGCAGTGTATCTGTTTTGCAGGGGGATGAGCGCAGGGGACCCCTACACTACCTTCCTTGCACTGCTCTTCCTGCTGGTCTTCCATTCCCTAGCTGGCTGTGGACCCTTCACCTGCGGTAAGACCAACTCGCTACACGTGCTACTCACATCATTCTCAGCATCGTGGATGCTCCAGAGTGAATCCACCCTCAGCTCCAATTCCGCAACGTGGTCCGTCAGGAGCTGAAGGCGGATACACTTCCCGCACACGTAGTCGTCAGGAACACCGGAAGTATCCCTGAGTTCCCAATTAAACCCTTTGTCCTCCTCTGCTGAATTCTAAATTTCTCCCAGTCCTCAGGTTTGCTGCTTTTTTCTGGCCAATTTATATGCCTCTTCCTTAGATTTAACGCTATCCTTAATTTCCCTTGGAAACTTGAAAAACAAAATACGCCAAAAAAACGACGCAAATGACCGGGGAAAATTGAGCCTAAACAAACCAGAAGAATGGTGCAGAAACAGGCCATATGTGGCACCATCTATCTGCAATGTGCAAAGCGCATGGTTTCCCCATTACCAATCAACCAAACTTTACTCTGACAGTGTGCAAAAGATGCTTAGATGAAAATGACTGATATATCAATTCTCTATCCTTGATAAAGATAATTTGTAAACTTTCCTTACCTCATATATGCGTTGTTTATCATTGCAACAAATATACTGAAACACAGGACTGAAGTAAAGCCAATGTGAGTCCCAACGATAACGTAAGTCATAATAGAATCTCGATCTTCTAGATATTCCCTCTGCCATTGATCACCAACACTAACCCGAAACATAAAATAAAGTGATTCATGCCAAGTTCTCAGCTCTGGAGTTCCTAAATGTACACAGAAAAAAATATATATGTAAAAACATAAAGGTTTTATATGGAATCAGCAAAGGTAATAGAAATAGCATTGATAATAAATTATTTGATTTATGTTGACTTCTTTCATTTTGATAAGCACAAAAACAAAGATTACAAAATTTAAAAAAATTAAGAAAGTGCTTAAAGCACATTAGAGATAATTACATTTGACTGAGTCAATACTCACTGATAACCTATCACTCTAGATAAACATGCAAGACTCTCAAGTGATGCAGTGATCCAATCTTCAAGTCCTCTTCTCTGGGCTGCCTGGGGATGTCTATTGGGTATCAACAGCTCGCTGGTTTGATGATAATGAGGCAAAGGCCCATTATGCGCAGCTCAAGCCTATCCATTCAGGCACAGGGTTCTTCCCTGCCTGCCTTTTTTGGGTATGCTCGAATTTCTCGGCTATTATTTGTTTTGTCAAGCTTTTCATTTTCTGTTATTACTTCCACCAGTACTATAGTACTTTTTAACTTTTCCTGTTAAATATCAGATCTAACTTTCTGCGGCAAATTTAATTCAAGTTTAATGTGCAAATCCAGCAAGTTCTTAAAAATAACTCTGCATACCAACATTTACTAGTCCCTCAACTTAAAAAAAAAATTCTGCTCTTATATTCTTTCTACCATTTCACATTTCTCCACAATATACTCCATCTGCCACCTTGCCCACTCACTTAACCTGTCTATATCCCATTGCAGCATGTTGGCATTCTCCTCACAGCTTACTTTTCCACCTAGCTTTGTATTGTCAGTGAACTTGGAAACATTATACTCGGTCCCCTCATTTAAATAACTGATATAGATTATAAATAACTGCGATTGTAAATAGCACTGATCCTTGCGGCACTCCACTAGTTACAACCTACCAACCCAAAAATGACCCGTTTATTCCTACTCTCCATTTTCTGTCCATTAACCATTCCTCAATCTAAGCTAATATATAACCCTCAATCCCATGAGCCCTAATCTTGTGTAACAACCTCTTGAGTTGCACCGTATTGAATGCCTTTTAAAAATCCAAATATCTACCCTGCTAGTTACACCCTCAAAAAACTCATTATCATAGGCAGTCCCTTGTATCGAGGATGACTTGTTCCACGCCAAAAAGGGATGAGTAAGTTCACAGTTGTTTCAAGGAAGGACCTAATATTCCAGGTCCAAAACTACATCCTGAAGGGTGGAAGATGCTTGTGCGTGGATTTTTTTAACGTGTGGTGGCCATTGCACACCAGCCACCACACTTTTTTAAAATTTCAAAATATACTTTATTCATATAAAAATTTGCACAATACATTGGAAAGCAGTTCAGTACATTTGGATGCGGTCAGCAATTCCATACAATACATTTGGATGCTAACGGCAGTTCTGTTCAATACATTTGCTTGCTTTACATTTCGAGGTAAATTTCAGTACAATCCAGGATACATTGTAATACAGTCATCAAATTATTTTACTAGTGGCACTATACGGTAGACGGAATGGGTGAGAGTACAGTTACATTTCTTTGCAACATACATTACTAAACAGAACTTGCATTATACATGGCACTATATAGGTTTTTTCAGATCATGATGCTCTATGTATACAAAAAGTTTACAAGTACAGCCCGAGGGGAGTTTTATACTGATTCCAGCCCCCGGGTTTACTGTGGCGGAAGGGCTTTAAACTGTGGCTCTTCCCCACCGTGCCTTTGCGGCAACTGCACCAATTTTTAGTGCGTCCCTCAGCACGTACTCCTGGATCTTGGATTGCGCCAGTCTGCAACATTCAGACGTGGACATCTTCTTGGTCTGGAAGACCAGCAAGTTTCGGCAAGACCAAGGTGCGTCTTTCACCGAGTTGATGGCCCTCCAGCAGCAGGTGATGTCTGTCTCGGCATGTGTCCCTGGGAACAGTCCGTAGTGCAGAGTCCTGTGTTACAGAGCTGCTTGGGATGAACCTCGACAGCAACCACTGCTTCTCCTTCCAGACCTGCCTTGCAAAGGGGCAGTCCCAAAGGAGATGGATGACAGTCTCAACCGCACCAAAGCCAACTCGGGGGCAGCGTGCCGTGTCTCTGAAACCCTGGCTGTGCATGAAGGATCTGACGGGTAGAGTCCTTCTCACTGCCAACCAAGCTACGTCTTGGTGCTTGTGTGAAAGTTCTGCCGATGAGACATTCTGCCAAACGAGTTCAATAGTCTGCTCGGGGAACCGTCCGACAGGATCCATCATCGCCTTCTTTTGTAGGGCGTCCAGGACCTTGCATGTCGACCACTGCTTTATGGCCTTGTAGTCAAAAATGTTCACACCACACGAGCTTGACAGAGCTAGGTCGTGGCAAGGATTAACCAAGATGACTGGAGACCAGCTCTGCTGCACGGACCTAGTGTGCACACACATCGCAGTGTGGGTGGCTCGTGCTGCCCATAGGCCCACGCCTCTTCTGGGCCCCGAAAATTTGGCAGATGGAGTATAATGTGGGAAAATATGAGGTTATCCACTTTGGCAGTAAAAATAGAAAAGCAAATTATAATTTAAATGGAGAAAAATTTCAAAGTGCTGTACAGAGGGGCCTGGGGATCCTTGTGCATTAAACACAAAAAATTTGTATGCAGGTACAGCAAGTAATCAGAATGGCAAATAGAATGTTGGCCTTTATTGCAAGGGGTTGTAGTATAAAAGCAGAGAAGTCCTGCTACAACTGTACAGAGTATTGGTGAGGCCACACCTAGAGTACTGCATACAGTTTTGGTCTCCGTATTTAAGGAAGGATATACTTGCATTGGAGGCTGTTCAGAGAAGGTTCACTAGGTTGATTCCGGAGATGAGGGGGTTGACTTATGAAGATAGGTTGAGTAGGTTGGGCGTACACTCATTGGAGTTCAAAAGAATGGGAGGTGATCTTATCGAAACATATAAGGTAATGAGGGGGCTCGACAAGGTGGATGCAGGAAGGATAGTTCCACTCACAGGGGAAACTAAAACTAGGGGACATAGTCTCAGAATAAGGGGCTGCCCATTTAAAACTGAGATGAGAAGGAATTTCTTCTCTCTCAGATTTTGTAAATCTATGGAATTCTCTGCCCTAGAGAGCTGTGGAGAGACTTGGGCTAGAGTTTCCTCGTTTTTTGCATGCTTAACGGCCACTTAAGGTCAATTTTACCGCTGAAATGACATATAATGCACATATAGCCACAAAATGGAAACTGACGGGCATTTTTTGGAAACTTATCGCCGAGTGTTACTTCCCCCATGTGCATAACACCGGGAAAAAATAATACCGCCCGCCCACTTTTTTGGGGCAGAATCATCAGAATGGGCGAAATCAACGCCCATATCGGCCAGTATTAGTTTCCACATGGAATTAACACCGAGATTCAATAATACCGCCCGCCCACTTTTTTTGTCGTAAAGATCACATTTGCCGAAACTAGCGGCCATGAGATCGCCCAGTGTCACTTTCACCACCTCGCACACATATTGCCCACAATAACGCTCGCCCAAAAAAACGCCCAGAAAAAGTGGAACTAACTGGAACTAATCACAGCTTTATGAATACCATTTTCTACATCACACGTCGCATCATTTAAAAGGCTGCTGTGCTTCAACCTCGGGGAGTTCGGATGTACTCTGGAGGTCGTTGGAGGTGATGTGAACATCTATACAAACATCTAGACTATACTGTGACTGATTGGAATTTAATAGGTGTCTTTGTCGGGACATTCATTGTTTGTGACCAATCGGTGGAAAACTGAGAGCTATTGCTATGGGGCCTGTTCTTTCTCACCCTCTCTTGATGACCAATTGCATGCTGCAGACTCGAGATGGCCGAAGGTATGCTCCACAGTATTCTTCTTAGGCGGTTCCTTGAATTGAGGATGACTTGCTTCCACGCCAAAAAGGGATGAGTTCAATGAGTTCACAGGTGTTTCAATGAAGGACCTAATATTCCAAGTCCTGAACTGCATATTGAAGGGTGGAAGATGCCTGTGCGTGGATTTTTTTAACGTGTGGTGGCCGTTGCACACCAGCCAACACATGGGCTTGACAGAGCTTGGTCTTGATCCAGTGGCAAGGGTTAACCAGGACAACTGGAGACCAGCTCTGCTGCACGGACCTAGTACGCACACATATCGCAGTGTGGGCTGGCCCGTGCTGCCCCTGGGTCCACGCCTCTTCTGGGCCCTTTCTTCACCCTCCTTTCTTCACTCTACCACTGGTGGGAATTGTCTCGCTATCTGGAATTACCTCTCTAAACCCCTCTGTCTGCCTCCCCACCTTCCTCCTCTCCTTTAAGACACTTCTCAAAAGTGTCTTTGACTAACCTTTTGGTCACCCATCCTAATATCTTCTTTTTTGGCTTGGTGCCCATTTCCTTATGCCTCTGAAGCACCTTGAGATGTTTTTCTACTTTAAAAAGGTACAATATAAATGCAAAATAATGTTGCCACTCCTTTTATTTATTCTTGATATTGCACTTAATAGTATGTTCTAAAATTCTTTTGTGCTTCATATTTCTATTCAATTATAAATAAATGTTCTAATTGCTGACAAAACTCTAGTTTGTGTACTAATATCCACTATGTGAACATTGTGTGCAATGTACTATTATACCAAGTTTTATCAGTAAGCAGATTACTGGATGTAGCATAGAATCATAGAAATTTACAGCACAGAAGAAGACCATTCGGTCGATCGTGTCCATGCCGGCTGACAAAGATCTATCCAGCCTAATCCCACTTTCCAGCTCTTGGTCCGTAGCCTTGTAGGTTACAGCACTTCAAGTGGTGGGATATGGCACCACATATCTGGATGGACTTTTTATTGTACTCACACCACTTTTCACTGCAGTGTGTAAAGAGCCTAGTCACTCCTCAGTCTAGTCCTACTGTTCTACAACATTGGTTTCAAAGCTGATTAAATTGAGGAGTGCCATCAGCTGAACACTCATTAAGCAATACCTTTTCATCACCAGTGCACAGTGCCTCACTATGCTTCCACAGCCACAACATTATCTAATTCTCGTGCATTAAACACTGGCACAAATACAATTCAACAGTGGGTGATGATGGTTAATGCCTTGGTGAATGTTTTTGAGGTTATGGTGCAGCTGATTGCGATATTTTACACTCAATTGAGTATTTAGTACTTTATGTGCAAATAGGTACACTATTGTCATTACATGTTTTATTGTGTTTACGTACACTATCAATATGGTGGACATATAACATCATAAAATATCTGTATAATATGGTAAATACTATAAGTTCAGAATTCTCTTCCAACTTCCAAACACTCCATGCCATCCAAACACTCAAGATCTGTGATCACCTCTCAGTGTATAAGAACTTTCTGGTATGGGAGCACTCCTATTATTTACCTTAAACAGTGCAGGTCCGTGCAAGGTAATTTGGACCATGAAAATTATTTTCTGCAGTATCATCTCTCTCCTGTTATGACATATATAACCTAATTTGTGTAACTGAAAAAAAAATGTTTAGCTTACTTGGTCCATTTTTCTTTCCACAGCATTATGTGCCCAATGTAAGACGTGCCAGACTGATGAAGACCTGACGTTACACCCCCCGCAAGTACAGGGAGAAGCAGTCTCACCTCGACTTGCCCGACACCACCTGCCTTCGGAGACTGCGCTTACACAAAGAGGTTATCACTGAGGTATGCCAGCTCATAAGGGGAGATCTGCAGCCTGCCAGCACCATCAGTACCTCACTGTCCGACGAGGTCAAAATCACCGCGGCACTGTCGTTCAACACGTTGGGTTCTTTTCAGGCCTCAGCTGGCGACATTTGCGGTCTGTCTCAGCATGCCACACATTGCTGCATTAGACTGGTCACGGAAGCCCTGTACGCACGTAGGGGCGACTTGATCAGCTTCCCTATGACCAGCGAGGCTTAGACTGAGAGGGCTCTAGGATTCTCAAGAATTGCAAACTTCCCCAAGGTGCAGGGAGCAATACACTGTATGCACATCGCGATGCAGATGTTTTCAGGAACCGCAAGGGATTCCACTTCCTGAATGTCCAACTCGTTGACCACCAGCAAATTATAATGGCAGTGAATGCTAAATTTCCGGGCAGCATCCATGATGCTCACATCCTGCGTGAGAGCACTGTATCTGACTTGTTTAACAATCAGCCACAAGGTCAATGCTGGATGCTTGGTGACAAAGAATATGGCCTCGCCACCTGGCTTATGACCCCCCTGCGTGACACCCACACCGAAGCCGAGAGGCGATACAACGAGAGCCACAGAGCCACTTGCAATATTGTGGAGAAAACCATTGGAGTGCTTAAGCAGCACTTTTGATGCCAGGACCACTCAGGGGGTGAGCTCTAATGCCACCCTGAGCAGGTAGCTCAATTTGTGGTGGTGTGCTCCATGCTGCACAACTTGGCTATCAGGAGAGGACAAGAATTACCTGATGAGTCTGACAGTCCACCTCACCAGAGAGAGGAAGAGGAGGACGAGGAGGCGGGCGCTGACATCGGCCCACACAATCAGGCTGACATTGAAGCCATGCCCCCGCCCCCCTGTAGACCGCATGAAAGGGCCCATGGTGGTATGATAGCTACAAGAGCCTTATGTCAGGAGCTCATCAATGAGCGCTTTGCCTGAAAGAACGTTCGTGTTATTTACAAGGCTGACAACTGCTGGGTGTGCAGCTCATACATCAATGGTGGGCATCACTTTGGTGACAGTTAAAGTTTAAGTTGATTGAAGTTAAGTGTGATTATACTCTTTGAAGTTAAGGAATCACCAGCGTGTAACGGTGCAGCTATCTGAGCCAATGCGCAACAAGGTTTTGTCAAATAAAAAACATTTAAACCGAACAGTTGTCTCTGAAATCATCAGTATTTCTGTAAACACCAACCCCCCCCTGCTTCTCCTCCCCACCTCTACCCCTTCCCCTCCTGATTCCAAGCCGCCTGGCCAAGGGGCTCCTCAGGCGATGCTTCATTGGGGGAGGGGGGCGGATGACGGCCGAACCGCTGCTTGGACGGATACAGGAGAGGACGGTCCCGAGGTGGGTATGTGCTCCAAGCCAGAAGCAAGATGCTGCTTCTGGCTCTCATGTGTGGTTGGCAATGGGGGTGCGGCACCTTGGGGTGCAGTGCCACGCTCCGGGACCACTGGGAGCCCTCTGCCACCAGTGTTCCTGGATACCAGCTCCAGGGCCTCCATCATCTTTTCCATGTTATATATTATTTGTTGGACAAAAACCCGGTGCCAACTATGTTCTTGGTGTTTAGTAGGATTTTTGCTGCTGGTGAATCTCCCTCGTGCCTCCCAGAACAGCCAAACAAGCACACACCACAGCCACTCTCAGCTCCCTCTCTCTCTCTGTCTCCTTTTCTGACCATGTCATGATGACCCTTGAGCTTCTGAGTTGTGGGAATCGAGTGTTGCCATGCCATTGTTAAGGCCGGCGACATTTTATGGCAGAAGGTCAGCGAGATTTAACGCTACCGCCCATTTCATATCGCTCGCGGTAATGCCCAATTTCAAAAATGGAGACTAGGTGCTTTGAGAATGGGTGCGAAGCTGGCGATTTGAAAACCCCTTTTTACCACGCCCACGCTGGAAATAACGCCCATTTTTGGGCGATAAGCACAAAAGTGTAAAATCTAGCCCTGGGTCATTGAATATATTTAAGGCGGAGATAGGACAGATTTTTGAGAGATAAGGAAATAAAGGATTATGGGGAGCGGGCAGGGAAGTGGAGCTGAGTCCATGATGAGATCAGCCATGATCTTATTAAATGGCGGAGTAGGCTCGCGGAACCTAAAGGCCTACTGCTGCTCCTACTCCTTATGTTCTTATGAACTCACGCTTCTCCTGGGCCCAGATCACGTCGCTCCACGTTCACTCGCCGCTCCTGCTATTCCTGCCCACGCTCCAATCACCAACTTGGACCTTGATGACGTCCAATCCAGTAGCCCCCTTCACTGTCATTGCCCTCCTGCACCAGCTCGCACTGTACCTGTATGCTGTCACACTGCTCCAGGCTGCCACTCGCCACTCCTTTTAAGGCCCCAACCTGCTGCTGATGTTCCCACGCAGGTCGGGGCAGCCACACCGCTCCAGGCCGCCGGCTGCTCCAGGCCGCCGTTCCTTTTAAGGCCCCGATCTGCCACTGGTGTTCTCACTCAGAGGGTAGACATGTTGGAAGGTACCATGGTTTGGCGAATCAGAGCAGCAATGGACCCCAACTCCTTTCCAGCATGACTTCCTCACTGGGAGTTCAGGATTAGTGCATTTACAGTAATATTTACTATTAGCTGAATTAAATATGCAGTGCCACACAGACAATTGGGCAATATCCAATTGAAAGGCTTCAGTCAATTTCTATTTTCACTGCATTTAGTTGATAAGCTGTGATGTCCACCAAATGGCACCAATAGCATTTAGAGTCAATTGCCACTTGGGAATACAATAAATTGAGCTGCAAAACTTTCACGGGGCCACAAAAACCTTTGAGCTGTGTGATACACCCACCTTCATTCAAATT
Organism: Pristiophorus japonicus; assembly: GCF_044704955.1. Lineage (NCBI taxonomy): Eukaryota > Metazoa > Chordata > Chondrichthyes > Pristiophoridae > Pristiophorus > Pristiophorus japonicus. Next base: position 34,954,269 of record NC_091990.1, on the reverse strand, counting down.
AGTTTGTTGATTCTTCAGAAAAGATAGATTTGCCATGGAGCGGGTGCAGCACAGATTCACCAGAATGATAACAGTGCTTAAAGGGTTAAATAATGAGGAATGGTTGTATAAATTTGTCTTGAATGATAGAGATGTTTAAAATGATAAAGGGATTTGATAGAGTTGATGCAGAGAAACGATTTTCTCTGGTGGGTGTGATGGGTGGGGGTGAGGGGGAAGATTTCAGAACAAGTGGGCATAACCTTAAAACTAGAGCTAGGCTGTGAGGAAGCAATTCTTCACATGAGGGCTATTGGAAATCTGAAACTCTCCCCCAAAACAAAATTAAAAGCTCTTCAATTGAATCCACGCAGCATTCGTAACTAGATGAGTTGACGGCACAAATAGATATAAATGAGTATGATCTGATAGCCATTAAAGAGACGTGATTGGTAACTGAATATTCAGAGGTATTTGACAATTCGGGATAAACAGAAAGAAAGATGTGGAGTAGCTCAGTTAAGAATGAGATCAGTGCATGAGATCGCTGCGACTGATGAAAAGAGGGAACCACCAACACCAGGCGAGGACATATCGGACTTTCTGACAACACTGCACCAGTCCCCTGGTCAAAACACTCCCACGGCAGAGGACGACCAGTATGCCAGCCCAGGTGAAGTAGACTTTTACATTGAAAATCTATGTATGCAGGAACCGGCCACTGGGCAGGTCTCCAACGAAAAGGACAGTTTATTTGAAATGTAAATGTTTTGAACTGTAACCTGTAACTTAAACATGGATTTAAAAATTGCATCTATTAACGTGCTTAGCGTAAAATCCACTACGCGATGTGTTCCACCTTGGGATACCTCGCCAAGGTCAAAGCAGACCTGCTGTTCTTGCAGTTGCAGGAGTGCGGGCTACCGCACTTCAGCAGTTACCGGCAGTGGTCATGACGGTGGGCCCATGGACCATCCATATGGTCAGGAGGCAACGACTGCCGGTCTTCCGGCCTAGGCATTCTGCTGCGGGGAGGCCATTTCACCATCACCGAAGTTAAGGAGGTGGTGGGTGGCCGCCTCCTCGTAGCAGATGTAATGTACAAAAATCCCCCTCTGAGGCTAATTAACGTGTATGCCTTGCTGGCCCTCTTCCAGCAGCTCCCACTGCTGCTGGCGACGTCCAGGCCGGTCATTCTGGGCGGTGACTTCAACTGCATCATCGATGCGGCTGGACGATCCAGCAGAGCTGACAGCAAGCTGGACACCACGTCCAGACTCCTGATGGACACGGTAAAAGACGCCAAGCTGTGCGACGTCTTCAGCAACCCTGCAGACGGAGCACCGCGCAGATACACCTCGTCGAGACCAGACGGTTCCGTCCGTTCCAGAATAGACTTCCTGTTTGTGTCCCACACGCTCATGGTCAGATCCACCGAGGTCATGCCGGTGTTCTTCTCTGACCATTGCCGCCTACTGGCCAACTGTCGCCCACAGGAAAACCAGAAAGTTGGCAGAGGGATATGGAAGCTGAACGTGTAACTGTTGACTCCGGAAAACGTGGAGAAACTCAAGAGGGATTACAAAGGTTGGAGAACCGTAAAATCCCTCTGCGATTCCCCGATGCACTGGTGGGAAACAATCAAGACAAACATCAAGAGGTTCTTCATCCTCAAAGGTGTTCAGGAGGCGAGAGGGAGACAGAGGGAATTGTCCCAACTCCAGAAGAGTATGCAAAACCTGCTCCTGTTGCAGCTGATGGGGGTCGATGTCTCGGAGGAACTCGAAGAGGTGAAGGGCCAGCAAGCCTCGCTCTTCACCTCAGAGTCCTCCAAAATCATTTTCCGCTCCAGAGTCCGCTCCGTCGAGCAGGATGAGACGTGTTTGCACTTCTTCTTCCAAAAGGTACACAAGGGGAGCTCTGTGATCACCAGCCTAAAGGAAGAAGACGGTTCTGTGATGTTTTCGCAGCCTGACATGCTGAGGATCAGCAAATCCTTCTATGCCAGGCTGTATGACGTCAAGCCCACAGACCGCGCGGCCTCCCAGTTGTTCCTGTCGTCTATCACGGAGGTCCTAGACGACAGCGAGCAGGAGAGTCTGGACCACCCGTTAACTCTGGATGAGATGACAAAGGCCGTCTGGTCCCTTGCGACGAGTAAAACTCCTGGAAGCAACGGCTTACCGGTCGAGTTGTATTCGGCTCTGTGGAACTGGATGGGCCCAGACCTGCTGGAAGTGTACGAGGGTATGCTTCTGGCTGGCAGTATGTCAGAATCAATGAGGAAAGGCATCATCACCCTCATCTACAAGCAGAAGGGGGGAGAGGGAGGAAATCAAAAACTGGCGGCTCATTTCGCTGCTCAATGTGGACTACAAGATCCTGTCAAAGGTCATCGCCAACAGGGTCAAGTCTGCTCTTGAGCTGGTGATTCACCCGGACCAGACTTGCGCTGTCCCCGACAGGAAGATCTCTGATAGCCTGGCGCTACTCAGGGATACGATTGCCTACGTGTGGGACAGGGGGGTGGACACCTGCTTAATCAGCTTAGACCAGGAGAAGGCCTTTGGCAGGATATCGCACACGTACCTGATGGACGTGCTCTCCAAAATGGGGTTTGGGGAGGGTATCTGCAATTGGATCCAACTGCTCTACAGAGACATCAGTAGCGCAGTTCTAATCAACGGGTGGGAAACTGAAAGCTTTCCGATCAGATCTGGAGTCAGGCAAGGCTGTCCTCTCTCGTCTGTCTTGTTTGTGTGTCGTATCGAGCCCTTTGCTGGGTCCATCAGGAAGAATGCGGGCATTAGAGGGGTGACAATCCCAGGCAGCGGAGGCGCTCAGGTCAAGGCCTCCCTGTACATGGACGACGTAGCCATCTTTTGCTCGGATCCGCAGTCGGTCCGCAGATTGCTTACAATCTGCAACCAGTTTGAACTGGCCTCGAGAGCGAAGGTCAATTGCAGCAAAAGCGAGGCCATGTTCTTTGGCAACTGGGCCGACCGATCCTTTATTTCCTTCACCGTTAAACCAGATTACCTGAAGGTGTTGGGAATATGGTTTGGAGCGGACGGGGCCGTGCGCCAAAAACTGGGAAGAGCGTATCGCCAAAGTGAAACAAAAACTGGGATGGTGGAAGCTGTGCTTCCTCTCCATGGCAGGAAAGATCCTGGTCATCAGGAGTGAGGTGCTCTCGGGGTTGCTGCACATGGCACAGGTCTGGCCCATCTCTCGCTCCTGTGCCGCGGCAGTCACCTGAGCCGTCTTCCACTTTGTCTGGAGGTCCAAAATGGACCGTGTTCGCAGAGACACAATGTATAAATCTCTGGACCGTGGAGGAAAGGATGTTCCGAACGTCCTTTGTGCGGCTGCATCAAGCTGTGCATAGCCCTGCGGTATGCAAACACCAAGTGTCACTACGTGCTGAGGTTCTACCTGTCCCCGGTGTTGCGAAGGATGGGCCTGGCCATGCTGCCGCGAAACGGCCCCACCAGCTGGACCATGCCTGTCCACCTGTCCTTCGTGGAAAAGTTTTTCACAAAAAACCTGTTTGACCACAAAGCCATAAAACAGTGGTCAGCACATAAGGTCCTGGACACCCTACGAAAGGAGAGAGTGGACCCTGTCGGGTGGTTCCCTGAGCAGACTGTCGAACTCGTTTGGCAGAACGTCTCATCGCCAGAGCTTTCACACAAGCACCAAGAAGCACCTTGGTTGGCAGTGAGGAGGGCCCTATGCATCAGAGCGTTCATGCACAGCCGGCGTCTCAGCAGCATGGCACGGTGCCCCCGAGTCGGCTGCGGGGCGGACGAGACTGTCACCCACCTCCTTCAAGATTGCGCTTTTGCAAGGCAGGTCTGGAAAGAGATGCAGTGGTTGCTGTCGAGGTTCATCCCGAGCAGCTCCGTAACACAGTATTCTGTGCTCTACGGGCTGTTCCCAGGGACACACACCAAGACAGACATCACCTGCTGCTGGAGGGCCATCAACTCGGTGAAAGACGCATTCTGGTCTTGCCGAAACTTGCTGGTCTTCCAGAGCAAGGAGATGTCCACGTCTGCGTGTTGCAGACTGGCGCAATCCAAGATCCAGGACTACGTGCTGAGGGACACACTAAAAATTGGTGCAGCCGCCGCAAAGGCACGGTGGGGAAGAGCCACAGTTTAAAGCCCTTCCACCACGGTAAACCCAGGGGATGGAATCAGTATAAAACTCCCCTCGGGCTGCAATGGTAAACCTCTTGTATACATAGAGCACCATGATCTGCAAACACCTATGTAGTGCCATGTATAATGCAAGTTCTGTTGCGTAATGCATGTTGGAAACAAATGTAACTGTACCCTCACTATGTACCGTATGGTGACACATGTAATGTAACTTGAAGAACGTACCACAATGTATCCTGGATTGTATGAATCGTACCTTGAAATGTAAAGAAATGTATTGAACGGAACTGCGGTCAGCATCCAAATGTAATGTATGGAATTGCTGACCGCATCCAAATGAACTGAACTGCTTTCGAATGTATTGTGCAAATTTTTATATGAATAAAGTATATTTTGAAAATAAAAAAAGAGATCAGTGCACGAGTGAGAAATGATATTGGCTCAGAAGATCAAGATGCAAAAAACTATAATGAATTTGTCAAACATGATTTCCCTTCCATAAAATCGTGTTGGTTTTGCCTAAACATATTATGACTTTCTCAGTGCCCTGTTACTATGTCCCTAGTAAGAGATTCAGCAATTTCCCTACTTTTGGTGTCAGGCTAACTAGCCCAGATTCCCTGTTTTCTCTCTCCCTCCTTTCTTGAATAGCGGGGTTATATTTGCTACCTTCCAATCCACGGGGCCATTCTAGAATCTAGGAAATTTTGGAAGATCAAAACCAATGCACCCACAATCTCTGCAGCCACCTCTGTTAAAACCCTAGGGTGCAGGTAATCAGATCCTGGAGATTTGTCAGCTTTTAGTCCTATTACTTTCTCCAGGATTTTTCTTCACTAATATTAATTACTTTAAGTTCCTCACTCTCATGAGGCCCTTTGTTCCCCACTATTTCTGGTATGTTTTTTGTGTCTTCTACTGTGATAGACAAAATATTTGCTTAATGTCTCTGCCATTTCCTTATTCTCTATTATAATTTCCCCCGTCTCTGCCTCTAAGGGACCCACAAATTCATATTCAAGTCTTTGAACTGAATTATTAGAGTAGCAAAACAACAGAGGAATGGCTGAAGATAATTAACCTTACCTCCAAATATTAACCAATAGGAGTAGACGTAAGCAATATAAAATTCGATGTACAGAAATAAGAACTTTGCAATTTCAGTCATCTTGCCAATCGTCACAATAAATGGGCCTATAACACTGGGGAAAAGGAGAACTGATAAATACAATTACAATACAACTAAAATTTTTAAAATACACTAAACATATCTATATCCCCACCAGCTGAATAATTTATGGTTAAAGAAAGAAAAAAGACTTGCATTTATATAGCACCTTTCACGACCACCGGATGTCTCAAAGCGCTTTACAGCTAATGACATACTTTTGGAGTGTAGTCACTGTTGTAAGGTGGGAAACCCAGCAGCCAATTTGCGCACAGCAAGCTCCCACAAACAGCAATGTGATAATGACCACATAATCTGTTTTAGTGATGTTGGTTAAGGGATAAATATTGGCCAGGACACTGGGATACCTCCCCTGCTCTTCTTTGAAATAGTGTCATGGGATCTTTTATGTCCACCTGAGAGAGCAGACGGGGCCTCAGTTTAATGTCTCATCCGAAAGACGGCAACTCCGACAGTGCAGCAGTCCCTCAATACTGCACTAGAGTGTCAACCTAGATTTTTGTCCTCAAGTTCCTGGAGTGGGACTTGAACCCACAACCTTCAGGTTCAGAGTTGAGTGTGCTACCCTCTGAGCCACAGCTGACAAAAATCTCCATAGAGTAAAAATTGAACAATAGACAGTTCATTTTATGAATTTACATTTCCTGCTGCAGAGTTTTGCTTGCCTGAAACTCATATTGGCAATTTGGGAGTGGAGGTCAACAGCAGGATTTTCTGTGCATCCATTTTAATGGACTGCTGATCTATGTGCCTGAGGTCCTAATATGTGCTCCTATCTGGCAAAGCGCTCTACCAGATTTGCAAATTTGTTCAATTTATCCTTATCAGCATTCCCTAACTTTTAAAAAAACAAGTGAAGGATGTTACTTTCAGGATGTTATTCTTTAAATGTTTCAACTTTCTAAGCCAAAGGGTTGAACTATTAATATAAAATGGTAAAAGAAATACTGCTACAACCAAAAAAGGTTGCCAGGTTTTGTCAAGTCAGAAACAGAATTGAAATGGGCAGGGAGGGGTATCATGGCTGGAATACTGATGATGATGATGATGACTGATATCTTTATGCTGCTGATAAAAATGCATAGTAAAGAAAAACAGCATAAGACGCAGAAGTGGTGGATTAAATTATTATCCCTGTATTTGTAGTGGATCTTGCTGCTGTCCCCATGTTACAGAAGACTCTTTTAAAAGGCACTATCAGATCTCCTGTGGCTGTGCTTCTGGCAAGTCAGAGGGCACTTCCATTGCACTGCGTCTGTTGAATGTTGGCATGGGGAAGAACAAAAAAAACCTGCCCGACAGTTTCTTCATGTCTTTCACAAGTCCAACTGAGCTGGTTCATGAGAGCTTGCCGATTGTTTTCCTTACTACAATGATGAGAAAGTTGATTGTTTTAACAGCAGATACCTGGTTATTGCATTTCCACAGGGTTATCCTGATCGTCCGCCATTCCTCCACGGTTTCTGTGGATCTCTGCTGAGTTACGGCAGATGATTGGGAGAACCTCGATGGAAATCCAATTCTTGGTACAGGTTCGACCTCCCGAATCCGGCAACCTCAGGACCGAGGCCAAGTCGGTTTTCGTGTTTTTCTGGGCTTCGGAACATCTTTCTGACGTCACGAATCCGGAAACACCCGAGCTCAGGCTCGGGTATTTCCGGATTTCAGAACGTCAGAAAAGGGTTGGGGGGGGGGGGGGTGGGGGGGGCGGGAGTGTTGGGGGTTGCTCGCCGAGGAGCTGTTCAGGTCGATGAGGTTGTTGGGCGGAACCAAGTCGCCGAGGAAGTGTTTGGGTGGGCCCGGCCGCCGAGAACCTGATCGTGTGGGGCCCGCCGACGAGGATGTGTTTGGGCGGGCCCCGCTGCTGAGGAAATGTTTGGGCAGGGCCCGCCACTGAGGACCTGATAGAAACATAGAAAATAGGTGCAGGAGTAGGCCATTTGGCCCTTCAAGCATGCATCACCATTCAATAAGATCATGGCTGATCATTCACCTCAGTACCCCTTTCCTGCTTTCTCTCCATACCCCTTGATCCCTTTAGCTGTCAGGGCCCTATCTAACTCCCCCTTGAATATATCTAACGAACTGGCATCAACAAATCTTTGTGGTAGAGAAGTCCACAGGTTAACAACTCTCTGAGTGAAGAAGTTTCTCCTCATCTCAGTCCTAAATGGCTTACCCCTTATCCGTAGACTGTAATCCCTGGTTCTGGACTTCCCCAACATCGGGAACATTCTTCCTGCATCTAACCTGTCCAGTCCCGTCAGAATTTTATATGTTTCTATGAGAACCCCTCTCATCCTTCTAAACTCCAGTGAAGGCAGGGCCAGTCGATCCAGTCTCTCCTCATTTGTCAGTTCAGCCATCCGGGAGTCAGTCTGGTGAACCTTTGCTGCACTTCCTCAATAGCAAGAACGTCCTTCCTCAGATTAGGAGACCAAAACTGAACACAATATTCCAGGTGAGGCCTCACCAAGGCCCTGTACAACTGCATTAAGACCTCCCTGCTCCTATACTCAAATGCCCTAGCTATGAAGGCCAACATGCCATTTACCTTCTTCACCGCCTGCTGTACCTGCATGCCAACTTTCAATGACTGATGTACCATGACACCCAGGTCTCGTTGAATCTCCCCTTTTCTTAATCTGCCGCCATTCAGATAATATTCTGCCTTCATGTTTTTGCCCCCAAAGTGGATAACCTCACATTTATCCACATTATACTGCATCTGCCATGCATTTGCCCACTCACCTAACCTGTCCAAGTCTCCCTGCAGACTCTTAGCATCCTCCTCACAGCTTACACCGCCACCGAGCTTAGTGTCATCTGCAACTTGGAGATATTACATTCAATTCCTTCATCTAAATCATTGATGTATATTGTAAATAGCTGGGGTCCCAGCACTGAGCCCTGTGGCACTCCACTAATCACTGCCTGCCATTCTGAGAAGGACCTGTTTATCCCTACTCTCTGCTTCCTGTTTGCCAACCAGTTCTCTATCCACGTCAATACCCTCAATACCATGTGCTTTAATTTTGCACACTAATCTCTTGTGTGGGGCCTTGTCAAAAGCCTTTTGAAAGTCCAAATACACCACATCCACTGGTTCTCCCTTGTCCATTCTACTAGTTACATCCTCAAAAAATTCCAGAAGATTTGTGAAGCATGATTTCCCTGTCATAAATCCAAGCTGAATTGGACCGATCCTGTCACTGCTTTCCAAATGCGCTGCTATTTCATCTTTAAAAATTGATTCCAACATTTTCCCCCCTACTGATGTCAGGCTAACCAGTCTATAATTACCCGTTTTCTTTCTCCCTCCTTTTTTAAAAAGTAGTGTTACATTAGCTACCCTCCAGTCCATAGGAACTGATCCAGAGTCGATAGACTGTTGGAAAATGATCACCATTGCATCCACTATTTCTCGGGCCACTTCATTAAGTACTCTGGGATGCAGACTATCAGGCCCTGGGGATTTATCGGCCTTCAATCCCATCAATTTCCCTAACACAATTTCCTGACTAATAAGGATTTCCTTTAGTTCCTCCTTCTCGCTAGACCCTCGGTCCCCTAGTATTTCCGGAAGGTTATTTGTGTCTTCCTTCGTGAAGACAGAACCAAAGTATTTGTTCAATTGGTCTGCCATTTCTTTGTTCCCCATTATAAATTCACCTGATTCTGACTGCAAGAGACCTACGTTTGTCTTCACTAATCTTTTTCTCTTCACATATCTATAGAAGCTTTTGCAGTCAGTTTTTATGTTCCCGGCAAGCTTCCTCTCATACTCTATTTTCCCCCTCCTAATTAAAACCTTTGTCTTCTTCTGCTGAATTCTAAATTTCTCCCAGTCCTCAGGTTTGCTGCTTTTTCTGGCCAATTTACATGCCTCTTCCTTGGATTTAACACTATCCCTAATTTCCCTTGTTAACCACGGTTGAGCCACCATCCCCGTTTTATTTTTACTCCAGACAGGGATGTACAATTGTTGAAGTTCATCCATGTGATCTTTAAATGTTTGCCATTGCCTATCCACCGTCAACCCTTTGAGTATCATTCGTCAGTCTATTCTAGCCAATTCACGTCTCATACCATCGAAGTTACCTTTCCTTAAGTTCAGGACTTTAGTCTCTGAATTAACTGTGTCACTCTCCATCTTAATAAAGAATTCTACCATATTATGGTCACTCTTTCCTAAGGGGCCTCACACAAGATTGCTAATTAGTCTTTTCTCATTACACAACACCCAGTCTAGGATGGCCAGCCATCTAGTTGGTTCCTTGACATATTGGTCTAGAAAACCATCCCTAATACACTCCAGGAAATCCTCCTCCACCGTATTGCTACTAGTTTGGTTAGCCGAATCTATATGTAGATTAAAGTCGCCCATGATAACTGCTGTACCTTTATTGCACGCATCCCTAATTTCTTGTTTGACGCTGTCCCCAACCTCACTACTACTGTTTGGTGGTCTGTACCCAACTCCCACTAGCGTTTTCTGCCCTTTGGTATTCCGCAGCTCTACCCATACAGATTCCACATCATCCAAGCTAATGTCCTTCCTTACTATTGCATTAATTTCCCCTTTAACCAGCAATTCTACCCCACCTCCTTTTCCTTTCTGTCTAACCTTCCTGAATGTTAAATGTTGATCAGGCGAGGCCTGCTGCCAAGGACCTGATCGGGCGGGGCCCCGCTGCCGAGGAAATGTTTGGGTGGGGTCCCGCCGCCGAGGATCTGATCGGGCTGGCCCCGCCACCGAGGAAATGTTCGGGTGGGGCCCCACCGCCGCGGAGGAGTTCCTTGTCTGTCCCGAGGTAGGTGGGGCCGGGCAGCTGAGGTAAAGGGGAGGGAGGGGGGCCAGGGCGGAGTCAGGTCAGGGCACGGTCGGGCTGCGCGATGCCGGGACGGGCGAAGTTGTGCTGGGGCGAAGTCACTTCGCCGAGCCGGGGGTGGTGGGGGATGCAGGAGGGAGTCTGGATATCGGAACATTTTCCGGATTCCGGGCAACCCCGCCACGGATCGACCCGGTGTCCGGATTCCGGAACTCCAGATTTTGGAGGTCGAACCTGTACACCAAAGAAATGCGAGAAAAAAATTAACAGACTCCTGTTCTTGGCACTTCAGTATATCAGGTTGATATTGTTCACCAAAAATGTAGAGTGTATTCAAGCACATGACTTCTGTTTTGTCCTAAAGTCCAATTTTCCATTGTAATAATTTAAAAAAATATATATTTACTGTCATACATGTAAGCAAGAGTGAAAGTGAGTAAGAGAGAGAGAGAAAGAAAATGATAAGACGGAAAGCTTGAGAGAGATTTATATATACATGTACACAGAACATAAAAATCAGGAACATAGAGACAATACAATAATTTGCATTTATATAACAACTTGTAATTATATAGCACCTTGAACGTAGTGAAACCTCCCAAGGCAGGGAGTTTCAGTGCTTGGGGTCTAGATAACAGAAGGCACGGCCACCGATGGTTGAGTGATTATAATCAGGGATGCTCAAGAGGACCGAATTAGAGGAGCGCAGACATCTCGGGGTGTTGTGGGGTTGGAGGAGATTACAGAGATAGAGAGGGGCGTGGTCATGGAGGGATTTGAAAATAAGGATGAGAATTTTGAAATCGAGGTGTTGCTTGACCGGAAGCCAATGTAGGTCAGCGAGCACAGGGGTGATAGGTGAGCGGGACTTGGTGTGAGTGAGGACATGGGCAGCCGAGTTTTGGATCAACTCTCGTTTATGTAGGACCTCAGGATGTCCAAAAGCGCTTTACAGCCAATTAAGTACTTTTGGACTGTAGTCGCTGTTGTAATGCAGGAAATGCTGGGAGCCAATTTGCGCATTATGCCTTTATGGTGCCTTTACTATAACAAAAAATCCCAAGGTGCTTCACAGAGGTGTAAGAAAGACTTGGATTTATATAGCGCTTTTCATGACCACCAGACATCTCAAAGCGCTTTACAGCCAATGAGGTACTTTTGGACTGTAGTCACTGTTGTAATGTGAGAAACGCAGCTGCCAATTTGTGCACAAGCAAACTCCCACAAACAGCAATGTGATAATGACCAGATAATCTGTATTTTTTTGATATGTTGATTGAGGGATAAATATTGGCCAGGACACCAGGGATAACTCCCCTGCTCTTTTTCGAAAAAGTGCCATGGGATCTTTTATGTCCACTTGATAGAGCAGACGGGGTATCCATTTAAAGTCTCATCTGAAAGACGGCACCTCTGACAGTAAGGAAAAAATGGATGCCGAACCAAAGGAGAGATCAAGAGATATTGTTCAAAGGGATGGATTTTAAAGAGGATCTTAAAGGAAGAAAGGGAGGTGCAGTGTTTTAGCGCGGGAATTCTAGACAAGGAGCCCTAGATGGCTAATGGCATGGCTGTTGATGTCAGATGAGCCAGAACAATGGAGGGGCAGAAACTGGTATATAGACTAGCAGCGGGATCACATTAACCAGCTGGGATGGGCTTAATTTCATCTCCTGTTGCTTTGAAATGCCAGGCAGGAAACAACAGGTTAAATTGATTAGTAGTCAAACAAGCAGGATGACCATTATCTGTTGAACAGAGCTATTAACTGCAGTTACCATGATTCAGGAGTCGGAACAGCTTCCTTGTTCTCTGGGTTTAAAAGCAGTGCCAGGTTTGCAGGAAAAGTTGCATTCAACACAAGGAGTCACACTGGAGGAGTGTGGAGTCAAGGCAAGGGAGGAAGACACAACTTGACAGGGTGATTAGCGAACAGGACACTGGGTTCTACCCAGAATAAGAGCGGGTAATATCAATTCTTGCTCTGTTCTGTTAACTATTGCTTAAATAGTTGCAAGCATTAATCATTTATTTGTTGAGAATAAAATAGGCACTATAAATCATATTGGTGTCAGTCTCAAACCATTCGGTTTTCCTCCGCAAATTACAAAACTACAAACTGGCGAGGCAGTTAGGAGACTGATGAATAATGTTCCCTCTTACTTTTTTTTGGGTGCGTGGCTCCTTAAATGGGCTACGCGGCCCAAAATTTTGGGCATGCATAAAATTTTACATTTGAAAAAGCCGGTTCTGGGCTACTTGGTACCGGCACAGTGAGGGAACATTGTGACGAATAGTGGTCTTGTTGTTCTCAAGTTAAGTTCCATGATTGACCTATTAAGCCAGTCAGTTTAGAAAGGGAACCAATCGGGGAGTATATGAGACTCGTGTCACGTATCAGTAATCTGAGTGTCTTGAGAGGACTTTGTGACCAAGAGGGTCTGTGTGATCAAGAAATGGAGAAGGTCTGTGTGGCCAACTCAAATGAGGTCAAGAAAGCTTTGCTTAAAAAATTGGAGAAGGTGACCGACATGATCTCTGTCATTATGAGTGACGATGGGAAAAACTTACAGAAAGGCCGTGTGCTTCATAGAATAGAATCATAGGGCTAGATTTTCCACTTTTTTTGCATCCTTAACACCCACTTAATGTCCATTTTTCCGCTGAAATGACGTATGACGTCCATATATCACACATTTAGCCACAAAATGGAAACTGACAGGCATTTTTCGGAAAATTATCGCCGAGCGTTACTTTCCCCATGTGTGTAACACCGGGAAAAATAATATCCCCGCCCACTTTTTTGGGGCGGAATCATCAGAATGGACGAAATCAACGCCCATAATATCGCCCAGCGTTAGTTTCCACACGGAATTAATGCCGAAATTCAATAATACCGACCGCCCACTTTTTTTTGTTGTAAAGATCACATTTGCCGAAACTAACAGTCATGAGATCGCCTAGTGTCACTTTCACCACCTTACACACATATCGCCCACAATATCGCTCGCCCAAAAAACTGCCCGGAAAAAGTGGAACTAACCGGAACTAATCATAGCATTATGGACACCATGTTCTACATCACATGTTGCATTCTTTAAAAGGCTGCTCTGCTTCAACCTCGGGGGAGTTCGGATGTACTCTGGAGGTCTTTGGAGATGATGTGAACATCTGTACAAACATCTTGACCATACTGTGACCAATTGGAATTTAATAGGTGTCGTCATCGGGACATTCATTGTTTGTGACCTATCAGTGAAAAACAGAGAGCTAGTGCAATAGGGCCTGTCCTTTCTCACCCTCTTTTGATGACCAATTACATGCTGCAGACTCGAGATGGCCGAAGGTACACTCCACAGCATTATGTGCCCAATGTAAGACGTGCCAGACTGATGGAGGACCAGACGTTACATCCCCCGCAAGTACAGGGACAAGTGGTCTTAACTTGACTTGCCCGACAACACCTGCCTTCAGAGTCTGCGCTTCCACAAAGAGGTTATCACTGAGGTATGCCAGCTCATAAGGGGAGATCTGCAGTCTGCCAGCACCATCAGTACTGCACTGTCCGTCGAGGTCAAAATCACCACGGCACTGTCGTTCTACGCATTGGGTTCTTTTCAGGCCTCAGCTGGCGACATTTGCAGTCTGTCTCAGCATGCCACACATTGCTGCATTAGATAGGTCACTGAAGCCCTGTACGCACGCAGGAGGGACTTGATCAGCTTCCCTATGACCAGGAAGGCACAGACTGAGAGGGCTCTAGGATTCTCCAGAATTGCAAACTTCCCCAAGGTGCAGGGAGCAATAGACTGTATGCACATCGCCATGAGGGCAGCTTTTTAGGATGCAGAGGTTTTCAGGAACCGCAAGGGATTCCACTCCCTGAATGTCCAACTCATTGTCAACCACCAGCAAATTGTAATGGCAGTGAATGCTAAATTTTCGGGCAGCATTCATGATGCTCACATCCTGCGTGAGAGCACTGTATCTGACTTGTTTAACAATCAGCCACACGGTCAATGCTGGATGCTTGGTGACAAAGGATATGGCCTCGCCACTTGACTGATGACCCCCCCTGCGTGACACCCACACCGAAGCCGAGAAGCGATACAATGAGAGCTACAGAGCCACTCACAATATTGTGGAGAAAACCATTGGAGTGCTGAAGCAGCGCTTTAGATGCCTGGACCATTCAGGTGACCTCCAATACTACCCTGAGCAGGTAGCTCAATTCGTGGTGGTGTGCTCCATGCTGCACTACTTGGCTATCAGGAGGGGACAAGAATTGCCTGAAGAGTCTGACAGTCCACCTCATCACAGAGAGGAAGAGGAGAATGAGGAGGCGGATGCTGACATTGGCCCAGACAATCAGGCTGCCGCTGAAGCCATGCCCCCGTCCCCTCTGTAGAGCATGTGAAAGGGCCCGTGGTGGCATAATAGCTGCAAGAGCCCTGCATCAGGAGCTCATCAATGAGTGCTTTGCCTGAAAGAACGTTGGTGTTATTTACAAGGCTGACACACTGCTGGGTGTGGAGGTCATACATCAATTTGGGCATCACCTTGCTGACAGTTAAAGTTTAAGTTGATTGAAGTTAAGTGTAATTATACTTCGATGTTAAGGAATCACCAGTGTGTAACGATGCAGCTAACTGAGCCAATGCGCAACAGGGTTTTGTTAAATAAAAAACATTTAAACCGAACATTTATCTGAAATCATCAGTATTTCTGTAAAATCCAACCCTCTCCCCCCGCCCCCCCGCTTCTTAATTCCCACTTCTACCCCTTCCCCACCCTGACTCCAAGTTCGCCTGGCCAAGGAGCTCCTCAGGCGATGCTTCATTGCCAGGTGGGGGCGGGGAGGCAGGATGAGGGCCGAACTGCTGCTTGGATGAATAGGGGAGGACGGTCCCGAGGTGGACCCGAGATGTTGCTCCTGGCTCTCATGTGTGGTTGGCAATGGGAGTGCGGCACTTTGGGGTGCATTGCCACGCTCCGGGACCACTGGGAGCTCTCTGCCACCAGTGTTCCTGGCTATCAGCTCCAGGGCCTCCACCATCCCATTCATGTTATATCTTATTTGTTGGACAAAAACTCGGTGCCAACTATGTTCTTAGCAGGCTTTTTGCTGCTGGTGAATCTCCCTCATGCCTCCCACACTGCCAAACAATTACGCACCACAGCCACTCTCAGCTTCTCTCTCTCTCTGTCTCCTCTTCTACGCATGTCATGATGACCCTTGACCTCCTGAATCGTGGGAATCAAGCATTGCCATGCCGTTGCTAAGGACAGTGACACTTTACGGCAGAAGGTCAGAGAGATTTAACGCTACCGCCCATTTCATATCGCTCGCGGTAACACCCAATTTCAAAAATGGAGACTAGGTGCTTTGAGAATGGGCGCGAAGCCGGCGATCTGAAAACCCATTTTTACCGTCCACACCGGAAATAACACCCATTTTTGGGCGATATGCACAAAAGTGTAAAATCTAGCCCATAGAATGGTTACAACGTGGAAGGCGGTCATTCGGCCCGTCGAGCCCGTTCCGCGCTTAGCTAATCCCACTCCCCTGCCCTTTCCCCGTAGACCTGCAATTTTTTTTCCCTTCAAAGATCATGAGATAGTGTGGAACCACGAAAAATCCTGTTGGAACGAGGTGGAGCAGATGCAGTCAATGATTGCTATTGCCTCTGAGGATTAAAAAAAATAGATTGTTGCAGGAGGGCCGAGTTAATTTCAGTAATTTTAATATCAGACCTTTTACAGAGTACAATGTTGTAAGAGAGCTATTTAAAAAACCCTGGTTTGGACACTTGAGGTGCAAAAGAGTTAGGAAAAAGAGAAAGAAATTAAAAGCCCACCACAAAAGTTAAAATTGCTGCGAGAGGCTATTGGATTTTGTGTTCAGTCTTTGAAAATGTGTGTGAATGTCTGAAAGTTAGTTAACGGTGATGTTATCAACTGATAACCTGTTCAGCAGGAAGTGCTGCTGATTTCTGTTTTGAACTGATTTGGAGCAATTGGCTAAAGTGTTTGATCAAATTATGTGAATAGTCCCTAGGTGTGAAATTTGGGATTATCAGGAAAAAAATGGCATTTTCAGCATTCGTAACCCATTACAGCAAACAACATTTTTAAGGTGCATAAAAGTGTGAATAATCATTGAATGTTAATTTCAATTATAGATTGTACCCTCAAGAATGGGATAGTTAAGGAGTTAAGGGGAAAAGTGTTTGAAAAATGGCTTTATACATTTTAAGTTAAAGACGCAGTATGGATTTATTTTGACTGAAATGCCACTGTTAAATACACAAGAGTTTTTTTTTAAAAGGAAAAAAAAAAAACACCTTCTGGAAACTGTTATTGTGGGATTGACTCCACCCCATCCCCTATGAGTTTCACAAGCAAGAAGTAATTAATAAGAACATAAGAAATAAGAGCAGTAGGAGGCCATACGGCCCTTCGAGCCTGCTCCGCTATTTAATACGATCATACCTGATCCGATCATGGACTCAGGTCCACTTCCCTGCCCACTCTCCATAACCCTTTATTCCCTTATCGTTATTGTTTAGGGAACGGAATCCTTACTTCTAGTTGCCAAATTGCATTGCTGGAGATAATTTGGGCCTGAAATTGGTGGACTCACCGTCTGCTGCCAACTCGGTGGTCTCCCTGGATTCTGGGCACATTCCCCTCCGAGCGAGTTTGGTGACATCCTCCCGCCGGCGGGGTGAGAAGACCGCTGGGTACCATCAGCTGGCGTGTGCGGCGAGCAACGCCCACCAGAGTCCTCCCGCCTACTGCGTTGCCAGTTTGGTCCGGGCGGTCCTCCACTCCAGCAGGGGAAAGGACCGCTGCGTGGAGTCAGGTCTTACCTCAACGCTAAGTATGAAGCCCTGCAAAAAAAATGTTAGTCCACTTCTTTTCTTTATTTCTTTTGCTGGGATTTAGGTGGATGGGGTCCCTGAACGATTTCTGGTGGGTTTTTTTTGTTTTGTAAATGTTTTATTTGATCAGTTCCTTCTCTCCCTGGGCCCGACTCTATCCTCAGCGGTACTGTGCCGAGGATTGCATTTGTCACCCAGAATGGGAGCTACTGCCCGCTGCTGCCCAGAATCGGCGTGCAAGGCCATTTTTGCCGCCAGGCGATCTTTCCCACATTTCTCCATGAAACTTCCGCCCAAGGTACCGTCAGGATCTTAGAGATGCTTTGGACGGTTCTTGGGCAGAACTTAGCTTTCACCAAATTCGGGCCCAATTATTTTGCTGTATCAGTTTTTTTAACAGGGTGACTATTTGCATTAGCTATTTGTGTGTCCTTCTGTTGCTGATACATTTTCTGCCGCTGGAGCCTGGATCTGGATTTGCTTCCAGCTTTTGCATCTTTTGGAATATTTTTGTGTCCTTCTGTGTGAGAGAAAACATCGGAGGTAGTGGAAGAAAGGTTGGGGGGTGGGGGGGAGAGAGAAAGCGACGACATGGGGGGGGAGGCGGGGGGAAAGGAGAGAGAAAGACAAGGGGGGGCGGGGGAAAGGAGAGAGAGAGACATGGAGGGGGGAGAGAGACACGGG
The DNA here is from genome assembly GCF_044704955.1 of Pristiophorus japonicus. Classification (NCBI taxonomy): domain Eukaryota; kingdom Metazoa; phylum Chordata; class Chondrichthyes; family Pristiophoridae; genus Pristiophorus; species Pristiophorus japonicus. The sequence goes on along the minus strand of NC_091990.1, from coordinate 34,936,535 downwards.
TGGGGGAAAGAGAGACACGGGGGTGGGGGAAAGAGAGGCATGGGGGGTGGGAGAAGAGAGAGAGAGAGACACGAGGGGGGGGGGAGAGACACGGGGGGGGGGGGGGGTGGCGAGAGAGAGAGAGACCTGGGGGGGGAGGGGAGACATGGCGGGGGGGGTAAAGAGAGAGACACGGCGGGGGGGGGGGGGGGTGGAGGGATTCACAGGGGGGGGCGCAAGAGACACGGGGGGGGTGAAAGAGAGACATGGGGGGTGAGGGTGGAGGGAGATACGGGTGGTGGGTAAGAGACACACGGGGAGGGTTAGAGAGAGACACAGCGAGGGTGAGAGACACGGTGGTAGGGAGAGAGGGGGAGGCATAAACTTGGGCTGGGATGAGGTCAGGAACTTGGGCTGGAATGGGATCAGGAACTTGGGCTGGGATGGGGTCAGGAATTTGGGCTGGGATGGGGTCAGGAATTTGGGCTGGGATGGGGTCAGGAACTTGGGCTGGGTTGGGGTCAGGAACTTGGGCTGGGTTGGGGTCAGGAATTTGGGCTGGGATGGGGTCAGGAACTCGGGCTGGGATGGGGTCAGGAACTTGGGCTGGGATGGGGTCAGGAACTTTTGCTGGTTTGGAGAGGTCTATCCTCTCGGAGGTCTGAAGACAGGATGGCTCGAATTGCACTTTGCAAAGTCACTCAGAACTTGGGCTGGCCGGTTCCAATTACACATTCCAGAGAAACTTCTGGGTGTGGCTTATCCTCCAAGGGAATAATAAATCAACAATCAGGTCATGTGATTATGGAGAGCCAATCAGAGCATTGTTCTAGTGCAAATAACTGTATTTTTTAAAATAAGTTGGTCTCACGCCTTATGCGCTTCCAGCACTTCAATCTACTTTTGAGTATAAAGAGCAGTCAAAGAAAATCCTCCGAATCTGGAGGCTACTAACCAATCACTGGTATGACAGGATAAAAACAGAAAATGTTGGAAATACTCAGCAGGTCAGGTAGCATTGTGGAGAGAGGAACAGAGTTAACGTTTCAGGTCAATGACCCTTCGTCAGAACTGGAAAAAGTTAGAGATGTAACAGATTTTTAGTGCAGGGACAGGGAAAAGCGGGGGGGGGGGAGGAGGGAGGAAAGAACAAAAGGGAAGGTCTGTGATAGGATGTATGGCAGGAGAGATTAAAAGACAAAATGGATGATGATGCAAGGCAAAAGGAGATGGTAATGGGACAAGTTAAGAAACAAAAGATGACTATAGATGAGGTGTAAATGGGAATGGCAAAATCATCAACCGCTGCCTCATGTGAGAGAAAAAAATGGACGTAGTTATTTGCACTAGAAAAATGCTCTGATTGGATCTCTGTGATCACATGACCTGATTGTTGACTGGTCCCCTTGGAGGATAAGACATGCAGAAGGACGCTCAGAAAACTAGTGCAAACAATCACTCTGAAAAAAAATAGGGGCAGAGGTTATGATCTGAAATTGTTGAACTCGATGTTGAGACCAGATGGCTGTAAAGTGCCTTATCGAAAGATGAGGTACTGTTCTTCAAGCTTTGTTGGAACAGTGTAAGAGGCCAAGGATGGAGAGATTAGAGTGGGAGTGCGGCGGAGAATTAAAGCCACTTATTTTCCCTGGTACCAACTGGTTACAAGTATTTCTCCACCCTGGATATTGCTAATGGATTTTGGAATATTCCGGTTGAAAAAGATCAGTATAAATTTTCTTTTACTTTTTGAGGACCGAAGTTATACATGGACTTATCTGCCTCAGGCTTTCATAATGCTCCAACTGTTCTTCACAAGCAAATGGCAATGGTTATTAAGGTTTTTCTAAACCAGAATGCCTGCTGCAGTATGCAGATGATTTGCTGCTAGCTACAAAAACAAAGGAGGACCATCTCCAGTTGTTGGGTGCTTGAAATGTTAAAAGGGGCAGGACTAAAACTTAACCCTTGAAAGGCTCAACTGCCGCAGGAACAATTAATATTTCTTGACGTATCCAGCTCTACTGCTGGACAAATCCCAGATAAGTATAAAGTAGAAATTATTCAATGGCTATCCCATCTGTGTCTAAAACAGCCCTCCAAACATTTCTGGGCTTGGTGGGGTATCAAAGGGTTTTTATACCACATTTTGCTGATCTCACTAAACCATTGCATGAGTTGCTTAAATGGAAGGACGATGTGTAATTCACAATGGACGGAAGAGCACACTGAGGCTGTGCAACAGCTAAAGGAAGCTGTGATGCAAGCGACTTGCCTGATCACCCAGGACCAGAGTAAGCCCTTCCATTTGGAGGTAGGAGCAACTGATCAGAGCTTAGCGGTTGTCCTGTGCCAAGATGTGCAAGGTAAACTCTAACCCATTGCTTATGAGTCCTGAATATTGACTGAAGTGGAAAAAACTTACAACCCATGAGAAAGACACTTGTTTTTACGTACATTACTGGTCTGCAAGCATTGATACTCTGCTCTCAGCAGACTCTGCTGAATTTGCTCATGAAACACGGAGATACCGTTGTCTCCTCGGCTCATTAAGGAAAACCAATTACAGTGTTTGCAGTATTTCTCTCAGATCAAGTTATCCAGCACAAGTGTGTGCCACACTCAGCGTAACATGCTGTAAATCAGACCAGGGATCAATCAGGTCTGAGTGCCTATGCTAACAACACAATGTTGTCACTTCCTTTGTGTTGTAAAAATGATTCTGCCGGAAAATTGTTGGTACATGGCAATTTGTTTAGATCATTGTGGGAAGCATTGAGAGATAGGAAGCAACCAAGCTTCATTTGTAAAAGAAAAAGCCCACACCAAAGCAACCGATCCATCATCATCATCATAGGCAGTCCCTCGAATCGAGGATGAACTGCTTCCACGCCAAAAAGGGATGAGTTCACAGGTGTTTCAATGAAGGACTTAATATTCCAGATCCCGAACTACATGCTGAAAAGTGAAAGATGCCTGTGCGCGGATTTTTTAACGTGTGGTGGCCATTGCACACTACTACTACATGGGCTTGACAGAGCTAGGTCTTGGTCCAGTGGCAAGGGTTAACCAAGATAACTGGAGACCAGCTCTGCTGCACGGACCTAGTGCGCACACATATTGCAGTGTAGGCTGGCCTGTGCTGCCCCGAGGCCCTCGCCTCGTCTGGGCCCCGAACTCACGCCTTTCCTGGGCCCCAATCACGTCGTTCTGCCATCTCTTGCCGTTCCTGCGCCCCAACCTCTCTGCTCCTGCTGTACTTGCCCATGCTCCAATCAGCAACCTGGACCTTGGTGACATCCAGTCCAGTTGCCCTCTTCACAGCCGTTGCTCTCCAGCACATGCTGTACTTTGAAGCGGTATGCTCCTGTGAAGGCCCTGACCTGCTGATGGTCCTTGCAGGTCGGGGCTGCCGCAAAACCGATCCATAGCAATTGGTAACTCCCAAGCTGACAAACAACCATCAGGCTTCTGACATCGCCGGGTAATTGTTGACAAATTTACAAAATGGATGAAAGCATTCCCATGCAGAAATAATACAGCTATCACTGCAGTTAGCATTGTATTGAGTGAAGTGATCTGCAGGTGGGGAGTATCTATGCAGGTAGATAGTGATCAAGGATCATACTTTGAGAAAAATTTTCACTGAACTCTAAAAACTCATGGGCATTAAGCAGAAGTTGCATAATTCACATCACCCACAGTCCTCGGGTGTAGTAGAAAAGGGAAATCGGACCCTGAAAACTGTGTTAAAGAAATTTTGTGCAGATCATCCAACTCAATGGGCAAATATGTTGCCTATGGGGGAGAAATTCGGGTGTTTGCGCTAACTGGGCGCAAACTTGGTTCAGGTGGGCACCGCTACCGACTCTTGCAAAATTCCATGGGAGTTTAACGGCGGCAATAACCGGAAGAGCCCCGCTCCAACCGGTAACCCCCCGCTCCACTGCGCCGTGTGCAATGATCTGCTTTAGCCCCAAAGCAGAAATTTGCTAGTGCCCCCTAAAGCTGCCATAGGCTGTAGGCCGCTCGCCGGGCGATAATTAAAGGGGAGGTAGGAAATGTAAAAATAAATGGCCAATTTACCAGTTGAGGCCTTGTTCCTCCTCTATCGTGGAGTCCGTGCCGCGATCTTGCAGCCCGACACTACGCTTGTGTGCCAGGGGGTGCTACCATGACACCCCGTTCCCTGGTGGTCCAGGGATGACCCAGTTACCCGCCCGCAGGTCGGCAGCTTGGCCCTCCCCTTTAATGAAGGAGAGGGCTTTGTTTATGCGGAAGAGCTATGCGTCCCACAGCGTGGCACTGCACCCCTCGCAGAGTCCTTTCATCCTGTTCTCGCCCCCACAGAGCAAGTGGCGTGTGATATTTTGTGCTGCACTTGCTCTCGGGGTCGGTAAGCCGAATATATGTCGTGGGGCGGGACTTGTAAAATGTAAAAGGCAGACTAAGCATTATTTTGACAAAAAAGGCAAGCCATCGGAATATGAGGTTGGTGGCGTAGTGATGGTACTAAATGACAGTAAGAACACATTTGAACGAAAATGGAAAGGACCTTTACCTATTGTGGACAGCACAAGTCCAGCTATTTACCTAATCCAGTATATAGGTAAAGGTATCAAAAAGGTAACTAAATGGCACCATATCAATCAGCTTATGTGATCAATCAGAAGTAAAACTGGTAATTGTAACATGCTTGACTCTTTCAGCTGAGTAACCAGGATTATTCAGTTATTCAACCTTTGTGTGACATTGGTGGCCACCACCCTTCAAGTGTACAGTCACGATAAAATGGACTAAGCCAATGAAGCAAATGGGACACACCCACCAACTAGTTGGGTGGTTGGTAAACAGGTCACCAGCATGTGTGGCCTCACTGGATACCAGGCATTGGCATGCCACATCCAGCCTTTGCGTGAAGAATGGTACCGGACTGAAGAAGGAAATGGACTGTGCACATACTGTGTCTGCTCTAATGGTACTGATGCAGTGAAGTTCATCTACCATAATGGAATAAAATGGGGAGCGATCTGCGAAACAGGATCCCCACGGAATAATAACGGGTCAGCAGTGTTGGCTAAGTGTATCATAATAAAGGATGGCATGGTTGTGTGAATCAGGGAGCTGTACAAAATATGAAGCTAACACGTGGTGTTGTCAGAGTCACATGATACAGAGTGTACTAATATAAACATCTCGACCATTAACATCGATACCATACAAAAAACTTGCACACCTTTAGAAAATAAGACCAGAGGATCAGGATAATGAGTGCCCTGTATTTGAAAATGAATCATTTAATGGACCATTAAACCAGATGAGGTCTGACCAGGGCTCTGTACAACTGAATTATCATTTGCTCACTTTTGAATTCCAATCCTTTTGAGTAAAAGGCCAGCATTCCATTAGCCTTTTTGATCATTTTTTTGTACCTATGCACAAGGACAGCAGAGTTTTGGATGAGCTAAAGTTTATGGAGGATATTGTTCGGGAAGCCAGTCAGGGAGATAATTAGACTAAGCAAATCCGGAAATAACAATGGCGTGCCAGGGAATTTCAGCAGCAGATGGGCTGAGATAGAGGCAGAGGTGGGTAATGTTGGCTACAAGTGGTTAGTTAAGAGTAGAACCAAGTGAGGGCAGTCTGAGCTGGGCAATGCAGGAGAGGCATTGGAGAAGGATGGTGTGGTTAACAATATCAAAGTTTGCAGAAAAGAGGAAAAGGGATAATGTTCCATGGCTACAATCACAAATGTAATTCATGACTTTGGTTAGGTTTGTTTCAGTACTATGGAAGGTATGGAAAGCTAAGAGGAGGGGTTTGTGAGAAAGATGGTAACGGATCTGGGAGGCACCAATAAATTCAAGTCATTTGGAGAAGAATGGAAGGTTGGAGATGGGGCGGTAATTTGAAAGGACACAGAGATTAAGGGTGGGTTTTCTGAGGGAAGGGTTGATGATGGCAGTTTTAAAAGGAAAGGGGAAACAACACTTGGAGAGGGACCAATTACAACAGGCATGCAGGCCAAGAGGGGAAGCCGAGTAGTCAGGAGTTCAATGGGAACAGATTTAAGGGGGTAGGTGTCATTGGGCCTGAAATTCCGGCCTCACTGGGTCCGTATGGAGTGTGTATGGACCCGGGGAGACATTGCAAAAGCTGGTTTTAGGCACGGGATGCGCATGCGCCAAAATCCAGTTTTTCCGACTGTCTAGTTCTGGCTTGACAGATCCAACGCAACGGAGAAGGACATTTGCATGAACGAGATTGCGTTATTTGCACATCTCTTGCCCAGCAAATGTTTTTAAAACTCTTGCGCCTAGTAAAAGCAGGCTACCAGTGTAAAGAGTTTTAAAACATATAAAAATAAAATTTAAAAACTCATTTTTATGTTAAAAACTCTGCCCACTAAGGTAAGTTTATTTTAAAACCTAATTACAAAACTTTAAAAAAAAATCAAAAAAATATGGGGCAGAAATTCCGGCCTCGTGGGTTCGTACAGAATGTTTACGGACCCGGGAAGGCATCGCTGGAGCTTGACAGATCTTCCCTATCTCGGGAGCGAGGACATTTGCAAGGGCAAGATTGCAGGATTTACTCATATCTTGCCCAGCAAATGTCCTCAAAACTCTTGTGCCTGATAAAAGCAGATGCATAGCCTACTTTTATAGGCGTAAGAGTTTTAAAATACACAAAAATATTTTAAAATAAAATTATAAAAAAAACATGTTATTGTTTAAAAAAAACCCTCCTCACTACAGTAAGTTTATTTTAAACCATAATTAAAAAAACTTTTTTTTTTAAATTGGAAAAATATATATTTTTTTAAATTAATGTTAAATATGTGATGTGTTTCTTTTATTTTTTTTATTTGTGTTTGGGTGTTTTGGGGGGAGGGGTGTTTCTCATTCATAATAATAACTCCTACTTATGGAGTTCCCATTATTATGAATGAGAATACTTTACCTTGATTGGCTGTCCAGTGCTACGTGACTCCAGCTTCTCCCTGCGCATCTCCAAGAGGAGGCCTTAGACCGGGATCGCTGTAAGGCGCAGCAGCAAAAGGTAGATGTGGATTTTTTAAACTATTTTCAGGCGAGCGCCTGTGGGAAGCCCAGCACCGGGATTTCAGGATCATAATGACATTAGAGACAGACAGAATGACATCAGGCAGATGAAACATACACAATGTAAGCACGTTACACAAGATGCGAGCGAGATACACACAATAAACACCAGTTCTAAACATAATGATGGCGAGAAACACACACAAATACATGAATAATGAGACCAACAGACATATACGCTCATATTGAAAGGATGCAAGAGACAGGCAGAGAGAGGAGTGCATGTGAGAGACAGGCAGAAACAATGGTCAGAGAAAACACGGCATTATTTTACCTGAAAGCACGAAGATGCTTCAAATTCTTCAGCCATAATGGGATCAAGGAAATTGCAATAAGACGACGATGAAAGAGGACAATATTTTTTGTCAGACCAAGGGCAACAAAATAGGTGCAAACCACAATGAGCAAAAGAGACAAGACGATACAGTCATGTATGTTCCTATGAAAAGGATAAATTGAAGGTTATAGAAGTTAAAGTCATAATTATTAATTACAAGAGGTATACCTTATTTGTTATGTTGCAAAAGTCAGAAGATTTTATATTGTCCTATGTGAATATATTAATAGTTTTTAGAAACGATCAATACAGACTCTAATGGGTATCATAGTGCAGTGGTCATGGTACTGGATTAGTAACCCAGAGATGAGATCAAATCCCACCGTGGCAAATTGTGAAACTAAATGTAATACATCTGTGTGCAAGGATTGTAATTAAAAATGCAACTGGTTCACTAATCTCCTTCAGAAAACAGAGCCAGCAACCCCTATATATCTAGTCTCTACGCAACTCCATTCCCACATCATGTGGTTGACTTTTAATGACCGCTGAAGTGGCCGAGCAAGTCACCCAGTTATATAAAGTTCGAAAATAAAGAAATATATATGAACCAGAGAGCTGAATTCCAGAGGTGAGGTAAGAATGACTGCCCTTGACATCAAGGAGCCCAAGTAAAACTGAGGGCAATGGAGATCAGGGGAAAAACTCTCCAGTGGCTGGAGTCATACCATGTATGTATACCATACTACTCCAGGGAGCAGCGTGAGCTGGTGCAGGAGGACCACGGCAGCGAAAAGTGACGTCATCAAGGTCCAAGTCAGTGATTAGAGCATGGGCAGATACAGCAGGAGCGGCGAGAGACTGTGGGAGGATGTCATCAGGGCCCAGGGGAGGCGTGTTTTCGGGGCCAGGGGCCCAGGGGCAGCATGGGCCAGCCCACACTGCGATATGTGTGCGCACTAGGTCCATGCTGCAGAGCTGGTCTCCAGTCGTCTTGGGTAATCTTTGCCACTGGACCAAGACCTAGCTCTGTCAAGCGCATGTGGTGGCTGGTGTGCAACGGCCACCACAAGTTAAAACAATCCACGCACAGGCATCTTCTACTACACCCTTGAGGATGTAGTTCAGGTTCTTCATTGAAACACCTGTGAACTCATCCTTTTTTGGCGTAGAAGCAAGTCATCCTCGTTTCGAGGGACCGCCTATGACTGACTGACTGTATACCATGTAGAACTCCGTATGTTTTTCTGCTATTCCTAGTATAGATTGTGAGACAGGGTTGAGGGTGCAATGGGAATGGCTGTGATGGGGTATATACACGTTACAGTCTGTAACATTATAGTCGGGACAGGGCAGTCTGTCCCTTTCCTGTGAGATGGATCCTGGGATCTGAGGGTGTTAGATGTAAATGTGTGTGTCTGGAGCCAGTTCTGTGATCAGAGAGCACTTGGAACACAGTCTAAGGTTTGTGAGCACTGAGAGAGCATTCTGTAATCAAACAGAAATGGGAAGGGGTTTTGGAACATTTAGGGAGCCAGAGTCTGGCAGAATTGGAGGTTTCTACAACCTGTTAAATTGCAGGGAGCAAGGTCTAATAGCCTTATTGGGGGCAGGGGAGGTTACTGGGGCACAAATTGCTGTTGGTCCCTGTCATGTATCTCACACCACTGTATATGTAACTAGATATGACCTGTAACCACAAGCATACTTTACCACCAGGGGTGCACTTGCAGTAAACACTGCACACCTGTCCCATACAGCTATATAAAGGCAGGTCTCAGGCAAGTGCAGCATTCCAGAGCTGTGAAATAAAGGTGCAGGTCCTGAGTGACCTAGACTTCAGCATGTGCCTCGTGTGTGTCTGTACTGCGGGGTCAGGACTTTACAGTGGCGACGAGTTACGGGATCACAGAATCCACAGAATGGCTACCAACGGCTCAGATGAGAAATACAATGCTGGAGATAATTGGGAGGACTTTATAGAAAGGCTCCAGCAAAGCTTTGTAACCAAAGACTGGTTTGGCGACGATAAGGCAGACAAGAGAAGAGCCCATCTCTTGACCAGCTGTGGCTCGAAAACATACGCCTTAATGAAGGACCTGCTGGCACCCGAGAAACCAGCAAGCAAGCCGTTTGAAGAGTTGAGCACACTGGTAAGAGACCACCTGAAGCCAGCGAGCAGCCTACACATGGCCAGACACAGGTTCTACAACTACAGACGCTGTGTGGGCCAGAGCATACCCGACTTTGTGGCGGAACTTCGGAGGCTGGCTAGTTTATGTGAGTTCTCCGATGAACTAAGGAGAGAAGTACTGAGAGACTTTTTTATTGAAGGAATAGGCCATGCAGGCATATTCCGAAAGCTCATAGAGACCAAGAACTTGACCCTAGAGGCAGCAGCACTGGTCGCACAGACATTCTTGGCAGGAGAAGAAGAAACGAGGTTGATCTATTCTGCGGGTACAACAACTAATGAAACATCGGAACAAGGGTTCACAGCGTGAAATAAGCCGCTAGCCCCTCAAACAGACAAAGGCAGGAGAGCAGGCCTTCAACAGCAGGCAGTGGTGCCAGAAGCCATCAAGGGCCACAAGAATGGCCGCTCACACCTCATCAACCCACAATGCGAGCAATCAACTGCAAACTGAGAGAAGTTCAAGAGAGATCAGCCAGACGCAGCTCATCCTTCGGAAACAATGGAAGTGGTGGGGGAAGGCACTCATCAAGGGGGTGTCGATTTCAGCATGCCGTTTGCAGAAACTGCAACTATCCAGGGCATCTGGCCCGCATGTGCAGAAAAACAGCAGCTCAGCTGGTATACGAATCGGAAGGGTCAGAAAGCGGATCAGAAGACGGTGGGGACAGTGCCCGGTACACCGAGGTACAGCAGGTCAACATGATCAATGTCCAAGACGCTTCCAATAATGATGAGGGTCCTACTCAACAGGATACCCGTCAACATGGAACTGGACACGCTAGTCAATCTCTCATGAGCGTCCAACAATTTGAACAGCTGTGGCCACACAAAAACAACAGACCAAAACTCACAAGGATCGACACCAAACTAAGGACCTATACCAAAGAAATCGTCCCAGTCCTTGGCAGCGCCATGCTCTCAGTCACACACAAAGGGATGGTGAACCGACTTCCCCTGTGGATTGTCCCTGGAGATCTCCCAGCACTGTTGGGGAGAAGCTGGCTGACAAAACTAAATTGGAAATGGGATGATGTTCATGCCATGTCGTCAGAGGAACGGACCTCCTGCTCAACAGTTCTAAGTCGATTTGAACATCTCTTTCAGCCAGGTGTGGGCACCTTCAAAGGGGCTAAAGTTAAAATCTACATCACACAGGATGCTAGACTGGTCCATCACAAGGCTAGAGCTGTGCCTTGATGAGGGAAAAGACTGAACATGAACTGGACCGGCTTCTGTGGGAAGGCATTATCTCACCCGTGGAATTTAGCGACTGGGCAAGTCCCATCGTCCCAGTCATGAAGCCTGATGGATCTGTACAAATCTGTGGGGAGTACAAGTCTACCATAAACAGAGTCTCCCTACAGGACCAATACCCGCTGCCCAGAGCAGAGGACCTATTTGCCACATTGGCTGGAGGAAAACTTTTCTCAAAACTAGATCTCACATCTGCATATATGACGCAAGAACTGACCGAAGAGTCTAAGCTACTCACCACCATCAACACATAGCAAGGCCTTTTCATGTACAATAGATGCCCATTCGGCATCAGGTCGGCAGCTGCTGTATTCCAGCGCAACATGGAGAGTCTGCTCAAGTCCATCCCGGGGTTGGTTGTGTTTCAAGACGACATACTCATCACAGGCAGGGACACCGACTCCCATCTCTGCAATTTGGAGGAAGTACTAAATCGATTGGATCGAGTAGGCCGAAGAGTTAAGAAATCCAAATATCTGTTTCTCGCGCCCGAGGTTGAATTTTTGGGCAGAAGGATTGCCGCTGATGGAATCCGCCCAACAGAATCCAAAACCGAAGCAATTCGTCTGGCACCCAGGCCCTGGAATGTCTCGGAACTGCGCGCCTTTCTTGGGCTACTCAATTACTTTGGGAACTTTATGCAGAACTTGAGCACGCTGCTGGAGCCTCTCCACGTGCTACTCAGAAAGGGCTCCGATTGGTTTTGGGGGGACGCCCAAGAACGCGCCTTCAATAAGGCACGCAACCTTCTACGTTCCAACTGTGTTCTGACTTTTTTTGACCCAGGTAAAAAGCAAGATCTTACATGTGATGCATCAGCGTACAGGGTCGGGTGCGTTTTACAGCATGTCAATGGTGCGGGTAAATTACAATCCATTGCTTATGCCTCCAGGTCACTTTCGCAGGCGGAGCGCGGGTACGGTATGGTGGAGAAGGAGGCATTCGTGTGCGTGTACGGTGTCAAAAAGATGCACCAATACCTTTTCGGGGCCAAGTTCACGTTAGAAACCGACCACAAACCCCTCACGTCCCTGCTATCCGAGAGCAAGGCAATAAATGCCAACGCCTCGGCGCGCATTCAACGGTGGCACTCATGCTGGCGTCTTACGACTACACAATAAGGCACAGACAACTGTGCCGGTGCGCTTAGCAGGCTACCCCTGGCGACCATGGAAGGGTACGACGAACAGGACTGTGAGATGGTCATGGCAATCAATGCCTTTGAATCCACAGGTTCGCCCATGACGGCTCGCCAAATCAGAGCCTGGACGACCAGCAACCCCACGTTAGCCCTAGTAAAAAGATGTGTTTTAACTGGTGACTGAGCAGAGGCTCGCGATGCCTGCCCCGAGGAGATCGAACCTTTCCATAGGCGCATGCATGAACTATCACTACAGGCAGACTGCCTGATGTGGGGCAGCCGAGTAGTCATGCCTTTGCGAGGCAGAGAGGTGTTTGTCCGGGAGATCCACCGCGAGCACCCGGGGATCGTTCTCATGAAGGCCATAGCCAGATCCCACGTCTGGTGGGCTGGCATTGACGCGGACTTGGAGCTCTGCGTCAGACGGTGCACCATTTGTGCTCAGCTCAGCAATGCCCCCAGGGAGGCCCCCCTGAGCCCCTGGCCCTAGCCCACCAAACCATGGTCGCGGGTGCACGTAGACTGTGCGGGCCCATTCATGGGCAAAATGTTCCTCGTAGTCGTTGATGCATTTTCAAAGTGGATCGAATGCACCATTTTAAACTCGAGCACCACCTCCACCACTGTGGAGAGCCTTAAAACCATGTTTGCAACGCACAGAATTCCTGACATATTGGTCAGTGATAATGGGCTGTGCTTCATCAGCACAGAATTCCAAAATTTTATAGTTGACCATGGCATAAATCACGTTAAGACGGCACCGTTCAAACCGGCCTCCAATGGCTAGATGGAGTGAGCAGTGCAAATCATTAAACAAGGCATGCATAAAATCCAAGGTCCCACGCTGCAGAGCCGCCTGTCGCGACTGCTGCTGGCATACAGATCTCGTCCGCATTCGTTGACTGGGATTTCCCCCGCGCAACTATTGATGAAACGGACCTTAAAGACTAGGGTCTCGTTAATCCTCCCAGACATGCATGAAATTGTTGAGGCAACGCGCTGGAAGCTAACCGAGTACCATGACCAAAATTCAAGGGGGAGGTGGAATGAGATAGGGGACAAAGTGTTTGTGCTAAACTATGGCAGGGGTCCCAAATGGCTTGCAGGGACAGTAATAGGCAAGGAAGGAAACAGGTTACTGGTTGTACAAATGGACAATGGCAAAACCTGCCGGAGGCATGTAGACCAAGTAAAAAGTAGATTCACCAACAACACTGCAGAACCAGAGGCAGAAAACAATGTGGAACTCACACCACACCTGGTGGACAGACAGAGGGAACAACCTGAGGAAAGGACAGTCTCAACAGACAGCCCAGGTGAGATACCAGCAATCATACTGAATGAAACAGACAGCCGAAGCGAGATACCAGCAATCACACTGGAAGAAAAACAGGCACCAAGGCAAACAACTGAACCACAACTAAGACGCTCCACGCGAGAGCGTAGACCACCTGAGAGACTGAATCTATAAAGACAATAAGACCTTGGGGGAGGATGATGTCATGTATCTCACACCACTGTATATAACTGTATCTTACCATGCTATACATGACTGTAACTAGATATGACCTGTAACCACAAGCATACTTTACCATCAGGGGTGCACTTGCAGGAGACACTGCACACCTGTCCCACACAGGTATATAAAGGCAGGTCTCAGGCAAGTGAGGCATTCCAGAGCTGTGAAATAAAGGTGCAGGTCCTGAGTAACCTTGACTTCAGCATGTGCCTCGTGTGAGTCTATACTGCGGGGTCAGGACTTTACAGTCCCTTTTGAATCATGACCTCAAAACTCTCTGTGCCCTGAGGTGGAAAGTGTCATCAACTTTGCTTCCAATTTCCACCCCTCCGTTGCCTTTGCATGATCCATCTCCGACTCTTCCCTTCTTTTCCTTGACTTCTCTATATCCATTTTTGGGCTAGACTGTCAATCATTTATCTACTCTAAGTCCACTGACTCCCACAGCCACCTTCATTACACTTACAACTGTCCCACTTTCTGTAAGGACTCTATTCCATTCTCCCAGTTTCTCCGTCTCCATCAGAACTGTTGTGACGATGCTACCTTCCACACCAGTGATGCCAATATGTCTTCCTTTATCCTCAACTGAGGATTCCCCTCCACCGCGGCTGATTGGGCCCTCGACAGTGTCCGTCCCATTTCTCACTCCTTATCCTCCGTCCTAGAACTAAGAGAGGTTTCCCCTTGTCCTCCAGCCTCCACATTCAACGGATTATTCTCTGCCATTTCTGCCACCTCCAGCGTGATGTCACCACCAAATACATTGGGGGAGAAATTGGGCTGTGTAGCGCTAGATATTTTAGGTGCTATTTTCCTTATTTTCGAACTTTGTATAACTGATTGACTTGCCCGGCCAGTTCAGCGGACATTAGAAACATATAAATCTACAGCGCAGAAGAAGGCCATTTCAGCCCATCGTGTCCACGCCGGCCAACAAAGTGCCACACGTCCCTCGGTCAGCAACCCTGAAGGTTACATATAAACCTAATGGCTGAAAGGTAAAGAGCATCCAGCCCAACCAAGTCCACCCCTTGCACCGCAACATTCTACACTCCATCATCATCATCATAGGCAGTCCCTCGAAACGAGGATGAACTGCTTCCATGCCAAAAAGGGATGAGTTCACAGGTGTTTCAATGAAGGACCTAATATTCAAGGTCTCGAACTAAATCTTGAAGGGTGGAAGATGCCTGTGCACACCAGCCAGCACATGGGCTTGACAGAGCTAGGTCTTGGTCCAGTGACAAGGATTAACCAAGGCGACTGGAGACCAGCTCTGCTGCACAGACCTAGTGCGCACACATATCGCAGTGTGGGCTGGCCCGTGCTGCCCCTGGGCCCTCGCCTCTTCTGGGCGCTGAACTCACGCCTCTCCTGGACCCCGATCACATCCCTCTATAAACTCTTGCTGCTCCTTCACCCCGACCTCGCCGCTCCTCCTGTACCTGCCTGCACTGCAATCAGCCGTCGCCCTCCTGCAGCAGCACGCGCTGTTCCCTGCAGTAGCATGCCACCGCATGTGTCTCCCTCTAATGGCCCCGGCCTGCTGATGGTCTTGCAGGCCGGGACCACGCTGATTTCAGGGCCGGGCCGTCACACGTTGCTCCCTCTAATGGCCCCGGCCTGCTGATGGCCTTGCAGGCTGGAACCGTGCCGATTTCCGGGCCGGGTCGCTGCGCGCTGCTCCCTGTAACTGGCGCCATGCAATCTCCTGATGAAAACCCAGGCCAATTAGGGAAAAAAAATCTGCCGAAATTCCTCTCCGACCCATCCAGGCATTCGAAACTAGTCCAGATCATCCTGGCCGTATTCGATTCCCTGCAGTACTTACCATCGTATCTGCGCCAGCCAACAAGAGGTTATCCAGTCTAATCCCACTTACCAGCTCCAGGTCCATAACACTTATTGTATTCCTAACACAGATGAGACTGCACACAGGGAGGTTAATGTAACAGTGACCTCAGTCTTTATTAAGGCACTCCAGAGTGAGGAACAGGCCTTAGGGGCCGGTTTATATACAGTGCTCCCAAGGGATGCTGGGATCCTTTGGGACTTCAGGGGATGAGCTCCCTGGTGGCAGAACATGGGAGTGCATGCTTTACAGATACACATCACTCCCCCCCCCAAAGTCAAAGTGAAAACTATTTACAAGGTGAGGCGGTCAGGAGCCTTTCTTTCACTGGTGGACCACCTCGGTACAAATATCTGTTCTGGTGTGTTGTCTGTGCGCTCGCTGGGCTGGCGTGTTGTTGGCCCTGCAGGGCTGCTGGGTGAGCCTGGCCTTGCTGGTCTGTTGGGCATGATGGGTTCGATTTCCTGGTCCGGCGTGGTGTCGTTGATCCCTTGGGTGTGTGTCTGTGGGTTCGAAAAAGGTGGTGTCTGCTGTGGGTTGCTCAGGGCAGTCTGTGAACCGCAGCCTCGTTGGGTCCAGGTGCTTTCTGCAAATTTGTCCAATGTCTAGTTTGACTACAAACACCCTACTACTCCCTTCTTTAGCTATCACCGTGCCCACTTGGGACCATGTCCATAGTTTAGCACATACACAGCGTCATTCAGATCAATATCCCGTGACACAGTGGCACGACCATCGTTTACATTTTGCTGCTGCCGCCTGCTCTCTACCTGATCATGGAGGTTGGGGTGAACCAGCGAGAGTCTGGTTTTAAGTGTCCTTTTCATGAGTAGCTCAGCCGGGGGCACACCTGTGAGTGAGTGGGGTCTCATGCGGTAGCTAGGCAGTACTCGGGACAGGCGGGTTTGGAGTGAGCCTTCTGTGACTCGTTTAAGGCTCTGTTTGATTGTTTGTACTGCCCGCTCTGCCTGCCCATTGGAGGCTGGGTCAAACGGGGCTGAGGTGACATGTTTGATCCCATTGTGGGTCATGAATTCTTTAAATTCGGCACTGGTGAAACATGGCCCGTTGTCAATGACCAGTATGTCAGGCAGGCCGTGGGTGGCAAACATGGCCCTCAGGCTTTCAATGGTGGCGGTGGCGGTGCTTCCCGACATTATTTCACGTTCAATCCATTTTGAAAAAGCATCCACCACCACCAGCAACATTTTACCGAGAAACGGGTCCGCATAGTCGACATGGATCCTCGACCATGGTTTGGAGGGCCAGGACCACAAACTTAGTGGTGGCTCTCTGGGCGCGTTGCGCAACTGAGCACACACGCTGCATTGTCGTACACAGGACTCTAAGTCAGAGTCGATACCGGGCCTCCACACGTAGGATCTGGCTATCGCTTTCATCATTACTATACCCGGGTCTGTGCTGTGGAGATCCGAGATGAACGTCTCCCTGACCTTTTTGGGTAGCACTACACGGTTACCCCACAACAGGCAGTCTGCCTGAATGGACAGCTCGTCCTTTCGCCGCTGGAATGGCTTGATTGACTCTTGCATTTCAATGGGGATGCTGGCCCAGCTCCCATGCAGTACACAGTTTTTTTTACTAGGGACTTAGCTGGTCCAAGTTCTAAGCTGGCAGGCCGTGACAGGTGATTTATCATTTTCAAACGCTTCCATGACCATCAACAAGTCTGCGGGCTGCGCCACCATCAACAAGTTTGCAGGCTGCGCCATTTCCACGCCCGTGGTGGGCAATGTTAGCCGACTGAGAGCATCCGCACAGTTCTCGGTGCCTGGCCTGTGGCGGATGGTATAGTTATACGCTGATAGCCCACATACAAAGGTGGGCACACGCGCTGAGGCATTAGTATTTATCCCTTTGTTTTCAGCGAACAGGGATATGAGGGGCTTGTGATCGGTTTCCAGCTCAAATTTGAAGCCAAACAGGTACTGATGCATTTTCTTTAACCCGAACACACACGCTAATGCCTCTTTCTCAATCATGCTGTAGGCCCTCACGGCCTTAGACAAGCTCCTGGATGCATAGGCGACCAGTTGCAACATCCCCGCAATGTTGGCTTGTTGTAATACGCACCCGACCCCGTATGACGACGCATCACATGCTAGCATGAGTCTTTTACACGGGTTATACAATACAAGCAGCTTGTTGGAGCATAAAATGTTTCTGGCTTTCTCAAAAGCAGTTACTTGGTTTTTTCCCCATACCCAGTTCTCACCTTTACGCAATAACACATGTAGGGGCTCTAAGAGGGTGCTTAACCCCGGTAGGAAGTTACCAAAATAGTTGAGGAGTCCCAGGAATGATCTCGGCTCCGTGATGTTCTGTGGTCTGGGCACATTCCTGATAGCCTCTGTCTTGGCGTCTCTGGGCCGAATGCCATCCGCCGCGATCTTTCTCCCCAAAAACTCCACTTCTGTTGCCATGAAGATGCATTTCGACCTCTTCAACCGCAGCCCTACACGATCCAGTCGCTGGAGGACCTCCTCCAGGTTTTGTAGGTGCTCGACGGTGTCCCGACCTGTGACCAGTATGTCGTCCTGAAAAACCACTGTGCATGGTACCGACTTGAGTAGGCTCTCCATGTTTCACTGGAAGATCGCTGCAGCCGACCGAATTCCTAACGGGCATCTGTTGTAGATGAACAGTCCCTTGCGCGTGTTGATGCAGGTGAGGCCCTTCGAAGGCTCTTCTAGCTCCTGCATGTAGGCCAAAGTCAAGTCGAGCTTGGTGAACGTCTTGCCTCCTGACAGCGTCGCAAATAGGTCATCTGCCTTAGGTAGCGGGTATTGGTCCTGTAGCGAGAAACGATTCATAGTTACTTTATAATCGCCGCAAATCCTGACCGTGCCATCACTTTTGAGTACTGGAACAATCGGGCTGGGCCACTCGCTGAATTCCACTGGGGAGATGATGCCCTCACGTTGCAGCCTGTCCAGCTCGATTTCCACTCTCTCCCTCTTCATGTGAGGTACGCCTTGTGATGAATGGTTTGTGCCTCTGGGACCAAGTGGATCCGCACCTTCGCCCCGGAAAAGTTTCCAATGCCTGGCTCAAAAAGGGAAGGAAATTTGTTAAGAACCTGGGTACATGAGGCCTCATCAACATGTGATAGCACTCGGATGTCATCCCAGTTCCAGCGGATTTTGTCCAGCCACCTCCTTCCAAGCAGTGTGGGGCCATCGCCCGGGACAATCAGAGTGGCAGTTTGTGCACCCTGCCCTCATAGGTGACCTTGACCATGGCGCTGCCCAGGACAGTGATAAGCTCTTTGGTGTACGTTCTCAGTTTTGTATGGATGGGGCTCAGGGCTGGTCTGAGTGCCTTGTTGCACCACAGTCTCTCAAACATCTTTTTACTCATGATGGATTGGCTAGTGCCAGTGTCCAGTTCCATGGCTACGGGTAAGACATTCAATTTTACGCTTAGCATTATAGATGGACATTTCGTCGAAAATGTGTGCACCCCGTGTGTACTTCAGCATCTGCCTCCTCTCTCTGAGGCTCAAAATTGCTTTGATCCACCATGGACCGGTCTTCCTCTGCGACATGGTAGTTTGAGGTTTTGCAGAGTTTGCAGCTCGTCTGCAAGCTCGTTGGAGGTGCCCCATTGTTCCACAGCTCTTGCAAACCTACCCTTTGAAACAGAATGAATAGGCTGAATGGAAGCCTGCACAACGCCAACAAGGTGTGAATTGCCTTGCATTCATCCTTTGTTGGGGACTCTGAGACATCTGGGTCACCTGAGGCCTGCTGCAGTAGCAGACTCGTGGTTTCTGCCCTGTACATTTCTGCTCGCAAACACAGTTCCAATTAATTTATGAACATTGCTAGCACTTGTGTGCTGAGAGATTTGTTTGGTGTTTTCACTGGTGGACATAAACACCTGTGCTATCGCAATGGCCTTACTGAGGGCCGGTGTCTCTACAGTCAAAAGTTTTCGTAGGATGGTCTCGTGGCCAATGCCCAGTACAAAAAAGTCTCTGAGCATCTACTCCAGGTAGCCATCAAACTCACATTGTCCTGCAAGTCGCCTTAGCTCGGCGACATAGCTCGCCACTTCCTGACCTTCAGATCGCTGGTACGTATAGAACCGATATCTCGCCATCAGCACGCTCTCCCTCAGGTTAAGATGCTCCCGAACCAGTGTACGCAGCTCCTCATATGACTTATCTGTGGGTTTCACCGGAGCCTGAAGATTCTTCATGAGGCTGTAGGTCGGTGCCCCGCAGGCCGTGAGGAGGACCGCACTCCTTTTTGCAGCGCTTTTTTTCTCCGTCCAGCTCGTTGGCTACAAAGTACTGGTCTAGCCGTTCGACATAGGCTTCCCAGTCCTCACCCTCTGAGAACTTCTCCAGGATGCCCACAGTTTGCTGCATCTTTGCGTTTGATTCGTATTCTCGTCGCTAGTTATTGTGTTCCTATCACACAGGGAGGTTAAAGTAACAGTGACCTCAGTCTTTATTAAGACACTCCAGAGTGAGGAACAGGTCTTAGGGGCTCGGCTTATATACAATGCTCGCAAGGGATGCTGGGATCCTTTGGGACTTCAGGGGATACGCTCCCTGGTGGTGGAACATGGGAGTGCATGCTTTACAGATGCAAACAACCCTGCAAGTTACGGCACTTCAAGTGCCCATCCAAGCACCTTTTAATTGTGGTGAGGGTTTCTGTCTCTACCACCTTTCCAGGCAGTGAGTTCCAGACCCCCACAACCCTCTGCGTGAAGAAGCTTCACCTCAAATTTTCTCTGAACCTTCCATCAACCACCTTAAAACTATGCTCTCTCATAATTGACCCCTCCACCAAGGGAAATAGGCCTTTGCTATCCACTATATCCAGGTCCCTCAAAATTTTATATACCTCAATGAGGTCTCCTCTCAGCCTCCTCTGTTCCAATGAGAAAAAACCCAGCCTATTCAATCTGTCCTCACAGCTAAGATTCTCCATTCCAGGCAGCATTCTAGTAAATCTCCTCTGCACCCTCTCTAGTGCAATCGTATAATACCATGACCAGAATTGCATGCATTATTGCAGCTGTGGTGTAACCAGAGTATTATCCAATTTAAGCATAACCCCCCTGCTCTTGTATTCTATGCCTCGGCCAATAAAGGAAAGCATTCTGTATGCCATCTTAACCACCTCATCCACCTGGCCTGCTACTTTCAGGGATCTGTGGACAAGCACTCCAAGGTCCCTTTGTTCATTTACACTATTAAGTGGCCTACCGCTTAATGTGTATACCCTTTCCTTATTAGCCCTCCCCAAGTGCATTACCTCACACTTCTCCGAATTAAATTCCATTTGCCACTGTTTTGCCTACCTGACCAGTAGGTTGATATCCTCCTGCCGTCCATGACTTTCCTCTTCATTATCAACGACACAGCCAATTTTAGTGTCATCTGCAAACTTCTTAATCATACCCGCTATATTCAAATCTAGATCATTAAGAGTCAACCACATGGTAAAGGGGTGTGTGTGCATGCACTTAATGACCGCCGGCAGCATGCAGAGCAGGCAATTATCAAATTCCATTCTGCAGCCTATACCCTGTCTTAACCTCGCACAGATGAACATGTGTAAAACAAAATGAAGGATCACTCCCACGAGCACTATTTAAAGGGATCATGAACTACTTACAGGTTAATTGCTGGATTATTTATTCTGGCTGCTGGTGCAATTGTACAGCTTTTTGTAGCTTTCCTATACTTGACTAAAGTTTGAATCGTCTACAGGGAGTGGTCTGGCTGGTGCAGAAGTAATTTCTATTCATTTAATAAGTTGTGCTGAAACATGTTGCTTCCAGACATGGGTGGCCTTGTGGTGTTTCCTCTGGGAATTGAGCATGAATGGGAAATTGAAGAGAGGCGACGGAGAGCAGCGCAAGCTGCTATAAGAGGGAGGAGGAGGAGGGGCAAAAGGGCTCTCAGCAGGAGACCATATGTGTAGGGTATTCAGGGAGCAATTATCTTACCTCAACTTCAGCAAGGAGCAATGCATGAGACATCTTCACTTCACAAGAGGTTGTGACTGAAATCTGCCAACTGCTGCAGCCACAACTGCAACCTCAAAGCAGGGCAAGGACAGCATTGCCTGTGGCTGTCAAGGTCACCATGGCTCTTAACTTTTATGCACCTTGCTCCTTCCAGGCTGCTGCTCGAGTTATAAGTAAAATCTCGCAGTTTGCAGTACACTGAGGCTCTCTACACGCAGAGAGACAATTTCATCTCATTTCCTCTTGCCAGAGACAAGCAGGCGAAGAGAGCATAATGGTTTGCATGGATTGCAGGCTTCCCCATGGTGCAGGGTGCCATTGACTGCACGCACATTGCCTTGCATGTGTCTCATGTGAACTCTGCCATTTTCATGAACCAAAAGGGATTCCACTCCTTCAATATGCAGCTGGTGTGTGACCACAGATAGCTCATCATGCAGATGAATGCCCATTATTCTGGAAGTAGTCACAATTGTTTCATTCTGTGACAGTCCTCTATGCCACCTGTATTTGATCCAGTAAGGCAATTCAAAGGCTGGCTACTGGGCGACAAGGGTTATCCACTCATGACATGGCTCATGACTCTGGTCCGAGCCTATAATGAGAGCCATGCTGCTACAAGGAACATTATAAAGTGTATCATCGGCATCCTCAAGCAACACTTCCGCTGCCTGGACCATTGTGGAGGAGCCCTGCAATACTTAGCTGAGCAGGTATCAACATTTTTGGTAGTATGCTGCATGCTGCACAACCTCACCATTATGATGGAACAGCTGTTGCCACCACCTATCAGCTGAAAAGCCGTGGAGCACAAAGGAGGAGGAGGAGGAGAAAGTGCATCAGGAAGAAGTGGAAATACAACAGTAAGTTGAGAAACATCAAAAGGAATGGAGGTTACAATGTAGACAGTCCCTTTCTGTCCGGGCTCTACGTGATCAAATAATTCATGAGCGATACCAGTGACCTCAACCACACCTCCCCTTTCACCAACAGCCTCACGCTCATTACCTTTCCTCTATCAATAACCATCACATCGTCCTCTTTCTGACAACAGAAAAATAAAAACCACCAGAAAATGCATATTCAAATCCAATTTTATAAATTCAATCTTGACATAATGCAAAAATCAATTCAATCTTCTTGTGCATTCCCTTAGTGCCCATCTTCTGTGTGCCTTTGCCTCTCGTAGTGTTCTTATGAGGTGCTTCCCCAGTGATTGCAGCATGGGTGGTGGAAGGCTGCTCACCTTCAATTGAGAAGACTGCAGATAGCCTTGGAGAGTGACCTTGAGCAGTTTTGGGCCTAGGAGGCCTGGCTTCATACACTTCACCTTCATTGTCTTCTTCCTCTTTCTCCGCTGAATGGGAAGGTTCCAGTTCTTGGGTACCTAAAATGAAAGAAGGACAAGGGTTGAGTTGTGGAGAGCAGAGAGGAGAATGTAAGAAGTGGATGTTCAAGCCATCTGCAGCTTGTGAGTCAAAAAAGATTGTGTAATGAGGTAGAAGTGGAATGAGAAAAGGAGGATTAGATATGCAGATACCCTCATCACCGATCCCTTCAGCCTAGCCAGTGGCCACGGCCTCAGCGATGCCCCCTCCCCATGATGGCCAGCACTATCTCTCAGTGGGGGTTAAAACACACATGTGTGCTTGTCCTCCTCCAGTTCCTTCCTGGTGCCTGCCACCTTCTCCTGTAATAAAGAGGGAAGTGTGTCAGCGAGTGTCCTGCAATATCTTTGGGTGATGTGGCTGTCATGGTTGAATAGCTGCCAATGTGTGTGAGCTGTGAGTTGCGGGTGCGAGACTTCCAACAGTGTTAAGTGTTTGACAGTGAGGTAAAGCATATGAATTTTAGGGTTGAGTATTGATTTACAGAGATTGTTGGTAGGTGGATGATGGTGGTGTAGTGAATTGAGCAGTGGATGAGGCTAGTCGTGCAGTTGGTAGGATATCCATTTGAAGATGAACTCACTCGCCTTGATAATTCGTGTCAGATCATTACACTTCTTCCTGCACAACATCCATGTTCTTGGAACAACACTCTTGGCATTGAAGCCTAATTGTTCCCACTGTCTCCTGAGTATATGTCTGGAAGGTCTCCTGCCCCCCTGCGGATACAAGACATTTCCTCCCACTTTCCACCTCTTCCATCAAGACCTGCAGTACATTGTCTGAAAATCTTGGTGCTAGCTCTCTCGCATGTTCAGCCATTGCTCATAGTATCGCAGCTCAGATTGACTTTTGAAAAAACTCCCACCACTTCTTGCAGCCACAACGCACCTTCCCTTTAAGAGGTGCAGGCTGCCTTGAAGTAGAGCTAGCCACTCGCGGTACCAGGACTTCTGCTGATGCGTGCAGTCAATAAACAGCACGGGGAGTGCTGGCGGCACGCAGCAATCATTTAGAAAAGAGTAGGCAGCACCAATTTTATGTGCTGCCTGCCAAAGCAATGAACGAGCGTGGGTTAATCGCGCACTGCAATCTCCACATCCGTTTTCGGCATTAGCAAATTTCTCTCACGTCTTCTGCTCCCCTACCCTTTCAGTATTCCGTGCTTGATTTCTGCCATGACCCACTCTTTAATCACTCCAACACCCGCTCCCCTTCCCATGGCACCTTCCTGTGCAAGCAGAGGAAATGCAGCACTTACCCTTTCATCTCATCCCTTCCCACTGTCCAAGGCCCCAAACAATCCTTCCAGGGGAATCAGTGAAAACCAGGTCCTCAAAACTACCACCAAGCTCATGGTCTACAGGTCTGTAGTAATACACGCCCTCCTGTATGGCTCAGAGACATGGATCATATACAGTAGACACCTCAAGTCACTGGAGAAATATCACCAACGATGTCTCCGCAAAATCCTACAAATCCCCTGGAAGGACAGGTGCACCAACATCAGCGTCCTCATCCAGGCTAACATCCCCAGCATTGAAGCACTGACTTCACTCGATCAGCTCCGCTGGGCAGCACATAGTTCGCATGCCAGACACGAGACTCCCAAAGCAAGTGCTCTACGTGGAGCTCCTTCATGGCAAATGAGCCAAAGGTAGGCAGCGGAAACGTTACAAGGACACCCTTAAAGCCTCCTTGATAAAGTGCGACATCCCCACTGACACCTGGGAGTCCCTGACCAAAGACTGCCCTAAGTGGAGAAAGTACATCCGGGAGGGCGCTGAGCACCTCAAGTCTCAACACCGAGAGCGTGCAGAAATCAAGCGCATGCAACGGAAAGAGCGTGCGGCAAACCAATCCCACCCACCCCTTACCTCAACGACTATCTGTCCCACCTGTGACAGAGTCTGTGGCTCTCGTATTGAACTGTTCAGCCACCAAAGAACTCACTTCACGAGTGGAAGCAAGTCTTCCTCGATTCCGAGGGGCTCCCTATGATGATAATGTACTTCTTTCAATTTAGTATGCTGTATTCGCTGCTCATGATGCAGTCCCCTCTACATTGGGGACACCAAACGCAGATTGGCTTTGCTGAACACCTCCGTTCAGTCCACAAGCATAACCCTTAGCTTCAGTTTGCTTGCCGTTTTAATTCTCTGTCTAACTCCCACATTGTCATCTCTGTCCTCGGCCTCCTACAGAAGCTCGAGGGACAGCACCTCATCTTTCGATTAGACACTTTACAACCTTCCGGATTGAACACTGAAACATAGTATTGTGTTCCTAACACAGATGAGACTGCGCACAGGGAGGTTAAAGTAACAGTGACCTCAGTCTTTATTAAGACACTCCAGAGTGAGGAACAGGCCTTAGGGGCCGGCTTATATACAGTGCTCCCAAGGGATGCTGGGATCCCTTGGGACTACAGGGGATGCTCTCCCTGGTGGCAGCACATGGGAGTGCATGCTTTACAGATACAAAACATCACTCCCCTTCAAAGTCAAAGTGAAAATTATTTACAAGGTGAGGCGGTCAGGAGCCTTTCTTTCCCTGGTGGACCGCCTCGGTAGAAATGTCTGTTCTGGTGTGTTGGCTGTGCCCTCGCTGGGCTGGCATGTTGTTGGCCCTGCAGGGTTGCTGGGTGAGCCTGGCCTTGCTGGGCTGTTGGGCGTGATGGGTTCAATTTCCTGGTCCAGGGTGGTGTTGTTGATCCTTTCGGTGTGTGTTGTGGGCTCGAAAAAAGTGGTGTCTGCTGTGGGTTGCTCAGGGCAGTCTGTGAACCGCAGCCTCGTTTGGTCCAGGTGCTTTCTGCAAATTTGTCCATTGTCTAGTTTGACTACAAACACTCTACTCCCTTCTTTAGCTATCACCGTGCCCGCGATCCACTTGGGACCATGTCCATAGTTTAGCACATACACAGGGTCATTCAGATCAATTTCCCATGACACAGTGGCACGACCATCGTTTACATTTTGTTGCTGCCGCCTGCTCTCTACCTGAGATTGGGGTGAACCAGCGAGAGTCTGGTTTTACGTGTCCTTTTCATGAGTAGCTCAGCCGGGGGCACCCCTGTGAGCGAGTGGGGTCTCGTGTGGTAGCTGATCAGTACTTGGGACAGGCGGGTTTGGAGTGAGCCTTCTGTGACTCGTTTAAGGCTCTGTTTGATTGTTTGTACTGCCCGCTCCGCCTGCCTATTGGAGGCTGGTTTAAACGGGGCCGAACTGACATGTTTGATCCCATTGCGGGTCATGAATTCTTTAAATTCGGCACTGGTGAAACATGGCCCGTTGTTACTGACCCGTGTGTCACGCAGGCTGTGAGTGGCAAACATGGCCCTCAGCCTTTCAATGGTGGCGGTGGCAGTACTTCCCGACATTATTTCATATTCAATCCATTTTGAAAAAGTATCCACCACCACCAGGAACATTTTACTGAGAAACAGGCCCGCATAGTCGACATGGATCCTCGACCATGGTCTGGAAGGCCAGGACTGTCATGTATTCAACCAGCAATATAACCCATGTATAATCTGACCTCAGTTGTACACTGTGAGAACAATAACCATGAGATGGTGAACTTGTGGGAGACACTCCTAACCTGGACCTTCAGATATAAATGGGGAAGCTCCACCCACTTCCTGCACTTGAGTGCTAAGGAATAAAGGACAGGTCACAGACTGACCTTCTCTCAAGCATGGGCCTCGTGTGCATTTAAACTGTATAGTAAGGACGTATCAAGGACCACAAACTTAGTGGTGCCTCTCTGAGTGCGTTGCTCAACTGAGCACACACGCTGCATTGCCGTACACAGGACTCAAAGTCAAAGTCGATACTGGGCCACCACATGTGGGATCTGGCTATCGCTTTCATCATTACTATACCCGGGTCTGTGCTGTGGAGATCCGAGATGAACATCTCCCTGCCCTTTTTGGGTAGCACTACGCAGTTACTCCACAACAGGCAGTCTGCCTGAATGGACAGCTCGTCCTATCGCCACTGGAACGGCTTGATTAGCTCTTGCATTTCAACGGGGATGCTGGCCCAGCTCCCATGCAGTACACAGTTTTTTACTAGGGACAGCAGAGGATCTTGGCTGGTCCAAGTCCTAATCTGGCGGGCCGTGACAGGTTATTTATCATTTTTAAACGCTTCCATGACCATCAACAAGTCTGCGGGTTGCGCCACCATCAATGAGTTGGCAGGCTGCGCCATTTACACCCCCGTGATGGACAATGGTAGCCGACTGAGAGCATCCGCACAGTTCTTGGTGTCTGGCCTGTGGCGGATGGTACAGTTATACGCTGATAACGCAAGTGCCCACCTTTGTATGCGGGCTGAGGCATTAGTATTTATGCCCTTGTTTTCAGCGAACAGGGATATGAGGGGCTTGTGATCGGTTTCCAGCTCAAATTGGAGGCCAAACAGGTACTGATGCATTTTCTTTACCACGAACACACACGCTAATGCATCTTTCTCAATCATGCTGTAGGCCCTCTCGGCCTTAGACAAGCTCCTGGAGGCATAGGCGACAGATTGCAACTTCCCCGCAACGTTATCTTGTTGTAATACACACCCGACTCCGTACGACGACGCATCACATGCTAGCACAAGCATTTTACACGGGTTATACAATACAAGCAGCTTGTTGGAGCATAAAATGTTTATGGCTTTCTCAAAAGCAATTACTTGTTTTTTTCCTCATACCCAGTTCTCACCTTTACGCAATAACACATGTAGGGGCTCTAAGAGGGTGCTTAACCTCGGTAGGAGGTTACCAAAATAGTTGAGGAGACCCTGGAGCGACCGCAGCTCCGTGACGTTCTATGGCCTGGGCGCATTCCTGATAGCCTCTGTCTTGGCGTCTATGGGGCGAATGCCGTCCGCCACGATCTTTCTCCCCAAAAACTCCACTTCTGTTGCCATGAAGACGCATTTCGACCTCTTCAGCCATCCACTACACGATCCAATCGCTGGAGGACCTCCTCCAGGTTTTGTAGGTGCTCGACGGTGTCCTGACCCGTGACCAATATGTCGTTCTGAAAAACCACCGTGCGTGGTACCGACTTGAGTAGGCTCTCCATGTTTCTCTGGAAGAATTCCAAACGGGCATCTGTTGTAGATGAACAGTCTCTTGTGCGTGTTGATGCAGGTGAGGCCCTTCGAAGACTCCTCCAGCTCCTGCGTCATGTAGGCTGAAGTCAGGTCGAGCTTGGTGAATGTCTTGCCTCCTGCCAGCGTCGCAAATAGGTCGTCTGCCTTAGGTAGTGGGTATTGGTCCTGTAGCGAGAAACGATTAATAGTTACTTTGTAATCGCCGCAAATCCTGACCGTGCCATCACTTTTGAGTACTGGAACAATCGGGCTGGCCCACTCGCTGAATTCCATTGGGGAGATGGTGCCCTCACGTTGCAGCCTGTCCAGCTCGATTTCCACTCTCTCCCTCATCATGTGAGTTACCGCTCGCGCCTTGTGGTGAATGGGTCGTGCCTCTGGGACCAAGTGGATCCGCATCTTCGCCCCGGAAAAGTTTCCAATGCCTGGCTCAAAAAGGGAAGGAAATTTGTTCAGAACCTGGGTACATGAGGCATCATGGACATGTGATAGCGCTTGGATGTCATCCCAGTTCCAGCGGATTTTGTCCAGCCAACTCCTTCCAAGCAGTGTGGGGCCATCGTCCCGGACAATCCAGAGTGGCAGTTCGTGCACCGTGCCCTCGTAGGTGACCTTGACCATGGCGCTGCCCAGGACAGTGATGAGCTCTTTGGTGTACGTTCTCAGTTTCGTGTGGATGGGGCCCAGGGCTGGTCTGAGTGCCTTGTTGCACCACAGTCTCTCAAACATCTTTTTACTCATGATGGATTGGCTAGCGCCAGTGTCCAGTTCCATGGCTACGGGTAAGCCATTCAATTTTACATTTAGCATTATAGGTGGACATTTCGTCGAAAATGTGTGCACCCCGTGTACTTCAGCATCTGCCTCCTCTCTCTGAGGCTCGAAATTGCTTTGATCCACCAAGGACCAATCTTCCTCTGCCACGTGGTGGTTAGCAGGTTTTGCAGAGCTTGCAGCTCGTCGGAGATGCCCCCTTGTTCCACAGCTCTTGCAAAGATATCCTTTGAAGCGGCATGAGTAGGCTGAATGGAAGCCTCCACAACGCCAACAAGGTGTGAATTGTCTTGCATTCATCCTTTGTTGCGGACTCTGAGTCACCTGGGTCACCTGAGGCCTGCTGGCAGTTGCAGACTCGTGGTTTCTGCCCTGTACATTTCTGCTCGCAAACACAGTTCCAGTTAATTTATGAACATTGCTAGCACTTGTGTGCTGAGAGATTTGTTTGGTGTTATCACTGGTGGACATAAACGCCTGTGCTATCGCAATGGCCTTACTGAGGGTTGGTGTCTCTACAGGCAAAAGTTTTTGTAGGATGGTCTCGTGGCCAATGCCCAAAAGTCTCAGCATCTGCTCCAGGTAGCCATCAAACTCACATTGTCCTGCAAGTTGCCTTAGTTCAGCGACGTAGGTCGCCACTTCCTGACTTCAGATCGCTGGCACGTGTAGAACCGATACCTCGCCATCAGCACGCTCTCCCTCGGGTTAAGTTGCTCCTGAACCAGTGTACACAGCTCCGCATACGACTTATTTGTGGGTTTCACCGGAGCCAGAAGATTCTTCATGAGGCTGTAGGTGCCCCGCAGACCGTGTGGAGGACCGCTCTCCTTTTTGCAGAGCTTCCTTCTCCGTCCAGCTTGTTGGCTACAAAGTATTGGTCTAGCCGTCCGACATAGGCTTCCCAGTCCTCACCCTCCGGGATGAGGACTTCTCCAGGATGTCCACAGTTTGCTGCATCTTTGCGTTGGATTCGTATACTCGCGCCAGTTATTGTGTTCCTAACACAGATGAGACTATGCACAGGGAGGTTAAAGTAACAGTGACCTCAGTCTTTGTTAAGACATTCCAGAGTGAGGAACAGGTCTTAGCTTTTTACAGTGCTCCCAAGGGATGCTGGGATCCCTTAGGACTACAAGGGATGCTCTCCCTGGTGGCGGAACATGGGGGTGCATGCTTTACAGATACACAACACATAGAAACTAGGTGCAGGAGTAGGCCATTCGGCCCTTCGAGCCTGCACCACCATTCAATAAGATCATGGCTGATCATTCATCTCAGTACCCCTCTCCTGCTTTCTCTCCATACCCCTGGATCCCTTTAGCCGTGAGGGCTATATCTAACTCCCTCTTGAATATATCCAACGAACTGGCATCAACAACTCTCTGCCCAGGTGCAGACCGTCCGGTTTGTACTGGTCCCACCTCCCCCAGAACCGGTTCCAATGTCCCAGGAATTTGAATCCCTCCCTTCTGCACCACTCCTCAAACCACATATTCATCTTAGTTATCCTGCAATTCCTACTCTGACTAGCACGTGGCACTGGTAGCAATCCTGAGATGACTACCTTTGAGGTCCTATTTTTTAATTTAACTCCTAGCTCCCTAAATTCAGCTTGTAAGACCTCATCCCGTTTTTTACCTATATCGTTGGTACCTATACGCACCACGACAACTGGCTGTTCGCTTACATGACGCAGGAGCTGGCTGAACCGTCAAAGAAGTTGACGTGCAACAACACGCACAAAGGACTGTTCGTGTATCACAGATGCCCCTTTGGGATTTGCTCGCCGGTGGCCATCTTCCAGAGGAACATGGAGAGACTGCTGAAATCGGTTCCATGTGTGTTCCAGGATGACATCTTGATCACTTGCACAACCTGGAAGAGGTTCTAAAGCGACTGGACAGAGTGGGACTCAGGCTGAAACGCTCCAAGTGTGTTTTCCTAGCGCTAAAGGTCGAATTTCTGGGGAGAAAGATTGCGGTGGACAGCATCAGACCCACGGTCTCCAAGACGGAGGCCATCAAGAATGCACCCAGACCACAAAACTTGACGGAGCTGCGTTCGTTCCTGGGACACCTCAACTAACTTTGGTAACTTTCTACCGGGGTTGAGCACTTTGCTGGAACCTTTGCATTTGCTGCTAGGCAAGGGTGACGACTGGGTTTGGGGTAAATCTCAAGAAACAGTCTTTAACAAGGCCAGAACCTGCTATGCTCCAACAAATTACTTGTATTGAATGACCAATGTAAATGTTTGGTACCAGCATGTGATGTGTCGTCGTACAGGATTGGGTGTGTGTTACAGCAAACAAATGTGTCAGGCAAACTGCAACCAGTTACATACGGGTCCAGAGGTTTGTCCAAGGCTGAAAGAGCCTATAGTATGGTTGAGAAAGAAGCGCTGGCTTGTGTATACGGGGTTAAAAAAATGCACCAATATCTATTTGGTCTCTGGTTCGAGCTCAAAACCGACCACAAACCGCTCACACCAATGCTTCGTCCCGCATCCAAAGATGGATGCTAACGTTGTCTGCATATGACTATGTAATCCACCACAGACCAGGCACGGAGAACTGCGCTGACACCCTGTCGGTTGCCATTGCCCACTACCGGATGTGGAAATGGCGCAACCTGCAGACTTGCTTCTGGTAATGGACGCCTTTGAGAGCGAGGGGTCGCCCATCATGGCTCGCCAGATCAGTTCTGGACCAGCCAAGACCCCCTGTTATCACTAGTAAAAAGATTCATCCTCAATGGAAGCTGGTCGGGGGTTCCCAGGGAAATGCAAGAGGAAATTAAGCCTTTTCACCGACGCAAGGACGAACTGTCAGTCCAGTCGGATTGCCTCCTATGGGGGAATCGCGTGATTTTGCCCAAAAAGGGCAGGGAAATGTTTATACGCGACCTATACAGTCATAATGAAACATAGAAATTAGGTGCAGGAGCAGGCCATTCGGCTCTTCGAGCCTGCACCGTCATTCAATGAGACCATGGCTGATCATTCAACCTCAGTATCCCTTTCCTGCTTTCTCTCCATACCTCTTGATCCCTTTGGCTGTAAGGGCCATATCTAACTCCCTTTTGAATATATTTAACGAACTGGCCTCAACAACTTTCTGCGGTAGAGAATTCCACAGGGTAACCACTCTCTGAGTGAAGAAGTTTCTCCTCATCTCGGTCCTAAATGGCTTACCCCTTATTCTTAGACTGTGACCCCTGGTTCTGGAACTCCCCAGCAACAGGAACATTCTTCCTGCCTCTAACCTATCCAATCCCATCAGAATTTTATATGTTTCTATGAGATCCCCTCTCATTCTTCTAAACTCCAGTGGATACAAGCCCAGTTGATCCAGTCTCTCCTCATATGTCAGTCCTGCCATCCCAGGAATCAATCTGGCTATTGCCAGGTCGCACATCTGGTGGCCCGGCATCGACTCTGAATTAGAGTCATGCGTACACCAATGCGACACTTGCTCACAACCGAGCACACAGGGAGGCCCCACTGAGTCTGTGGTCATGGCCCTCCAAACCATGGTCCAGGGTCCACGTATACTTCGCTGGCCCCTTTCTAGGGAAGCTGTTTCTAGTAGCAGTGGACGCTTACTCAAAATGGATTGAATGTATAATATTATCATGTACGTCCACTGCCACCATTGAAAGCCTCAGGGCCATGTTCGCTCCCGTGGGTTACCCGACGTCCTTGTCAGTGACAATGGACCATGTTTCACCAGCTCGGAATTCAACGAATTCACGACCTGTAATGGCGTCAAGCATGTCAGGTCTGCCCCATTTAAACCCGCATCCAATGGTCAAGCAGAACGGGCAGTCCAAATCATCAAGCAAAGCTTGAGATGCGCAACGGACGGCTCCTTGCAGACCCGGTTATCCAGGGTCCTGCTCAATTACTGGATGCGCCCCCACTCGTTCACTGGGGTTCCCCCTGCAGAATTGTTAATGAAAAGAGCACTCAAA
Source organism: Pristiophorus japonicus (assembly GCF_044704955.1). Classification (NCBI taxonomy): domain Eukaryota; kingdom Metazoa; phylum Chordata; class Chondrichthyes; family Pristiophoridae; genus Pristiophorus; species Pristiophorus japonicus. The sequence continues at coordinate 34,903,927 of NC_091990.1, read as the reverse complement.
ACCAGGCTCTCCTTAGTCTACCCGGACCTAATGATCACGTAGAAACTCGGCGGCACAGGCATAATGTGTACCATGATCGTGCAGCGGCCTCGCATATCATTGAAGTCAATGACCCGGTATTTGTTCTAAATTATGGTCATGGTCCCAAGTGGATTGCTGGCACTGTCTTAGCCAAGGAGGGGAATAGAGTGTTTGTTGTGAAATTGTTGAATGGGCAAACGTGCAGAAAGCACCTGGATCAGACCAAATTGCGATTCACAGACTACCAAGAACAGTTTGAGGAAGACCCTACCATCTATGATCCACCAACACACACCCAACCAGCAAGTGACCTCGCTTTCAACCACGAGAATGAACCCACCTTGCCCGGCTGTCCAACCAGACCAGCCGAGCTGCTGTGCTGTGATGACCCAACCAACTCACACATGCCAGGATGTCAATTCAGGGGGGAAGTGATGTTATGTATGTGAACCTCACCTGTGTATAAGACTTGCCACCAGAGGGCACACCTATTGGAGACTGATGGGTCACCTGTGTGTACCCTGGTGCAAGCAGGTATAAAAGGCAGGCCACCATGTTGCTGCCTCGCTTTGGAGTTGTATTAAACAGACCAAGGTCACAATGGTTTAAGTTTACAACACAGCCTCATGGAGTTATTCTAAACATAACACTCATGGTCCACAGAGCAGTAGTGATACCCGCCCTCCTATATGTACAACCTCAAAGCACTGGAGAACCACCACCAACACTGCCTCCGCAACATCTTGCAAATCCATTGGCAGGATAGGCGCACCAACGTCAGTGTTCTTGCTCAGGCCAACATCCCCAGCATCGAAGCATTGACCATGCTCGATCAGCTCCGTTGGATGGGCCACATTGACTGCATGCCCAATACGAGACTCCCAAAACAAGCACTTGACTCAGAGTTCCGACACAGCAAGTGGGCCCCAGGTGGGCAGAAGAAATGCTTCCAGGACACCCTCAAAGCCTCCTTGAAAAAGTGCAACATCCCTACCGACACCTGGGAATCCTTGGCTCAAGACCGCTCAAAGTGGAGGAGAAGCATCCGGGAAGGCGCCGGACACCTCAAGTCTCTTTGCCGGGAGCAAGCTGAAGCCAAGCGTAAACATCGGAAGAAGCGCCCGACAACCCAAGCACCCCACCCATCTGTGCCTTTCACCACCGTCTGCCCCACCTGTGACAGAGACTGTAGGTCCCACATTGGACTCATCAGTCACCTGAGAACTCATTTTTAGTGTGAAAGCAAGTCATCCTCGACTCCTAGGGACTGCCTAAGAAGAGAAGAGTAACAGGAGCTGGAATCTTACCAGCCCTGCGAGTGCGAGTTTGGAGGCGGGCCTGCTGTCAAAATGGCCGTGATTGACAGCGGGTTGGAAGTCTGTTTTGAACCCATCTCCACGTGAATTTCAAAGTGCCAGCCGTGTGTGCGGATTGCAGACCTGGCACTAAGCAAAGTAGCAGGCAATTGTGCTAGCTAACAAGCTATTTTACCAAATCCAAAGGATTTCCCCAAATTTTTTACGAGGTTCACATCCCTCGGGTATCACACCAGGTAAGTGTGTCGGGTTCTCAACAACTCTGTATTGGTTTGATTAGTGGACAGCTGCAGAATTGGTATAAAAGCTACCATTTCACAGCTGTTCCATTTCCAAAGAAGCTGGAGCCTTCAGGATTTGGAATACACTTTTCAGCTTTATGGAGGTTTGAAGTGTTTGGACTATACTCTCTATCCAGTGTCACCTACTTGGAGCAACCTGTCTCACCATTGACAGATTGCTTCTGTCATCACAATTTTAGCTGCCAGCTATTCCGTCAGCATCGGTGCCCTTGAAAAAAATCTCACTTTGGTCCTCAGAATCCCACCACGATCAGCCCCAACACCAACAGCACTAGGCACACCAGCATCGCCAACAACACCAACCTTCTCCGCAATGACCTGATGTTGCACAGGGTATCAGACATTGCTGCCCGGGACACTATGGGTGGTCTCAGCATGACAGATTAACTTCACTTGACGTTGCACACCCTGGCTGCCACATGATGCGCCAGGTTGGCACCACCCCACACCAACAACATAAAGCATCCCTACAATGCCCAAGCCATTCCTTTCACACTCATCACCATTGCAGGGAGTACCGTTATGTCTCACCATTCACTGAAACTCACAAATCTGTCCAAGACCCGAAAGTGTTGAAAATAAAGATTTTTTATGTTTGACACCATATTAACAGAAACTTTACATAAACATTGGATAAAACACCCATGTGGCTACTCTTGTGTTGTTTGTTGATATGATTGCACTAGGATGAGGGTGATTGTGAGAGGTGGCTTGTGAAATGTAGATTTGTAATGTAGATAGCGAGAGGGATGGATGGAGGAGCAAACTAAGTTGGTGTAAGGATATGCAGGAGTAGGGTAGGGAAGGCAGAGTGATGGGGATGTGATGAGTGGCACAGCAGGATGAGATTGAGTGTAGCTTTGCAGTAATGTTCCACTGAGATCACTGAAAGGTTTGCACCACTGCAGCCAGGTCCTCCTGATGACATCCCTGCTTGTGCCCTCCTTTACAACATGCAACCAGGCCTTTTTGGTGCCCTGGGGAGGTCTCTTCCGCCTAATGGAAGGGTAGAGAACCTCCCTGCGTGCTGTGACTCCCTCCATAAGCATCTGGAGGGACTCATGGGTGAGCCTGGGTGCAGCCATAAACCTTTGTGCAATGCTTTTCAGTGTTTGCTGCACCTCAATGCTGCAGAACACTCACAGCACAATTACCAAAATGTATGTAGGCATGGTCCCTTTAAGGAAACCGGCTGATGACGAGTCATCAGATGACGCCATCAGATCCATTTCCTATTAATTGGCCGGGAACCTCGCAGGGCGGGCTTAACAAGCCCCATCAATGTAAAATTACTTGAACAGAGGTATATAAAGAAATGAACGGGGTTCCAGTGCGCACCTGGAGTCGCCTGCCTCGCTCCCGACCCGGTAGGAAGAATCGTGGCCCTTATGTGTGGGTCTTATGTCAGTACATGGGGGTACATCTTACTGGCATTCATAAAAATCAATCTCACTGCTTTTCTGCTCACACATGTTAGCATAATAGTAGCAATCCTCTTTGAATATAACCAAGATTATCAAAAACAAGAGAAATGTAATTTTACATTATTATAACCTACCACCAATCCAGGAAATAGTAGTCCTTTATCTTGTCCACTGCAATAATTTCTTTCTTTAGATTGATCTCCTCCTGGAGTAAAATTGTATAAAACACATATGCTTAAAACAATCATAAATCGTGTTGTGCCTTCAAAGGAAACCTCTAACGTACCTGAAGATGTATAACAGAACAGTGACTGCAATGTAAAAGTATCTCATTAGGTGTAAAACATTTTGGGATGAACTGAGTACATGAAAGGTGCGATATAAATGCAAGTTTTGCCTTTCTTAGTTCTCAGCGGAGTTGGTAGTGGAAGTGCTATCATTTGCCTAAGCATCTGAAGTAAGGAGTAAGGAGCGAACACACAAGCAAAATCAGCCAGGGTCTTGATTACTATGAAGAAATCTTTGTTGGAATTGCATATGTGAGCATCAGACAAGGACAAGATCAGGCTTAGCTGTGATGACTCCAATTGTTGAATAGTCTGCTAAAACGTACCACGCAAAAAGCATCCAAAGTGCTGTAGGGCCACAGCTGCCAGTGGCACTATACCCCAGCAGAGTTACAATATTCAGGAAAATAGCCAGGGAAAAAAGTGATGGGTTGAAATTAGTAACTGTATATAATGAAGTGTTAATGCTGTTTCCTGGATATGCCAGCTCATTTATTACCCATCTCAACAGACTGGGTTCACCGTAAATATATCATGGACATCAGTGTAGCCTTTGCCCTTTCATAATGTACCATACTATTTTATTGTTCTTCAATATTAGCTATGGGGTTGGGCTTATATTAAAGAATAGTTAAATAGTGCAATATCTGATGAAATAGATAAGATAGCGTGTTTGCACATAATCCTTTTTACCTGCGCTCAAATGTAAATCAGACAGATGGGTTGAAATCTCTCATCGATGGGAGTAAAGATCTTATTTAAAAGTCTCAACCTGTCTTCTGCTGCAGCAAAGCAGCAACAGCAACTGGCATTTATGTAGCACCTTTAATGTAGAAAATCCTCTCAAGACGCTTTGCAGAGGTGTAAGGAAAAACAGATGCTGAGTCTAAGAAGACAAGTTTAGGAAGGTAGAGGTGGGTTTCAAGGAGGGTCTTAAAGGAGGAGAGTGAGCTAAAAATGCAAGGCTCTAAAAATGGGACCTTCAATGATTCACATAGTAAATACACCACCTGGTTTGGTATGTCATACATACCATACCATGAATATCAAAGATTCTATCCTTGATCCATGGCAAATTAACAGAACTCAACTGGAGCAGTGATATGGGTGTAATAATTGCCTTCACTGTTCCTGCGCTAAGGAAAGAACAAAAATAGCCAGGATCCCACCTCGTGATCACTACTCAGAGACTTGTACTAAAAAGTGCACATATGGACATCAGGGTCAGCTGTTATCCAACCCCTCCCTTGTGTATCAGTCTGCCAACGCTCACCGTCTCGGCTCACATGAAGAATGGCACTAGGATGAATTCCGACACCCCTGTAACCATATCCCAGCATGAGTTATGGGGAGGGGCGATGGGAAGACTAGGAAGATGCTAGTGTGGGACACTGTAAAACAAAAATCACTCTGGTATAATACAGGCGACATTAGTCCAAGACTTGAGTGGTTCAACTCTGAAATATTACATTCAAAGCATTATCATTTATAGGTAGAGACCCTAAACCATGGATCTCAAGGAAGGAGAAATGTTATCTCCAAATAATAATTTTAAAATGCTTTGGTTGTGGGGATGGAAATATACAGCTTTTCATTCTTGAGTAATTTTATTTTCATTTTAAAATTACTTGGCATATAACATTTGGAAGCATGGAGTTAAGTGCAGCTCAGCCTCTGCAATACAAGATAATTTGATAAATTTAACAGATCTAACAGTCTTGAGGGAAAACAAGTGTTAATCACTACAGGAAAGAATAAGTAGACATGGCACCTTCTTCATCAAATTAATTTTTTTACCTGAGGCCAGCGAGGACAGTAATAAGCTCGATCTTTTAATATCTCACTTTTCCTCCAATTCTTCCACTTTCGCATCCCATTCCTTAATGTTAAGAACTCATGAGTCTCTGCATATATTACATATAGCATCTCCCCAATGCAGAACACACTCACTAATACAAGCCACCAGTCCTAGAAAGGCATATTTAAAAATTATTCAATGTGTTCTAATACTGTCACTGATTATCTAAACCTCAACTGGCGAAAGCCAGACAAAAAGTTACAATGCAATTAGACAGCATTTCCTTGTTGTTCATCACCCACTTTTTGGAAACAGACACGCACCTAGAAATTCGGTTGCGCTCATTCTTGGGCGTGCAGGGGGTGCAGTGATCAATCATTGCACCTCAATGGTGAGGCTCGAGGGGCCTCCGATATTGGGTCACGGAGCCAGCGAGCTGTGGAGAGCAACAGACAGCTCGCTGGCGAAGCAAGATTGGGCCTCTGCTGGTGTTGCAGCGCCTCTCAGGTGAGTGAATAAGGGAGACAACCAGGAAGGTAGGGGCGATCGGGTTGGGAGATAGCAGTGGCCGGGAGGGAGGTAGTGGTGGCAATCAGGCAGAGGCAGAGAATTGGGGGCAAGGCCCGTCAATTTTTTGGACTTTACCAATACAGAGGATGGTGCACTTCCCGCTTGTAACAGGAGTGCTTGCACACCATATTGGAGGCTTCAGAGGTCATTCACCGCTTGAAAAACGGATGCTGCGACTTAATTTTTGGGCCCTAATCTTTGAATACAGTAAATAAAAGCAGAGACAGTGATGTTAGTAGATTATCTCTATTACAATATGCTCACCTTTAAACAAATCTATCTTTCTCCCATTATTTACCCCATTGGATTTTCAGCTTTACATTATGCAGTCAGTTGATTAGAAATACATTTCAAATTGGGCAAGCTGCTTTCTGAGTTCTCTAAGTTGGAATACAGAAATCCATCAATGTGCTGGCCAAAGTTAACAAAATAATCAGCTAACTATGGAATAAATTTTGGGAATTGTGGTCTTCTGGCTGAATACTTAGTACATAATATAAAAGTCATTTAGGCATTTTAAAAGACATTTTTATATATTTATGTAAAAAATATAGTTTAACAACATTGAGAAGATAGTTTACCTCAGGTAAAATATATTTTAACTTCCACTTGTTCATTACCAATACATAAGCCCAACTGAAGATGAACATGAAATCTATTATGATCAACAGTTGATTTGATTTACTGAAAAAATAAAAACAAGTTATCTTTACTTTCTCTACTGATGTTTAGCAACAAGAAATATTATCACTGCTCATGAAAAGGCTCTGCAAAGAGTGAGAAAATATAAGCTTATGGAAATAATTCAGAAGCAAAATGTCAAGAACTGTACAGGCATGCATAATTCATTGGTACATTGTACATAAATGCAGTAAGTTTGTCTAAACTATTGCCCATATGTAATCAAAGTGACTAAGGCAGATTGTGAAACATTTTACAATAGTATTAGGAGGGGCAGGCAAGTTAATTTTTAATGAAATTTTACTTAATCTTCAAATATAACCAGCTGCTACTGCTTCAGAGTAACAGAGAAAATCTTAAAGCTTCAAGGCATAGCAACAATTATGGAAGTGATATTGATAAAGTATTAGATTATCTCAATACAAACTAAATTTAGCAAGCCAAAAATCAAATGCAGAAAAGCATCATCTCATCATGGATTTTAAGTATATGTATATCAGTCAGTCATAGATGGTCCCTCAAAACAAGGATGATTTGCTTCCACGCCAAGAAAAAGGATGAGTTCACAGGTGTTTCGAAAGAAGAACCCAAACTACATCCTCATAGGTGGACACCACATCAGAAACTAGACATGATCAATGGAGAGAGGCGGGAGTCGAGAGAGGCAGCGGCCTATAAAAGGCTCAGCAGTCCGGGGAGCGTCGAGAGAGGCGGGAGTCGAGAGAGGCAGCGGCCTATAAAAGGCTCAGCAGTCCGGGGAGCATCGAGAGAGGCGGGAGTCGAGAGAGGCAGCGGCCTATAAAAGGCTCAGCAGTCCGGGGTGCGTCGAGAGAGGCGGGAGTCGAGAGAGGCAGCGGCCTATAAAAGGCTCAGCAGTCCGGGGAGCGTCGAGAGAGGCGGGAGTCGAGAGAGGCAGCGGCCTATAAAAGGCTCAGCAGTCCGGGTACCGGTGCAGCTCCAGCTGGGAGAGAAGGCAAAAAAGTAGAAAGAAATCAAAAGGTGACATCACAGCCAACGTGGTAAGTGATTGGCTGCTGATTGGTGAGTAGTTTTTCTTTTTCTTTATTAGTCAGTAACTTTTAACATTGTTGTCGCCAATTTAAGTGTATCTAAGGGTTAAGTCATGGCAGGACAGCTCGGTCACGTGATATGCTCCTCCTGTACCATGTGGGAACTCGGGGACAACACCAGTGTCCCTGACGACTACATGTGCGGGAAGTGTATCCACCTCCGGCTCCTGACGGTCCGCGTTGCGGAGTTGGAGCTGAGGGTGGATTCACTCTGGAGCATACACGATGCTGAGAATGACGTGAGTAGCACGTGGAGCGAGTTGGTCTTACCGCAGGAGAAGGGTCCACAGCCAGCGAGGGAATGGAAGACCAGCAGGAAGAGTAGTGCAAGGAAGGTAGTGCAGGGCTCCCCTGTGGTCATCCCACTGCAAAACAGATACACTGCTTTGAGTACTGTTGAGGGGGATGACTCATCAGGAGAGGGCAGCAGCAGCCAAGTTCATGGCACCGTGGGTGGCTCTGTTGCACAGGAGGGCAGGAAAAAGAGTGGGGGAGCGATAGTGATAGGGGATTCAATTGTAAGGGGAATAGATAGGCGTTTCTGCGGCCGCAACCGAGACTCCAGGATGGTATGTTGCCTCCCTGGTGCAAGGGTCAAGGATGTCTCGGAGCGGGTGCAGGACATTCTAAAAAGGGAGGGAGAACAGCCAGTTGTCGTGGTGCACGTTGGTACCAACGACATAGGTAAAAAAAGGGATGAGGTCCTACGAAATGAATTTAAGGAGCTAGGAGCTAAATTAAAAAGTAGGACCTCAAAAGTAGTAATCTCAGGATTGCTACCAGTGCCACGTGCTAGTCAGAGTAGGAATCGCAGGATAGCTCAGATGAATACGTGGCTTGAGCAATGGTGCAGCAGGGAGGGATTCAAATTCCTGGGACATTGGAACCGGTTCTGGGGGAGGTGGGACCAGTACAATCCGGAAGGTCTGCACCTGGGCAGAATCGGAACCAATGTCTTCGGGGGAGTGTTTGCTAGTGCTGTTGGGGAGGAGTTAAACTAATATGGCAGGGGGATGGGAACCAATGTAGGGAGACAGAGGGAAACAAAAAGGAGGCAAAAGCAAAGACAGAAAGGAGATGAGGAAAAGTGGAGGGCAGAGAAACCCAAGGCAAAGAACAAAAAGGACCATTGTACAGCAGAATTCTAAAAGGGCAGAGGGTGTTAAAAAAACAAGCCTAAAGGCTTTGTGTCTTAATGCAAGGAGTATCCGCAATAAGGTGGATGAATTAACTGTGCAAATAGATGTTAACAAATATGATGTGATTGGGATTACGGAGACGTGGCTCCAGGATGATCAGGGCTGGGAACTCAACATCCAGGGGTATTCAACATTCAGGAAGGATAGAATAAAAGGAAAAGGAGGTAGGGTAGCATTGCTGGTTAAGGAGGAGATTAAGGCAATAGTTAGGAAGGACATTAGCTTGGATGATGTGGAATCTATATGGGTAGAGCTACAGAACACCAAAGGGCAAAAAACGTTAGTGGGAGTTGTGTACAGACCTCCAAACAGTAGTAGTGATGTTCGGGAGGGCATCAAACAGGAAATTAGGGGTGCATGCAATAAAGGTGCAGCAGTTATAATGGGTGACTTTAATATGCACATAGATTGGGCTAACCAAACTGGAAGCAATACGGTGGAGGAGGATTTCCTGGAGTGCATAAGGGATGGTTTTTTAGACCAATATGTCGAGGAACCAACTAGGGGGGAGGCCATCTTAGACTGGGTGTTATGTAATGAGAGAGGATTAATTAGCAATCTCGTTGTGCGAGGCCCCTTGGGGAAGAGTGACCATAATATGGTGGAATTCTGCATTAGGATGGAGAATGAAACAGTTAATTCAGAGACCATGGTCCAGAACTTAAAGAAGGCTAACTTTGAAGGTATGAGGCGTGAATTGGCTGGGATGGATTGGCGAATGATACTTAAGGGGTTGACTGTGGATGGGCAATGGCAGACATTTAAAGACCGCATGGATGAACTACAACAATTGTACATTCCTGTCTGGCATAAAAATAAAAAAGGGAAGGTGGCTCAACCGTGGCTATCAAGGGAAATCAGGGATAGTATTAAAGCCAAGGAAGTGGCATACAAATTGGCCAGAAATAGCAGCGAACCTGGGGACTGGGATAAATTTAGAACTCAGCAGAGGAGGACAAAGGGTTTGATTAGGGCAGGGAAAATGGAGTATGAGAAGAAGCTTGCAGGGAACATTAAGACGGATTGCAAAACTTTCTATAGATATGTAAAGAGAAAAAGGTTAGTAAAGACAAACGTAGGTCCCCTGCAGTCAGAATCAGGGGAAGTCATAACGGGGAACAAAGAAATGGCGGACCAATTGAACAAGTACTTTGGTTCGGTATTCACGAAGGAGGACACAAACAACCTTCCGGTTATAAAAGGGGTCGGGGGGGGTCTAGTAAGGAGGAGGAACTGAGGGAAATCTTTATTAGCCGGGAAATTGTGTTGGGGAAATTGATGGGATTGAAGGCTGATAAATCCCCAGGGCCTGATGGACTGCATCCCAGAGTACTTAAGGAGGTGGCTTGGAAATAGTGGATGCATTGACAGTCATTTTCCAACATTCCATTGACTCTGGATCAGTTTCTATAGAGTGGAGGGTAGCCAATGTAACCCCACTTTTTAAAAAAGGAGGGAGAGAGAAAACAGGGAATTATAGACCGGTCAGCCTGACATCGGTAGTGGGTAAAATGATGGAATCAATTATTAAGGATGTCATAGCAGTGCATTTGGAAAGAGGTGACATGATAGGTCCAAGTCAGCATAGATTTGTGAAAGGGAAATCATGCTTGACAAATCTTCTGGAATTTTTTGAGGATGTTTCCAGTAGAGTGGACAAGGGAGAACCAGTTGATGTGGTATATTTGGACTTTCAGAAGGCGTTCGACAAGGTCCCACACAAGAGATTGATGTGCAAAGTTAGAGCACATGGGATTGGGGGTAGTGTGCTGACATGGATTGAGAACTGGTTGTCAGACAGGAAGCAAAGAGTAGGAGTAAATGGGTACTTTTCAGAATGGCAGGCAGTGACTAGTGGGGTACCGCAAGGTTCTGTGCTGGGGCCCCAGCTGTTTACACTGTACATTAATGATTTAGATGAGGGGATTAAATGTAGTATCTCCAAATTTGCGGATGACACTAAGTTGGGTGGCAGTGTGAGCTGCGAGGAGGATGCTGTGAGGCTGCAGAGCGACTTGGATAGGTTAGGTGAGTGGGCAAATGCATGGCAGATGAAGTATAATGTGGATAAATGTGAGGTTATCCACTTTGGTGGTAAAAACAGAGAGACAGACTATTATCTGAATGGTGACAGATTAGGAAAAGGGGAGGTGCAAAGAGACCTGGGTGTCGTGGTACATCAGTCATTGAAGGTTGGCATGCAGGTGCAGCAGGCGGTTAAGAAAGCAAATGGCATGTTGGCCTTCATAGCAAGGGGATTTGAGTACAGGGGCAGGGAGGTTTTGCTACAGTTGTACAGGGCATTGGTGAGGCCACACCTGGAGTATTGTGTACAGTTTTGGTCTCCTAACTTGAGGAAGGACATTCTTGCTATTGAGGGAGTGCAGCGAAGGTTCACCAGACTGATTCCCGGGATGGCGGGACTGACCTATCAAGAAAGACTGGATCAACTGGGCTTGTATTCACTGGAGTTCAGAAGAATGAGAGGGGACCTCATAGAAACATTTAAAATTCTGACGGGGTTAGACAGGTTAGATGCAGGAAGAATGTTCCCAATGTTGGGGAAGTCCAGAACCAGAGGTCACAGTCTAAGGATAAGGGGTAAGCCATTTAGGACCGAGATGCAGAGGAACTTCTTCACCCAGAGAGTGGTGAACCTGTGGAATTCTCTACCACAGAAAGTTGTTGAGGCCAATTCACTAAATATATTCAAAAAGGAGTTAGATGAGGTCCTTACTACTCGGGGGATCAAGGGGTATGGCGAGAAAGCAGGAATGGGGTACTGAAGTTGAATGTTCAGCCATGAACTCATTGAATGGCGGTGCAGGCTAGAAGGGCCGAATGGCCTACTCCTGCACCTATTTTCTATGTTTCTATGTAACACAAAAGGGCATTGGTTTTGGTTTCTGACATGCAGTGTTCCTGCATTCTGTAGCTATGCCTGTGTTTATCTTGCAGGTTTCAGAACAGAATGAAGTTTCCCTCATTGAAATGTTGCTGCTCAATTCCATTCAGGAGACCAAGACCACAAATCAGGGCTTTTAGTGATGCAAGATACTGAGTGCAACACCTTTCCACAATATGTTGCCCTCAGTACAATCTCAAAAAAAGGCACAGAAAACACAAGTCATCTGTGCTACTTGTGTACCTCTTGGTGAGTTCTTGCACTGGAGAACTGTATGGAGGATCTCGTACCTACATGAATGGAATAATTAACTGCCCCGGATTGATTAGTTAATTAAATCTGAGTTATCAGATGTCAGCTGTGGCTCAGTGGTACATTTTCACTTCTGAGTCAGAAGGCTGTGAGCTCAAGTCCCACTCCAGAGACTTGAGCACATATCTAGGCGGACGCTCAAGTGCAATACTGAGGGAGCGCTGCACTGTTGGAGGCGCAGTCCTTCAGATGAGACTGAGGCCCCATCTGTCCTCTGAAGTGGACGTAAATGATCACATGGCACTAGTCTGAACAAGAGAAGTTCTGTCTGGTGCCCTGTCCAATATTCATCCCTCAAAAACAAATCACAAACAGATTGGACCAGATTTTGTTGTACTGTACTAATAACAGTGAGGCTCTCAGCGATCAGTGGGTAAAACTGACAACTTCTGACGTCAGCTTATGCGCAGTTCTTCAAGGGAAATGGGAAGTTGCTGTCAGTGATATTCTGCTCCTCCAACGGCGGCGTTGTTGCAGTCTTTGATGATGGAATCTGCACAGCGATCACTGTCATGGCATCAACTTAGGCTAATTATATACTATTCTCGTTGTAAAGATAGTTGAAAAAGTTAGGTCTTGTTCAATGAGGAGTAACTGAGTTTTTAACAACATAGTAAGCAATGTTCCCTTGAAGCAGGACTCTGGAGCTCCCTCACCGCCAGCTCACCGGCTTTTAAATGCAAAAACCGCACTTGCCTGGATTTTTGAATGGTCTGCACAGCCTGTTAAAGGAACTGCGCAGCCCCCAAAATATTAGAGGGAGTGTTGTGTAGCTGTAAAGCATGCACTCCCATGTTCCGCCACCAGGGAGCTCATCCGCTGAAGTCCCAAGGGATCCCAGCATCCCTTGGGAGCACTGTATATAAGCCGGCCCCTAAGGCCTGTTCCTCACTCTGGAGTGTCTTATTAAAGACTGAGGTCACTGTTACTTTAACCTCCCTGTGTGCAGCCTCATCTGTGTTAGGAACACAATAACTGGCGACGAGAATTCGAATCCAACGCAAAGATGCAGCAAACTGTGGGCATCCTGGAGAGGTTCTCGGAGGGTGAGGACTGGGAAGCTTATGTTGAACGGCTAGACCAGTACTTTGTAGCCAACGAGCTGGACGGAGAAGGAAGCGCTGCAAAAAGGAGAGCGGTCCTCCTCACAGTCTGCGGGGCACCGACCTACAGCCTCATGCAGAATCTTCTGGCTCCAGTGAAACCCACAGATAAGTCGTATGAGGAGCTGTGTATACTGGTTCGGGAGCATCTTAACCCGAGGGAGAGCGTGCTGATGGCGAGGTATCGGTTCTACACATGCCAGCGATCTGAAGGTCAGGAAGTGGCGAGCTATGTCGCCGAGCTAAGGTGACTTGCAGGACAATATGAGTTTGATGGCTATCTGGAGCAAATGCTCAGAGACTTTTTTGTACTGGGCATTGGCCACGAGACCATCCTACGAAAACTTTTGACTGTAGAGACACCGACCCTCAGTATGGCCATTTGAATAGTACAGGCGTTTATGTCCACCAGTGATAACACCAAACAAATATCTCAGTACACAAGTGCTAGCAATGTTCAGAAATTAACTGGAACTGTGTTTGCGAGCAGAAATGTACAGGGCAGAACCCACGAGTTTGCAACTGCCAGCAGGCCTCAGGTGACCCAGATGACTCAGAGTCCCCAACAAAGGATGAATGCAAGGCAATTCACGCCTTGTTGGAGTTGTGGAGGCTTCCATTCAGCCTATTCATGCCGCTTCAAAGGGTATGTTTGCAAGAGCTGTGGGACAATGGGGCAGCTCCCACGAGCTTGCAAACGAGCTGCCAAGCTCTGCAAAACCTGCTAACCACCACGTGGCAGAGGAAGATCGGTCCATGGTGGATCAAAGCAATTTCGAGCCTGAGAGGAGGCAGATGCTGAAGTACACGGGGTGCACACATTTTCGACGAAATGTCCACCTTTAATACTAAACGTAAAATTGAATGGTTTACCCAAAGCTATGGAACTGGACACTGGCGCTAGCCAATCCATCATGAGTAAAAAGACGTTTGAGAGACTATAGTGCAACAAGGCATTCAGACCAGCCCTGAGCCCCATCCACATGAAACTGAGAACGTACACCAAAGAACTTATCACTGTCCTGGACAGTGCCATGGTCAAGGTCAGCTACGAGGGCATGGTGCACAAACTGCCACTCTGGATTGTCTCGGGCGATGGCCCCACACTGCTTGGAAGGAGCTGGCTGGGCAAAATCCGCTGGAACTGGGATGACATCCGAGCACTATCACATGTTGATGAGGCCTCATGTACCCAGGTTCTTAACAAATTTCCTTCCCTTTTTGAGCCAGGCATTGGAAACTTTTCTGGGACGAAGGTGAGGATCCACTTGGTCCCAGAGGCATGACCCATTCACCACAAGGCGCGAGCGGTACCTCACATGGAGGGGGAGAGTGGAAATCGAGCTGCACAGGCTGCAACGTGAGGGCATCATCTCCCCAGTGGAATTCAGCGAGTGGGCCAGCCCGATTGTTCCAGTACTCAAAAGTGATGGCACAGTCAGGATTTGCGGTGATTATAAAGTAACTATTAATCGTTTCTCGCTACAAGGCCAATTATCCGCTACCTAAGGCAGATGACCTATTTGCGACGCTGGCAGGAGGCAAGACGTTCACCAAGCTCGACCTGACTTCGGCCTACATGACGCAGGAGCTGGAGGAGTCTTCAAAGGGCCTCACCTGCATCAACACGCACAAGGGACTGTTCATCTGCAATAGATGCCCATTTCGAATTTGGTTGGCTGCAGTGATCTTCCAGAGAAACATGGAGAGCCTACTCAAGTCGGTACCACACACAGTGGTCTTTCAGGACGACATATTGGACACGGGTCGGGACATCGCCGAGCACCTACAAAACCTGGAGGAGGTCCTCCAGCGACTGGATCGCCTGGGGCTGTGGCTGAATAGGTCGAAATGCGTTTTCATGGCAACAGAAGTGGAGTTTTTGGGGAGAAAGATCGCGGCGGACGGCATTCAGTCCACAGACGCCAAGACAGAGGCTATCAGGAACGCGCCCAGGCCACAGAATGTCACGGAGCTGCGGTCGTTCCTGGGACTCCTCAACTATTTTGGTAACTTCCTACCTGGGTTAAGCATCCTTTTAGAGCCCCTACATGTATTATTGTGCAAAATTGAGAACTGGGTATGGGGAAAAAAAACAAGTAATTGCTTTTGAGAAAGCCAGAAACATTTTATGCTCCAACAAGCTGCTTGTATTGTATAATCCGTGTAAAAGACTTCTGCTAGCGTGTGACGCATCGTCGTACGGGGTTGTGTGTGTATTACAACAAGCTAACGTTGCGAGGAAGTTGCAACCTGTCGTCTTAGTTTCCAGGAGCTTGTCTAAGGCCGAGAGGGCCTACAGCATGATTGAGAAAGAGGCATTAGTGTGTGTGTTTGGGTTAAAGAAAATGCATCAGTACCTGTTTGGCCTCAAATTTGAGCTGGAAACCGATCACAAGCCCCTTACATCCCTGTTCGCTGAAAACAAGGGGATAAATACTAATGCCTCAGCCCGCATACAAAGGTGGCACTCGCGCTATCAGCGTATAACTATACCATCCGCCACAGGCCAGGCACCGAGAACTGTGTGGATGCTCTCAGTCGGCTACCATTGCCCACCACAGGGTGGAAATGGCGCAGCCTGCAAACTTGTTGATGGTGGCGCAGCCCACAGACTTGTTGATGGTCATGGAAGCGTTTGAAAATGATAAATCACCTGTCACTGCCCGCCAGATTAGGACTTGGACCAGCCAAGATCCTCTGCTGTCCTTAGTAAAAAAACTGTGTACTGCATGGGAGCTGGACCAGCATTCCTGTTGAAATGCAAGAGCCAATCAAGCCGTTCCAGCGGCGAAAGGACGAGCTGTCCATTCAAGCAGACTGCCTGTTGTGGGGTAACCGCGTAGTGCTACCAAAAAAAGGCAGGGAGACGTTCATCTCGGATCTCCACCGCACACACCCGGGTATAGTAATGATGAAAGTGATAGCCAGATCCCACGTGTGGTGGCCCAGTATCGACTCTGACTTAGAGTCCTGTGTACGGCAATGCAGCGTGTGTGCTCAGTTGAGCAACGCGCCCAGAGAGGTGTAAAGTCCTGTCCCTGCAGTACAGATTCACACGAGGCACATACTGAAGTCAAGGTCACTCAGGACCTGCACCTTTATTACACAGCTCTTGAATACCACACTTGCCTGAGACCTATCCTTATATACCTGTCTGGGACAGGTATCCAGTGTCTCCTGCAAGTGCACCCCTGATGGTAAGGTAAGCTTGTGGTTACAGGTCATCTCTGGTTACAGTCATGTATAGCATGGTAAGATACAGTTATGTGAGATACATGACATCACCCTCCCCCAAGGTCTTATTGTCTTTATAGGTTCAGTCTCTCAGGTGGTCTACGCTCTCGCGTGGAGCGTCTTAGTTGTGGTTCAGTTGTTTGCCTTGGTGCCTGTTGTTCTTTTGGGGTGATTGCTGGTATCTCACCTGGGCTGTCTGTTTCGTTCAGTATGATTGTTGGTGTCTCGCCTGGGCTGCTGTTGGGATTGCCCTTTCCTCAGGTTGCTCCCTCTGTCTGTCCACCAGGTGAGTTCCACATTGTAGTCTGTTTCTGGTTCAGCAGTGTTGTGGGTAAATCTACTTTTGACTTGGTCTACATGCCTCCGGCAGTTTGGCCATTGTCCATAACCAGTAGCCTGTTTCCTTCCTTGCCTGTTACTGTCCCTGCAAGCCATTTGGGGCCCCTGCCATAGTTTAGCACAAACACTTTGTCCCCTATCTCATTCCACCTCCCCCTCGAATTTCGGTCGTGGTACTCGGTTAGCTTACGGCGCTTTGCCTCGACGATTTCATGCATGTCTGGAAGGATTAATGAGAGCCTTGTCTTTAAGGTCCATTTCATTAATAGTTGCGCGGGGGGAACTCCAGTCAATGAATGCGGACGAGATCTGTATGCCAGCAGCAGTCGCAACAGGCGGCCCTGCAGCGTGAGACCTTGGATTTTGAGCATGCCTTGTTTAATGATCTGCACTGCTCGCTCCGCCTGGCCGCTGAAGGCCGGCTTGAACGGTGCCGTCTTAATGTGATTTATGCCGTGGTCACTTCTAAAATCTTGGAATTCTGCGCTGGTGAAGCATGGACCATTATCACTGACCAATATGTCAGGAATGCCGTGCGTTGCGAACATAGTTCTAAGGCTCTCCACAGTGGTGGAGGTGGTGCTCGAGTTTAAAATGGTGCATTCGATCCACTTAGAAAAGGCATCTACAACTACTAAGAACATTTTGCCCATGAATGGGCCCGCATAGTCTACGTGCACCCGCGACCACGGTTTGCTGGGCCAGGGCCAGGGGCTCAGGGGGGCCTCGCTGGGGGCATTACTGAGTTGGGCACAAATGGTGCACCGTTGGACGCAGAGCTCCAAGTCCGCGTCAATGCCAGGCCACCAGACGTGGGATCTGGCTTTGGCCTTCATGAGAACGATCCCCAGGTGCTCGCGGTGGAGCTCCCGGGCAAAGGCCTCTCTGCCTCGCAGAGGCATAACCACTCGGCTGCCCCAAATCAGGCAGTCTGCTTGAACTGACAGCTCATGCATGCGCCTATGGAAAGGTTTGATCTCCTCGGGGCAGGCATCGCGAGCCTCTGCCCAGTCACCGGTTAGGACACAACTTTTTACTAGGGATAACGTGAGGTCGCTGATCATCCAGGCTCTGATTTGGCGAGCCGTCATGGGCGAACCTGTGGACTCAAAGGCATTGATTGCCATGACTATCTCACAGTCCTGTTCGTCAAACCCTTCTGTGGTTGCCAGGGGTAGACTGCTAAGCGCTTCGGCACAGTTGTCTGTGCCTGGTCTGTGCCTTATGATGTAATTGTAAGACGCCAGCATGAGTGCCCACCGTTGAATTCACGCCGAGGCGTTTATTGCCTTGCTTTCGGATAGTAGGGACGTGATGGGCTTGTGGTCAGTTTCTAACGCGAACTTGGCCCCGAAAAGCTATTGGTGCATCTTTTTGACACCGTACACGCACGCGAGCGCCTCCTTCTCCACCATTCCATACCCGTGCTCCGCCCGCGAAAGTGACCTGGAGGCATAAGCTATGGGTTGTAATTTACCCGCACTATTGACATGCTGTAAAACGCACCCGACCCTGTACGCTGATGCATCACATGTAAGAACAAGCTTTTTACCTGGATCAAAGAAAGCCAAAACACTGTTGGAACGCAGAAGGTTGCATGCCTTATTGAAGGCACGTTCCTGGGCGTCCCCCCAAAACCAATCGCACCCCTTTCTGAGTAGCACGTGGAGAGGCTCCAGCAGCGTGCTTAAGTTCTGCATAAAGTTCCCAAAGTAATTGAGTAGCCCAAGAAAGGCGCGCATTCCGGGGCCTGGGTGCCAGGCGAATTGGTTCTGTTTTGGACTCTGTTGGGCGGATTCCATCAGCGGCAATCCTTCTGCCCAAAAATTCAACCTCGGGCGCGAGAAACAGGCAGTTGGATTTCTTAACTCTTAGGCCTACCCGATCCAACCGCTTTAGAACTTCCTCCAAATTGCGGAGATGGGAGTCGGTGTCCCTGCCCGTGATAAGTATGTTGTCTTGAAGTACAACCGTCCCCGGGATGGACTTGAGCAGGCTCTCCATGTTGCGCTGGAATATAGCAGCTGCCGACCTGATGCTGAATGGGCATCAATTGTACATGAAAAGGTGTTGGTGGTAAGTAGCTTCGACTCATCAGTCAACTCTTGCGTCATATACGCAGATGTTAGATCTAGTTTTGAGAAAAGTTTTCCTCCAGCCAATGTGGCAAATAAGTCCTCCGCTCTGGGCAGCGGGTATTGGTCCTATAGGGAGACTCTGCTTATGGTAGATTTGTAGCCCCCACAGATTCGTATGGATCCATCGGGCTTCATGACTGGGACGATGGGACTTGCCCAGTCGTTAAATTCCACGGGTGAGATAATGCCTTCCCGCAGAAGCCTGTCCAGTTCATGTTCAATCTTTTCCCTCATCAAATAGGCACAGCTCTAGCCTTGTGATGGACTGGTCTAGCATCCTATGTGATGTAGATTTTAACTTTAGCCCCTTTGAAGGTGTCCACACCTGGCTGGAAGAGATGTTCAAATCGACTTAGAACTGTTGAGCAGGAGGTCCGTTCCTCTGATGACATGGCGTGAACATCATCCCATTTCCAGTTTAGTTCTGCCAGCCAGCTTCTCCCCATCAGTGCTGGGAGATCTCAGGGGACAATCCACAGGGGAAGTCGGTTCACTGTCCCTTTGTGTGTGACTGAGTGCATGGCGCTGCCGAGGACTGGGACGATTTCTTTGGTATAGGTCCTTAGTTTGGTGTCGACCCTTGTGAGTTTTGGTCTGTCTCTTTTGTGCGACCACAGCTGTTCAAATTGTTGAGCGCTCATGAGAGACTGACTCGCTCCCATATCCAGCTCCATGTTGACACGTATCACGTTCAGTAGGACCCTCATCATTATTGGAGGCGTCTTGTTGTAGGAACAGTGGCCATTGATCGTGTTGACCCGCTGTACATCGGTGTCCCGGGTACTGTCCCCACCGCCTTCTGTTCCACTTTCCGACACTTCCGATTCGTATACCAGCCGAGCTGCCGTTTTTCTGCACATGCGGGCCAGATGCCCTGTTTAGTCACAGTTTCTGCACACAGCATGCTGAAAGCGACACCCCTTGATGAGTGCCTTCCTCCACATCTCCAGCACAGACCGCTTCCATTGTTTCCAAAGAATGAGCTGCGTCTGGCTGATCTCTCTTGAGCTTCTCTCAGTTTGTAGTTGATTGCTCGCATTGTGGGTTGATGAGGTGTGAACGGCCGTTCATGTGGCCCTTGATGGCTTCTGGTGCCACTGCCTGTTGTTGAGGGCCTGCTCTCCTGCCTTTGTCTGTGTGTGGGGGTAGCAGCTTGTTTCACGCTGTGAACCCCTTGTTCCGATGTTTCGTTAGTTGTCGTATCCGCAGTGTAGATCAACCTCGTTTCTTCTTCTCCTGCCAAGAATGTCTGTGCAACCAGTGCTGCTGCCTCTAGGGTCAAGTTCTTGGTTTCTATGAGCTTTCGGAATATGCCTGTGTGGCCTATTCCTTCAATAAAAAAGTCTCTCAGTACTTCTCTCCTTAGTTCATCGGAGAACTCACATAAACTAGCCAGCCTCCGAAGTTCCACCACAAAGTCGGGTATGGTCTGGCCCACACAGTGTCTGTAGTTGTAGAACCTGTGTCTGGCCATGTATAGGCTACTCGCTGGCTTCAGGTGGTCTCTTACCAGTGTGCTCAACTCTTCAAATGACTTGCTTGCTGGTTTCTCGGTTACCAGCAGGTCCTTCATTAAGACGTATGTTTTCGAGCCACAGCTGGTCAAGAGATGGACTCTTCTCTTGTCTGCCTTATCGTCGCCCAACCAGTCTTTGGTTACAAAGCTTTGCTGGAGCCTTTCTGTAAAGTCCTCCCAATTGTCTCCAGCATTGTATTTTTCATCTGAGCCGTTGTTCGCCATTCTGTGGATTCTGTAATCCCGTAACGCGTCGCCACTGTAAAGTCCTGTACCTGCAGTACAGATTCACACGAGGCACATGCTGAAGACAAGGTCACTCAGGACCTGCACCTTTATTACACAGCTCTCGAATGCCAGACTTGCCTGAGACCTGTCCTTATATACCTGTCTGGGACAGGTATCCAGTGTCTCCTGCACTCCTGGTGGTAAGGTAAGCTTGTGGTTACAGGTCATCTCTGGTTACAGTCATGTAAAGCATGGGAAGATACAGTTATGTACAGTAGTTTGAGATACATGACAAGAGGCACCACTAAGTTTGTGTCCTGGCACTCCTGACCATGATCGAGGATCCATGTCGACTATGCGGGCCCATTTCTCGGTAAAATGTTCCTGGTGGTGGTGGATGCTTTTTCAAAATAGATTGAACGTGAAATAATGTCGGGAAGCACCGCCACCACCACCATTGTAAGCCTGAGGGCCATATTTGCCACCCACGGCCTGCCTGACATACTGGTCAGTGACAACGGGCCATGTTTCATCAGTGCCGAATTTAAAGAATTCATGACCCGCAATGGGATCAAACATGTCACCTTGGCCCAGTTTAAACCAGCCTCCAATGGGCAGGCAGAGCGGGCAGTACAAACCATCAAACAGAGCCTTAAACGAGTCACAGAAGTCTCACTCCAAACCCGCCTGTCCCGAGTACTGCTCAGCTACCGCATGAGACCCCACTCGGTAACAGGAATGCCCCCGGCTGAGCTACTCATGAAAAGGACACCCAAAACCAGACTCTCACTGGTTCACCCCAACCTGCATGATCAGGTAGAGAGCAGGTGGCAGCAACAAAATGTAAACGTTGGTCGCGCCACTGTCTCACGGGAATTTATCTGAATGACCCTGTGTATGTGCTAAACTATGGACATGGTCTCAAATGGATCGTGAGCACGGTGATAGCTAAAGAAGGGAATAGGGTGTTTGTAGTCAAACTAGACAATGGACAAATTTGCAGAAAGCACCTGGACCAAACGAGGCTGCGGTTCACAGACTGCCCTGAACAACCCACAGCAGACACCACCTTTTTCAAGCGCACAACACACACCCAAAGGATCAACGACACCGCGCCTGACCAGAAAATCAAACCCACCACGCCCAACAGCCCAGCTAGGCCAGGCTCACCTAGCAGCCCTGCAGGGCCAACAACACGCCAGCCCAGCGAGGATACAGCCAACACACCAGAACAGACATTTGTACTGAGGCTGTCCATCAGGGAAAGAAAGGCTCTTGACTGCCTTACCTTGTTAATAGTTTTCACTTTGACTTTGTGGGGGAGTGATGTTGTGTATCTGAAAAGCAGCATTCCCACGTTCTGCCACCAGGGAGCTCATCCCCTGAAGTCCCAAGGGATCCCAGCATCCCTTGGGAGCACTGTATATAAGCCGGCCCCTAAGGCCTTTTCCTCACTCTGAAGGTCACTGTTACTTTAACCTCCCTGTGTGCAGTCTCATCTGTGTTAGGAACACACTGATATTAAGTGATAATTACTGCTGAACAACCTCTGTGGCCCTGAAAAAATTATTTTATAAGTGCGTAGTCTCATTTCCTCGGAAAAAAATAAGGGCTCAATTTTTCCCAGTTATCTGCAGCGTTTTTTTGACGTGCACTGCTTTTTTGGGCCTAATTTAAAATATCCAAGATTTTGCAAGGTTTGTGCGCCAGCGTAACTCAGTTAGTGACGATTTTTTAAAGGTTTTTTTTGCGTCATAGGGGCGTAACTTGATGTCTGCGCCAGTTTTTCACATTTATGCAAGTTTGGCCATCTTATATTTTCCTAGGACGGTGTATTTGACCACTCCCAAAAAACCTTCTGGGCACTTAAGAAAAACCAGCGCACATTAAAAAATCAGCGCAGAAAGACGCCATTGTTTTTATGCAAAGTTTTGGAGGGAGTCAAGAACACATTAAATATGCATCATGAAGCTTATTTTTTTCAAAATTAAAACGGAGAAAATGGAAGTCTAATGCAATTCTTTAATTTTGGATTTTTTTCAAAGTGCCATGCCACCACCGAACGTCTCCTCACCGAGCTCGAGGGTCAGAGCGTCAGCCGGCAGAATCGGTCCCTCGCCCGGACACAGGTGCTCTGCTTCAAAAGTTGGCAGTTGATGCGAGATACCCTGGGAGCACCCATGATGCGTTCATCCTACGCTAGAGCTCTATATCTACCATGTTTCAGCAGCAGCCAGAAGGGCAGAGCTGGCTGCTCGGAGACAAAGGGTATGGCCACGCTACCTGGCTCATGACGCTCCTACGTGTAAACCAGACGGAAGCAGACCGGGAATACAACATGTCGCACATTGCGATGCGCAGCACAATAGAGAGGATCAGTGGCATCTTGAAATAGCGTTTCCGATGCCTGGACCATTGCCGAGGCTACTTGCAATACTCCCCTGAGATTGTCAGTCAGTTCACTGTTGTGTGCTGCATGCTGCATAACTTAGCCATCATAAGGCAGCAGCAGGTGGTAGTAGAAGACCCACTTGAGGTGAGAGTGGCTGATGATGAGGCGGAACATGCAGGTAACGAGGAGGAGGACGAGGAAGCCATGCAACTACCTGAACCCGGAGCATGACAGCGGCGGAGGGCGGGACGTTGTGTCCCTAAGTGAATGGGCAAAAATTTGGCAGATGGAGTATAATGTTGGAAAGTGTGAGGTCATGCACTTTGGCAGAAAAAAATAAAAGAGCAAGTTATTATTTAAATGGAGAAAGAGTGCAAAGTGCCACAGTACAGCGGGACCTGGGGGTACTTGTGCATGAAACACAGAAGGATAGTATGCAGGTACAGCAAGTGATCAGGAAGGCCAATGGAATCTCGGCCTTTATTGCAAAGGGGATGGAGTATAAAAGCAGGAAAATCTTGTTACAGCTGTACAGGGTATTGGTAAGGCCACACCTGGAATACTGCGTGCAGTTTTCGTTTCCATATTTACGAAAGGATATACTTGCTTTGGAGGCAGTTCAGAGAAGGTTCACTAGGTTGATTCCGGGAATGAAGGGGTTGACATGAGGAAAGGTTGAGTAGGTTGGGCCTCTTTGGAATTCAGAAGAATGAGAGGTGATCTTATCGAAACGTATATGAGGAGGCTTGACAAGGTGGATGCAGAGAGGATGTTTCCACTGATGGGGGAGACTAGAGGGATGATCTTAGAATAAGGGGCTGCCCATTAAAAACAGAGATGAGAGGAAATGTCTTCTCTCAGAGGGTTGCAAATCTGTGGAATTTGTTGCCTCAGAGAGCTGTGGAAGCTGGGACATTGAATAAATTTAAGACAGAAATAGACAGTTTCTTAAACGATAAGGGGATAATGGGGAGCGGGCGGAGAAGTGGAGCTGAGTCCATGATCAGATCAGCCATGATCTTATTTAATGGCGGAGCAGGCTTGAGATAGCCTACTCCTGTTCCTATTTCTTATGTTCTTATAACGATTGCTCGAGCCTTGCACCAGTAGCTCAACCATGAACACTTGGCTGCCTGAAGGCTCAGGAACGGAGTTTGTGGCAGGAACCGAAAACAATAGCTTCGGTCTTCCCAATATTCAATTGGAAAAAATTTCTGCTCATCCAGAACTGGATGTTGAACAAGCAGTCTGACAATTTAAGAGACCATGGAGTGGTCGAGAGCAGTGGTAGTAATAGTGAGGTAGAGCTGGGTGTTATCTGCGTACATGTGGAAACTGATGCTGTGTGCTGTGTTTCCAGATGATGTTGCCAAGGGGCAATGTGTAGATGAGAAATAGGAGGGGGCCAAGGATAGATTCTTGAGGGACACCAGAGGTAACGATGTGGTGCAGGAAGAGAAACTTTTGCAGGTGATTCTTTGGCTATGATTAGATAGATAAGAATGGAACCAGGCAAGTGCAGTCCCACCCAGCTGGATGACAGTGGAGAGTTGTTGGAGAAGGATAGAGTTGTCAACTGTATCAAAGGCTGCAGACAAGTCAAGAAGGACGAGGAGGGATAGTTTGCCTTTGTCACAGTCACAAAGGATGTCACAGATCCTCTGTAGAGGGTGTTGAATAGAAATAGGCGCTGGATGAGGGGAATTCTCTGCTGACAAGCCCACTAAAAGCCTACGGCAACTGTATATGAGGTGAATGGCGAAAGCCGTTCCTTTGCCGCTCACATCAAAATCCAGGTCGTTATCTGGTTATTACATTGCTATTTGTGGGACCTTTTTGTGCACAAATTAGCTGCTCCCTTTCCTATATTACAATGGTGACTACATTTGAAAAGTACTTAATTGAAGGTGAAGTGCTTCAGGACATCCTGAGGTCATGAAAGGCGCTAAATAAATGCAATTCAATTTTTTTTTATATCACCTACCACT
Source organism: Pristiophorus japonicus (assembly GCF_044704955.1). Lineage (NCBI taxonomy): Eukaryota > Metazoa > Chordata > Chondrichthyes > Pristiophoridae > Pristiophorus > Pristiophorus japonicus. The sequence goes on along the minus strand of NC_091990.1, from coordinate 34,879,101 downwards.
TAAAAACATTTTAACACTTAGATATTTGGCAATCCAGTATTTCTTATTTGCAATGTAATTAGAAGTAATCTTGAATATTTAGAATTCCCTTGTATTTTGTGAATTCTGTACTGCAGTTATTAAAGTTTATAAATTACTCACAATCCATACTTTTGCCACTTTAAATCAATCAATTTCTTCAGTACTGGGTGTTCCACAACAGCATAGCACTTATTTATTAGCACAACCTCCAGCTATATAGAAGAGCAGAAAAGTAAATACACAACAATAATGAACTCTTTAACATAGTCATGCATTAAAAATAGTGGCCTGGAGTTTCCACTCGATTGCACTGGGTTTTTCGGCGCAATTCACCTGATATCGGTGTAATCAGCGGTAAAGATCGTGGAATTTTAAGCATAAATTGTATTCAGTGCAACTCGAGTTTCCGCGATCTTATGCACTAGTTTTAAAAACAGTGTTCGAATCAGGCCACGCCCCCAGGGTGAATTATTCACCATTGGGAGTTTCCGCTAATTGCGCATGTTTGTGGACCTTCGAGGAGGCTCCAAAACTTAAGCTGGATGTTTTGGGCGCAAGGACACCAATAGGTATGCTTTGAAAGGTTTTGAATTATTTTATTAAAAATTAATTACGAGTGTACCTCAATCTAACTAGAAAATAGTTCTGTATAACTTTTAAAAGTGTTTTTCAGTCATTTAAAATCGGGTCACTCACAGGTGTTGGATTGACACTGATTTATTGTGATAAAGTCATTTTCAGCTGTTTTAATCAAACTTTACCAAGTTAAATATATCAAAGAATATTTTTTATTGCAATTTAAAAAAAATTACATTTCAAAACGCTGCCCAATTGTGTTGATTCATGGCAGAATTTGCATTCAATGATATGCAAATGAATTTGAGCGGAAACTTTGGGGAAAAAACATTTTCAAAATGGCCGCACTTTGCACCAGAATCACCAATTGTGCCCAAAGCAGAAACTCTACCCCAGTATTTTCAAAAGTAGACTAATGCAAAACTTTCAATTGTAGCCTGAATTTCCTCTTGTCAGGAGGATATCACAAATGATAAATGTACCAGCCAGTTTCTTGGTTTCTTTTGTACTACTGATGGCAACTACCAGATCCAAATATTCAAAAGACAACCAATCAGTATTTAGCCCGGAAAATAAATCTGAAAATTGAGACAGCGAAAGGTTTAGTTGAGTGATTGACTGAAGCTGTAACAAAGTTAAGTTTATTCTCACATCTCTCCACCATTGAAGGTGGTGCCTGCAGTTGCCAAGGCCCTAAACTCTGGAATTCCCTCCTTAAATCTCTCAGCCTCTCTACCTCTCTCTCTCTTCCTTTAAGACGCTCCTTAAAACCTACCTCTTTGACCAAGTTTTTGGTCATCTGTCTTAATATCTCCTTATGTGGCTCCGTGTCAAATTGTGTCTGATACCACTTCTGTGAAGTGCCTTGGGATGTTTTATTATGTTAAAGGCGCTATATAAATGTAAGTTGCTGTCGTTATCCCTTCCATTTTTATTCAATTACTACCAATTGTGACAGCACAAAAAATTTATGCTGATCTCCAATGATTCATGAAACTGCTCACTCTGGGCCAGTGGTTGAAATTCAGTTGATGAGCTGTCAAGAGATTTCCAGACCTATATGTGTTGCTATAAGAAGAAATTATATTTCATTGTTTTCCAGTAACCCATTAGGTCAAGGAATAATTTTATCTGCAACACCTACAAAGAACATAATTATGAATTTAAACTACAGTATTCCCCATGTGTCAGCTGTTGCTCAATGGGTAGCACACTCGCCTCTGAGTCAGAAGGTTGAGGATTCATGTCCCACTCCAAAGGCCAAATCTAGGCTGACACTTCAGTGCTGTACTGAGGGAATGCTGCACTGTTGGAGGTGCCGTCTTTCGGATGAGACATTAAACCAACGCCCCATCTGCTCTCTCAGATGGATGTAAAAGATCCCATGGCACTATTTCGAAGAACAGGGGAATTATCCCTGGTGTCCTGGTCAATATTTATCTCTCAATCAACATAACAAAAACAGATTATCTGTTCATTATCACATTGTTGTTCGTGGGAGCTTGCTGTGCACAAATTGGCTGCAGTGTTTCCTACATAACAACAGTGACTATACTCCAAAAAGTAGTTAATTGGCTGTAAAGCGCTTTGAGACGTCCGGTGATTGTGAAAGACGCTATATAAATGCAAGTATTTCTTTCTTTCATACTGTTTTTTTTAAAAAAACAAGTGCCTCATTGAAGCCCATGGGATTAAAGGGCAGTGACAAGGTGGATACAAAATTGTCTGCAAGACACAAAACAGAGCGTAGAAGTCAACGGTTGTTTTTCAGACTGCAGACAAGTATTCAGTGGTGTTCCCCAGGGGTATTAGGACCATTGCTCTTTTTGATATGTATTAATGACCTGGACTTGGGTATACAGGGCATAATTTCAAAGTTTGCAGATGACACAAAGCTTGGAAATGTAGTAAACAATGAGGAGGATAACAGCAGACTTCATGAGGGCATAGACAGACTGGTGAAATGTGCAGACACATGCGGGCTTATCAGAGGTTAAAAAGCAAAAAATCTGAAACAGGAACCCGCCCACTTCTGGTTTTACTTGAGGCGGGGCGAGGGGCGGGCAACCAATCCGCTTGCGGGAAGCAGGTTGGCTATTTAAATATTATAATGAGGCTGCCTGCATTTATTTTAACAGTCATTCTATTTTTAACTCAATTCGGCCAAGTTTCCCAGGCCTCGGGAAACCTGGCAGCTGCAAGGAGATAAGAAGAGCTTAATCCATAAGGTAAGTGCTTGTGCACCAGGAGGAGCAGAAGTGTTTATTCCAGGCCCAAAAAAGTACCCAGTAATCCCCCACCATCGGATCCCCTGACCACCAACGCCCCCCCCTCCTCCCCACCGCCAATCACCATTGGACTACTTGCCCAACCATCACCACCGGACTTCCCCTCCTGCAGTCGGGACTTTTCCCCCACAATATGTACACGCAGCCGCAATCGGGAACCCCCACCTCACCTCTCGCAATCAGAACCCCCTGCACAATCTCTCTCACTCGCCAATACACCTACTTGCTCTCTTAGGCTTTGGCCTTGTGAAGCAGGCTTCCCACCAGAAAGGCGTCTAGCCTGTCAATCAGGCAGCCTGTGGGCGGGAATCCGACATAAAAATATTTAAAGAGGCCCTGCAATTAAAAACTGCAGGATATTCGGGAAACCCTTTCTTTTGGTTTCCCAACCTCAACAGCCTCATCCCATGGAACTCACCTCCAGGCTAAAATCCTGGCTATAGAGTACAAAAGCAAGGAAATTATGCTGAACCTTTATAAATCACTAGTATTGTGTATTGTGTCCAATTCTGGGCACTACACTTTAGAAAGGACGTCATGCCTTGGAGAGGGTGCAAAGGAGATGATACAAAAGTCTGAAATGTAGGCAATTTGTAACAGACTTCAGGAGGGCATAGATAGACTGGTGAAGAGGACATAGACAGACTGGTGAAATGGGCAGACACATGGTAGATGAAATGTAATGTGAAGTGATACATTTTGGTAGGAAGATTGAGGAGACACAATATGAACTAAATGGTACAATTTTGAAAGGGGTGCAGGAACAGAGCTCTGCGGGTGTACGTACACAAATCTTTGAAGATGGCAATACAAGTTGAGAAGACTGTTATAAAAGCATGTTTTTTTTAAATGGAGGAGTAGAACTTTTATAAAACACTGGTTTGGCCTCAGCTGGAGTATTGTGTTCAATTCTGGGGACCCCACTTTAGGAAGGATGTCAAGGCCTTGGAGAGGGTGCAAAAGAGATTTATTAGAATGGTATCAAGGGTGAGGGACTTTAGTTAAATGGAGAGACTGGAGAATATGGGGTGGTTCAAAATCATGAATGGTTTTGATAGAGTTGATAGGGAGAAACTGTTTCCAGTGGCAGAAGGGTCAGTAACCAAAAAACACTGATTTAAAATAATTGGAAAGAACCAGAGGCAACATGATGAAACATTTCTTTACACAGTGAGTTATGATGATCTGGAATGTGATGGAAGCAGTTTCAATAGTAACTTTGAAAAGGAAATTGGATTTCTACAAAAAATGGAAAAAATTTGCAGGTCTATGGGGATAAGCAGGATGGAACTAATTGGTAACTCCTTCAGAGAGCCACCATCGGCAAAATGGGCCAAATGGCCTCCTTGTGTGTTGCATAATTCTATGATTACAACTGCAAGTAACAAATTTGTTAACATTCATTAAAAGAAAACTTGGGGCTGACATTGCTTTGTTTGACTATTTTCACAAAACATGAGCAAAATCACAGCAGCTTGAGGCATTTCTAAAGACAAATTGAGAAATATAATTTTTATAAACACCAACTAAAAAAGTAGCATTTGCAATAATGATCTTTTCAGCCTTCGGAATCAGCTAACAAACATTTGAGCCGTTAAATGTTTCCAAAATAGAGAATCCAGTTATAGTGCACAATTCCTTTATGGCTGCAGTGAAAATGTTTATTTAGCAATGAGGCCTAATACATGCTAGTTTACCAATAATGGCCTGATGGAAGCACAGTTTTGGTAGGAGAAGCCAACTCAAATGGGTGCAAAAAAGGTATGAAGCTTGGAAATATGTTATAGATGGGATAAACACTGTCTGTCTAGAAGTAGGTCTAATAACTTAGAACAGAAAGGCAATACATGAATAGAAACACAGGGTATATATATATATATCTGACAGAAAATTGCTGCTGTTAAATATATATAGGCAAAAATCAATGTGCAAACTGAGAAATGTTAACAAGAATAAAGTGAGGTATTAATAAAAAAAGCGATCTTACCAGGGTTTTGTACGACACTGCTGTATTTTCTTGAAGGCACATGGAAAATACATAAATAAAATTTTCAGCCATACAAGTAGGAACAATTCAATTGAAGCAGCATTAGACTCAGTGGTAGCATTCCTGCTTCTATGTCAAAAGGTTGAGAGATCAAGCCCCATTCCAAAACTCAAGCACATAATCAAGGTTAACACTCCATTGTAACGCTGAGGGAGTGCTGTATTGTCAGTGCCATCTTTCAGATTGAGATGTTATACCGAAGCCCAATCCCTGATCAGAGTGGTGCAAAAGCTCCCAGCGCACAACTTGAAGAGGAATTTCCTTGCTGTGAACAGAGGTGTCCCCGAGGGTCAGAGCTGGGATCACTGCTCTTCGCAGTATACATATATTTGACAGGTACAGTGGGCATAGTATCATAATTGGCAGATGGCACAAAAATAGGGACTGGGGCTAACTGTGAAGTGGGTATAGGAAAAGGCAAGGGAATAGGATCGTGACTAATTACTTATCTCTTTTAGAGAGTTGGCACTGGCACAATGGACTGAATGGCTTCCTTCTGTGCTGTAAAATTCTATGATTTTATTCTACAAGCAAAACTGCTATCATGAAGTTATGAATATATTTACTATGCATTTGGTATTACTGGAGCATTATCGTACTTTCCTTACTTATCTAAAGCTTGGAAATTACTCTCAATCTTTTGCTTTCAAATGAGCCAATGGAAAACAACAATATTCTTTCAAATCTTTCAATAGTAATATTTTTGTACAATGTAATATTGAATAGGAATATTATTTATTCAATGTCATTGGACTAAGATTATAATCCAATTTGTGATTGAATAATTCACAGTAAGGTTTTTTCCACTCATGAATATACAACTGTATTCATCAACATCCTACATGATCCCCAAAATGATCAATCACCAAATTATTTCACCTACCAGGTATATGTACAATTCAGTATTGCAAACTCAGCTGTAATTGAACATGTAGGTGTGTATGTACATCATCGTTATCCTGTTTACTCATACATTCATATAGAATCATAGAATGATACAATATAGAAGGAGGCCGTTTGGCTCACTGTGTCTGTGCTAGCTCTTTGAAAGAGCTATCCAATTAGTCACATTCCCCCTGCTCTTTCCCAATAGCAAGTATTTTCAAGTATTTGTCCAATTCCCTTTTGAAAGTTATTATTGAATCTCCTTCCACCACTCTTTCAGGCAGTGCATTCCAGAGCATAACAATTCATTGAGGGCCCAAATTTCAGTTGAGGATTAGAACGGCGCACCTCTGAGAGATCCGCCGATTTCCTGGAATAAAAGGCGCGCCTGTTTCTTACCTTGCTATTCTCGACTTTCATGAGGCCTCCTGTGGCCTCGGCGCAGTGTAACAGCAACAGCGGGGGGGGGGGGGGGTGGAGCTACAGCCCTGCGCCTTAAAGACTGCCAGCAGCTGCGCGCGTGCGCAGTGGAGTCTGCGTGCATGTGCAGTAGCTCCTGGCTCCCAGATTCTGTGTGCGTGTGCTGCAGGCTGTGTGGGAGGGGCCCGAAGCATGCCGCCCCTAGCCCTGGCCGAATGGGCTCCTGGAGCGGGTGACCGGCTATGCGGAGGAGAAGGAGATCCTGAGCTCGGACCTGGAGACGGCAAACAAGAAAGGGAGAAGGAGCTGGCAAGTGACCATCAAGAAGGAAGATGTCGATTGCTCTCACTGACTCGGAGATGTTCGGAAGGGCAGGGGTAGCAGGACAGCAAAGAGATTGGGGGCAAGACATGAGTAGCATGGGACCTGGGCAGGCTCATCTGTTTAATGTTGCTCCCTCCCCCACCCTCTCCCTCCCCCCCCCTCCCCCCCTCCCGGCTGCGCTCAGGACCTTCTCCCTGACAGAGTGGCCTGCCATTGCTTGCTGCCTGCGTGTATGGGCTGCGTGTGTTTGCTGCTCTGTGCGCTCCTGGAGGGCTCCCGGTGCTCCCGAACGGGTAGGTGAGGTCGGAACTTTTAATTTATTATTTATTGATTTATTATTTTTTATTCATTGATTTATTGATTGATTTATTATTGATGATGGTTCTTTATTTTTTTAAAGTGAAGGTGTTTAGTGCTCTCTCTTCCCTCCCCCCCATCCTTCCCCACACCCCCCATCTCTGGCTAGCTGCGCTGATTTCTTAACTCTACACAAGGTTTTTCGTGGCATACAAAAGTGGACACTTACTCCGTTCTAAGTTAGGGTGGAGTAACTTTTCGCAGTCTAAACTTGCAAAACAGGGCTAAGTGACTGGACACGCCCCCTTTTGGAAAAAAAACTGAACTAAAATGAAACTAAACTAACTCACTGAAACTGGAGCAAACTAAATATGGAGAATTGCAATTTCTAGGATACTGCAAAAAAAACTAGTTGCTCCAAAAAAATAGGAGCAAATCCAGTTGAAACTTGGACCTTGCGTCTCTGGCTCTTTTGCCAATTACCTTAAGTCTGTGTCCTCTAGTTGCCGACCATTCCGCCACTGGAAACATTTCTCCTTATTTACTCTATCCAACCCATTCATATTTTTGAACACCTCTATCGACTCTTCCCTTATCCCTCTCTGCTCCAAAGAGAACAATTCCAGTTTCTCTAGTCTCTCCACATAACTGGTCTTTCGACCCTGATACCATTCTAGTAAATCTCCTCTGCACCATTTCTAAGGCCTTGACATCCTTCCTAAAGTGTGTGCCCAGAATTGCCAAGAACTGCAGTCCTGCGACAGTTGGAGCTGGTGCTCTCCACTCTCTCTCCTGCGACAGTTGGAACTGGTGCTCTCCACTCTCCCGTCCTGTGACAGTTGGTGCTGGTGCTCTCCACTCTCCCGTCCTGTGACAGTTTGAACTGGTGCTCTCCACTCTCTGTCCTGTGACAGTGGGAACTGGTGCTCTCCACTCTCTCTCCTGCGATGGTTGGAACTGGTGCTCTCCACTCTCTCTCCTGTGACAGTGGGGGCTGGTGCTCTCCACTCTCCCATCCAGTGACAGTTTGAACTGGTGCTCTCCACTCTCTCTCCTGTGACAGTGGGAACTGGTGCTCTCCACTCTCTCCCCTGCGACGGTTGGAACTGGTGCTCTCCACTCTCTCTCCTGTGACGGTGGGGGTTGGTGCTCTCCACTCTCCCGTCCTGTGACAGTTGGAACTGGTGCTCTCCACTCTCCCGTCCTGCGACAGTTGGTGCTGGTGCTCTCCACTCTCCCGTCCTGTGACAGTTTGAACTGGTGCTCTCCAGGCTCCCGTTGGTGTGGAAGGGAGGGCTTTAGTTTCCTGAACAATTGGGACCGCTTCTGGGGAAGGTGGGACCTGTACAAGTCGGACAGGTTACACCTCAACAGAGATGGGACCAATGTTCTCGCGGGTGGTTTTGATAGTACGGTTGGGAGGACTTTAAACTAGCTTGGCAGGGGCATGGGAACCCAGGAGAGGGCACTGAACTAGTTAGAGTGGATGAGAGCTCAGATGAACAGAACCCCAAGAAAGAGTGCAAAAGGCAGGAGGCAACAGAGCAGAGTAGCACTGGGGTAAGTGTAAACCACAAGGTGATAGGAAGGGACAATATGTATGAATATAAAGGGGCTGCAGGAGGGGTTAAAACTAAAAATCATGGTTTAAAAACTAGTATTAAAACACTCTACCTAAACGCACGCAGCATTCGAAATAAAGTAAATGAGTTGACGGCACAAATCATTACAAATGGGTATGATTTGGTGGCCATTACAGAAACGTGGTTGCAGGGTGGCCAAGACTGGGAATTAAACATACAGGGATATCTGACAATTCGGAAAGATAGACAAGAAGGGAAAGGAGGTGGGGTAGCTCTGTTAATAAAGGATGATATCAGGGCAGTTGTGAGAGACGATATTGGCTCTAATGAACAAAATGTTGAATCATTGTGGGTGGATTTTAGAGATAGTAAGGGGAAAAAGTCACTGGTGGGCGTAGTTTATAGGCCCCCAAATAATAACTTCACGGTGGGGCGGACAATAATCAAGGGAATAATGGAGGCATGTGAAAAAGGAATGGCAGTAATCATGGGGGATTTTAACCTACATATCGATTGGTCAAATCAAATCGCACGGGGTAGCCTTGAGGAGGAATTCATAGAATGCATACGGGATTGTTTCTTAGAACAGTATGTTACAGAACCTACAAGGGAGCAAGCTATCTTAGATCTGATCCTGTGTAATGAGACAGGAATAATAAACGATCTCCTAGTAAAAGATCTCTCGGAATGAGTGATCACAGTATGGTTGAATTTGTAATACAGATTAAGGGTGAGGAAGTAGTGTCTCAAACGAGCATACTATGCTTAAACAAAGGGGACTACAGTGGGATGAGGGCAGAGTTGGCTAAAGTAGACTGGGAACACAGATTAAACGGTGGCACAATTGAGGAACAGTGGAGGACTTTTAAGGAGCTCTTTCATAGTGCTCAACAAAAATATATTCCAGTGAAAAAGAAGGGCGGTAAGAGAAGGGATAACCAGCCGTGGATAACCAAGGAAATAAAGTAGAGTATCAAATTAAAAACCAATGCGTATAAGGTGGCCAAGGTTAGTGGGAAAATAGTAGATTGGGAAAATTTTAAACGACAGCAAAGAATGACTAAGAACGCAATAAAGAAGGAAAGATAGATTACGAATGTAAACTTGCGCAAAACATAAAAACAGATAGTAAAAGCTTTTACCGATATATAAAACGGAAAAGAGTGACTGAAGTAAATGTTGGTCCCTTAGAAGATGAGAAAGGGGATTTAATAATGGGAAATGTGGAAATGGCTGAGACCTTAAACAATTATTTTGCTTCGGTCTTCACAGTGGAAGACACAAAAACCATGCCAAAATTGCTGGTCACGGGAATGTGGGAAGGGAGGACCTTAAAACAATCACTATCACTAGGGGGGAAGTGCTGGACAGGCTAATGGGACTCAAGGTAGACAAGTCCCCTGGTCCTGATGAAATACATCCCAGGGTATTAAAAGAGATGGCGGAAGTTATAACAGATGCATTCGTTATAAACTACCAAAATTCTCTGGACTCTGGGGCGGTGCCATCGGATTGGAAAGCAGCTAATGTAACGCCTCTGTTTAAAAAAGGGGCCAGACAAAAGGCAGGTAACTATAGGCCGGTTAGTTTAACATCTGTAGTGGGGAAAATGCTTGAAGCTATCATTAAGGAAGAAATAGCGGGACATCTAGATAGGAATAGTGCAATCAAGCAGACGCAACATGGATTCATGAAGGGGAAATCATATTTAACTAATTTACTGGAATTCTTTGAGGATATAACGAGCATGGTGGATAGAGGTGTACCGATGGATGTGGTGTATTTAGATTTCCAAAAGACATTCGATAAGGTGCCACACAAAAGGTTGCTGCAGAAGATAGAGGTACGCGGAGTCAGAGGAAATGTATTAGCATGGATAGAGAATTGGCTGGCTAACAGAAAGCAGAGAGTCCGGATAAATGGGTCCTTTTCAGGTTGGAAATCGGTGGTTAGTGGTTGCCACAGGGATCGGTGCTGGGACCACAACTGTTTACAATATACATAGATGAGCTGAAGAGGGGACAGAATGTAGTGTAACAAAATTTGCAGATGGCACAAAGATTAGTGGGAAAGCGGGTTCTGTAGAGGACACAGAGAGGCTGCAAAGAGATTTAGATAGGTTAAGCAAATGGACTAAGGTTTGGCAGATGGAATACAATGTCGGAAAATGTGAGGTCATCCACCTTGGGAATAAAAACAGTAAAAGGGAATATTATTTGAATGGGAAGAAATTACAACATGCTGCAGTGCAGAAGGACCTTGTGCGTGAATCCCAAAAAGTTAGTTTGCAGGTGCAGCAGGTAATCAGGATGGCGAATGGAATGTTGGCCTTCATTGCGAGAGGGATGGAGTACAATAGCAGGGAGGTCCTGCTGCAACTGTACAGGGTATTGGTGAAGCCGCACCTGGAGTACTGTGTGCAGTTTTGGTCACCTTACTTAAGGAAGGATATACTAGCTTTGGAAGGGGTACAGAGACGATTCACTAGGCTGATTCCGGAGATGAGGGGGTTACCTTATGATGATAGATTGAGTAGACTGGGTCTTTACTCGTTGGAGTTCAGAAGGATGAGGGGTGATCTTATAGAAACATTTAAAATAATGAAGGGGATAGACAGGATAGAGGCAGAGAGGTTGTTTCCACTGGTTGGGGAGACTAGAACTAGGGGGCACAGCCTCAAAATACGGGGGAGCCAATTTAAAACCGAGTTGAGAAGGAATTTCTTCTCCCAGAGGGTTGTGAATCTGTGGAATTCTCTACCCAAGGAAGCAGTTGAGGCTAGCTCATTGAATGTATTCAAATCACAGATAGATAGATTTTTAACCAATAAGGGAATTAAGGGTTATGGGGAGCGGGCGGGTAAATGGAGCTGAGTCCACGGCCAGATCAGCCGTGATCTTGTTGGGTGGCGGAGCAGGCTCAAGGGGCTAGATGGCCTATTCCTGTTCCTAATTCTTATGTTCTTATGTTCTATGGAGGAACAAGAACTGGAAGACAGAGAAGGCAGTGATGCTGAAGACACAATGCCCCATTACTCGATTTCACACTCGCAGCCACCAGCTCAGATACTGACACTCCGTGTACTTTAGAGGATAGCTTAGATGTGGGATGTGCACATGGTGAGACACTGGGTATGAGTGGCCTGCAGCCAGGGCAGGGGACAAAGTTATAGCAGGTGCCAGCTCCCTGGAGGGTGATGCCGCACATGAGTTCTGCTGCAGAGGACTCAAATGAGCACTTCGAAGAGGCAGGCTACAGATGGCATCTGGCGCGGCCTGCACCAGAAGTGTACGCACGTGGCGCGGATGGCATTTTGGACCCGAATTGGCACCCATAGCGCCCAAATTTTGTGGCCCATGTCTTAGAAAGCTAAGGATCACATAATGCTTTTTTAACAGCCTTCTCCACTTGTCCTGCCACCTTCAAAACCTTGTGTACTTACACCCCCAGGTGTCTCTGTTCCTGCACTCCCTTCAAAATTGTATTGCGTTTCCTCATTCTTCCTACTAAAATGTATCACTTCACACTTCTCTGCGTTAAATTTTATCTGCCATGTATTTGCCCATTTCACCAGTCTATATCCTCCTGAAGACTGTCCTTCTCACCGTTTACTTCATTTCCGAGTTGGGTGTCATCTGTAAACTTTGAAATTATGCCCTATATACCCAAGTCCTGATCATTAATATGTATCAAAAAGCGCCAGGGTCCCAACACTGACACCTGGGGGACACCACATCGTACTTCCCTCTAGTGTGAAAAACAACCGTTCAACACTACTCTCTGCATTCAATCCCTTAGCTAATTTCGTATCCAAGCAGCCACAAGTCTATTATGTGATACTTTATCAAATGCCTTTTGAAAGTCCATATACACAACATTAATACCCTCATCCACCCTCTCCATTAGTTCATCAAAGAACTCAATCAAGTTACTAAAATACGATTTGCCTATAACAAATCCGTGCTGGTTTTCATGCATTAGCCCATATTTTGCCAATTCATTTTGTCCCGGATTAATGTCTCTAAAAGTTTCCCCAACGCCAACGTTCGGCTGACTGGCCTGTAATTTCCGTGCATATACCTCTCCCCTTTTTGAACAGGAGAGTAACATTTGCAATCCTCCAGTCCTCTGGCATCACTCCCAGTATATATTAAGATAATTGAAGTCCCCCATTATAACTACTCTAAAGTTCTTGCATCTTTCAACAGTTTGCCTGCAAATTTGCTCTTCTATCTCCTTCCCACTATTTGGTTGCCTGTAATATAAACCAAGCAGCGTAATAGTTCCTCTGTTGTTTCTTAATTCTAACGAAATAGATTTTGTATTTGAACCCTCAAGTACATCAAGTGCTGTAATAGTAACCTACCTCCTTTTTTTACTTCATCATCTTTCCTCAATACATTGTAGGCAGGAATATTAATTGCCCATTCCTCCTTGTTTTGAGCCAGGTGCAAGGAGCCTGCAGCTCACCAACCTTATTTACCACTGAAGGGCTGCAAAATTCGTGGGAGAACCACCCAGTGTTTGGACTCAATGGAAAGGAAATTTAATTTGGAACTATCTATCAGAAAGTTTGAGATTCTAAAGTGCACATGGAAAAAACTATGAACTTTAATCGTATTTGGGATTTTACAAAGCAGATTGAGTTTGTGTGAGCAGGGCTAAGAACTAAAGGAACTATCCTTCAAAGAAGCCAGTTTTGAGTATTGATGCTGTCTGGGGTATTGAAACTAAAGCAAATTGTCTGGAGAATTGTGGATACTCGAAAATCCTTCTCCCCAGGAGACATTAACATAACAACAATTAACCCAGAGATAGCTAACCATCACCTTGATCTGGAAAACCATTCCAGCCCATACATAATGACAATGGAACATCCAGCCTGCATGAAAACCCCAAGCACAGACAGACACTGCAAATACCAAAGCTAATATTTCCATCAAGAAACAGATTTAGAAGATCGACACATCCCTAACATTTAATGAGCCCGCCAAAATAGGACAAAGAAATATCAAGCCCGCCAAAATTAAACAAAGAATCGGGGCTGATTTGGCGTGAAGATTAGAACAGCTCCAAAAGTATAACTGGGCCCTGGTTTAACAAAGGACATGCAATGCTTATGCTTTTGCTTCAGAAGACACTGCTAGGGACGCTTAGCAGAAAGTATGCACACAGCAGCAGAGCATGGAGGATCAAGAAGGGAGAAAGATCACCGCAGCAATTTTAACTAGCTTCTCCAGCCTCGACGTCCTGAAATCGGAAAAGGAAGGAAGAACATCACCATCATGGCAGCAACCGACCACAGCCAACGTGGTACCACTAAAAACATCGCGATCGACCAACTTCGAAACAAAACTCCGCAAGGAAGAAACCGAAGAAGCCGAAGAATCGAAAGTTTCCATTCTATAACCTAGGCCTGACTACCAACAGGTGAAAACGTTACCGAAAGAGACTTTGAACCTATTTCTAACGAAGGAAAGTGGGTACTTACCCCATAAGTCCAAAACGTGCCCTATCGCATCAGCGTACACCACCCAACTGAAGATTGCACAGTAAGAAGTCTTCTACGACGTTCGGGGTACGGCATGCAGAACCTACAGAATTCAGCAAACCCCGAAATCGCGAACCACCGCCAACTACCAGTAAAGGATTGGTGAGCATAGTCCCTGTTTGCCCTGGAGTTTAATCTAGTCAGTGTTAGGCATTGGGAGGTGGGAGATGTATTATTCACTGTAACCCCTTTGAATGTGTGATGTACTGTTCTTTACTTGAGTGATTATAAGTTTGACATTGTATTTTCTTGCCTTTAATAAAATCAAAGTTCTTTTGCACCAAACCAGTTGTCTCTTGCACTTCATCACATCCCCCAAATAAATCCAGAGTCGAGAACCCAGGGAGTGGGAGCGATTTGAACCGCTCAGAAGGTCAGAGGTGAACCTGACCCCACACACCACCCCCTACACCACGCTCCGGGCATTTACACACATGTACTCCAAAACCATATTAGACTGCCTCGCATTTCTCCCATCTTATCCCTCATATTTCTGAATTACTCTTTATTCTAATGCTGTTTGTGTACAGAGGGTTGGGAGAGACATTGTATCTCCTCTCTAATGCTTCATCCTGGTGCCTCTACCCCTGTCAAAATTAGGTTAATCCCTCCCCCACAGCACAAATTAATCTCTCTGCAAGGACATTTGTCTCAGCCCTGTTGAGGTGCAACACATCCATCTTGTACAGGTTCCTGCTGGCTCAGAACTGGTCTCAATGCCCCAGGAATCTGAAGTATTCCCTCCTGCACCATTTCTCCAGCCACACATTAATCTGTCTTATTGTACTATTCCTGCACTCACCAGCACGTGTCATTCAATTTAACAATTGGAACCCTAACAGTGTGATTCCTTATTAGGACTGCCTATGATGATGATGATGATGATGATGACTGATAATTCCTTCAAATTATCCCCAAAGTGATTGACCAAGGAATATAAAAATGTACTATGTTTAATTCATGTTCGCGAATTTTGTTACAATTATTCCATGGTAACTCACCCTTTTCAGAAGTAGGTGATAAGTATTTGAGGTAATAGTGCTGTTTCTTTCCAGTTTCATCAATAATATGCAGCTGGTCTAATGCATATTTTGCCTAAAATTTAAAACAAAATGATCAGTCTTTCATTAACACTATCACAACTGTTTCTCAATGCAATATGCTCTTTTTAATACTATTTTGAATATACTGCTGTTTTTGATTGGCTCCAAAATAGCAATGTATAAAGTCTCCCAATATATTCGGCTTCCCCATGTGATGAGTTTTTGGCTGTTTCACTTTGGATCAGAAGGGGTGTGGCCACTCAAAAGAATCAGAGCAGAATCCAGAAGAGCACAGACTTAACTGACAACATGTCTGATCCTGGCTTGGGGATTAGGTGAAGTAGGTGCCCGTCAGCAAACAATATACAGGAGAAACTACAGTAGATTGCTGTCAGTGAGGTGTCGCCTTGTCGAAAAAGGATTTGGATTAAAGAGGCCTCATTGTGGTTCCATTATAGGGAGTAGTCTTTTTGCGGTATCAGAAAAAGCAAACCAAAAGAAATAGCACTGAATCACAGCAGCTGCTGAGGCAGCCAGGCAAGTTGTGAAATGGACTAATAGCAGAGTGGACAAGGGATGGGAGATAAGACACAAGGGGATTCTGGGATATTTTAGTCCCTGTGCAAACCTCTGGAAACTAGTGCAAACCAAAGGTAGGTGTCTATAAAACACAGGAAAATTGTTACATCTAACAATTCTATAACCACAGAGTTATGGAGGATCCATATGGTAAGACACTCCAAACTATAATTACAATAATGCTATTGTCGAACTAAGGAAACACAGACAATATCAAATGGAGGTTTCTACACAAATACAAATTTGCTGTCCTACAACTATATGTCCACCTGTTTGGTACTGACAGTTGGCGAGGAGTTGTGAATCTTTGGAATTCTCTACCCCAGAGAGCTGTGGATGCCAAGTCGCTGAGTATATTCAAGACAGAGATCGATGGATTTTTGGATACTAAGGGAATCAAAGGATATGGGCATAGTGCAGGAAGGTGAAGTTGAGGTAGAAGATCAGTCATGATCTTATTGAATGATGGAGCAGCTCTAAGGGCCAAATGGCCTACTCCTGCTCCTATTTCTTATGTTGCTATGACTTGTACCAGGTCATAGTTCTGTAGACACTAGTGGCTCTCTGCTACCTTGTTCAAGAACTCAGTTTTCATATACATGAGCCTGGTTAGTGAGTACTGCTATGCTATTGAACTGTAGGAGCAATCATACTTGACCTTAATGCTATCCTCAACGAATGCCCACACACACACTTAGGAATCTGCAGTAGTAATCTTGAACCAATCTTTCCCTCCTTGGCCAAATGATGCTGGGGCTGATTTTCCTGGCGTCCCCTGTCCCATAGCTGGACAGAATGTCTATCCCCAGGCGTGCTCGTATTTCCTGTCATGAGTCATTAATATGGCCTGTGGGCACTCTCGGCACAAACATGCACCCTGGCCAGATCTCCACTTGAAATATCGGTACACATTTGAGTGCAGCCTCTTAGATCTGCAGGTTTACCAGATCAGGGCCTTCTGGCTGTTGATGAACCCGATTACCTCTAAACATCCTGGAGATGGGGGAAGGAGTATGTGGGAAAAAAACAAAAATTTCAATTTACCTGCCAGTCCTCAGGTAAGTTGAAATTTTACTTCTTTCCACTTTCATGCTCCCAGGATTCCTGCAGACCCTCTAGCCCAGCCAATGAGGTACCTAGTGAGTGGAATCCCAGGAAAATGAAGTGAGGCCTGGGGAAATTGCTGCCACAACATTTGCTTCTGTGCAGGTGAGGACCCAGACTCGTTGTTTCCACCCACTTGCTTGATCTTTGTGCCTGGGGAAATGACATTCCACAGCGGTCAACAAAACCAACCCACTGGTGCCAGTTGTATCACCAGCTGATATGTAACTCCTATCCTAGTGACTAAATGTACCAGATTCTCTGAATGGTGTATACATAGATTATATTTTATTGTAATAGGGCCTATGATCAGATTCTTACCACAGTAGGTATTTTGATGATCATTTCCATGAGACATGAGTATCCTGAGTTGTCTTCCACTGTGGCACTAGCTCCCAACTTCAGTAACATCATAGCTGCCCTACTATAACCTTCATCAGTAAAGATAAATCTTAAGTCATTCAGAATTCAAATTCATTCACAACCAAATGATAGTCTAGTAAGCACCATCAAATTTGCAATTTATGGTGTGTTCACCTTACATGTGTAACAATAAAAAAATTTTACATAAGCACTTTAAAATTGTAATATTCTCCCAGGATTAATTCCTGGGAGTGTTCCAACTATTTTGGTAGAATGTTAATTCAAGTGCCCCCTTTAGTAAGGGCACAAAAGCCCCTGGGAGTGTTACAATAATTGTAGGCCTCTTCACAAGCTTGTAAGTATAGTTTGTAAGATAATGCAGATGTAAGATGACAGGAAAATTTTATTGGCTAACTCATGGAGAACAATGAACTTCTATTTTATATCAACAACTTCCAGGTATCAAGACAACAAACATAATGTTGACTGTAGTTGGGAGATTTAGCGCTTCTACTACAAAGAGAAGGATTGTCAAATTATCTCTGTGTCTTTTTCTATTTCACTCAACCAAGCCCTCATTCTCTCAAACCCCTTTCACACCCAACCTCTCACCTTGCGTTCCCAACTACCTTCTCAACCCCTTCTCCCACCACCTCTCCCCCCGCCTCCCCCCCATTCCCCCAACCTCTGGCCCCTTCATGTCTCAACCATTCTCCCTCTTAACCACCTCTGCTCTATCTCAATCTTCACCCCTCTTTTTCTCTTAGCCCCTCCTTCTCTCTACCCTCTCATTCTCCCAACTTTCATACCCTCTCTTTATCTCAACCTCACTATCTCAATTCCTTTTCTCTGAACCCCCTCTTTCTCAAACAGCTCAACTCCACTTTGTGTCTCGGCCCCACTCTCTCACTTCCCTTCTCCCCCTCCTACATACTCCCCACCCCGCCTTTACCCTCACACTCTCTCTGTTCTTACAATATTTCCCTCTCGTTTCTACCATCTCTCTATTACATGTAATTAGTAAACTGTCTTTTTTTTTCTCACTTCCACACAGGCATTGACATAGCCGCTTGAAAACAAACTTTATATAAATTTTAACTCTTTATAAATTTTAAGCTTTTGAAATGTGGGCCTGGTTTTAAAGGAGGGAGGGACAGATACGGTGTACATGACAGCCACAACCGTGCAGACTCTGGACGCAATTGGTGGGGAGGAAGGGCATTCTGGATGCGTCTGGGTGAGAGGAGGGGGGGCGGGGGGGGAGCTGAAGGGAAGCTGAAGGTAAGGGAGGCCCAAGGCTTTCTCGTGAGTAGTCGATATCATGACCCAGCGAGAAGGAAGCAGACTCACAGTGGGTAAGTCACTGTCATCATTTTAAATGTTCTCTGCCCGGTTTCTGCCAGGTGGTCTTGTTTTTTAAAATGTTCAAAGAAAAGGGACTGAGCAAATGTTGAAGAACTATGAATAAATATAGCATCAATATAACTAATTAAATGGTTCTGATTCATTCTGGGAAATTAGGAATACTGCACATATTTGGACTACTGAATTCCAATTCAGCTCTCAGAATCACAAATCTGAGCAAAAACTCCAAGCCCAGGACTATGGGATAGACTATGGTCTTCAAGATTAAACTTTAATGAAGTCATTAAAAGGCACAAAAGACACTACTTGACTTTAATCAATTGTTAAATACGTAATTTTGTGGATTTTTACTTTTTAGAAAAATATATATTTTGGGCATTAGAAATTTCAGTTACTAAGAAAAAATATGGCAGGTAAGAAAAACATTGAGAAAATATGAAAGCCTGGTGGCTAGATTAAATATGCCACTGGAAGATTGCATAATTTGTGTGGCAAATTTACATTGGCAAAACTCATAATAAATGTGGACATAGGATTTATATTGGAAAAGGCTAACAGAAAAAGTATGACAAAAATAGAAAGTCAAGTAGTGTGGACAGGAAATGCATTCAGATGTAAAATTTATAATACATTATATAGTTTTCCATTCTGGCCCAAAGCTATTGGGGATGAACATTTGAAGAGGGCTACATAAATCCTGGGGCACACCTGCCCAGAACCACCACCACTGACCCTGCCAAAGTTCCTGGGGTTAAGGAGAGCTCCTTTTATTTGACTATGAATGCAGGCATTCACACCACTAGGGGCACACCCATTTAATATGCCACAAACTGAGAGTGGTCAGTTGTGGAGAATGATGGGTCCCCCTCTTAAAAAACTTTAACCTACACCCTTTATAAAGGATTAAAACATTTGTTTTTCCATAATCCCCGTCTGGACCCCATGTGGGGCCCACTTTCGCCTATGACAGCTTGATACACCTAGTCTGTCATCCCTCTGGCCCCCTCTATGGCACTGACATTGCAAGAGGGGAGGGGGTGGGAATGGAGGCTCAATCTTTACAAGGCCCGCAAGATCCATGACATAAAGCTGGGATCTAGTATATCTGGGGTACCAACCTAACTCCTCCTCTTCTGGTGGAGTCCTGCCAGTGTTACTGAGGGACTGTGTTAAAAAGGCTATGGATTTTAGCTGCATTGAGTTTACATTTATGATCACATACACAGTTGGAACTACCACTCACATATATAACTAATTTTGTCAGTTCTTAATACAGCTAATATGTGAAAGAATATTAATCTTACCTAAGGAAGGAAAAGCAGCTCTGGAGCCAAAGATCTGCAGGTCACAATCTTAGTGAAATTGAACATGCTAATGCCCTCCCAACACGGGTCCTGCTAGAGTTTGAGGGGTCAGTTGAAAGGGGGGGGGCACCTAATTACCATGTGACAAGTGGGCATAAGAACTCCTCAAGATCTTTGGCACCTACCTGGTTACGTCATCAGAAATTCTGTTGTCTGCCACTCCCCCCACTAATCCAGCCATAACCTTCTGAGCAAGGAAACCAACCGACAAAATGTTTTTTTTATAATTCTTCAAGGGTCCAGATCACTTCCTTGACCTGGATCGCACCAGTGAGTCCATATCCACCTTTGTGGGGGCTGGTACACCTCCACTCACTTGGCATACTGGCCTTCACTGATGTGCCAGGAAATGCCAAAGTAGCGTCCCTGCCTCTGGCTCTGCCTCCTGGCTGTCATAAGCCTTTTGAGGGAAGGACAGAAGTTCTGCCCTATACAAGGCAAAACTTGAAATACTTGAAGAATTATAAGCTAAGCTTTATCAAAGCCTCCTTGATAAAGTGAACTGAACGTCAAGGGGAAATGGCTAGGTTCTCGTTTGTTGGAGATAGTCATTGTCTGGCACTTGTGTAGCATAAATGTTACTTGCCACTTATCAGCCCAAGGTTGGGTATTGTCCAGGGCTTCCTGCATATGGGCATGGACTGCTTCATTATCTGAGGAATTGCAAATGGAAGGGAACACTGTGCAATCATCAGCGAACAGAGCCATTCAGACCCTATGATGGAGGAAAGGTCAGTAATGAAGCTGCCGAAGATAGTTGGAACTGGGACGCTACATTTAGGGAATGGTAGCATAGTGGTTAAGTTATGGGACTAGTAATCCAGAGGCCTGGAACTAATAATCAGGAGACACAAGTTCAAATCCCACCATGGGAGCTGTGGAATTTAAATACAGTTAATTAAATAAATCTGGAATAAAAAAAACTAGTATCAGTAATGGTGACCATGAAACTACCAGATTGTCGTAAAAACCCATCTGGTTCACTAATGTCCTTGAGGGAATGAAATCTGCTGTCCTTAGCTGGTGAGGCCTATATGTGACAGCTCCGTTGGGCGGGCCACATCATCCGCATGCCCGACACAAGACTCCCAAAGCAAGCATTCCATTCGGAACTCCTACACGGCAGGCGAGCCCCAGCTAGGCAGAGGAACGTTTCAAGGACACCCTCAAAGCCTCCTTGATAAAAGTGCAACATCCCTACCGGCACCTGGGAATCCCTGGCCCAAGACCGCCCTGAGTGGAGGAAGAGCATCCGGGAGGGCGCTGAGCACCTCGAGTCTCGTCGCCGAGAGCATGCAGAAAACAAGCGCAGGCAGCGGAAGGAGCGTGCGGCAAATCAGCCACCCCACCCACCCTTTCCGCTAACGACTGTCTGTCCCACCTGTGACAGAGACTGTAATTCTCGCATTGGACTGTACAGTCACCTGAGAACTCACTTTTAGAGTAGAAGCAAGTCTTCCTCGATTTCGAGGGACTGCCTTTGATGATGATATGTGACTCCAGACCTACAGCAATGTGGTTGACTCTAAACTGCCCTCTGAAATGGTCTAGCAAGCCACTCAATTGTAACAAACTGCTACAAGAAAGAATAATAAGAATAAAACCGGACGGACCACCCGGCATCGATCTCGGCACTAGCTTCGGTCACGACAATGGCATCACCCAGCCCAGTCGACTAACATCTGGGAACTTGTGCCAAAATTTGGAGAGCTGACCCACAGACTAGTCAAGCAACAGCCTGACAGTCATACTCTCAGAATCGTACCTTTCAGCCAATGTCCCAGACTCCTCCATCACCATCGCTGGGTATGTCCTGTCCCACTGGCACCTGAGGTGGCGGCACAGTGGGAGGGAGTGGCCCTGGGAGTCCTCAACATTGACTCTGGACCCCCTGATTACCACTGACCGCTCTCCCTCAGCTGATGAATCAGTACTCATGTTGAACAGCATTTGAAAGAAGCACTGAGGGTAGCAAGGGCACAGAATGTACTCTGGGTGAGAGACTTCAATGACCCTCACTTAGAGTGGCTCGGTAGCACCACTACTGACCTAGCTGCCTGACTGGGCCTGCAGCAGGTGGTGAGAGAACCAATACGAGGGAAAAACCTACTTGACCTTGTCCTCACCAAGCTACATGTTGCAGATGCATCTGTCCATGACACCATTGGTAGCAGTGATCACCGTACAATCATTGTGGAGATGAAGTCCCATCTTCACACTGAGGACACCCTCATCGGGTTGTGCGGCACTACTACCGTGCTAAATGGAATAGATTCAGAACAGATCTAGCAGTTCAAAACTGGGCATCCATGAGGCGCTGTAGGCCATCAGCAGCAGCAAAATTGTATTCCATCACAATCTGTAACTTCATGGCCTGGCATATCCCTCACTCTACCATTACTATCATGCCAGGGGACCAATCCTGGTTCAGGAGCAGCATCAGGTGCATCTAAAAATGAGGTGCCAACCTGGGGAAGCTGCAATACAGGACTACATGCATGCTAAGTAGCGGAAGCAGCATGCTATAAACAGAGCTAGACGATCCCAGAATCAACGAGATCAAAGCTCTGCAGTCCTGTCACATCCAGTCATGAATGGTAGTGAACAATTAAACAACTAATGGGAGGAGGAGGCTCCATGAATATCCCCATCCTAAATGATGGCAAAGCCCAGCATGCAAATGCAAAAGACAAGGCTGAAGCGTTTGCAACCATCTTCAGCCAGAAGTGCCGAGTGGATGATGCATATTGGCCTCCTCCTGAGGTCCCCACCATCACAGAGGCCAGTTTTCAGCAAATTTGATTCACTCCACGTGATATCAAGGAGCAGCTGAGCACACTGGATATAGCAAAGGTAATGGAACTTGACAATATCCCGGTTGTCGTGCTGAAAACTTGTGTTCCAGAACTAGCCACGCCTCTAGCCAAGCTGTTTGAATACAGCTACAACACTGGCATCTACCCGACAATGTGGAAAACTGCCCAGGTATGTCCTGTTCACAAAAAGCAGGACAAATCCAATCCGGCCAATTACCACCCCATCAGTCTACTCTCAATCATCAGCAAAGTGATGGAAGGTGTCGCGACAGTGCTAGCAAACGGTACTTACGCACCAATAACCTGCTCACCGATGCTCAGTTTGGGTTCTGCTAGGACCACTTGGCTCCAGATCTTACTATAGCTTTGGTTCAAACATGGATAAAAGGGCTGAATTCCAGTGACGAGGTGAGAGTGACTGCCCTTGACATCAAGGCAGTATTTGCCCGTGTGTGGCATCAAGGAGCCCTAATAAAATTGAAGTCAATGGGAATCAGAGGAAAAACTCTCCACTGGCTAGAGTCATAGGGCCCAAGTTTCGGCCTCAGTTGCTCCTGATTTTTTGGAGCAACTGGTGTAGAACGGAGTATCTTAGAAATTAAAATACTCGGCATTTCGTTTGCTCCAGTTCTGGTCAGTTAGAACAGTTTCACTTTGGAACAGAATTTTTTTTTCAAAAGGGGGCGTGTCCGGCCACTTACGCCTGTTTTCAAAGTTTCGGCAGTGAAAACTTACTCCAAACTAACTTAGAATGGAGTAAGTGAAGATTTTTGTACGCTCGAAAAAACCTTGTCTACACTTTAGAAAATCAGGCGTAGGTTACAAATCAGGCGAAGGAATGGGGGGTGGGGGGGGTTTAAAGGGAAGTTTACAAACATTAAACACTTCAGTTTTGCAAATAAAGAGCCATCATCAATAATAAATGAAAAAAAAAATCAACCAATAAATCAATCAAAAAACATTAATAAGAAATAATTTTTTTTTTAATCAATAAATCAAATATTTTCTACTTACCGACTGCAGCACCGGGAGCCCTCCAACAGCGTGCTGGGATGCCACCCTCCAGTGTGTCTCTGTCAGTGTCTCTATCTCTCTGTCTGTCTGTGTGTGTCTCTCACTCTCTGTCTGTCAGTGTCTGTATTTCTGATAGCGAGGGGAGGAGGAGGAGGGGAGTAGAGGGAGAGAGGGGGCGCAGGGAGGGAGGCAGAGGGGGAGGGAGGGAAGGGGGAGGGATGGGAGAGAAGGGGGAGGGAAGGGGGTGAAGGGGAGAGAAGGGGGGGGAAGAGAAGGGGAAGGGGGGAGAGGAGAAGGGGAAAGGGGGGGGAGCGGAGAAGGGGAAAGGGGGAGAGGAGAAGGGGAAAGGGGGGAGAGGAGAAGGGGAAAGGGGGGAGAGGAGAAGGGGAAAGAGAAGGGGGGAAAGGAGAAGGGGGAAAGGAGAAAGGGGGGAAAATGAGAAGGGGGGAAAGAAGAAGGGGGGAAAGGAGAAGGGGGAAGGAGAAGGGGGGAAGGAGAAGGGGGGAAAAGGAGAAGGGGGAAAAGGAGATGGGGGAAAAGGAGAAAGGGGGGAAAGGAGAGTGGGGGGAAAGGAGAGGGAGTGGGGGGGGAAAGGAGAAGAGGGGGGGTGAGGCTGAACAGGCCGGGCTCGGCCGGGCCCAAGACTTCGGGCAGGGCCCGTCCCCAGCACCAGATTTACAGATTGGGTCGGGTCGGGTCCGGGGTCGGGAGCGCGGGTCGGGTCGGGGGGAACGCGGGTCGGGGTCGGGAGCGCGGGTCGGGTCGGGGGGACGGAGGGAGGTCGGTTCGGTTCGGAGGGAGAGGGAGGTCAGGTCGGGTGGAGTGGGGGGGGAGCGCGGGTCGGGTTGGGTCGGGTCGGAGGGAGGGAGAGGGAGGTCAGGTCTGGTGGGGGCGGGAGCGCAGGTTGGGTCCGGGTGGGGGGGTCGGGTCGGGGGGGGCTGGTGAGAGGGAGGTCGGTTCGGGTCGGGGGGGAGGGAAGGAGGGAGAGGGAGGTCAGGTCGGGTGGGGGGAGCACGGGTCCGGTCCGGTCCGGTCCGGGGGTGGGGGGAGCGGGAGTCGGGTCGGTGTCGGGGTCGGGGGCCGGGGAGTGGGGAGCGGGAGTTGAGTCGGGTCGGGAGGAAGCAGGAGCTGGACGTGGGAGGCACCTTATGCACACAGCCCCAGTGAGGCCATTCGGCCAGGGCTAGGGGCTGCGTGCTTCGGGCCCCTCCCACACAGTTTTGGGCGCCTGGAGCTACTGCACATGCGCGCCCACTGTAGCGCGCATGTGCAGAGGTCCCGCACTGTTTTCAGCGCAGGGACCTAGCTCCGCCCCCAACTGCTCGTGCTGCGCCGCGCCTGACTCAAGAGGACCAGCAGGGAGCCGGAGAATCTGTAAGTTTTTTTTAGGCGCACTTTGTGGCGCGAAAAACGGGCGTCCAGGTCGGGGCTGCGCCGTTCTAGGCACAGGACGGGAACATCGGGTCCTTCATTGAAACATCTGTGAACTCTTGTGGAAGCAAGTCATCCTCGTTCGAGGGACCGCCTATGAATGAATGACCTAGCACCAAGGAAGATGGTTGTGGTTGTTGGAGGTCAATCATCCCAGCCGCAGGACATCGCTGCAGGAGTTCCTCAGGGCAATGTCCGAGGCCCAATCATCTTCAGCTGCTTCATCAGTGACCTTCCCTCCATCATTAGGTCAGAAATGGGGATGTTTGTTGATGATTGCTTGGTGTTCAGTTCCATTCGCTATTCCTCAGAAAATGAAGCATTCCATGCCCACATGCAGCAAGATCTGGATGACATTCAGACTTGGGCTGATAAGTGGCAAGTAACATTAATGCCACACAAGTGTCAGGTAATTACCATCTCCAACAAACGAGAGTCTAACCACCTCCCTTTGATATTCAACAGCTTTACCATCGCCGAGTCCCCCACCCATCAACATCCCGGGGCCACCATTGACCAGAAACTTAACTGGATTAGCCACATAAATACCGTGGCAACAAGAGCAGGTCAGAGACTGTGTATTCTCCGGCGAGTGTCTCACCTCTTGACTCCCCAAAGCCTTTCCACCATCTACAAGGCACATGTCAGGAGTGTGATGGAATACTCTCCACTTGCCTGGATGAGTGCAGCTTCAGCAACATTCAAGAAGCTCGACACTGTAGTGTATGGTGAAAGAGTCAGACTGAACACTGTGAGCTCAAAGTGAAGTGTGACCTTAGTCTTTTATTGCAGGTCTCCAGTGCCTCTCCAACCTGTGAAGCCTCCTTAAATACTTGTGCTCCCAAGGGATTGTGGGATCCCTTGGGACTCCAGGGGATGAGCCCTCTGGTGGCTGTACAGAGTAAATACAAGTCCACATATATAACAACATTCCCCCCCCAAAGTCAATAGTGTAACTATTTACAATGTGAGTCGATCTGTGGCCCTTCTTACCTGGTTGATCGTCTCGGTGTGAAAGCTGGTGTTGTTGAATCATTTGTTGGGCCCTCGCTGGGCTGCTGTGCAGCTGGCCTTGCTGGGCTGCCTGGTGTGTTGGGCCCTGCAGGGCTGCTGTGAATGATCGGTTTTGCTTCGTGGTCAACTGTGGTGCCGGTTGCCACTGATGTGTATGTTGGGCGATCAAAAAAGGTAGGGTCCAAGGTGGGTTGCTCAGGATAGTCCGTGAATCTGAGTTTGATTTGGTCCAAATGTTTCAGGTGAATGAGTCCATTTGAAAGTTTGACCCGAAACACCCTGCTCCCCTCTTTGGCCACGACAGTGCCGGGAAGCCACTTGGGACCTTGTACATAATTTAATACAAATACAGGATCATTGATTTCAATCTCGCGTGACACATTTGCGCTATCATGGTATGCACTTTGTTGAAGCCGCTGCTCTCTACCTGTTGTAGATCAGGGTGAGAGCCTTGTCTTAAGTGCTCTTTTCATGAGCAGTTCAGCAGGTGGGATCCCAGTGAGTGAGTGTGGGCTCGTGTGGTAACTAACCAGGACTCTGGATAGGAGAGTCTGCAGTGAGCCTTCAGTTACCCTCTTCAAGCTTTGCTTGATAGTTTGCACTGCTCTCTCTACCTGACAATTGGATGCTGGTTTAAATTGGGCAGATGTGACATGTTTGATCCCGTTACGGGTCATGAATTCTTTGAACTCAGCACTGGTAAAACATGGCCTGTTGTCGCTCACCAGAACATCGGGTAAGCCGTGTGTGGCAAGCATAGCCCGCAGGCTTTCAGTAGTGGCAGCGGACGTGCTAGCCGACATTATCTCACATTTAATCCACTTGGAATACGCGTCTACAACCATAAGGAACATTTTACTCAAGAACGGGCCTGCATAGTCAACGTGTACACTAGGCCACAGTTTGGAGGGCCAAGATCATAAACTTAGCGGCGCCTCCCTGGATACATTGCTTAACTGCGAGCATGTATTACATCTGTGAACGCAGGGACTCGAAGTCCGCATCGATACCGGGCCACCACACGTGGGATCTGACTATCGCTTTCATCATTACGATGCCTGGGTGGGCACTGTGGAGGTTATTGATGAAGGTGTCTCTGCCCTTCTTGGGGACCACTACTCGATTGCCCCACAGAAGGCAGTCTGCCTGTATAGTCATTTCATCTTTACGCCACTGGAACGGCTTTATTTCTTCCTGCATTTCCACTGGGACACTGGACCAGCTCCCGTGAAGCACACAGCTTTTGACTAGAGATAATAAGGGGTCCTGGCTTGTCCAGGTTTTGATCTGCCGGGCAGTGACGGGTGACTGTTCACTCTCAAATGCTTACATAACCATGACTAAATCTGCGGGCTGCACCATGTCCACCCCCGTGGTGGGCAATGGCAGCCTACGGAGAACATCGGCAGTTTTCTGAGCCTGGCCTGTGGTGAATGGCGTAGTCGTATGTGGACAACGTGAGCGCCCATCTCTGGATGCAGGCCGATGCGTTGGTATTTATCCCTTTACTCTCGGAAAACAGGGATATAAGTGGCTCTGGTCAGTTTCCAATTCGAATTTTAGCCCAAACAGATATTGATGCATTTTCTTTAACACATAGACCCACGCTAACGCTTCTTTTTCAATCATGCTGTAGGCTCTCTCAGCCTTAGACAGACTCCTGGATGCATAAGCAACTGGTTGCAGTTTCCCAAAATCATTAGCTTGTTGCAATACACACAAGACACCATATGACGACGCATCACATACTAGTACCAAACACTTACATGGATCATACAACACAAGCAATTTGTTTGAGCATAACAATTTTCTCGCTTTTACAAAGGCATTTTCTTGGCTTTTGCCCCAAACCCATTCGCCCCCTTTTCACAGTAAGACATGTAGTGGTTCTAGCAGTGTGCTGAGACCCGGTAAGAAGTTATCAAAGTAGTTCAAGAGTCCCAGAAACGACCGCAGCTCCGTCACATTCTGTGGCCTCGGTGCGTTCTCGATTGCCTCCGTCTTCGCGTTAGTGGGCCTGATGCTGTCCGCCGCAATCCTCCTTCCCAAGAAGTCCACTTCAGGCACCAGGAAAACGCAGTTTGAGCGTTTTAACCTGAGCCCCACGCGGTTGAGTCGACTAAGAACCTCCTCCAGGTTCTGCAGGTGCTCGACTGTGTTCCGACCTGTGACTAAGATGTCGTCCTGGAAGACCACAGTGTGCGTGAGCGACTTCAGTAAACTTCCTATGTTTCTCTGGAATATCACCGCCACTGATTGGATTACAAATGGGCATCTGTTATAAACAAAAAGACCCTTGTGCGTGTTGATGTAGGTGAGGGCCTTCAATGATTCCTCCAGTTCCTGCGTCATGTAGGCTGAAGTCAGATCCAGCTTCGTGAACGTCTTTCCTCCTGCAAAGAGGTCGTCGGCCTTTGGTGGTGGGTATTGGTCCTGCAGGGAGAAACGATTGATAGTTACTTTGTAATCGCTACAGATTCTGACGGTGCTGTCTCCCTTGAGGACTGGGACAATAGGACTGGTCCACTTGCTGAACTCAATCGGTGCAATGATGCCCTCTCTTTGCAGCCGGTCTAGCTCGATCTCTACACTTTCTCTCATCATGTACGGTACTGCTCTCACTTTGTGCTGGATGGGTCGCGCCCCCGGAATTAGGTGGATCTTCACTTCTGTTTCTTAGAATTTCCCGATGCCTGGTTCGAACAGCGAAGGAAATTTGTTTAAAACCTGGGCACACGAAGTGTTGTCAGCGGGCGATAGCGCTCAGACGTCGTCCCAGTTCCAGCGTATCTTTCCCAGCCAGCTCCTGCCGAGCAGCGTGGGACCATCGCCCGGTACCACCCAGAGTGGCAGCTTGTGCACCGCTCCATTGTAGGAGATCTTTACGGTAGCATTGCTGATTACAGGAATCAGTTCTTTCGTGTAAGTTCTCAGTTTCATGCGAAGTGGAGTTAAGACTGGCCTCGAGGCCTTGTTGTGCCACAACCTTTTGAAAGTCTTTTTGCCCATGATGGACAGGCTCGTGCCCGTGTACAGCTCCATTGACACCGAGAGTCCATTTAGTTCAACATTCAGCATTATCGGGGGACAATTCGTGGTGAATGTGTGCACCCCATGTACCTCTGCCTCCTCTATCTGAGGCTCTGGTTTGTCGTGATCCTCCGTGGATCTGTCCTCCTCTGCAACATGGTAGTTTGCAGGTTTAACAGGCTTAGCAGCTCGCCTGCACACTCGTTGGAGGTGTCCCATTGTTCCACAGCCCTTGCAAACGTACTCTTTGAATCAGCATGAATGGAAATGATGATCACCCCCGCAGTGCCAACAAGGTGTTAATGGCCTTGATGGTGGACTCAGACATCTGCGGACGTGTAGCTGCAGGTATGTGTGACCTGCCCTGTATGTTACGATTCAAAAACAACATCACTTTGTTCACAGTACTTGTAGCGCACTTGTGTGCTGAGAGATTTGGTTCGTATTGTCACTGGTGGCAATGAACACCTGGGCTTTCGCTATGGTCTTACTAAAGGTTGGGGTCTCTACAGTCAAATGTTTGCGAAGTATGGTTTCGTGGCCAATGCCAAGTACGAAAAAGACTCTGAGCATGTGCTCCAAATATCCTTCAAATTTGCAATGTCCTCCAAGACGTCTTAGCTTAGCGACATAACTCGCCACTTCCTCACCTTCAGACCTTTTGTAGGTGTAGAACCGGTACCTCGCCATCAGAACGCTTTCCTTCGGGTTCAAATGCTCTCGGACCAGTGTGCACAAATCGTCGTACGGTTTCTCCGTGGGTTTCGCTGGAGTGAGCAGATTCTTCATGAGGCCATACGTTGGTACCCCACAGATGGTGAGGAGGATTGCCCTTCGTTTGGTAGCGCTCTCTTCCCCATCTAGCTTGTTGGCCACGAAGTATTGGTCGACTCGCTCCACAAAAGTTTCCCAATCATCTCCCTCCGAAAATTTCTCCAGGATGCTCACTGTTCTCTGCATCTTTGGGTTCGCTATCTGTATCTCGTCGCCAGTTTTAGTGTATGGAGAAAGAGTCAAACTGAACACTGTGAGCTCAAAGTGAAGTGTGACCGTAGTCTTTTATTGCAGGGCTCCAGAGTGCCTCTCCAACCTGCGAAGCCTCCTTAAATACCTGTCCTCCCAAGGGATTGTGGGATCCCTTGGGACTCCAGGGGATGAGCCCTCTGGTGGCTGTACAGAGTAAATACAAGTCCACATATATAACAGATACCATCCAGGACAAAGCAACCCGCTTGATTGACACCCCATCCACCACCTTCAACATTCATTCCCCTCCACCACCATCGCACCGTGGCTGCAGTGTATACCATCTATAAGATGCACTGCAGCAACTCACCATGGATTCTTTGGCAGCACCTCCCAAACCTGCGACCTCTTTACAGGCACATGGGAGCACCATCCCCTGCAACTTCCCCTCCAAGTTACACACCATCCAGACTTGGAACTATATCGCTGTTCCTTCATCATCGCAGGTCAAAGTCCTGGAACTCCCTCCCTAACAGCACAATGGGAGTATCGCAAGGACTGCAGCAGTTCAAGAAAGCACCTCACCACCACCTTCTCAAGGACAATAAGGGATGGGCAATAAATGCTGGCTTTGCCAGTGACGCCCACATTTCGAAACAAATTTTTAAAAAACCTGCAGCGATGTACTAGAGCGGAGAATGGTGCCTCTAACAACCAACAACCATCTTCCTAATGTGTGTGACACAAACACTCAACTTCAATTTTCAATTATGAAAGAACACAAATACACACTGGTTCAAAAATTCATCCCTCTTTCACTCACCATATGCAGCAGCGAAGAAGAGTGGTGTTCTATTTTTGAAGTCCTTGCAGTGAATAGTTGCGTGGTGATCATATAAGCATACAATAGCTTCCAAGGCATCATGTTTTGCTGCACAGTGCATTGGTGTCTGCAAGTCACCCACTGAAACTTGCTCTATGTTTGCTAAAAGAAATGTAATTATTACACGTTAATTATTATATCTTTCCAAGCTGACTAAAAATAACATAAGTATATCAGGACTCTTAATTTGCAGCAGGTTCAATGGCACCGTTTTGTCTGTCAGCTATGGCTCAGTTGGTAGCATCCTCGCATCTGAGTCAGAAGATTTTGAGTTCACAGTCCCACTCCAGAGACTTGAGCACAAAAATCTAGGTTGACACTCCAGTGCAGTACTGAGGGAGTGCTGCACTGTTGGAGGTGCCGTCTTTCGGATGAGACTTTAAACCGAGGCCCCATCTGCTCTCTCAGGTGGACATTAAAGATGCCGAGGCACTATTTCGAAGAAAAGCAGAGGAGTTATCCCCGGTGTCCTGGCCAATATTTATCCCTCAATCAACATCAATAGAAGAAAAACAAATTATCTGGTCATTATCACATTGTGGGAGCTTGCTGTGAGCAAATTGGCTGCTACATTTCCTACATTGCAACAGTGACTACACTTCAAAAAGTACTTCATTGGCTATAAAGCGCTTTGGGACATCCAGTGGTCGTAAAAGGCACTATATAAATGCAAGTCTTTCTTTTTCTTTCTTTTCTTTGTTTTAAGCAGAACATTGAGAAGAGGGGCATTATCTAAATTAGGCCAGATTCCAGTGTCTCATACTGCCAGCCACTACCATTACTTCAGCACTACTCTCTGAGGCCAAAGCAACCTGTCTCCATGATGCCCACTATCCTCCACAACAGAACATATCAAGAATCACCAGCAGTTCCCATGGTACAGCTTATGCATCCAACTTCAATTTATGAAAATCAGGCTTTAAGATATTGGGAGCATGTTAATTCCAGAATAGGCATTTCTTAATGAAGTAATTTGCTAAAATATTATTGGAAGGGAAGCCACTGTTAGATAAATCCCTATCCTTGCTTATGCAGTTCAATAGTGTTGTTAGTAAAAGAAAAGATACAATGAAGCATAACTTTTTCTGAAGCTATATTGATTACCCTTTCTCCGTCTCCTCTGGTCTTTGCCCTGTATGCCAGCTTTCAGGCCTGTGCCAAAGCCATTCCCTAACCAGGTGGGCAAAGCATGAGCATACCACTCGGTGACTGGCAGTTCAACTTTTCCTCTTAACAGTTACTAGGTGAACTTTTCAGTGTCACATCGGAGAAAGCTATACAAAGTGTTTGCTCCCAGACGGCCCCTAATCAGTTAACCTAAAGCATAAAGTATAATAACAAAGGATGTCTGACATACCAATACAATACATTTCCTTTAGAATATTCAAGAATTACAAGACATTTATTGGAATATACCCACTTTTTCAACATTCATTTACTTCAATTTGTAAAATACTAACAAGTTAATAGCTTTTACATTTGTCTTTGTGTCAGAAGATTTTCAACAAACAAAAATGCAGATGGTTATAATGTTGTTAGTGAAGTGCAACACATATGTATTTGTAGGCATTTTGATTGTTTTCCCCAAAACATTTTTTTCAAATAAATCCATATTCTATCACCTTCTTTCTGGATAAGGAATTCAATCATTTCCACACTGTTTGCAGCAGCTGCCACATGAAGAGGTGTCCTGCCGAAAATATCTCTGTGGTTCACATCAGCACCTCTCTCCACAAGAAACATCGCAACATTCACTTGCCAGTTTCGAGCCACCTGCGCCAATTTCATAAATATGGCACAACATCAGGGCTCAGTGTCAATTTCATACAGTAATTTAAAAACCCCAAGTTTTCTTAATTTAATTATGAAGAACTGGACAAAATTACCATCAACCTGCAATGAAATAACACCTTTCAATTGTGTTTACTCAGCTGTGCAATTTCATATATTTATCATTGATGAGATTATCTTGCTTCATTAGTTGTATCTAGGTTATGCCTCCCACCCCCTCAGAGCAGCAGGGACTTTGAATCCAATGTGTTGTTGAACAGGGAGTCAATGAGTTTGGGAGGACAGAAGTAATAGGAGAGTGGGACTTGGAGCAGGATAGAATGTAGTGGTAGAGATCTGCAAAAATTGGCATTCATAAAGTTTGAGCTCAGGATGTTCGGGATGTTGAGCCTGGAGGTGATGATGAAAGTTTCAGCACAGTTGGGGTAAGATACGAATGGAAGTGGAGGTATCAGGGAAGGGCAAATACATAGTATTGACGAAACAATATGGGATTAGAGGCTCAGGTCAGGGTGAAATGTGGCACCGAGGTTGTGCACCATTTTAATCAGTCTTATTGTGCAGCCAGGGTAGGGGATGGCATTGATTACTAGAATAAATAGATTTTGGTGGGAGCCAATTAGGATGGCTTTGGTTGCAGAAAATGTTGACTCAGCTACGGCTTGGTAATTACGGAGTCAAAAGTGGTGGCAGCGACAAGGTTGACCTGGATATCGTCAGCATACATACAAAAGTTACCCCATGTTACTGAGGAGCAGTGTGAAGAAGAAGAATAGGATGACGCCAAGAAAAAATGCTGGAGAATTCTCACAGTGATTGCATGGGCAAAAGGAGAAGTTGTTGCAGGAAATGTGCTAGCTCCATTAAGAAGGTCTGAGTGAAACTAAGCGAGGAGGTGGGCCATTGAGAAGAACAGAGCTGGACCATGTTGAACATCAAAAAGGATTGCACAGCATGATCCCAGTCAAAGAATGTCAGTGACATTGACCAAGGTGATAAGAGTGCTGTGAGCAAGATGGAAACTGGACTGAAGATCTGAAACAGGAAATTAAGACAGAGGTAAGTATGGAGGAAAGTGACAAAGACATGCTGAGGGCCATGAAAGAGAAAAGGGATGTTGGAGGATGGAGGGGTCAATGATCCAATATATTTCCAGGACTCCTTTATAAAAATAAGAATTAAATAGAAAATAGTATTAAAGATTTGTACTGGAGACCCAGATTTTATATAGTTACGTGATCAGGTTGGATAAATGATCTATTGGTTGAACTATATCTAATCGAGTATGTTACTCCAAACTGTATACTCTAGGAAAGCAATTTAGGCACGGATTACTGAACTAACATTGAAACATTCTTTTAATGATATTAGTTATGATTCAGGTAAGTGCCCCAAGTCAATTTGAAGATTAGGTGGTCCAATAATCCACTAATAGATAAGCAAGATTAAGTACATTTTACCTCATGCAGAACAGTGTGTCCCTGCCTGTCCTCGTAATTTATGTTAGCGCCATATTGTAGAAGTCCTTCCAGATAGTTTAGGTTAATCTAACAAAACAGGGACATGTCAAGACAGAGAAATTCAAACTTAGTTAATAACTGACAAAAACAAGAGGGTAAATTTTCATCTTTGCTGCGTTATATTTTCATCCCAGCTGCAGCAAAGAGGAAATCTGTTATATTATGTCTCTGCCCCCACAGTGGTGCCCTGGACTTTTCTGTGGTTCCCTTGGTGGAAGTTCTGCAATGGGAGCCCCAAACAGCAGGTGGGGCATGACCACCGCAGCCCAAAGGGTCCAGGAGCCTCTCGATGATGGTATCTGCCCAAAGGTAAGTTGATGTACCTTCCTACTCTTTTTACCTGAGGATCTTTGGGCCTCGGAGCCTTCTGCTACTGGAGAGCAGTAGACCTTGATGCCGGCAGCCAGCTGCAGACCTCTCATGTTTATAGCTGTGCTCCTATTCCCATGAACCGTTCTCCCCCACCCAACCCAACTTTCAGTGCAAGGCCCTACTCCCACAACAGGTGCAGTGCATCTCTGGTACATCTAAATGCTGCATGGTGAGGGTGGGAGCTAAGAGGGAAAAGGGGGAAATCTGGACCTCAGTACTGTTCTGGAAACATGTCAAAACAATTATAAATCAAGCATTTTTGGGGGAGACAGAAGAATTATAGACACACGGTAAGTGGAATTATGGAGTTTATCCTACAAATTGAAACAATCGTTCACTGATAGTTACTCAGAAATACGAGAACGATAGTACATGTAAACCTCACGAATCCGGCAACTTCGGGACCAAGGCCATGCCGGTTTTCATGTTTTTCCAGACTTTGGAATGTGTTTCTGATGTCCTAAGTCCGGAAATGCCCGAACCCAGGTTTGGGTATTTCCGGATTTCGGAACGCCCAAAGCGCGTCCCGAGTCCGGAAATGCCTGGGCCCAGGTTGCAATCTTTCCGGTTTTTGGATGTCATCTTGTAGTTCTTCTCTTCGCAGGCTTTATAGTCCTCACTTCTTTGCAACGCATGGTAAGCCTCCCTCTCTTATTTTTGTAATGCAGACCCCTGTAACTACTTAATGTGAGCTTCCCGGCCTGTATCTTTTACTACCATCTTCAAATTTGAAAAGGAATGTACAGTACTCAAAGCATAAAATATAATAAAGGTTTTTATTTGTAAAACAGTTAAGTTATGAAATATAAAACAGTAAATGAAGGCTTTTATTTGTTAAAGAGTAAAAATAAACAGGTACAGTTACAACTGGCTGCAGGTTGTGCTTGAGGTAGAGGGCTCAGCTATGATGTCTGGGGCTGATGATGGACCAGCAATACGATTATCAAATGTGGAAATTACTGGTGTAGTTGCCGCTGTAGGTCTTGGGCCTTCTGATGCGACATCTTTTGAAAAATATTTAATATTGTTGTTTATTTAAATAATTTGGGCTTTTCTTTCACTAATCGTTCCCGAATTCTGTAGACCTGCAGTATTTCTTCTTCACTTATGAAGCTTCGTTGCTGTAAGGTGTGAATTAATTCTTGACAAAGATTGATTGTTTTGTCAATCGGCACTTTTTGACTTGATCACAGGAATTATTATCCTCACTGCTTTCATCCTTTTCTTCTGGATGCAAAACCCTCTGCATGATTTCTTCATCTGTCCCTGCATGCATAATGGGAGCATCGTTGTCTATGTCCATGACTTCTGCGACATCGTCCTCATTCAATTCCTGTGCAGCTTCGCAAGTCAGCCCTCTGCATAATCTAAAAGTTGAGCAATCATTGCTTTCTCCCTGGACACACGAAAGCTTTGAAAGTCCTGAGGAGCATCAGCATCACCGTCAGCAAATATAATTGATGGCCAAATGTTATGCCAAGCATTTACCAAGTTGTCTGCAGTTACCAAGTCCCATGCATCCACAGTTGCCCATATGGCATCCTTGATAGAGAAACCTTTTGAGAATGCTTTTATTCCCATGCTTGTGTTCACAGCATTAAGCAAATACCTCATAAGCTCGTTTTTGTAGAGACACTTCATCGATCCCAAAATTCCTTGGTCCACTGGCTGTATCAGTGATGTAACATTTGGAGGTAATTAGATTCCATGGACATTATCCTTTACCAAAAGCTCAGCATCGGGATGTGCTGAGCAATTGTCTAGCAGCAAGTATATTTTGCAGTTTTCCTCAAGGACAGGTTCTGTGCAATTAGCACGCGCCTGAGGGACAAAATTCTTTTCAAACTGTAATGTATGTATGCCTGGGTTTACCTGCCACCAGGGGGAGCGACCGTCGGAAGTCATTGGGCCACAGGCACACATGTGCAGCCCTTGTATATAAAGAAAGCCTCCATGTTTAATCCTCACTTTGAAACCTAATAAAGTAGTCAGGTTGCACCTGATTGAGTTCACGGTACTAAGCCTACTGAGTTATTGCATACGCAACATTTGGCGACGAGGCACAATACGAACTTTCACGCACAAAGAAAATGAGCAGCGTTGGAATCCTGGAGCGATTCGTGGAGGGAGAAGACTGGAAGGATTTTACGGATCGCCTCGACCGGTACTTCGTGACCAACAAGATGGATGAAGACGCTGATGCAGTTAGGCGCAGGGCAGTTTTCCTCACGGTTTGTTGTCCAAAAATCTATGGCCTCAAAGAATCTGCTCTCACCTGCATGTCCAACGGAAAAGACCTATGAGGAATTGTGTGCTCTGATTCGGGACCATCTCAAACCTAAAGAAGGCATCGTTATTTCGAGATATCGCTTTTACAAGCATGTTCATTCTGAGGGCCAGGATGACAAAATCATAAGCGGATAATGTCAGCGCCCACCTCTGGATGCAGGATGAAGCATTGGTATTGATAACTTTGTTTTCAGAGAACAGTGAAATGAGCGGCTTGTGATTGGTCTTCGGTTTGAACTGAAGACCAAACAGGTACTGATGCATTTTTTTAACCCCATACAAACAGGCTAGTGCTTCCTTCTCTACCATGCTGTAGGCTCTTTCTACTTTAGACAAACTTTTTGAAGCATACGCGACTGGTTAAAGTTTACCCAACTCATTAGCTTGTTGGAATACGCAACCAATTCACATGTGACGAAGCATCACAGGCCAATACTAAACGTTTACATGTCATAATATACCAGCAGCTTGTTAGAATAAAGCAGATTAGTGGCTTTCTCAAAAGCTCTGTCTTGAGACGCACCCCACACCCACTTGTCGCCTTTTCTTTGCAGCATGTGCAGTGGTTCTAATAATATGCTCAATTTAGGTAGGAAGTTACCGAAGTAGTTGAGTAGAACAGGAACGAATGAAGCTCCATCACATTCTGTGGCTTGGGTGCATTCTTGATGGCTTTGGTTTTCGCGTCCGTGGACCTGATGCCGTCAGCAGCAATTTTCCTCCCCAGGAATTCGACCGCTGGTGCCATGAAGACGCACTTTGAGCGTTTCAGTTTGAGTCCCACTTTGTCCAAACGATGTAGAACCTCTTCCAGGTTGTTCAGATGTTCCTCGGAATCACGACCTGTGATCAGGATGTCATCTTGGAACACGACGGTTCTGGGAACGGACTTCAGTAGACTCTCCATGTTCCTCTGAAATATTGCTGCAGCCGAGCGAATTCCGAAAGGGCACCTGTGATAAACAAACAGTCCTTTATGCGTGTTAATGCATCCTTGGTACGTTGCAGCATTTCGCCGATGGTGATGATTGGGACGCCTTTGTGGAAAGCGCTCGGATGTCGTCCCAGTTCCAGCAGATTTTTCCCAGCCAGCTTCTGCCAAACAGTGTGGGGCCATCCCCTGGCACAATCCACAGTGGGAGTTCGTGCACTGCTCCATCATAGGAGACTTTGACTTCTGCACTGCAAATTACAGGGATCAGTTCCTTGGTGTAAGTTCTTAGCTTGGTGTGAATGGGGATGAGCTTGGGCCTGTGTGCCTTGTTGCACCACAGCCTGTCGAAGGCCTTTTTGCTCATTAGGGACTGACTCGCACTCGTGTCCAGTTCCATGGATACTGGAATTCCGTTCAGTTCAACTTTCAACATTATTGGTGGACATTTTGTGGTGAAGGTGTGTACCCCATACACTTCTGCCTCCTCGGTTCAAGTCTCCAATTCAGCCTGATCCACAGTGGATTGATCTTCCTCTGCAGTGTGGTGGTTTGCACGGTTTGCAGCTCGCCTGCACACTCACTGGAGGCATCCCATTGTTCTGCAGCCGTTGCACGCATAGTGCTTGAAGCGGCATTGATGGGCCCGATGATCATCTCCACAAAGCCAACAGGTTGTTAACTGCCTCGCATTAATGATTGATGGCGGACTCTGGGTTATCTGAGGTCGTGCAGAAGCCAGCATGCATGTTCTGCCATGTATATTCTTGCTCGAAAATGACGTTACTTTATGCACAGTACTGGCCGAAACCTCTTTATGCTGCGAAATTTATTTGGTGTTGTCGCTGGTGGACATAAATGCCTGGGCTATCGTTATGGCTTTGCTCAGATTCGGAGTTTCAACAGTCAATAGTTTGCGAAGGATTACCTCATGGCCAATGCCAAGCACAAAAAGGTCTCTCAGCATTTGTTCCAGGAATCCATCAAATTCGCAATGTCCACTTCCTGGCCCTCCGACCGTTGACACGTGTCGAACCGATACCTCACCATCAAAATTCTTCATAGGATTTAGTTGTTGGTTTTACCGGAGCTAGAAGATTCTTCATGAGGCCATAGGTTGTTGCCCCACAGAGGGTAAGGAGGATCGCTCTTCGTTTGGTAGCGTTCTCGTCCCCTTCCAGCTCGTTGGCCACGAAGTACTGGTCGAGTCTCTCTACGAAGGCCTCCCAATCTTCCCCTCTGAGCGCTTCTCCAGGATACCAACTGTTCTTTGCATTTTCACGCGGTTGTTCGTTACCTTGTCGCCAATTGATATGCTCATAATAAAGGATGAAACTGAGTACTGTGAGTAATGAGTAAGTGTGACCTTAGCTCCTTTAATTAAACTCCAGGGTGTTGGTACAGCATGGGAGGCCTGCTTATATACAGTGCTCCCAAGGGATGCTGGGATCCCTTGGGACTCCAACAGGTAGGCCCTCTGGTGGTGGTGTGACACAGGTTACCAAGGGTTAAATACATAACAGGGACAGTTCCACATTTTCAAACAATGTAAGAGCAACTGTGAGTTAGATGTAAAATGTGCAATTGATGATCAGAATTGTGTGCATGCAATAAGCAAAGAAGAGTCTCAATGTAATAGCAACTGTAAGCTAGATGTAAGATGTGAAATTGATGATCAGCGTTGTGTACATGCAATAAGCAAAGAAAAGGTGTGCGATCGCGATCGGAGCTACAGGTTATTTACAAGGAGTAATGAAACATTTTGCGATGTAGGATTTCAACTGCACTGAGTCAATGCAGCGGGCAGACACCCATCGGGAGCACACAGATCCAATGAGTTACCCAATGTAGTAACCTGTGTCCCTGGGACCAGAGTGATGCACCACTGAGTGCGGCCACAA
Source organism: Pristiophorus japonicus (assembly GCF_044704955.1). Classification (NCBI taxonomy): domain Eukaryota; kingdom Metazoa; phylum Chordata; class Chondrichthyes; family Pristiophoridae; genus Pristiophorus; species Pristiophorus japonicus. The sequence continues at coordinate 34,839,333 of NC_091990.1, read as the reverse complement.
ACAGCCAATACATACGAGCTGCAGAGCAAGCGATCTCAAGAGGGCAATGGCACCGGAATCGATACCCTGCCCCTGATCGGCTCCACCTCTCAGGCCCCTGATGGCACCAACCGCCACGAGCCTGAAAGAGCAAACTGTACTAAGGCACAGCCCCCAAACCCCATCGCCACCAAAGCTATGCTCGGGAACGAAAGGTCACCGGCAACAGTTCTCCCAAAGGAGACCGGGACCAGCCAGGATCCCAAACCAAACAACACCCAGGCAAGCGAGACAGCAGTTCCTTGTGCACTGCTAGACGACAGCTCCTCAGGGAGCAACAGCGACCCAGGGTGCAAAGAAAGGACAGGGAGGTCACAGACATCTGTGAACCTGCCCAACGCTAGGAGCAATGGCAACAGCCCCAAGAGCAGGCAACTTGAGCCAACCGGGTTCCCACTGCCAGCACTGGGCACCGCGCAGCCACCAGACTGCCCGGACACCATCCAGCAGTTCTAGAACTAGTTTGTCCTTACGCGCCGGTTACCGATCCCCAGTATGTATCAATAATGTATCTCCCCAGTCGAATGTACTTGCCTCACAACTGAACCACAAATGCAATGCAAACTTTTTTTCCGGACCTGAATGTATATGAATGTAATGAACCTCCAGCATAATCTATATGTGGGGGGCGGGGAAGAGAATGGAGTGGTTATGGACACACACAAACAGAAACCACCAGCACTCTACTGCCAACGAAATACCAACTACTCACCCAAGATAGAAACGATCCGCCAAGGGTCAACCAGATAGTGCTAAGCCCAGAGCACAATTAATGCAGAGACGATTTTACTAAAGGCTTGGGGGAGAGTGATGTCATGTATCCTGCATGGTTACTGCTTGCACTATTACAAGGTGTGCCACCAGAGGGCACCGCAGTGGGAGACTTGCAGGTTACCTGTACAGGTGTGCCTGGCCAAGTATAAAAGGCAGGCCACCATGTGTGATCCTCACTCTGGAATTATCAATAAAGAACCAAGGTCACTACAGTTCAAGTACAACACATTGCTTCGTGGAGTCATTATCAGAGCATCTAAAGACATAACATATACGGAACTGCCCGAGCTTTATGATGGATGGATCTTGCATCCGAGTCCACGTGGATCTGCACTTTGGCTTCCGTGAAGTTGCCGATGCCTGGTTCGAACAGCGAGGGGAACTTGCTCAGTACTTGGGCACATGTATCTTTCTCCAATGACAACGCCTTTATGTTGAAAAAATCAAAAAATCATAACACCCTATGTTATGTATTTAACCCTTGGTAACCTGTTTCACACCACCACCAGAGAGCATACCTGTTGGAGTCCCAAGGGATCCCAGTATCCCTTGGGAGCACTGTATATAAGCAGGCCTCCCATGCTGTACCAACACTCTGGAGTTTAATTAAAGGAGCTAAGGTCACACTTACTCATTGTCTACAGTATTCAGTTGCATCACTTTATTTTGAGCTTAACAACACTAACCATGGTCAATAGCACAAAGCAGATATCCTCGCAGAGTGGCCAACTCCACGGCAAGTACTGTGCACCAGATTGTGTCGTCGGTTGGCAGAGCTGCACCTGGCAGGGCCTATCTGACTGTGTTTGCGAAACCTGTAGTTGCTCGAAGTCCGCCATTGGACACGAATCCGATTTCACCCTGTTGGTATTGTGGGGGCAATCATCGGCCTCATCAGTGACATTTCAGGCAGTAGAGGCAGTAGGTGTAGAGGCTGTGCGAAAATGGGGCACCTTCAGCGGATGTGTCCGCAGCTCAGCAAGCGTGCTGCGACACACCACGTGGATGATGATGACCAATCCGTAGTGGATTCAGCAATGCAACCCGAGATACCCAAGGAGGAAATGTATAGTGTACATTCGTTCCTGATGAAGAGCCAACCGATAATGATTGAAGTAAAATTGAACGGTGCCGGGATCTATGGAATTAGACATGGGTACGAATCAGTCAATTATGAGCCAGAGGATTTTCGAAAAGCCATGGGACACCAAGGCCGTGAAACCCAAGCTGAGTCCAGTAAATACAAAATTGCATACCTACACCAAAGAGCTCATACCAGTGATTGGCAGTGCAGCAATCAAGGTGTCGTACGATGGGCGGTTTATGATCTATCGCTGTGGATCGTTCCAGGTAATGGTCCAATGCTGTTCGGCAGGAGTTGGCTCGAAAAAATAAAGTGGAACTAGAACGATATTAAAGCTTTGTCAGTGGTGGATGACGCTTCGTGTGCTCAAGTGCTGAGCAAATTTCCCTCACTGTTTGAACCGGGCATCGGCAACTTCACGGGAGCCAAGGTGCAGATCCACCTGGACTTGGACCCGTCCACCACAAAGCCCAGGCGGTCCCGTACATGATGAGGGAAAAGGACGAAATCGAACTGGACAGATTCCAACGTGAAGGGGTCATTTCACCGGTCGAATTTAATGAATGGTCTAGTCCCATTGTTCCTGTGCTGAAGCGTGATGGCACCATCAGGAATTATGGAGACTACAAGGTTATGATCAACCGAGTTTCGAAACAGGATCAGTACCCGTTACCAAAGGCTGATGACCTGTTTGCAACGCTAGCCGGGGGAAAGTTGTTCACCAAATTGGATCTGATGTCGGCCTATATGACACAGGAGCTTGTCGAATCGTCGAAGAAACTTACGTGCATCAATACGCATAAAGGTCTGTTCATTTACAACAGGTGTCCTTTTGGAATTTGCTCAGCTGCAGCCATATTTCAGAGAAACATGGAGAGTTTACTAAAGTCCATCCCTAGAACCATGGTGTTCCAAGATGACATTCTTGTCACAGGTCGTGATACTGCCGAACACGTGCACAACCTGGAAGAGTTCTACATCGCCTGGACAAAGTGGGGCTCAGGCTGAAACGTTCAAAGTGTGTCCTTATGGCACTGGAAGTCGAATTCTGGGAAGGAAGATTGCTGCAGACGGCATCAGGCCTACAGACTCAAAAACAGAGGCCATCAAAAATGCACCCAGACCCCAGAATGTGACGGAGCTGCATTCGTTCCTTGGTCTTCTCAACTACTTCGATAATTTCTTACCTAAATTGAGCACATTATTAGAGCCACTGCACATGCTGCTCAGAAAAGGCAACAACTGAGTTTGGGGTGTATCTCAAGACAGGGCCTTCGAAAAGGCTAGAAATCTGCTTTGTTCCAACAAATTGCTGGGACATTATGACCGGTGCAAGCATTTAGTATTGGCCTGTGACGCTTCATCACATGGGGTTGGTTGCGTGCTCTAATAATCCCATGATTCGGGCAAACTATAACCCGTTGCGTACACATCGAGAAGCATGTCTAAAACGGAAAGAACCTATGGCATGGTAGGGAAAGAAGCTTTAGCCTGCGTATATGGGGTGAAAAAGATGCACTAGTATCTGTTTGAGCTTCATTTCGAGCTTGAAACCAATCACAAGCCGCTCATATCTCTGTTTTCAGAGCATAGAGGTAGCAACAGCAACGCGTCAACCCGCATCCAGAGGTCGACGCTGACATTATCTGGCTATGATTATGTCATTCGCCATAGACTTGGCACCGAGAATTGTGCCGATACATTGAGCCGCTTACCGTTGCCTACGCCGGAGGTGGAAACGCCACAGCCCGCAGACCTACTGTTGGTCATGAATGCCTTTGAGAGTGAAGGGTCGCCTGTCACTGCTCAACAAGTTAGGACCTGGACCAGCCAGGATCCGATCTTATCGGTTGTAAAACGTTGTGTCCTTAGTGGTGATTGGTCGGCCATTCCCAGGGAAGTATGTGATGAGACCAAACCTTACAACCGTCGCAAAGACGAACTATCCATTCAATCTGATTGTTTGCTATGGGATAATCGTGTTCTTATGCCCAAGAAAGGCAGGGAGAGACTTGTACGGGATTTACACAGTACCCATCCCGGTATTGTGATGATGAAGACCATTGCCAGGTTTCATGCTTGGCGCCCTGGCATTGAATCTGATTTGGAGTCATGTGTGCATCAGTGCAACACTTGCATGGAGTTAAGCAATGCACCAGTGGAATCTCCGCTAAGTCTGTGGTCGTGGCCATTCAAACCATGGTTGAGGATTCACATCGTCTATGCGGATCCTTTCCTGGGCAAAATGTTTTTGGTGGTGATGGATGCGTATTCCAAATGGATAAAATGTGTTATTATGTCATCCAGCACATCCACAGCCACCATTGAGAGCCTTTGTGCCATGTTCGCCACTCATGGTCTGCCCGACATCGTTGTGAGCGACAACGGATCATGCTTCATGAGTTTGGAGTTTCTAGAGTTTATGAGACTCAATGGTATCAAGCACATAAGGTCAGCACCATTCAAACCCGCATCCAATGGTCAAGCAGTGCGGGCTGTCCAAACCATCAAGCAGATTCTGAAACGCGTGACTCACAATTCTTTGCAGACTCGCTTGTCACGCATACTGCTTAGTTATAGGACAAAACCCCACTGTTGAACTGTTGATGAAGAGTGGTCTCAAGATCAGGCTCTCGCTTGTCCACCCTGATCTTAATGATCACATCGAAAACAGACGTCAACAGACGTCAACATCAACAGTGGTATTATGATTGCACTGCCGTGTCACGCGACATCTCTATTAATGATCCTGTGTATGTGCTAAATTATGGTCAAGGCCCCAAGTGGGTCACTGCGTCTGTTACGGCCAAGGAGGGTAATAGAGTGCTTATTGTCAGGCTCACTAATGGGCAAACATGCAGGAGGCACAATGATCAGACAAAATTGCGGCACACAGACGAACCGGAACAGCTTGAAGAAGACACCATCAATGACCAACCGATTCATATTCAGCCATCAGAAGACCCTGCAGTTGTCAATGAATCTGGACCTTCAATCCTTGACATGGACACTGCCACTCCCACTAGATCGGCTACCCAGCCTCAAGTCATGAATGACTCGGCGAGCTCACCCAGATCTGGAATTGAACTGAGACGATCAACTAGGGAGCGGAAAGCCCCGGGCCATCTCAATTTCTAAATAGGACTTATACCAAGATCTTGGGGGGGAATGATGTAATGTATGTATGCCTGGGTTTACCTGCCATCAGGGGGTGCGACCGTCGAAGGGCATTGGGCCACAAACACATGTGCAGCCCTTGTATACAAAGAAAGCCTCCATGTTTAATCCTCACTTTGAGAGCTAATAAAAGAGAGTCAGGTCGCACCTGACTGAGTTCACAGCACTAAGCCTATTGAGTTATTGCATATGCAACACAAACCAATTCAGAAAGATTACCCTGGTTACCCATGCTTTCTTATTGCCAATACTCTCAAACCCTTGAAACATCTTGGACGCTGGCTTCTCCCAATGACCATAAGCTTACACTTAAGTGTCCCAGTCACATTTGCAGCAGCAAGCACAGTCAACCTATCTTTGGCGTCTTTTACACCTACTTGCTGCGTTTCTTCTGCTGCTGCTAATGTCTTTCGTGGTACGTAGCGCCAAAACAGTGCTGTCTCGTCAGCATTGTACATTTGCTCAGGTGTAAGGTTTTCATCAGTAATTAGTTTGATGAACTCATCAATATAATTTTCAGCTGCCTCATGATCTGCTGAGGCTTTCTCACCACATACTTTCAGCTGCCTGATGCTATGACAGCTTTTAAATTTGGCTAGCCAACTAGAAGAGTACTCGCATGGAGTTTCAATCTCCAGTTGTGCATGGAATATTTTAGCTTGTTGCACTACCATTGGACAAGACAAAGGAACCTTTTCACTTCGCCTCTGTCGCCACCACTCCATCATTGCTCGATCCACATCATCACATTTCGGCTTATGCATACTTTTTCTCTTACTCATTTCCTTATGAACATCACTTTCCACATAAAATTTCATGGGCTGTTCTTTCTGTTTTCTGATCATAAATGGTGGAGAGTCCAACTGCATACTCCTCACTCAATCTTCTCACTGAAGCACCTCTATCTAATCTCTGGAGTAACTCCACTTTCTTGGCAATTGAAAGTGAACTATACTTCCTCTTTCCTTTATCTGAATCCATTGGGTATCTGTTGGCCTTTTGACATGTTTGCAATGACACAACACAAATTCACAATCTTTACCTGTGCAGATCTTTAAATCGGGAAAAACACCACAACGATGGAGTCAGGTTGAGTGGGGGTCTGATCATGGGATGTAGGTGAGTCAGGTAGGGTCTCAGCATGGGATGTAGGTGGGTCAGCTGGGGTAGCCCTATAATGTTTAATGCCACTATTTTTTTTTAAATGCTGAATTTAAAAGTGCATGTACAGTACAGGTGTAGGTAGTATTTTTTATAACAGGTACAGGTGTGCAAACTTAAAATTGCAATCTGGTCGGATGAGGTCACTTCAGCTGTGCTCGGAGTTATGGAGCGTGATGATCCAATCGTGCGGTTGCTGCTTTGGGGAGCTGCAATGTACCTTGCAGAGTTTGATTCTGGCCGGGGACTTGCGCCTTGCGCGCAGGAGAGAACTTGCGTGTGGGAACTTGGTTGGTTCTGGCCGAAGAGACTTGTGTGCTCTGCAGTTCTGGCCGAAGGGGACTTGTGTGCTGTGCAGTTTGATTCTGGCCGGGGACTTGCGCGCGGGAGGGATCTTGCGCGCGGGAGTTTGGTTGATTCAGGCCAAAGGGACTTGTGTGCTGTGCAGAGTTGATTCTGGCCGAAGGGACTTGTGTGCTGTGCAAAGTTGCTGCAGACCCAGAAACAGTGGTGTGGTGACTGTGAAGACCTGGCCTGGAATAAGTAGGATTGGCGTTTTTATTCTTGCAATTTTTATCACTGTACAGTAGTTGGATTTCATTTTTTGACTTTTCACTGGGCCCGGCTGGTGGCGTTAACAGTTTGGCAGGTTGTCCAGATTCCGGAACATTCTGCGGATTTTGGACGACCCTGCCACGGATCGTCCCGGAGTCCGGATTCCAGAACACCGGATTTTGGATGCTGCACCTGTATTATGTTACTCCAAACTGTATACTCTAGGTAAGCAATTTAGGCATGAATTATTGAACTAACATTATAACATTATTTTAATTATACTAGTCAATTTCCATGGCATTGTAAATGAGGAGTCAAGAATAAGTGCAGACTTCAAGTCAAGGAAGATTAGAGGGTGGAAATTAGATCACAGCTGAGGTATATGACTGCAAAGATGAAGTCCAGATTTCCCTCTCTTCCCTCTTATCACCCATCCTCACCAGACAGAAGGTCAAAATATAGCATAGTGTGGCAGGAGGAGGAAGGTATACTGGGCTGGGGCAAGGTAGATGCTGGTGGATGGGGAAAGAGGAAGCTACAGCAGAGTTAAAGAGTGGGGGTGGGTAAAACATTAGAAGAGGAGTTAGAAATCTTCCGGGGATGGGAGATAATCAAAGTTTGCCAAAAGATGCCAGAGGCTAAAGGAAGTGGCTGCACTGTTGGAACCATAAATGGATAAGAGAGTGCAGATGGGTTACAGTCGGGAAGGAGAGGATAGGGACAAGGGAAGGGGAAGTGGAGGGGGACCCGCTCTGCTTGCCAATCTGTCGCCTTCGGTTTAACAGCAGCATTACCGCTGCTGCTGTACCTCTTCCTCCACCGCTCCCCCCACCACCCCCCCCCCCCCCCCACCATGTTTGTTAAGTGGCTTCTTTGGCTGCTGAGGCGTCTTCTTTAATTGCTCACCCACTCACCTCACTGTTTTGTAGTACTGTGGCCTGTTGTTTGCTGCTGCTACCCTCAAAAACTCTATGGTAACCAGAGGGAAAAAGCCAGCAGAACTTAGAATTTAGTTTCTGGGTTTGAAGGTAAAAGTTACACTCAAAGTCTGAAAGTATTTGATTGTTACCTCATTTGAAGCTTTCAGGTGGATGAACTGTTTAAAGAAGGTTCTGCTGGTGAGTTCTGATTGTTGATGGACTAAACTTTCCTTAGAAGCTTCAAAGTCATCAACTATTACAGTTGAAAAAGTTTCTGATGATATCGAACCAGAATCAGAATCAGAAGGAATTATGGTGTGAGGAGAAAAAAGTTACACAGTGTTAAAACAAATTCCCAACTGAAAATCTCAGAACATAATTTGACTAACTGATGCATTAAAGTTATCCTTCAAAGACATGCTGCTCTCCCACAGGCATATCTTTTCCTTCTATTCTCTGAAAACATAAAGCATAAAAAACCTATAAAGCTTCCGGATTGTGACCTGGGCCACCCACTATTAATGCCATAGAGAAGAGCTGCCACAACCTCTACCTGCAGCAAGATGAGAGCTGCCCAGTTCAAGTTTATCTCACTCCACACAAACTACAGAAATTCCACCTGGCCCTAGATAATTGTTCACGAAATTCAAGCTATACAAGCATAGAACTGCATACTCTTGGTTTTGCCTCCAACCTGTAAGGACTGAGATTCTGAAGGCTAATAGGAGTTTTGATGGACATTACCATCATAGTTGAGCCACAAGGCGGCACATTCCTCATATTATCTAGAATTACATAAAAATTATTACTTGGATACAGACCATTTATCCATCCAATCCATATTGATGTTTAATCTCCACAAGAGCAGTAGTCCTAATCCCATGTGCCCACAATGTTTCCATATCCCTTTATTATCCTATCTAATCTATTCCTAAATATTCTCTAACTTTGACAATGCATTACATAGCCACAAAGCCCTCTGTTAATTGTTTTTCCTGCTCTCTGTCCTAAATCTCTTGCATTTAATCTTATGTCTATACTCCCGTGTTCAAGACTCCAAAACTATTAGAAACAGTGGCCCAGATATTAGCTAGGAGAAGCACTGGGAGCAGGGATGAGGTGGGGGGTGTCCAATATCACGTGAGAAATCTGAAGTATGTTCAGTGTGTTTGTCAGTGCTTTTTAAACTCAGCCACATCATTATAATTTTACTTCCGGGATTGCTGTCCAATACGCAGCAGTGGGCATGATGAGGACTCACAAGACATGATCTCAACTCCAGTATTTAAAGGGAGGAGCAACTTCAACATTGAATTCAAGACAGTCAAAGGCTGTGCCCCTGTCACTAATGCCTCACTTGATGTGCTGTTGGGGGCTTTGAGGAGCCGAAGAGACATAATATGACCTGTGACAGAAACAAAGAAGGCATGTTTGGAAGTTGCCCAGAACGTGAGCAGCAGGAGCATAGCAGCCACCCCTTAAGTCTGCTTGCAGGTCCAAAGAAGTCAGGGAGCTTGGACTGCCATAGGAAGAAAGCATCATGGCAGCTCCCGGGAGTCTGCCGCACACCTGCAGAAATACCTTTTGGTGATTGCATACCAGCTGCACATTGATGGAGAGGAAGCTCCTACGGTTGACAAATATTCCTGGGTGATCTGGTGGGGGAGGTACCCTGATTGCCACATGTATATAATCAATGACACCCTGCACCCGTGACAAGCCAGCAAGAGCCGAAAATGACTCGCGTCATCACAGGCAAAGCTGTCATAATTGCCGGCTTGGCAAACAAGCCATCAGTCCCTGTCATATGCATTTATTGGCCACTGACTGGGAGATCATGGATATGTCTCTGGCAGAACCATGCAAGGAACCAGAGCAAAAAAGTTGAGGGCAGTGGTGACTTTGACAGCCACTGGTAATGCGTGGCCACCACGTCCAGAAGGTCTCTTTCTAGGAGGCTGCAGATGTCTGCCACTACCTGATACAACAACCTGAGCCTCCTGAGACACTACTGTTCAGAGATGTCAAGGAAACTCTGCCTCTGCCTGTAGACCCTATTTCACGGGTAGGGCCTCCTATGAGCTGCACCCCTCTGAGAATGTGAAAAAGGATTGCGAAAGTGGTAGATGGCTAGAGAAGGTAGCAAAAGGATGGAGATAGGGAATCATGGGTAAATGGCTGACCAAAGATGTCAAGCTGTGATAACTACAATGTCAGCACAAAAAGGGGTTACTCAGAGTTGTGGTCAAACACGAGTTACGCGAAAAAGCAAAAGTTAGACATGAGTCAGACGAGGGGCTGCTATATCCAGCCATGAAATAGGGAAATGCTATGAAAATCGAAACAATAAACAAATCCTTGGAGCCCGCCCTATTTGGAGAGTTGTTAGCCTGCAATTGGGTATGCTATGGGGGAAATCGACCAATGATTGTATAAACTGAGTGTCACTCAAATGTGTTCTGCTGTAACAATGTATAAGTGTTGAGCTTTTGTACTGTTACGAGACTTGTCAGGAGAAAGGTGGACAGGCTCGAATCGAGAGTGTTCCCTTTATCTTAACAGGTCCCGGCTGGAGAATCTCTAATAAAGGTCTTATGTTGCTAAGACTAAAAGTGTTCGTGTGTCAGTGGATTCGCTGAAACAGATTGAAGGGAAAAGAATCCAGTATCTACACCTCTTCGTAGCTCCCTCTCTGTTGTCCAGTTACAGGTCTCTGAACAACAGGCTGGTGTTGGTGCTGATCATATTGGTTTTCATCCAAGGTCCAATGTGCCATCCGTCCTGATGTGATAGAGGAACCTTCAAAGTGTAGAAAGCAATCTCTCAGCAAAAGTACTGTGAACATGAGCAGGTAAGAAAGCAGCTGTGAGTACTGAGTATTTATTGCAGTATTTCCTTGAGTTTCATTCATCCCTTCAATTGCTGCTGTGGTCTCACCTTGTCTTCACTGGTGACTTTCAAGAAACCCAGGAAACCTGCGGTTGTGCCGTTAAATTTAATGGGAGTTGAAATATCACTCTAATTGAACGATTAACACATGTTAATATGCAACCCGCCTCTCTCGAAGACGTTGCACCTAAGCAACCTAACAAGCTCCAGTTAATCACAACTTGCATTTATATAGCGCCTTTAACATAGTAAAACTTCCTACAGTGCTTCACAGGAGTGTTATAAGGCAAAACAAATCAATTTGACACCAAGCCACGTAAGAAGAAATTACGGCAGATGACCAAAAGATTGGTCAAAGAGGTAGGTTTTAAGGAGAATCTTTTAAAAGGAAAGAGAGATAGAGGAGAGAGATTTAGGGAAGGAGTTCCAGAGCTTAGGACTCTATAACCTGAAAGTTGTTGCGTTGGAACCGGCTTTCCAGCACGCAGACATTTTTGCCGTTTTTAACCCCCCCACCCGCACCCAAATCCACGTACTCCTCCAGATTAAAATTCCCCTATCTGCTCTATTCCATCACTTTATAATTTTACATGTCTCTTTCAAATCACCTCATTATCTCATCTGTACTAAATAAAACAGCCTCTATATTTCATACTTTTATTTTCTCATACCAGGCAGTATCCTCGTAAATATGCACCATACCCTTTCTGTTGCCTCAACAGTTCAACTGTTGCCATACTAAGCTTTTATATGCCGTCACCATTGTATTTTGGCTTTACATTCTGTATCTCTTGCTATATAGCCCAGTATTACATTAACTTTTTTTATGGCCTTATCCACTTGAGGTGGTACTTATAATGCCTTGTGAATCTGAATCCTCAAATCCTTCTGGTCTTCCACATTACCAGCTTTTCCCAATTCAAAATCTAACTATCACTTGTATTTCAACCAAAATATATCATAAGAACATAAGAAATAGGAGCAGGAGAAGGCCATACGGCGCCTCGAGCCTGCTCCGCCATTTAATACGATCATGGCTGATCTGATCATGGACTCAGGTCCACTTCCGCGCCCACTCTCCATAACCCCTTATTCTGTTATCGTTCAAGAAACTGTCTATTTCTGTCTTAAATTTATTCAGTTTCCACAGCTCTCTGAGGCAGCGAATTCCACAGATCCACAATTCTCTAAGAGAAAAAATTTCTCCTCATCTCAGTTTTAAATGGGCGGCCCCTTATTCTAAGATTATACCCTCTATCAACTCACATTAAATTCCATCTGTCACATTTTTATCCATTCTATCATCTTATCTATATCCCCTTGCAACTTCCATGATCCTTAAAATTATTTACCATGCCTGCTACTTTATTATAATTTGAAAATTTGGACAATACTGGCACCAGACTAAAATTGATCCCTATGTGTTTTATTTTGGCACGGCCACCAATGGTGGAGCGATTAAAATTGGGGATGCCCAATTGACCAGAATTAGAGGAGCGACGATATCGCGGAGGGCTGTAGAACATATTACTCTACATTAATGTACAATATCATTCACTATTTGATATTACATAACGGCCTGAAATTTGCAATGGATTTACAGCAAACGAACCAATATGGTAGGGGGATGGGAACCTATGCAGGGAGACAGAGGGAAGTAAAATGGGGGCAGAAGCAAAAGATAGAACGAAGAAAAGTAAAAGTGGAGGGCAGAGAAACCCAAGGCAAAAATCAAAAAGGGCCACATTACAGCAAAATTCTAAAGGGACAAAGTATGTTAAAAAGACAAGCCTGAAGGCTCTGTGCCTCAATGCGTGGAGTATTCGTAATAAGTTGGACGAATTAACTGTGCAAGCAGCTATTAACAAATATGATATAATCAGGATTACAGAGACATGGCTCCAGGGTGACCAAGGCTGGGAACTCAACATCCAGGCGTATACAACATTCAGGAAGGATAGACAGAAAGGAAAAGGAGGTGGGCGAGTGCTGCTAGTTAAAGAGGAAATTAACGCAATAGTAAGGAAGGACATTAGCTTGGATGATGTGGAATCTGTATGGGTAGAGCTGCGGAATACCAAAGGGCAGAAAACGCTAGTGGGAGTTGTTTACAGACCACCAAACAGTAGTAGTGAGGTTGGGGACAGCATCAAACAAGAAATTAGGGATGCATGCAATAAAAGTACAGCAGTTATCATGGGCGACTTTAATCTACATATAGATTGGGCTAACCAAACTGGTAGCAATACGGTGGAGGAGGATTTCCTGAAGTGTATAAGGGATGGTTTTCTAGACCAATATGTCGAGGAACCAACTGGAGGGCGGGCCATCTTAGACTGGGTGATGTGTAATGAGAAAGGACTAATCAGCAATCTTGTTGTGCGAGGCCCCTTGGGGAAGAGTGACCATAATATGATAGAATTCTTTATTAAGATGGAGAGTGACACAGTTAATTCAGAGACTACGGTCCTGAACTAAAGGAAAGGTAACTTTGATGGTATGAGTCGTGAATTGGCTGGAATAGACTGGCGAATGATACTTAAAGGGTTGGCGGTGGATAGGCAATGACAAACAGTTAAAGATCACATGGATGAACTTCAACAATTGTACATCCCTGTCTGGAGTAAAATAAAACAGGGAAGGTGGCTCAACCATGGCTAACAAGGGAAATTAGGGATAGTGTTAAATCCAAGGAAGAGGCATATAAATTGGCCAGAAAAAGTAGCAAACCTGAGGACTGGAAGAAATTTAGAATTCAGCAGAAGAGGACAAAGGGTTTAATTAGGAGGGGGGAAATAGTGTATGAGAGGAAGCTTGCTGGGATCATAAAAACTGACTGCAAAAGCTTCTATAGATATGTGAAGAGAAAAAGATTAGTGAAGACAAATCAGAATCAGGTGAATTTATAATGGGGAACAAAGAAATGGCAAACCAATTGAACAAATACTTTGGTTCTGTCTTCACGAAGGAAGACACATATAACCTTCTGGAAATACTAGGGGACCGTGGGTCTAGCGAGAAGGAGGAACTGAAGGAAATCCTTATTAGTCAGGAAATTGTGTTAGGGAAATTGATGGGATTGAAGGCCGATAAATCCCGAGAGCCTGATAGTCTGCATCTCAGAGTACTTAAGGAAGTGGCCCTAGAAATAGTGGATGCAATGGTGATCATTTTCCAACAGTCTATCGACTCGGAATCAGTTCCTATGGATTGGAGGGTAGCTAATATAACACCATTTTTAAAAAAGGAGGGAGAAAGAAAACGGGAATTATAGACTGGTTAGCCTGATATCAGTAGTGGGGAAAATGTTGGAATCAATTATTAAAGATGAAATAGCAGCGCATTTGGAAAGCAGTGACAGGATCGGTCCAAATCAGCATGGATTTATGAAAGGGAAATCATGCTTGACAAATCTTTTAAAATTTTTTGAGGATGTAACTAATAGAGTGGACAAGGGAGAACCAGTGGATGTGGTGTATTTGAACTTTGAAAAGGCTTTTGACAAGGTCCCACACAATAGATTAGTGTGCAAAATTAAATCACATGGTATTGGGGTAATGTATTGACGTGGATAGAGAACTGGTTGGAAGCAGAGAGTAGGGATAAACAGGTCCTTCTCAGAATGGCAGGCAGTGACTAGTGGGGTGCCGCAGGGCTCAGTGATGGGACCCCAGCTATTTACAATATACATCAGTGATTTAGATGAAGGAATTGAGTGTAATATCTCCAAGTTTGCAGATGACACTAAGTTGGGTGGCAGTGTGAGCTGCGAGGAAAATGCTAAGAGGCTGCAGAGTGACTTGGACAGGTTAGGTGAGTGGGCAAATGCATGGCAGATGCAATATAATGTGGATAAATGTGAGGTCAAAACATGAAGGCAGAATATTATCTGAATGGTGGCAGATGATGAAAAGCGGAGGTGCAACGAGACCTGGGTGTCATGGTACATCAGTCATTGAAAGTTGCCATGCAGGTACAGCAGGCGGTGAAGAAGACAAATGCATGTTGGCCTTCATAGCTAGGGGGTTTGAGTATAGGAGCAGGGAGGTCTTAATGCAGTTGTACAGGACCTTGGTGAGCCTCACCTGGAATATTGTGTTCAGTTGTGGTCTCCTAATCTGAGGAAGGACGTTCTTGCTATTGAGGGAGTTCAGCAAAGGTTCACCAGACTGATTCCTGGGATGGCAGGACTGACATATGAGGAGAGACTGGATCGACTGGGCCTTTATTCACTGGAGTTTAGAAGAATGAGAGGGGATCTCATAGAAACATATAAAATTCTGACAGGACTGGACAGGTTAGTTGCAGGAAGAATGTTCCCAATATTGGGGAAGTCCAGAACCAAGGGTCACAGTCTACGGATAAGGGGTAAGCCATTTAGGACTGAGATGAGGAGAAACTTCTTCACTCAGAGAGCTATTAACCTGTGAAATTCTCTACCGCAGAGAGTTGTTGATGCCAGTTCGTTAGATATATTCAAGAGGGAGTTAGATATGGCTCTGACGGCTAAAGGGATCAAGGGGTATGGAGAGAAAGCAGGAAAGGAGTACTGAGGTGAATGATCAGCCATGATCTTATTGAATGGCGGTGCAGGCTCGAAGGGCCGAATGGCCTACTCCTGCACCTATTTTCTATGTTACTGCTTTGACCCCTTTGAAACCGTGGGAAAGAGAGGGGTGGGGAAGAGAGGGGTGGGGAAGAGAGGGGTGGGGGGGGGGAAGAGGGGGGGGGGGAAGAGGGGGGAATGTGGAAATGCTGAAGTTCCGGTCAGTCATTCACTACTCCGACACTGGTTTCTCTGTGGCGGTAATATCGCTGTTAAATACCCCATTAAATGCTAGACCTTGTTGAATTTGGTATTACTGGGGTTTTAACAGCATATTAACTGGTAAACAAACATTATCGCCCTGAAAATCTAGTTTTAATTTTGTATTATCAAATTTCTCCATTTTAATAAAAGTTATAATTTTCAAGAAACTTTAAAAAGAAATTGTACTATTTTTAAAAGTTTGTTAATAGTTATTTCAGGTTTATCGTTTCCACATGTGACAGCACCAATCATTGCGTTGCTCTCTTAAAAAAAAATGTAATAGTGTCCTGCTATCCTGTCTGTGAGAATTCTGGATTGTGATTGGCTGCTTAGACAGCTTGTTGATGTCACAGCAGCTTGTGCTATGGGATTCCCACTAAACTACTCTGATCACAAGTGGATGCTGAAAAAGCCAAACTTCTCGCCACATTGATCACGAGATCTTTGTGGGCAATTTTCTTCAGGTCCATCGGCGAATGCCTTTGCTTCGCCACTGACCGCAAATTATTGGCCAACAGATCACAATGCAGAGCAGAACAATGCACAGAATCGCACGCAATTTTTTTTCTTTCATGAATTTAAATCTTATTTAACAACTAATTAAATAAAATACACTGCATAAACTATGTGCATTTTCTTTAACAACTAATAAAAAAGAGAATACGTAAGTAGGTTTCTGCAGTGTCTTGAATTAATTAGTTCATGACAGCATCCTTAAGAGCAATAGCTAATAAATTTTCTGAGACTAACCAAGAAATGAAGTGCTAAGATCTACTAATCGCCTTTGTCCTACCGAGCTTGCAGGTGAGCTATGTGAAACTCTGCGGTTGTCAGAATAAAATGAAACATTCTAGAGAAAAAAAACAAATAATATCGTGCACAATTTTATTTAAGTTCAACATAAAGTACTGAGAGGAGGAGGGACAGCAGGGGAGGTGAAATGGAGGAAGGGGGAGGAGAGCAGTTGAGGAGGGGAGAGGGAGAAGAGAGGAGGGGGAAGAGGGGGGAAAGGGGAGGGAAGAAGGGGGGTAAAGAGGAGAGGGTAAAGAGGAGAGGGTAAAGAGGAGAGGGTAAGAGGAGGCAGGGAAAGAGGGAGGAAAGAGATGGGGTGAGGGGACGAGGAGGGAGAGGGAGAGAGAGGGGGAAGAGAGGGGAAGGGGGGAAGTGGGGGGGGAAGGAGGGAGGGAGGGGAGCGGGAAAGAGGGGGGAGATGAGGGGTGGGAAAGAGAGGGGTGGGAAAGAGAGGGGTGGGAAAGAGAGGGATGGGGAAGGGAGGGGGTGAAGGAGGAGGGGGGGAAAGGGAGGGGGGAAAGATGGGGGGGAAGAGAGGGAGGG